>NW_020954576.1:57574744-57715907 GCF_900497805.2 Vombatus ursinus | reverse complement strand
TGTGTGTGTGTGTGTGTGTGTGTGTGTGTATATATATGTATGCATACTTGTGTATGTATGTGTACATGCGTATATATGTATGGGTGTGTGCATATAAACACACACACACACACACACACACACACACACACAAGCTACCTATAGGATAAACAATCAACCAAACTTAATGTTGGTAGCAACCAAAAATCTTGGCAACATACCATCTCACACTTATACCTCTGGTGACCCCACTGATGCCTTTTACTCCCTCCTTTTCATTATCCATCATTTTTGATGGAATGCAGGGGCTGCCTGTCACATCCTTAGGGAACTTCTGTGTAATTCCATCTGCTGTGTGGGATATTGTCTTGCTTTGCTTTTTTTTTAAGGTCCTTTAAAAACAATAGGTATTTAGAAACTTGGGAAAATTCTCAGCAATGATTGTAGCTAGTTAAATAAATAAAAGTTAACCAGGAAAAAAAAAATCTTGGCAACAACCAAAAGTCCTATCTCTTTGGCTCACTTTCCTGAGTTTCTTTTTTTCTTCTCCCTGGGAACTTTATAGTATAGCTTGGACATAGGGGTAGGGAACCTGTGGCCTCAAGGTCACACATGGCCCTTTAGGTCCTCAAGTGTGACCCTTTGACTGAATCCAAACTTCACAGAGCAAATACCCTTAATAAAAGGATTTGTTCTGTAAAAGTTGGACTCAGTCAAAAGGCCACACCCAAGGATGTAGAAGGCCACATGTGGCCTCAAGCTGCAGGTTCCCCACCCTTGCTAGCACATGTCTAGGTCTGCAGATATGTGTAAAATGTCTCCAGTGCCTTTGTAAACTGGTTTAACAGTACATGTCAGATACAGGACAGATTTTATTTCTCTGAACATTTAGAAAACATACAAAGGATTTAGAGTGATCCATAAACAATCAATACAATTCTCCCCTTTTTCTAGTTAATTTTGCCTTCCCCCTTCTAGCCCTTTATAGTCCCCAAGACTCATAGCCACCACCCTCGGCCTTCCCTCAAAAGGAAATGAATTTGGAGTTATTAAGGAGACAACCCCGCCTCCAATTCTGGTGTCTCACTTTCACCCCAGAGATACAGACCAGCAGGGATGTACTTGTAAATATTTAACAATGGGTTCTCTGAAAATAAAGGACACTTTTAAAGTTTAATTTGCATTAATCACATTTTTTTATCACTTTCTTAAGTCCTGACAATCAAAAAGACAATAAATCAAGCCCTGATTTTGTACTTTTTGCTGATTTCTGAGCAGTAATTGTTCACACTGAAAAGTTTAACAATCAGCTCCAATTGTCCAGGTTGCTCCAGGCCTATAGCCCTATATTATAACAACCTTATTGTATCCAAGGCTCAGACAGCCCTTGGATGGAAAACAAATTTGAAATTGTTAGGATCTGCACTGTCTGAATAAATGTTAACAGTAACAAAAGGCAAAGTTCAGGGTGCTTGCTTCACCACCCTAAGGCTGATCAATTCCGTGGTCTTTTATCCCTTATACCCCCTTATCTCTTGTTAAAATTCCTAAAAAGGGAAGCCTTCACAATTCCTCACCATCTACCTACTTCAATTCCTTGTTATCTGACTTCTGATCACACCGCTCTCCTGAAACTACTTTCTTAAAGGTCACCAGCGATCTCTTAATCTTGAAATCTAACAGCCTTTTCTGAGTTCTCATCTCCCATGACCTTTCTGTAGCATTTGCACTATTAGCCACCCCTCCCCCATGTGGTCTTTTCTCCTGCAGCTTCTATGATTCTGCTCTCTTTTTCTCTACCTATTTTCCGCCCCATCCTTCTTGGTTTGTTTTGCTGGTTGGTTGCCTCCTTCCACTCTCTAAGTGTGAGTCTCCTGACAGGCTCTGTCCTAGGACCTCTTTCCTTTTGTCTCTATAATATCCCTTTTTTCATTTCATCTGCTGCCATGTGTTCATCTGCCACTTCTAAATAGATAACTCCCGAACTTATATATTTGGTTTAGTTTTGGGTTGTTTTTTTTTTTTTTTTGGTGAGGCAGTCAGGGTCAAGTGACTTGCCCAGGATCACACAGCTAGTAAGTGTCTGAGGCTGAATTTGAACTCAGGCCCTCCTAGCTCCAGGGCCAATGTTCTATCCACTGTACCACCTAGCTGCCCCCTATATATTTAGTTTTAATTTTCCCCTTGAATTCCAGGCCTGCAAGATATTTTTGCCTGCACATTCCACTGACATCTCAAAATGACATGATCAAAATGGAATGATTCTTTTTCTTCCTTCCTAAATCTGTACTTCCTCCCAATTCACCTATTTCATATGATGGCATCCCAATCACCCAGGCTCAAAACCTCAGAGCCATCTTTGATTCTTCCTCTTCCCTCATCCGCTATATCTAATTTGCTGCCAAATCATGTTGAATTTTTTCTATTTCTCCATCTATGACCTTATTCCTTTGTGACTCTGATGCCTCACTGTGGCATGGAGATGAGCAAGGGTTCTTATACACTAGATGGCACAGGAGCTAGAATACTGAATTTGAAGTCAGGAAGACCTGAGTTCAAATCGTGCTTCTGACACTTACTGTGTCCATCTGTCTCAGTTTCCCCATCTGTAAAAAGGGAATAATAACAGCACTTACCACATAGAGGTGTTAGGAGGATGAAATGAAATAACATATGTAAAGATGCTATATAAACTATTATTATCTATCATGCTATCATCATCATCATCATCATCATCATCTTTGCCAGTGGACCATAGCTTCTGGCAGGGCCTGCCAAATAGAAGGGCTTCAAGTACGGGTATGACAACTAGCTCTGTGCCTATTGTCTAGGACCAGCCTGGCTGAGCTCAGGGATTCTTATAAACAAAAGGTTGACCACCAAGTGATCATACACACATACATATTAATATATTAAGTAGCATTATATATAATTTATATTAATATGTAATAATATACATATATTTATATGTACATACACATATATAATTTATATAATGTAATATGAGTTGCTGTAAGTTTTTGGTGGATTGGATGAACTGAGCATGTCTGCAGCCAAGTGGGAAGGAACCAATGGAGAAACAGAGTGACAAGAACAGGGTCCTGAGAGAGGGGATGACATTTTCTTTTCTCTGTTTAGATGGTTTCTTATCCTATGCCAGTAAAACAAATAAAGAACATTTTCAGCCTGTAGGGGGCAGCACTTGTACCATTCATTTTCGGGGTAGTTTATGTGCATGGGCTCTGGCTTCTGTGGGATAAAAGAGAGACTGCAATTTAGATATCAGAGAAGAGAACCTGCCTCAGAAACTATATCCTCCCACAGTCTTTGAAGATGGAGGAAATTGGTAAAAAATAGAGAAAGCTCAGCTTCACTTAGGAAATCCCTTCCAGGGCCCAAGCAAACTTATAAGGAGCCCTAAGATTCTGGGGGATACAATATAGAATCTCCTGATCCAATCACACAGCGCAACATTGTTCTCCCAGAGAACAAACACTGGGCAAAGACATTTTAAAATGCAACTATTTATGCTGATGAAAAGAAATGCTGATGGCCTTGGAATAATGGATTGGGGCTCAATCTCTGTCATTAATGAGGTGGGTGACCTTGGGCCATAATGACACAACTACTCACATTTAGAAAGCACATTATGGTTTGCAAAGAGCATTCTTCAGAATGTTCAAGTTCTGTAGTTTGAGGATTGCACCTTCATTTTACATAGGAGAAAACCAAGGCTCTGAAAATTAAACAACTTGTCTGTGGTCACATACCTGATAAGTGTCTAAGGTGGGATTCAAACCCAAGTCTCCAGCATTTCCTACCAAACCATTCTGCCTCTAATAACAATAGACAATTTGTTTATATGGCAGATCATAAGATTTAGAACTCTAGGGGACCTTAGAGATTAACTCATTTGACCTTATCAGATGATGAGCGGAGAAACACTAAGATCCAGAAAGGCAAGATGAAGACTGTATCATAGGCAGAATTAGAACTGAGGTTCTTAGATGCTAAATACCATGATTTTTTCTACTATACCCTGAACACTTTATGTTTGTAAGCCTTAAAGTACCATATAAATGCTAGCTATTGTTATTATTATAAACATTGTTATTATTATTAAGCACTTTTCACACACAAGATCTCATTTGAGCTTCAAAACCCTATGAAGTTCTCTAAATAAAGCAGATTGTCACTTCCATTTTAAGGATGACATTACCAAGACTTAGAGATTAAGTGACTTATCCGAGGTCATATGACTGGTAGGGTCATGAGTTGAACCCAGGGCTTTTGGCTTCAAGTCTCCTTTGTCCACTGAATCATTTATGTCATATCATTTGGAAACGTGAGAGGACTGGACTAGATGAGTTTACAGGTAACTTCAATGATTGTTAAATCTGTGCACACATACGTTAACAAAATCTACGTATTACATAACCATTTATAAATAAAGTTCTATAACAAATGTACTTTATCCTTCAAAGCCATCTTCTAACTCTCTGCCTTTGCATATGCTTTGGATGGAACTGAGCATGTTTAGCCTGGAGAAAAGAAGACTCAGGAGAATTTAACAGTCCTCTTCAAGAAGCTGAACGGGTGTCGCTTGGAGGAAGGAATGGCCTTGCATGGCCCCAAAGAGCCACACCAGGACCAATGGGTAGAAGTCAAAAAGAGGCCAATCAGTGTCAGGAAGAAAGTCCTAAAGATAAAGACTAGTTCACAGTCTTTTTCTCCTCCCCAACTCCGACATTCATATTAGGAGACTTCAATAGATATACTTGATGCTCCCTCAAACTCCCTAATCTCCAAATTCTTCAGTTTACTCATTGGTCAAACCCTTAACCTTATCATCATCCATTAATGAGCCATTTTTATATCCATGAACTCTCAAATTCCCTGATCTGATCACAATCTGTTGTCACTGCATCTCTCCCTCTGCCTTGCAACCCCAAACCCTATCCTTCAACGTCTAGTCTCTTGGTTGCCAGTTCTTTCTGAGGCAAATCATCCCTGCTCTAGTTACATGCTCCTCCCTGCCCTATCTTAACTGCTTGGTGAACCAGCTCAACTGTCTTCTTCTAATGATATTGTTCCCTTAGACTATTACTGATATTGCTCTGCCAAGCCTCACCCTAAGATTTCTCTCACCATCCTTTTCCTTCACTCTTACTCATGTGCTTCTGAATGAATCTGGAGAAAAATCACAAAACTGTGCTAACTAGATCCACTACAAACTTACGTTACATTATCTCAACAGGACTCTCACTGCAGCAAGGCCATCCTTCTTTGCCTCCTTAATTGACTCTCTTTTCCAGTCACCACAGTGACTTTTCCAAACATTTTATCCTTCCTCTAAAACTTTAGTAGCTCCCTTCCCCCCACCCACTCAGCTGAGAACCTGGCCTCATATTTCACTGAAAAAAACTGAGGCCATTCACTGAGAGTGTCTTCTTCTTCCCTCCTCATCTCACAACACTCAGATGCTTTTTGTTACTATCTCCTTCTTCCTCCTTGTCTCACATGAAGGTGGAGCCCTGCTCCTTGCTAAGACAAATCTCTCCACATGTACAAGTGATCCTATTTCATCCATCATCTCCAACAGATTGTCCCCTTTATTATCCCTACCTTTTACTTAATTTCAATCTTTCCCTCAGTTTTTTGGATATATTTCCAACAAATATACCCATCTCTCCCCCATCTTCAAAAAACTTTCACTTGATCCATCCATATTTACTACCTAATCTCTCATATCTCTCCCCACTTTTGTGACTAAACTCCTTGAAAAGGTTGTCTACAGCTGATGCTTCCATGTCCCTTTCCTCTCACTCTCTTCTGAACTCTACTGTCTGGCTTCCAATCAGATCACTCTACTGAGACTACTCTCTCCAAAGTTATCAATGATCCCTTAATTGTCAAATCTAATGGCCTTTCCTCAATCCTCATCTTTCTTAACTTGTTAGTGCTCTCTCTCTTTTAAGACTACATTACATTTATCAATCTGTTTAAATGCTCTTCCCTCCAAGTAGAACATAAATTCCTTGAGGGCAGGTCTTGCTTCCTTTCTACCTTTGAATCCCCTTCACCTGCCACTTTACCTTGTATACCACAGGTGCTTAATGAGTGCTTTCTGGATTGGATTGAATTGAACAGACATTGAACAGCCTTTGTCCTTGCTGAGTTGGTCTCCTGGATACCTCCGGGAGCTGAGATGCTTTGAAATCCCACTGGATTTCATAACTTGAGTTAAAGAACATTGGAGCTGGAAGAGCTCCAATCTTCTGTTCAGATCCCTTATTTTACAGATGAAGCATCAGAAAAAGTGATCTGTCCAAGAACACATAGCCAAGTAGTGACATAGTCAGAATTAGAAGTGAAGTAACAATGGCAACAAAGATTCTGTCTATCCAGGTACCAAGATCACCGTGGGTGTTGACCCTAGCGTCACTTGACTCCCAACTAGAAAGATCTGTCCTTTCTTCTAAGACAGGAGTGATCAAGAAAGTACAGTGAGATAGCAGAATATTGAACTGCAATTGAGGGGAGCTGAGTTCAAGCCCTGGTTACTCATTATGCCTCTTGGAGCCTCATCTTTCCATCTGTAAAACGAATGGCTTATTACCTAAGTGAGCAAGCTGCTTCACTTTCCTGACTCATTTCCACAAATATAAAATGAGGGTATTGGAATAACAATGGCTAGTATTTATATTGTTGTTCATCTTCATTCTCAAAAAGGACCAACGACATTGTGAGTGATGTCTTCACTTCTGTATGAATTGGATTCAAGTGAGGCAGAGCTGAACTAAGTCATCAGCCTCCCTCTCTCCTCTCGTTGTCAAAGTCCAGTGGCAAGACCAAGGTCAAGATGACTATAGGTGGCCCAGCAATGTTTATACATCCCTTTAAGCTTTGCGAAGCTCTTTACATATGCGATTTCATTTGATCCTTGTAACAACCCTGTGAGAGAGGTGCTATCATTATCATCATTTCACTATTGAGGAAACTGAGGCAGACAGATGAACTGACTTGCTCAGGGTCAAACAGTTAGTAAGTGTCTGAGGCAGGATTCGAACTTAGTTCTTCCTGGTTCCAAGTCCAGCACTCTATCCACTGTGCCGATTTCGCTGCCTAAATAGAATAGATGGTCTCTGAGTTTCTTTCCACTTTAGGTCTGAGTTACCATAAAGCATGTACATAGATAATTTCTAAGGTCTCTTCCCCTGCTAAAAATTCTACAATTTTACAATGATTATCAGTTGGCTTATAGGGAAGGGATGGGCTAAATTCACCACAGTACTCTCAGACCATTAAGTTTAGAGCTCTAATTAGCCCCAATCAATTAAAACCCAGCAGAGGAGTGATGTTGTGAATATCTGGTTTCTGGGAAATGGACCAACATAAACTCACTTTTAGAGGGGCCAGCTGATAGCAAAAACTTCTCTAGTGGGAATGACCCGGGCAGCTCTGGAACTTCTGGCAGCTGTATACCTTGTTAATGGATGCCCTCAGCTATCCTTGATTCACTCAAATATGCTGAAATCTACATATTGTGAAGAGCTTTCTCGGGGATGCCAGTGACTTTGGGAAAATTCTCCCTCTTCGGAGAAGAGTGCATTAGGGTGAAATAGTCAATGATCCTCAGAATATGAAGGGCATAGCACTCCTTGTGTGAAGTCAAATGCTAGATCTGTGGTCTCCAAAGTGGAGGACTGTGGCAATGTTCCAAAGGGTGTGTGATAATTTAATCAGAGAATGGCAAGATGGGATTCCTCCTGACAACAGCCAATCATGGACTTGTTCCCAACAATTACTTCACATGCCTTACCCATGATTTTTCAATACAAATCCCTCTTCCTCCCACCATATTCTCTCATATCACCAATATCCCCTGGCCAGGTCAGGCCTCAGGGCAATATAACCTAACCATGACCCAGGCACCTGCAGGAGTTGGATAGGTAAAATTCTCCATCCTGGGATGCCCACAACCTGACCTGCCCTTTCTTCCCTCATCACTGTGACTAAAGCAATTATTGGGTTCCAAATTCTAGGTCATAGCTGATAAGATCTTTGTTGCTATTGTTCGTTCAATGTCAGACTCTTTGTGACCCCATTTGGGGTTTTCTTGGCCAAAAAAAAGATGCTGGAGTAGTTTGCCTTTTCCTTCTCCCGCTCATTTGACTGATAGGGAAACTGAGGCAAATAGGGTTAAGTGACTTGCCCAGTGTCATACAGCTAGCAAGTGTCTGAGGCCAGATTTGAACTCAGATCTTCCTACTCCAGGTCTGGCGCTCTAGTCATTGCACCAGCTAGCTTCCCCAAAGATCCTTGACCCCACTCTTATTTTTTTGATGGGACAGAGTAAGGCCCATAGGATGATCAGGCATGGATTGGTTATGAGCTGTACTGCAGATCTCATTATATTGTCTTCTCTCCAAAACCCATCCCTCCTTATGAATTTCTCTATTTCTGTTAAGGTTAATACTGTCCTTCCAGTCAGGCTCACAAATTAGCTGTTATCCACAACTTCTCCCTCTCCCTCTCCCCAGATACTGAGTCCTCTACCCACCCCCAACAGTCACATACCCAATCAGATCCTAACTTTAGGACCTCACCATCTCTCTCCTCGACTGTTGAAATAACCTCCTAATTGGTCTTCCTGCTTCAGGTCTCTTGTTCTGTCAATAAAAATATGTTCTTGCTATGATATCAGCTGTTGTGCTAAGCACTGCAAATACAAGGAAAAGTAAAAACAGTCCCTGACCTCTAGCAGTTCAGATTCTAATGGGGGAGACAACATGTAAATAATTAGGTACATACAGAGTATAGACAGAAGGTGATCTCAGAGAGGAAGACACTAGTAGCAGGATAGATAGAAAATGATGGTAACTGGGTCTTGAAGGAAGCCTGAGAAACCAAGAGGAAGAGGTGAGGAAGCAGAGTATCATAGGCACCCACAGAAATTTTCCTAAAATGAAAGTCTGACGTCTCTCTCCTACTTAATAACTTCCAATTCATTCCCTATTGACTCTAGGATCAAATGTCATTTCATCTTTATTTCATCCTTTTTAATTTCTATTTTGTGTAAGTTTTAAATGCACATAAATTTTAGTATCGTAGTACATTTATATAACATATAAACAAGTAAATATACACATGCTGGAGATGCATGCATGCTAAAAAATATAGCTCTATCTAAATATCTATCTACCTACAGATCTATCTACACATACAAATACATATATATGTATGTATATTCACCGATAAGAGTTGTGATCAAAACATTCTAGACATTGCTGTGCTAGATAATACTGCTGCCATCTTTGGATATATTTATTCTGAACACTGGCATGTTTCCAGGTTCCAGCCAGCCTGTTACAAAGAGGGAAGCAAACAGCATGTCTCAGCATTGCAGGAGAGGAAAGGCTTTAATCAAAGGGTTACATGTTCTTCCTAGGGAATCTGGAAGTGAGCTGAAGTCACAAGGGTTTTAGATTCAGGAATTAGGAAGAAAATGGCATCAAGGAGACACAGAGGATTAATTGGGCAATACCTTCAGGACAGACAATAATCTTTGACATGGCTCCAAATAACTCTTACTTCTTTCAGAAAATCAAACCCACCCCTAGTGGACAAAGAGCAGCTATCATTAAGGGTATTAAAAAGTCTCTGCTACAGGCCAAGGAAGCAATTTCTATAGACCTGCCTCAGAAAAGATTTGAGCAATGGAAGAACTGTTGGATTAAGTGTATAACCTTCCGAGGTGACTCCTTTGAACAATGGATGGACAATGTTCTTTTCCATGTGTAAACAGTGGGATGATTGTTTTTTAAAAAACCATCCTACATAATTTCATATATTCTGTTGAGTCATCCCTATTGATATGCAGTAGATATATCCATATCATTCACTGGATAAATATGAGTTTTTGAATACATACTTTTATAATCTTGACTAGTCATTAGACAAGTCTCTTTGGAGTATTATATGTATTTAATATGTGTGTGTATATACATAAATACATGTATATGTATATGTAATACATACATGTCTATATGTGTGTATATACACATACATATATACATATTTCAGCTCTAAGAATATTTGATCCATATCAATGAGGAATTTTGCAAGTCTTAGGATGGAGATTCCAACAACCCCTTTTAAGACTTAAAAAGTTGGTCATGGCCAAGGGCATTACTACTAAAGACCAATACATTATGAAAATCAGGTGCTCTAGGAATAGCAAGTGCTCAAGGGGGTGAGCAGCAGCACTGAAATCAACAATTCAGTCACTCCAAAGCTAGTTTCCTCACCGCCCTCCCCTCCCCAAATCACCAAAACATGTAGCCAACGCAAGAAGTACAGCCAGAAATCTCAGGTCAAACTGTGAGGGAAAGAGAAAGCTGCCAGAACTAAAGGCTGCATTATGACAGACGGGCTCAAGTGCTCTAGAAGCTAAATATATCAGTGACTATTCCTATAGAAGGCTCGGCTGGCCAATGGAAACTCGAAAAAATGGGATTCGAAGCCAGCTTCTTGCTGAGTCTAAGTCTAGCATTCCATCCGCTACACCATGTTGCCCCTTTGTGTCTGTAACATTACATTGACCCTTGGATCGCTAGCTACTTTTCTTATGTATGTAAATGGGGGACTGGCCGAAGGTCTTTGAAGTATGTTTAGGGGTCTTTGCCTACTGCTAACCTGTGTAGGAGGTTTGGTGAGCCTACTTATGGAAATGAATGATGATATGTGACAGAGAATCATCCCCAACTCTCATTCAGAACATACATTGGTATTCTATAACTATTTCTTGTCCTCTCAATCCATGGTGACTACTAATCTAGAACTAAGAGTTCATACAAAAGGTTCCAATGGAGAAATAGATCATTCTTTTCCCTGGTAGTGAACAAGGAAGAATTGCTGTAAGCCTCTGAGTGGGGCAGGGGCAGATATTTTGACTGTTTTTATCTTTGCCTTTAACCTTCCGCTCCCCTGAATAGAAGAAGTACTATCAGATTTTAATAAACAAAAATCAAAACAAGAATTGTTCATCACCAACACACTTAAAAATGTATTTGTGATTTTTATCGATTTAGGAAAATCTCAGTGAGGAACCTCCTCTAGTAATGCGACCTAGAGTCTTAGAGATTACGTGGGGGCATCGAACGTCTAAGTTCTCCCTCCACTGGAATTAACATGTGGCCGTGAAGACATGGTGCCTTTGTTTCTTTGCTGCCTTGCTTTTTTTCATTCTTGCTCTCAGGTGAATGAATAACAAGACACAGCAGACCAAACTTCTACCTTGTGAGCTCTGAAAGGGTGGAGGAGCTTCCAAAGGTCCAGTGATAGGAGTTCATGACAAAGACCACCATGGCCATAGTATCTGCATGCTAGCGCTGGATTAACTCAACAGCCATGTGTTGTGACCAAGGATTGTGCAATACTAGGAATTAACATTTTGCTGGAACACATTTTTATTAGCAACCAATTTAAGTTTGGGCCCACTCTCCCTAGGCGCTGAGATTGTAGAGGGTAAAGTATGCCCTAGTTCAGGGGAGGTGTTTCTGTACTTTGATTACTGCTAAAGCTTTTCAGTAAATATACCTTTGAAAAAGCTATTCAATATTAATTGCTTAGCAATGATACCAAGGAGATACCAGTGGATTAAATTACATTGAAGAAATAATAACTACCACTGGCAAATGATATAGGGGACAATGATCACTTATGATTGATATTGGGGAGAACATACTAGAATGGGAGCTGGAGGTGATAGCTTAGATTTTAGAAGAACCTGAAAGCCCCACAGGTGCATGCCTAGGAATCTTAAAGGGATTATATAGTCAGCTATGCTCTGGGAACTCAACCTGCTAGTGTGAGTGTGGGTTAAGAGACTATGTCCAGAGTCTTGTTATGGGTATGTTATTTGTCTTCCCCCATGGGGGGGGGGGGAATGCACCTCATCATCACAGTCCAATTTTTCCCCTAGGGAACCATGAAGAATCCCTACTTCTCTCTCTCTCTCTCTCTCTCTCTCTCTCTCTCTCTCTCTCTCTCTCTCTCTCTCTCTCTCTCTCTCTCTCACACACACACACACACATCCTCTCTCTCCTCCTCTCACTCCCTCTATCCCTCCCTCCTTCTTTCTATCTCTCTCCCCCCCTCTGCTTCCCTCTTTCCTGCCCTCCCTTATAACTCCTTGAAGGCATATAATTGAACAACACACTAAAATTCAAATAATTAGTGTGTCTGATTTTATCCTTCCTCTTCCCTGAATGGAAACAGTATCAGCCTTTACTGAGCAGAAATTAAGACAAGGCTTTTTCATGTCAAGGGGAACAACATAGTTTACAAAAACAAACTGGATCTGTGATTTTATTAGTTTAGGAATATCTCAGTGAACACCTTCCTTTAATAGTAATAATAATAATAAAATAATAATTCCACTAATAGTTTCAGAGAATTACTTGGGGGCACTGAAAGTTTAAATGACTTGCCCAATATCTCACAACCAGTACTTATCAAAGGTGGGACTTGAACTCAGTTCCTAATCCATTAATCACTACCTCTTGTAGATGACATGAGGTTCTTTGTTGACAACTCATAGCAGTTACATATTCTTATTTTTAACATAGGCTGGGCCTGTATTAAGTGGCATATGTTATCTGATTCATCAAGATCCACACCATCCCACTAGACATGGACAAACAGGCCCACAAATAATGAATGAGATAATGCCACACAAGGGGACTGATGTAAAAGTGTACTAGCCATTTTTTTAGGGATTATTGGAAGAAACTTTTGGAAAGAAATTTGAGGAAGGACAAGGATGCCATATATTTTAAAAGAGGAGTTGTAGGAAAAGCACAGTAGCATTTTTGGAATTCACAATTCCTATACAAATGAATTTCATGACATATCTAATTCTTTTTTAAAAAATTTGATAAATTCATCATTATCTATTGAAGTACTACTCTTATTGGGGTATGGACCCTAAGTGATTCTAGGTTTTCAAACATTTGGCTAGTAGAGTACAGGCCGTGGGAGCTCTGGTCACCTAAAAAGGCTTCATGTACATGCAAAGATTGTCAAAGTATTAACCACCAGCTGATGATTTTTTTTGGGTTACAGCAACTCACTGAAACTACCTCCTTTTGACATAGTCTATGTATGGTCTGAAGCAACCAACATTCAATCTTCCCTCTCAATGTCTTAACGCAGGCTGTTTCTTATACCCACAATGCCCTCTTTCCTCATCTCTGCATCTTAGAACCCCTATTCTCCATTCAAAGTTCAGTTCCAGCACCGTCTTCTCTATGAGGTCTTTTCTGAACTCCCCACCCCCATCTATAGGGAGGTAGGTGGCAAAGTGAATAGAACACCTGACCTGGAATCAAGAAGATCTGAGTTCAAAATTCAACCTAAAACACTAACTGTGTGACTCCGGATAAGTCACTTAATCTCTGCCTCAGCATCCTCATCTGTAAAATGGGGATAATAATAGCATATACCTCCCAGGGTTGTAAGAATAAAATGAGACAGGATTTTTAAAATGCTTTGCAAACCTTAAAGCGTTATATCAATGCTTATTATTATTATAATTGTATCTCCCCCAGAAGTTACTTTGCATCACTTTGTATATACTGTATATCTGCTTATATGAGTGCATGTTATTTTAAGCTCCTTGAGGACAGGAACTATTTTGTCTTTGTGCCTAGAGCAGTGCCTGATACAGAGTAGGTGCTTAATTAGTTCTTAATGATTGCTATATCTACTTAGGTTTGGAACAGATGTGAGCTGCTTCTGTACAGAGGGAATACCCAGTATCAACCAAGAAGCTTTTATTAAACATCAATAAAACCAAAGTTCACTTGAAGTACTAAAGCATAATGTCACCATATTTTTTTTTAACTCTCAGAAACTAATGACATTAATTCATTATTTTTCAGAGTCATCATGCTGACTTAATCCTCTCACTTCATGCTCTCTCAGCAGATTACAAGGCTAAAAAACACAGGAGGCTTAACTGCCTTTATGTGACTCTGAGATCAAGAGTCATCTCTCTAGAAATGAATTCAAGTGCACTAATCCATGAGAACTTCAGACTTTAAAAGATCAGAGGCCTTCCTACTACCATTACCACTATCCCGATAAAAATCATTCTATCTTTTAGCAAACTATTTTAGCAAAACGTCTCCAACTTTCTTCTCTACCACTTAGCCAACTTTCCAAGTGGGAGCAATTAGATGGAGTCTATCAATATGAAAATGAAAGCTTTACTTTGGGCTTTCCCATTGACTTGTTCTGTGACTTTCTCTATGTCACTGACCATGATGGACCCTTCTCTCTCCTTCTTGTCCCTGACTTCCAAATATCATAACTGAACTTATCCTTTGCTTGTCCCTCAAGTATATATTCACTCATTTCAATTCAACAAACATTATTAAGCATCTTCTATATATAAAGCATTGGGCTATCTTCCCCCTCCCCCAAAACTTCCTACCCCACTTTTCAATTTCTATGAAGAGTTCTACCATTCTTCCAACCTTCCTAATTTGTAACCTGGCATTATGCTTGACTCCTCACTCTTCGTCCCTCCACATATCCAGTCAGTTGACAAATTTTGCTGTTTCTACCTCTTCAATACTTCTTACATCTATCCCCTTCTCACTGCTAACACAGACCCTCATCACCTCACACTAAGACTATTGTAATGGCCTCCTAATTGGTCTCCATGTTGCTAATCTCTTCCTTCTCCACTTTATCCACTATATAGCAGCCACACGATTTTCCTTGAGTACATATGACTTCCCTGCTCAGTCAATTCCAGTGGCCTCATCTTTCCTTTATGATAAAAGACAAATTCCTCTGTTTGGTTGGTCCTAACCTGTCTTTCCAGCCTAATTATGCATGATTTTCCTTCTCACACTCTATGGTTTAGTGAAACTAATGTTCTTGCTGCTTTTCTGAAAACATACCCCATCTCCTATCTCCTTGTCTTTGTAATGATTGTCCCCATACCTGGAATGTATTCTCTCCTAACCTTCTTCCTCATAGAATCCTTCACTTCCTTCAAGACTCAACTGAACTAGATTTTAAAGATGGGGATCCAGAGAGATGATGTCACAACACTTTCATCAAGCATAAAGTAAGTTCATAAATTTAGAAATGGAAGAGACTTCATGAGTCATATGGTCCAAACTCTGATTTTATAGATGAGGCAACAGAATCCCACTGAAATGACTTGCCCAAGGTTACACAAGGACAAGGCAGCTAAGTGGCATAGTGGATAGAGTGCTAGGCCTGGAACCAGGAAGACTTATTTCCTGAGTTCAAATCTAGCTTCAGACATTTACTAGGTGTGTGACCCTGGGTAAATCACTTCATCCTGTTTGCATCAGTTTCCTCATCTGTAAAATGAACTGGAGAAGGAAATGGTAAAAACCACTCCAGTATTTTTATCAAGAAAATCCCAAATGGGGTCGCAAAGGGTTGGACACGACTGACACAAGTGAACAACAACACACAAGGAGTGAGTGGGAGAACTAGGAGTTGAAGTCAGATCCTCAGATCCCAAGCCTGTCGAGGTTTCCACCGTACCACGCTATCTCCCTAAGGACTGACTTACACGTGACCCTAGCTATACAGAAGAGCTGATCAAACAGATACAGCCCTCTTTGAAGTGCAACTTAAGGGCACAAACTTTTTATTTTTCTGAATGAACCTCTGATATCATCAGTAAAGGGAACTCCCAGTGAGAAAACTCCCTCTACCATGAAGATCAACCTGTGCTCTGCAATTTACTGTTTTAGAGACTTGCATTGGGCAGTGGTGTCAAGTTCAATTGAAGCAGGAACCATTAAACCATAACAGAAGGCCAATAGGCCACACGTTGACTTAGAAAACCACATATGAACATCATCTATGTTTTATTCTATTTTTATTTATTTTGTTAAATATTTTCCAATTACATCTTAATTTAGTTCAGGCTGCACTGGGAAGTGTTATAGGCAGCAATGCTTCATGCCTGGGGGCCTCATGTTTGACACTTCCAGCCTGGGTCATTGAAAAAAATTAAGTGAGTTGCCTAGAAATCACACAGCCAATATTGGTCAGTCAGATCTGGAACCCAGTTTTCCTGACTCTCAGGTCAAGTCTTTATCCATCACTTAGCACAGTGTTTCCAATGTGTAGCTCAGGGCCTGGCACATAATAAGCACTTAATAAATGTTTATTGCATTATATGGATTAATTTATCCATTGCATCCTTCTTAAGGGATGCAAAGACTTCAATATAAAAACAGTGAATACAAATATGGGGTCATGGATCCAGAAAAGACAGAGCTGTCCTATATTTCTGATCTGCTTCCAGGACATTCGTTTATGTGGTTGTTGGAGCTTACCTGAAAGCACAATATCTGCTCAAGGATGAGTTTAGTATTCCAGTTCAGACACACTTGGACATTTCTAAGGTATGTTTCTTAGATCTAAACCCCAAGGCTAGCCTGGATCTCTGACCCATCCCTAACCTGGAACCAAATCCTTAGCAGCTACTAGGAAGTAGCCTCTACATGAGGAGTGTCAGATGATGTACAGGGAGCGTGGTGTTGTGAAAAGAAATTTTGAGTCACAGAATCTATGTGCAAACCGTGACACTGCTATTTCCTGTGTGATTCTGGGAAAGTCACTTACTACCGGTCCCTACCGGTCTCAATTTAAAATGACTTTAAAATCCTTAAAATGAAGGAGTTGGATTGGATGACTTCCAAATTTCCCTCTAGCTTTAAATGTACCATCCTATTTATATAGGCAGTTCCCTTGATTTGATGCTAAGAGCTGGAACTTTATAGATACTGCTCCTTCCAATAATCCTTTGAGGTAATAGGCATTATTGCCATTTTAAATATGATAAAACTAAGACTCAGTGATGTTAAGTCAGAGAGGAGAATCACCTCTTTCCTGACTCCAAATTCTGCTCTCTTTCTATATGTTATACCATCCTGCTAGGTAAAGATAGGCCATACACCTGATTTGTCATGATGACGAATCTTTTTCAGCCCAGCAGTAATGACTTTTGAGTTTGAATGTCTCAGGGTAGGAAACGAATTTGGGAAACTAAATGGTGACCTTTACCCAGGCAACAACCCAATGTTCCCACACAAGAGTGGGAGGCCAGCACAATTTCAACCTTGGAAACAGATCCTGCCAGGCCTACCCAAAAATGCTGTCACACTCCATAGAGACCATATTGGATAGAGACAATCAACATTTTCCCCATCCCATGCTTCAGCTCTCTCTCTACAAAGTTGGCATATGGTTTAATTATTGTCTCCAAGCAAATGGTTTCCAGACCTATACGCCCAGTCCATCTCTTTCTTTTCAGCTCAAGTCCCATATTACTGTCTATGGAATATTTAATACTGGATGTCCTATAAGCATCTCAAACTCAACATGTCCATAACAGAACTCATTTTCTTCCCCTTCACAAACTCCCACATTATTACTATTGAGGCTACCACCATCTTCTCAGTCACTCAGGTTCAAAACCCTAGGGTTAACCTTAATTCCTCATCCTAGCTTACTCAATCATCTACCAGTCTTGTTTCTACCTCCACAACATCTCCAGCAGCCAACCTCTTCTCACTACTTACATAGCCACCACCTTAGTTTGGGCATTCATTTCCTCTTGCTTGCACTCTTACAACAACCCACTAATTGATCTTCTGTGTTAAGTATTTCCCCTTTCCAATCTATTCCACACACTCTTGCCAAAATTATTTTCCTTAAGTGCAGGTCTATGTCATTCCTCTATTCAATGAACTCCACTGGTTTCTGATTACCTCTAGAAACAAATACACCTCCTCTGTTTGATATTTAAAATGCTTCAAAATCTAGTCCTAAGCTATCTTTTTAGTCTTGATATACATCTTTGTTGTTTAAGTCATTTCAGTTGTGTGTAAATCTTCATGACCCCATTCAAGGTTTTCTTCGCAAAGATATTGGAGTGGTTTGCCACTTTCTTCTCCAGTTCATTTTACAGATGAGGAAACTGAGGCAAACAGGGTTAAGTGACATCCAAGTTTCACACATACAGAGTGTCTGAGGCCAAATTTGGTTTTCCTGACTCTGGGCCAGGCACTCTATGCCACTGTGCCATCTAGCTGTACCTTAAATATATATCACTCCCTTTCATTTACCCTACAGTCTACCCAAACCGGACTTCTTCAAGTTCCTCGTATACAACAAGATTTCTCAACCCTTGGTACTGGATGTATACCATGCCCAGAATCCATTCCTTCTTTATCTCTACCTCTTAAAATCTCAGCTTAACATATGTAAAAGACTTTGCAAACTTAAAGTCTTATACAAATGCTAGCTATGAAGTACCAACTTCTATACCAAGTTTTCTGGATTTCCGCACCCCCCCCCACCAACTATTAGTGCCTTTCCCCCTCCCCTCACATCACTTTGTATCTATTTTATATAAGCCTATATTTTTAAGTGTTGCCTTCCCTGACAGAATGTAAAGTCCTTTAGGACAGGGACTATTTTCATTCTTATCTTTTGTATTCCCACTCAACACAATGCCTGCCATGTAAGAAATGCTTAATAAATGCTGTGGATTGATTGATGGAGTTCAAATTTTGGTGTGAAAATCCTCTCTGTTCTTCATGCACATCTCTGACTCCTTTTGTTTTTTGTTGTCTGATCCCAAAATTAATAATAATAATAATAATAATAATAATGAGGAGGAGGAGGAGGAAGAAGAGAACTGACATTAATATAGCACTTGAAGGTTTGCAAAGCACTTTGTATATATTATTTCATTTGATTCTCACAACAACCCTATTAGAGAGGTGCTACTATAAATCTCCATTTTACAGATGAGGAAAATGCAGCTCAGAGGCTAGTAATATGCCTAGGGGCAAATAGCTACATATATTTTTAATTGATTGATTAATTTTTAGTTTTCAACATTCACTTTTATAAGATTCTGAGTTCTAAATTTTCCCCCTCTTCCTTCCTCTCTCTCCAAGACAGCAAACAATCTGATATAGGCTATACATGTACAATCATATTAAACATATTTCCCATTAATCATGTTGTGAAAGAATAATCAAAGTAAAAGAGAAAAACCATGAGAAAGAAAAAAAACAACAAAAAAAGAGAAATAGTTCACTTCAATCTGCATTCAGACTCCATAGTTCTTTTTTCCATCACGAGACTTTTGGAAGGCAAATAGCTATATTAAGAGGCAAGATTTGAACTTGGATCTTCCCAATTCCAAATCTAGCACTCAAGCCACTAAACTACTTAATTGCCTCAAAAATCACTTGCTAAGCTCTTTTTGTGGTGCCCAAGAATTGGAAATTGAGGGGATGCCCTTCAATTGGGTAATGCTTGAACAAGTTGTGGTATATAAATATAATGGAATACTACTGTTACATAAGAAATAATGAGCAAGCAGACTTCAGAAAAACCTAGAAAGACTTACATGAACTGATGCTAAGTGAAGTGAGCAGAATGAGGAGAACATTGTACACAGTAACAGCAACACTGTTCGATGACTAACTTTGATAGATTAACCTCTTCTTAGTAATGCAAGGATCTAGGACAACTCCAAAAGACTCATGATGGAAAATGTTATCCACATCCAGAAAAAGAACTATGGAGTCTGAATGCAGATCAAAGCATACTATTTGCTCTCTCTTTTTTTTCTTCTTTCTCGTGGTTCCTCCCATTGGTTCTAATTCCTCTTCACAACATGATTAATGTGAAAATATGTTTAATATGAATGTATATGTAGAGCCTATTTCAGATTGCATGCCATCTTGGGATGGAGGGAGGGGGAGAAAATTTGGAACTCAAAATCTTATGGAAGTGAACATTGAAAACTAAAAATAAATAAATTAATATTTTAAAAAATAATAAACATTTTAAAAATCACTTGCTAAGAAAGCTTAGATAATCAGGTTATTGCCAGATGCAAAGAGGACAAAATTCAAACCCCCAAAAGTAGGCACTTTCTGGTTGATCTGAGGAACAATCAGCCTGTGAGGTATTTTATCATCCTTACCCACTCTAACATAAAATGACCATCAGTGGAAGCAGGGTGATAGATGTGAAACTATTTCACCCCATTGGGCAAGATACTTGAGCACAGGTTTCATAATGTGTAATTCCTTCCCCACTCTAATCTCTAGATTCTTTCAAACTTCCTGCTAGGAAAGGTACAAATAGATAGACAGCAACAGGACCAGAACAGATCAGACCAGTTTCCAAGTCACAGAGGGAAACAGATGAGGCCCAGGAATTGTAAATTCGTACACCAAGCCCCTGTACCTCAACAATCCCTAGATAAGTCCTCATACAGTCACTGATCAGGAGACCAGCTTAGTTTAAATGAGGCTTCTCACCATAATGTTCTCAAAGCCATCATGACCTTAACTGTGGTTAGAGGAAGTAGCTGGAACTCGCCAGAAGAGCCCACTAAACCATTTCTAGTAGCTCTCTAGACCCCTTAATCACTGAATAGGCACTGCCTCAGTCAAACTGAGACCTGTTAAAGACCTAAGCTTGAAAAGGCCAAGTCTCCCACTGCATCCTGGGTCATCTCCACATCCTTATCTGGCCTCTGGACCCAGCTGGCTCTGGAGGTGAAAGTGAGGCTGTTGACTTTGCACAGCCCTCCCTCTCTTAAATCTAATTCCCTTGCATGTCATTGCATCGTCTCCCTGATGTCATGGTCCACTTTGAGAACGAAGGACAAACAAACAGCAAACCCACAAGAAAACAGGCAGCATGTGATAATTGGCTACACCCCTCTGAATTTGCCAGAGAGTCAAGGAGAGAGAAATGAACAAAACCAGAGTGTAGGTTTTATCTGCTTTAACTAATCACAGCACAGATTATTTTCCCTTTTCTTATCTTTCCAGATAGGGGTTCACTCCCTCTAATTCTTTATTCCTAATTCTTAATTCTTCCTTTAATTCTCTACTTCCATTGGTGTCTGCAGGACACTCTCATTTAGCCAGCATTGCAAACTCAAGATGATCTGTGCTTGCCTTTCCCTTACCCCTCACATCTATATTCTTATTTTCCTACCCTTTCTATTTCTCATGTCTATCTCCTCCTTTCAATTGCCCCTGCAACCAGCCTTCTTCTGGCCTTCATCTTTTCTTACCTAAATTATTGTAATAGATATTTAACTGGCCTTTCTGCCTCCTGGCAATGCTGTCTCTAACTTTGCCCTTCACACAGTTGCCTAAGTAATCTTCCTAATGCAATACCTTAATGTAGCTGCTCTATTAAATTTTTTAATGACCCCTATCACCTACTAAGTATAAACTCTAGAATTTAAGGTCCTCCACAGCCTCACTCCAAGCTATCTTTCCATGCTTATCTCCATACTATCCCCAGTCATATATTCCACATTGTAGCCAAACTGTCTTATCCTCCATTCTCATTCTAACCACTTTGTACAAACCTATTCTCCACTTTCTATTTCTCCAAGCCCTTTACTTCCTTCAAGGCCCAATTTGGATGTCACCTCTTCCATTATTCCTTTACTTACCTTCCCAGGTGAAAAATAACTCCTCCTTCCCCAAAATTTTTCACACTACTTTGCCTGACCTTCTCCCCTTGCACTCATCTCAAAGTCCTTTGTGTGATACTTATCTGTGTGCATGTTTTTTCTCCCTATTAGACCAAAAACTCCCTGAGGGCAAGGTCCTATCAACAGTTCCTGGCACATAATACAGTTATCCCTTCCCCATCTTGGGGTTAGGGGCACAATGATTGGGAAAATTTGTGTAAAAATTTTTGGCCCTCCCTTTGTACCGGAGAAGTCTGAATTTTTTCTTTTTCTTTTATGACATGTTTCCGTACTTTATTGTAAAATTTGGGTTTATATTATACAAATACTATACATATATTTTATGCATTTCTGCGTTTCTAAACGTTTTCTGTGTCATCTATTGGTCTTCGTGTGTCACCTGCGGTTTACACAAAACTCCCTCAAAAATTCCAATTTAATTTCTTATGTTGACTCATGATATATCGAAATCTTGATGGCGAAAGTCTCAATGTGGAAGAGATAACTGTAGACACTTAAGTGTTAAGCTGAATCACAGGAATTTGTTTTAAGAGTTCTGTTTTTTCTTGTTTTCTTTTCCAGAGAGGGGAAAGTAGGAGAGAAAGAAATTAAATGCTTATTAATCGAAAAAATAAAATTTAATTTAAAAAACAATTTCATCACATAAAATGTTGGATATTTCCCAGTATACTTTCCCATGTTAATTCATATTATAGTTATTATGTGTGTGTGAGAGGGGGGAGGAGAAAGGGGGAGAGAGAGAGAGAGACAGAGAGAAACAGAGAGAGAGACAGAGAGAGAGAGAGACAGAGAAAGAGAGAGAAATGAGAAGTGACAACAAATATTTCTTGAAAGACTGAATTGAGATTTGAATCAGAGGACAATCCTGGCTCATTGTAGGCAAAAGTAGCAAATGCACTAAATAGAGGAGTCTCCATTTTAGCCTGTTGCCTTTGGGGAGGTGCCTCTGGAAGAGTAAGGTGGAGAAGACACCTGACCCACAAGGTCTTAGCTATATTGGCAATACTATTGGGAAGGCTGTCACCAGAAAGCAGCTTTTTGAACTGTATTTAAGCTACCAGTGCTTTCTGGAGAGGACCAGAGATAATGTTTTTCCCCATTCAGTGAGCATTTAAGTGTTCAGTGTGAATAAGGCACCATACTAGGTCCTGGGAATATCAAGACAAAAAAAAATGACCAAGTCCCTGTCTTCAAGGACCTTACATTCTACTAGGGAGGAAATAGTTTGTTGACAGATAAATTAATACAAGATATGGACAAAGTAAATACAAAGCAATTTAGATGGGGGGCAGGGGTTAGCAACTAAAGGGGATCAGGAAAGACCTTGTATATGAGGTGCTTCTTAAGCTGAGACCTGAAGGGAGCTAGGGTGGATAGAGATGAAGATGAAGTGTTTTCCAAGCACTGGAGGGAGTTGGGGGGAAGAGAGAACTACACAAGGACAGATGAATGTTTGGGGGCAACTGAAATGCAGAGTTGGAGACTCATAAAGCAGAGTTACTGGTTAAACCTTTTGGAACTGGTTTATGCAGCGCCTTTAGAAATTTCACACTGCTGAAGTCAGAGAAGCTAGTTATTAATATTGTCGTCAGTGTTAGGAGTAGGATGTGAATTTTCAGTGGAGACAGGAAAGTCTTGGGGGGATGACAGTGGACAGCAGGCCAGCTAGAATTCTTTATCTACCAACCAAACCAAACCATTCACCTCAATAACGAAAGAACAGTACTGGGCTCACTAGTTGTTTCACTGAGCTCAAGCAAAAGGCTTAGTAAAGGCAAGACCAAGAGTAGAAATAGGAAAGTCATCTAACAGTAAGGAAATTAAGCCAGCCTTTTATTCTCTCCCTTCCCATCTGGTCAATTTACCCGGGCTTACCTGACTGATGAAGCCTGTGGAGGAACACTGCCTGACCCAAAGACTAAATTTCCTCTTTTTTCTCTTGCGCAGCTCTCGCTCTGTACATGTAGCAATGAACACTGGGTCCTCATCAATCAGGGGTTCATGTAGCACCTGCCAACATAATGAAAAGAGGAATCATAGAATTTTAAATAGTACAGAGATCTCTGGAAGCATCCCACCCAATGCAACAATCTCCACCACAGCCTCCCTGACATGAATACCAATACTTAAATGCTCTTGACTACCCTCTTTTTTTTTCACTTTACATTTTATGTTTTCCCAATTACATATAAAAACAGCTTTTAACATTCACTTCTTAAAATTTTGAGTTCCAAATTATCTTCTTCCCTCCTCCCCTCCCCACCTTCATTGAGAAGGCAAGCAATTTGATACAGGTTATACATGTGCAGTCACACAAAATATATTTCCATATTAGTCATGTGAAAGAAAACATAGACCCTTCCCCCCCAAAAAAAACAAGAAAAAGAAAGTAAAAAAAAAAGTTTGCTTTGATCTGCATTCGGACACCATCTATTCTTTCTCTGGAGGTGGATAGCATTTTGCATCATAAGCCCTTTGGAATGGTCTTGGATCACTGCATTTTGGAGAATATCTAAGTCATTCACAGTTAATCATTATATGATATTACTGTTACTGTGTATATTCTTATCTTGGTTTTGCTCACTTCACTTAGCATCAGTTCATTCAAATCTTTCCAAGTTTTTCTGAAATCCAACTGCTCATCATTTCTTACAGCACAATAGCATTCCATTACAACCATACCACAATTTGTTCAGCCATTCCCCAACTGATGGACATCCCCTCAATTTCCACTTTTTTGCTACTACAAAAAGAGCTGCTATAAATATTTTTGTACACATAAGTTCTTTTCCTTTTTTTAAAAAAATCTCTTTGGGATACAGATCTAGTAGTGGTATTGCTGGGTCAAAGGCTATGATTTTCTAGCCCTTTGAACATGGTTCCAAAGTGCTCTCCAGAATGATTGGATCAGTTCACAACTCCACTAATAGTGCATTAGTGTCCCAATTTTCCCATATCCTCTCTAACATTTGTCATTTTCCTTTCTGTTTTATTAGCCAATCTGACAGGTATAAGAAGGTACCTCAAATTTGTTTTAATTTCAGTTTATCTAATCAATAGTGATTTAGAGTATTTTTATATAACTATAGATAGCTTTGATTTATTTGAAAAATATATCCTTTGACCACTTATCAATCGGATGACTTGTATTGGGAGATGACTTGTATTCTCATAAATTTGATTCAGTTCTCTATATATTTGAGAAATGAGGCCATCGTCAAAGAAATTTGCTCTCATAGTTCTCACAGGTATGATTACTGTGTATTTCCCTCCCTCTTATTTTTCCCATTTACCCTTTTCTTTCTCTCCTTTTACCCTGTCCCTCCTCAAAAGTGCTTTGCTTCTGACTACTGCTTCCCCATATCTACCCTCCCTTCTATCAGCCCCACCTCTTCTCCTCTTACTTCCCTGTAGGGTAAGATAGATTTCTATACACAACTGAGCATGTATGTTATTCCCTCTTTGAGTCAATTCCAATGAGAGTAAGGTTCAAGTATTGTTGGCCACCCCCACCTTTCTGTCCCCTGTAAAAACTCTTTCACACCTCTTTTATGTGAGATTATTTACCTTATGCTACATCCCACTTCCCCCTTCTCCCTGTTCATTTTTAGATATCATCCTGTCATAATCAACTCACATTCATACCTTCCGTCAACATATACTGCTTCTAATTGCCCTAATAATGATAAAGCTCTTAGTAGTTACAAGTATCATCTTCCCATGTAGGAATGTAAACAATTTAATCTTATTGAATCCCTTATGATTTCTTTTTCCTGTTAACCATTTTGTGTTTCTCTTGAGTCTTATACTTGAAAGTCAAATTATCTATTCAGCTTTGGTCTTTTCATCAGGATTGCTTGAAAGCCTTCTATTTCATTAAATATCTATTTTTCCCCCTGAAGGATTAAACTCAGTTTTTCTGGGTTTGATGATCTCTTAAGATAGTCTCTTCTATTGTTAGAAAGCCTTAATTCTTAGAAAGTCCTTTCTTAGATTGAGCTCTTATTTATTTCCCTATAATTTCAATCTAGTTCTGCCCTCTGGAGTTGAATACAATCAGCTTAATCCCTTATCATTAGGTCACACCACATACATGAAAGCAGCTGTCAAGTTCTCCTCAAATTTTCACAGAATCAGAGTTTTAGAGTTGGAAAGAAATTTCAGGAACCTCTAATCTGACTCACACTCAAAAGAGAATTTCCAATACAACACAATAATAATAGCTAGAAATAATATAGTACTATATAGTTTGTAAGGCTATTTTTAAAGCATATATTATCTCATCTTTTGGAATATTATTGTGCCATAAGAAATGACCAGCAAGATGGTTTCAGAAAAACCTGGGAAGACTTATATGAACTCATGCAAAGTGAAGTGAGCAGAACAAAGATAACATTGTATACAGCAATAGCAACATTGTAACAATAATCAACTGTGGAAGACTTAGCTACTCTAGTCAATACAATGATCCATGACAATTCTAAAGGATTCATGAGCGAAAATGTTATCCACCTCCAGAGAAAGAAGTGATGAACTCTGAATGAACTCTGAAAACATGTGAAGCATATTTTCTTTCACTTTATCTTTCTTGCCTTTCCACCCCCTACATGACTAATATGGAAATATTTTTTGCATGACTTCACATATATAATGGTATCATATTGCTTGCCTGAAATGGTCCATGAAAGAGGAAGAGAATTTAGAACTTGATATAAAAAAGAATATTAAAAAAACGGATGAGTGAATATAAAGAAAAAACTAGTTATCATACATAAGGTATAAGAAATATCATATAGATGATGTTGAATAAAGGAAATTGAAAACTGGAAAACAAAATAAAAGAAATATTTCACTTTTTCCTAAAAACAATCCTGGAAAGTAGGTGCTTTATTATTATCCCTATTTTGCCGATGAAGAAACTAAGGCAGACAGAGGTTAAGTGACTTGTTCAGGGTCACACAACTAATAAATATTTGAGGTTAGGTTTTAATTCAGGTCTCTGTGACTTCAGATCCAATACTCTCTCCCTTTCATCACCTAGTTGTCTTTACCTGATAGGTAGTCATCTAACCTTTGCTTGAAGACTTTAATAAGGGGAAACATACTACTTCCCTCAGTAGATCATCCCATTTTTGGACAACTCTATTAACTCAATTGTTTGGATAGCTGGATAACTCTAACTTGATTATTAGTAAGTTTTTCCTGACTTCAAACATAAATTTGCTTCTTTATAACTTCCATCTATTATTCCTGGGTCGGCCCTCTGATGCCAAATCAAATACATATAATACCATTTCCCTGTGACAGCCTCTCAGATACTTAAAGGCAGTGATCATACCTCAACACCTCATTTCCTTGAGTTTTTTCAAAACTCCAAATTCAACTCTCTTAATTTCTTCCAACTGCTCCGCGTATGGCATAGACTAGGAGCCCTAGATACCATCCTGGTCATGTAGCCTATATCTCTTTTTCTTTTCTGCAAAGGTATGAGATGTTCTCCTGTTTTATGCTCAATACCCCCAGTTCCCCCAACTATTTCCTTATTCTCCCCTGTTAGGGCTCCAGTTGCTAATACCTGTCTGTAAACATGGCATCCAGAAATGGGAACACTACTTTGAGCACACAGGGTACAGACAGGAATTACTTCTTGTCATCTGAGCACTATATTTCTATTAATGCTGTATAAGATTGCATTTCTTGACTGATGGCCTACTCTAATGATTCATTGTGGCATGGAGGGGACCCTGAGATCACAGAGGCTATGTATACTATCAGGGCAAAGCTCTAGCAGACCCCAGCAGAGCAAAGAGATTGAGTGAGGTCCCAGAAACAGCCTGGATATTTACCATCCAAGGACCAACCTGGGTAAGTGGACCCGTCTCATTGGGTTCAGCCACCAGAAGGCTGGTCACCAAATGATTCACTTTTTCAAAAACAACAACTTGTGAATACTGCCTACGCAAGTGGAGGAGGAGGCATAAAATAAGACAGACATTTTTGGGCACAGCCAACACGAGGATTTGTTTTGTTTGACTATATTTATTTGAGGTGTACGTGTAGGGAGGAGGAGAGGCAAGCACAGCATTGGTGAGTAGTGATATTGATACAAAAAAAATAAGACAAGAAAACACTAGTGAAACATTAAAAGACAATGGAAGAGAGGAAAAGGATGTTTGAAGGAGATACAGATAAGCTAGTCAGTTTTGTTACTTTCAGGGGCAGCTAGGTGACAAAGTGGATAAAGTGCTAGGCCTGGAGTCAGGAAGATCATCTTCTTGACTTCGGATCTGGCCTGAGACACTTACTAGCTGTGTGACCCTGGCCAAGTCACTTAACCCTACCTGCCTCAGTTTCCTTATCTGTAAAATGAGTTAGAGAAGGAAATGGCAAACCACTCCAGTATTGCCAAGAAAACCTCAAATGGGGTCATGATTGAAAAATGACTGAATAACAATTTGTTACTTTCATGTTAAATTTAATATGCACTTGAAAAAATACTATGTAATACAAATTCATAGTTGCATGTAAAATATTTTTGTTTATAATAATAGAGTTCAGGTATATGTTATTATGTATCATATGGACATAAAATAATATTTTTATTATTTTACTCTTCATATATTAAGATGCTCATTTATAAAATTATTTTTTAAAACATTTTGAAAGTGGATGGTGTTACAATTCTTCAACCCTAAACAAATACTACACTTACACTTATTAAAAGATTCTTCAGGTACTGAAGTTGGGTCACATTAGTTTTATTTTGGTTTTTGAGCAGCCTCATCAACAACATTGGCCCCTTGTAGTTAGCTAAACTACCACAAGTCTTTGTCACATCAACAACTTTAAAGACAGGACTGTTTTATTCCATACTCACAAAAGGCAAGAGAGTAACAAGCCCCGGCATAGCCTGAAAGCTCCTAGCCAGCTTCTCTCACTTCTGCCTTCACATACACTTCAGCCCCTCCAGACTCATAAACCATTTACAGCCCCACTTGGAACCACTCAAGCAAAATGGATAAGTTACACACAGAGCAATTCATTGGTTGGTAAGGGACAGAGGTAGGGGATGACAGGTTCTGGGAACAAGCAAAAAGTTTGAAAAAGAAAATATTACAATGCAGTTTGCTGCTAAGGCATTCTCTGTCCAATTATGCCTTCTACAGGAATGAATTATCTTAGTCCTTTGAGGCTACACTAAATGAACCTATTCACTCTCGTCTTCAAAAAGAAAATGTACTTATAATCCATTTGCATTAAACATATAATTGGCCATGTATTTATATTTAATCCATACTCCATCAAAGATTGGGAGTCAGCAAGAATTTCTGACCCATAATGATTTTTCCTTTCTACAATCATTTAATGAATTTTTAATGGCTCATTACTAAAAGCAGCCACAGGTCAATATGTTCCCACAGATTCTCCTAAAACTTTGAATACCAGGAAGATCACTTTCTTCCCATTCTGGATTCAGATCCACTAACTTTTCCCACTTGATCTACTACATATACACTATGCACACATGGGTGGGGTGAGTCGGAAACAGGAAAAAAAAAACAAACTTAAATTTTTTTTTTATTATTTCTGCCACATGAATATTCCCTCCCCTACTTCCAGTTTTGGAAGAGAAAAGGTCATATTTTTTTTCTTTTTTATATTTGAAGTGTTGTTGTATGGAAAAGGGATTACATTTATTTTGCTTGGACCCAGAGGGCAGAACCAGCACTAATGGATATGTTATATGGAGCCATATTTTGTCATAACATAGGAGGTAACATCCCAACAAAAATGTCCAGAAATGGACTGGACAGCTGTGGATTCCATCCAGATTACTAAGAAGACATACTAAGGATTCAATGTTTTAAAGCCAAAGGATATTTTAAAAATTGAAATTAAAAGAAAAAATATTTAAACACTGTTCTCATCTCTTCAGCTATCTTTATAAAGGAACTGCCAGGGGAGGAGTTAATAGCCCCTGCAGGATTCCTGACAGTCTACCCATGGTTAGTAGCTATAGACTAGAGTAATTTATTCATAGTATGACCCAAAGGAATGGAGAATTGCTCAAATACTGGAGAAGACCAGGGTTATATCATTAAAGAGCTCACAATTTGCTTAGGGACATATGAGAACACCCTATATGTTGCTTTGTAAATTTTCATAATAAAAATGAGTGCCAATTAATAGAATTATAAAATGCTAAAACTGGAAGGGACTTTAGATCATCTAGTCTGGTCCTTTTATTTTGCAGATGAGTATGAGAAAAGTAACTTGTCCACAGTCACATTATTAGTTAATGGCTAGATCTGGATAGGAACCCAAATATCTGCACTCCTAGTCCAGTGTTGCTTTCTACTAGACTGGGCTCTATATGATGAAGTATTATCAGTACTGAGAGGACCCTAGCCAAGGTTCATTCTTGGAATTATTCAATGCAATTATAACCAAGGGCTTAGTTCTGCTCATTTTCAGTTAAATTTGAACCACCCCAGAAACATGTAAAGGATAGTCAGAGAATCAAGAAGGCAGGAGAAGCATATAAAAACAACCTCTCTTCTTTAATTTTGGCTCCGGGGAAACCTTTTAGGAAGGATCAAAAAAAGTAAGGAACGGGGGCAGCGAGGTGGCACAGTGGATAAAGCACTGGCCTTGAAGCCAGGAGGACCTGAGTTCAAATGTGGCCTCACACCAAACACTTGACACGTACTAGCTGTGTGACCTTGGGCAAGTCACTTAACCCCAATTGCCTTACCAAAAAAAAAAAAAAAGTAAGGAACTAGAGATGACTATTCCTAGAAACCAAAGGAAACTCTGTATCACTAAATTAATCCTTAAAAGACTTAAGAATTTTTTCCATATGCAAAAGTCCAATACATTATAGGGTAAATATAGCCAACTCCCAATTAGTTGGGGTAAGGAAAAAGAGGTAGCATGGCATTTTTTTTTTGGACCAGACTTGTTATTTCATTGATAGAGGGAACTCCTAGTAAGAAAATGCCTTTTGTCAATGCAGGTTAGTTATTATTCTTTAACGTGTAGTCTTAAAGGGGGTTACTTGGAGACATTCAGATATTAAGTGACTCTTGGGTTAGTATGTGTCACAGACAAGACTTGAACCTAGGCCTTCTTGATTCTGAGGACCTCTCTCTATCCACCACTGGAGGCTGCTACTGGTGTGAGAACACTTAAAGGTCCTCTAGTTTCAGTCTCATTTGTCTTAAGCTTACCTCTACTCTAAACTTCCACATCTAGGCCTATCTCCAGTCATCCTGGTGGGCATCTGGTCACTGGATCCCAGACGGCTTTAGAGGAGAAAGTGAGGTTGGTGACTGTACACAGCCCTCCCTCACTTAGATCCAATTCACTTGCATGTCATGGCATCATCTCCGTGTTGTCATGGTCTTTTTTGAGAAAGAAGGACAAACAACAAAAACAACAACTCTAAACTCAAATCCCTTCTCAGTCTGTCAACTAGCATTGTTTCAAGTGCCTACCTACTGTGCACCAGGCACTGTGCTAAGTGCTGGGGATACAAAGAAAGACAAAAGACATTCCTTGCTCTCAAGGAGATTACCATCTAATGGGGGCAATATGAACAGAAAATGTGCAAAAAACAAACTAAATAGATTTTCATTCTTCAAGATGTAGCTTCCTCCATGAATTCTGTCTTTACTCTCCCCCTCTCCTTACCAAGTAAAAATTAATCCTTCTTTGAACTTTAAATTGCACTTTATTTATATCTTTATTATAAACTTATCTTGCTTTGTTTTGTATCATAATTAATCGTGTATGTGCTAACAGAAGGACTTGAACCCATGTCTTTCAGATGCCAAGGCAAGCTATCTACCATGCCATGATGGCTTTCCACACTGGGTACTTCTCCAATCCTATGGCTAACACAACCCTCCATGACTAGGACACCCTCCCTCTTCTGCCTTTCAGAAGATGACTGCCTTTCAGAATCCTTATCTTCCTCCAATGCTCAGCTCAATTTCTACCTTCTCCATGAAGCTTTTTTTTATCCCATTCCATGTCCCTCCAAATCCTCTCTGCAACCACAAATACTCAATTTAACCATATTTCATATTATATTCCACCACTACCACTCGATAGGATGTAGACTCCTTGAAGTCATACTACCTTTTTTTAATCACTTTCTCTATAGCACTTTATATATATTAGTTGCTTAAGAAATGTTTAACCTCTTTGAAAAACTGCCAGTCGTTTGTGTGATTTTGGGTACGTGCTTTAACATCCTTTGTTTCATTTCTCTCATCTGTTAGATGGGGGATATATCATCTAACTCATTCACTACAGGACTAAAAAGCAAGGCTATAACATTTTGCAAACAAGATAGAAATAGACACCATGGGAAAAGGAGCATGATGAGGGAAAATGTAGGTGATGGGAAAACAAAAGGTATAATAAAATCCATTTTTCAGAAAAAAGAAACAAAGAAATAGACAACATGAATGGAAACATTTGACAACCTGGGACTTCTTTAAATAAACCCGACTTGTCAAACACATTCTTTCCCATAGTATATATATATTTTTTTTCTCAGAAGAAAATACAAAAATACAGAAGAAAAAAGATGAAAGACAGAAAAAAGCCCAAAATTCTCAGCACATTACTTTCCCACTCCTTCTAAGAGAATATTTGTAAAGTGGTTAGCATAGTGCCTAGTACATAATAGGTATTTAATAAAGAAATTCTTGTTCCCTTCCCTTCCCTCCAAAACACACACACACAGTCACACACACAGTAAGGAACCAAGGCAAAGTAGAGGGTGCTCTTATCCAATCTTTTTCATTCAGATTCATCAACATTCCCTCCTAGTTCACCTCTAGCATACTACTGGCATCTTTTCCTGAAGAGTCTGTATGTCTAGAGTTTTGAATGTGCTACTACTAGGAAAATGTTTGAGTTGTAAACTCCATGAGGTCAAGGATCATGTTTTATTGATCCTTGATCTCTTCAGGGGCCTATTACTGAGTTTCATAAATATTAGTAGGAAAAAAAGCCATATTGTTGGCCTTGAAGTCAGTAAGACTTGCCACTGACCCATACTGGCTATATGACCCTGGACAATTCTCTTCTACCTCATGGGATAGTGTTCCAGAAATCTCCAAAATTCCTACCTAGGATTCTGCAAAGATCACCACAAAGGATCATAGTATATAGGAGGGGTGACTGCAACCTTCTTACTGAGGGCATTGTTCTCTACTGAAATGACATAGAAATGTCCGACTAGTTCCCATGACTGGGTGATTTGCCAAAAATGACTGGTGATTGAGTCTGGGGGAGCTGTCTACTCTATGGTTTATACAGGGGTCAAGAAGAAAGGATTCCACCTCTTTCTGGGGGTCCTTCTCTGGTGGGACTTTTTTCCAGCATTTTCTTCCTAAGGAAAATTAACATTGTGTTGTATTGTTTAATAACCAGTATGACTCTGTGATCCATCCTTTTGCTCATTTTGTAGGACTCCACTTCTAAAGGGAAGAGAGTTGCTGAAGGGTGTGACTGGGTAAAGTGATCACTCTCAGCCCCCAAAGAATATGCTTGTTAACCAGCTTGGGCTAGGCCCTCCCCAGGACACAAGTCTCTTGTCCTTGCTTTTCTTTCATCTGTTAGGAAGAGAACCTAGATGTGAGCCATACCTAACTTTTGTTTTAGAGATTTCTTTGGAATTACCCTAGGGTGGGAGAGAAATACAACCAACACTTACCCTCCTCTTCACTCATCAACCCCAAACTAATCAGGAATTGCTATGCCATCTAGAAGGCATCTCTCTCTCAGCCATAAATCTCTCATCACTACCACACAATTTGGAGCTGGAAGCAAACTTGGGGACCATCAATTTCAGCTCCATTATTTTACAAAGTAGAAAACTGAGGTCATAGAGATGAAATGGCTTTCCCAAGTTCATTCAAGTTACAGATAACAGAAGTTGGGTTTAAAGTTATTAGCAGATAGTGGCAAAGAAATGGAAATTGAAGGGATGCCCATCAATTGAGGGGAATGATTGAAGAAGTTGTGGTATATGATCGTAATGGAATATTACTGTGCTATAAGAAATGATAAGCAGGCAGATTTCAGAAAAACCTGGAAAGACTTACATGAACTGATGCAAAGTGAAGTGAGCAGAACCAGAAGAACATTGAACACAGTAACAACAATATTGTATGATGATCAACTGTGAATGATTTAGTTATTTTCAGCAATACAATGATCCAGGACAATTCCAAAGGACTCATGCTGAAAAATGCTTTCTGCCTCCAGAGAAAGAAATGATGGAGTCTGAATGCAGATCAAAGCATATTATTTTTCACTTTTCATCTTCTTTTCATGTTCTTCTCCCTTTGGGTTTGTGTCTTCTTTTACAAGATGACTAATATGGTAATATGTTTTATATGATTGAACGTGTATAACCTACATCATGTATGTATTTTAATAAGTAGTGGAAGGCTTTATGGACATACACTAAAGTCCTGCTCTGAATGGTGTGGGGAGGTGACCTTTGGTTCTCCAAGGCAGTGCCAGCAGAACACAAGTCCTAATGGGTCCAAACAAACTGAAATAGGTCTATGTGTCCAATGTCCTATGACCAGCCTGGCTAAGTCAGAGAGGCTCATCACCACAAGAATGGCTCTGACTCAATGAACTTTTGGGCCAGAGCAACTCATAAAAGATTAGGAAGTCTCCTAATCACTCCCAAATTAGTGATTTGCTTTAGTGAGGAAAGTACCTAAGATGATAAAGAAATCACAGATCATTCAAAGTAAAGTATTAGAGAACGGAGAAATTAGACAAGGCTGAGAAAAGTTTATTTTCTAATTGTAATTTAAATTCAGGTAGAATGTAAACTACAGTTATGCCTTCTTCATGGGGGACAGTTAGGGACGCAATGGTGTGCCCCCCCATCTGTAAAATCCATGTAAAATTTTTTGGCCTTCCCTTCATACCAGAAGAAGTTTGAATTATTATGGTACCAAAAGATAAAATATATTGATATTATACAATATTATACACATATTTTATGCATTTCTTAATTTCTAAACTTTTTCTGTGTTGTGTGCTGGCCTTTATGTGTCATCTGCAGCTTCTGTAACACTCTTCCAAAAATTCTCATTTAATTTCTTATGCTGACTCATGATATATTGAAACCACGATTGGGAAAATTGCGATGTGGAAGGGATAGGTGTACTACATGGTGGGGATTGTTCTACTCTTGTCTTTATATTCCCAGAGCTTATAGTAAGTGCTTAATAAAAACTTTATTGGTCATTAAATACACTTTATAAAAGAAAAGCTAAAAGATCTGAAATGATGTCAGTTTCTACTGTGACCTGTATTTCTTGCTCCCATCTAGGACAAGACAAGAAAGAATGGGTTTTAAATGCGAAATTTCCTGACTCTAAACACTGGGAAGTATCACCAAAAGGTTCTATATCATATACTGTCTGGAGATATGTAAAAAGAAAATAGGGGCAGCTAGGTGGTGCAGTGGATAGAGCTCGGGTCTTGGAGTCAGGAGGACCTGAGTTCAAATCCAGCTTCAAACACTTGACACTTACTAGCTTTGTGACTCTGGGCAAGTCACTTAACCCTATTGCCTTACCGAAAAAAAAAAGTTTTATTCTTAGGATTCCTAAGTATCCTAAGCAGGGGAATAAGTGAGCTCCCTTTTTTCTAGCCAATTTCATTACAACTGAAGATGCACACCCAAAATCCAATTCACCAAGCCCTCTGTTGCCCTGCCTTTGTAGGTGTCCAATAGCAGTGACAGCTAGTCTACACTAGGAAAAGGAATCTGAAAGCCAACCCTCACAACAAAAAGATCTCTGTAAGGCAGGTACTGAATTTAAAAGTTGTCAGTCAGTCAGTCATTAAGTGCTTACTATGTATCAGGCACTCTACCAAGCATAGAGGATATAAGGAAAGGCAAAAATGGGTCCCTGCCTTCAAGGAGCTTACATTCTAATGGGGGAAAGAACATGTAAATGACTATGTATATACAAGACAGATACAGTATAATGGGAGATATTTTCTTCTTACAGTAAAATAAATGGGAGGCAACCCTGGATGGAAGACCCTAGCAGTGAAATGGGGGGGAAGGGGAAGAGCAATGATGGCAAAAGTCGAGTCTTAGAGGAAGCCAGGGAAGTCAGGAGGTAGAGGTAAGGAGGGAAAACATTCTAGATACAGAGGATTGCTAACACAGAGTTGGAGAACAGCCAGGAGACCGGCATATCAGGAACACCACTGTGTGTTGTCTCCATGTGCACTTGATAGCATTTTTATGATGTGAACAGTGACCACTAGATCCCCTGTTTTTCTGTTTGTGGCCCCATGAAAATACATCATATATTCAACCATTAGTCATTTTTATAGCATATTTCTAATCCCAAGATGACTTCCCTCTTCTATCCCAGAAGCTTCTGAGCTGTCATCTCCAAATGGCCAATTGGCGCATGCTCAAAGAATGCAAAATAATGTTAAATTTAGACTAAGCAAAATATAATTAGGAAGGTAAGTCTGCTCTCCCCTATCTACTGCCCCAAAAAATAAATCACAGTAAATTTCAAAGTTGAATATAAATGATTTTTGTAAAAACCTATTGCTTTCAGAGTAAGGTAGCATGGCATAGCAAATAGAGTTCGGAGTCCAGGTTCAAATTCCATCTTTGATACTTGCTGTGTGACCTAGGACAAGTCATGATCCCTATGTGCCTCACGTAGCTTCCTAGGACTTCTATACGAAGTCATAGATGAGTTGTGGTCTGTTGGTGGGAGATTTCTATTCTGAAAAGCAACCAAGTGGCATAGCAAATTGAGTGCTGGATTTCAAGGTAAAAAAACCTAAGCTCTAATCCTGCCTTAGACTCTTTTTTTTTTTTTTGGTTTGGCTAGGCAATGGGGTTAAGTGACTTGCCTAAGGTCACACAGCTAGTAAGTGTTAAGTGTCTGAGGCTGGATTTGAACTCAAGTCTTCCTGACTCCAGTGCTGGTTCTCTATCCACTGCACCACCTAGCTGCCCCCTGCCTTAGACTCTTACTAGTGGTGTGACCCTGGTCTTCCTGACTCCATGTCCAGTGTTCTAACCACTGCACTACCCACCCACCATACCCACCTAATACTTGCTGCTTCTAGGACAGGCTGAGCACAGCCTATTTAAGGAATCACAACAAGTTGGAAAAGCATCCAAATGCAGAAGGCAGTGGACGAGGAAGGCTTCCAATTGTCCTTGGGGAGGAGGCACACTTACCTGGGTTTGGGAAGGCCTAAAAGCAGAGTCAAAGCCATACTGTAGGGAATCTAGGAAGGGCTGGATCTTGTAGAGACCATGAGTTGTCTGGCTGGAACGGAAAGCGACCACATGGAAGTACTTAAGGATCTTCTCAAAGCGGGACTGGCTCATGACAAGGGCGATGCTTTTGTTACTGTAGAAGCCGCTGCTCCAGATGCTGAGAACAGACTCGCAATGGTAGATGCTCGTGGAAATCATGTAACCCAGGAAAGCCTTCATCTCAGTCAGGGTCACTTCTGCCCAGGCCCCATCACTCCCAAACCTCTCCTGATACTTCTTGGCATACATGTTTGTCTGCACCACCATGTTTTTAAGAACATTGTCGGGGACAAAGAGCTGGAAGAAGTCCATGGCACTGGAACTGGGGGGCATCTTTCGGGTTGGACCTAAACCCACAAAAAAGAAGAGCGTTACTTATTACCACCATCTGTATACTTCATGATCATAATCATAACAAATAGAAAACCTAGACATTCAAAGGATCATAGGCTCATAGATTTTGAGCCAGAAGGGACCCAAGAGATCATTTAACATTCAACACCTTCATTTTATTTTATTTTTATTCATATATCACATATTTAATAATGAATCATATAGCCAAGTTCACCTACACGTTTGTGTATCCACTAATCCAATCCTCATGCCCTCCTTCCCCAAAATGGAAAGATTAATGCAAATATAGTTTTCAAGGGATATTTCCCAAGTAAAAGAAAGAAAACCATGAACTTCTTCCCTCCATGTTTCAGCACAGAAAAATAAGTAATGCTTGGGGTCCTTAGGGTCCCAATGAATAAAAATGAAATTTCTTGGCCAAACGGGAAGTTAAGAGCATTAGCCTGTATATAGAAACAGTAAGCAACACCTTCATTTTACATATAAGAGTTGAAGTGGATTGAGTCAATCACTCCACCTCCACTTAAAATAGCTAATAAGATACTCTAGTCTTGATACTTTTATCAAGTGAGAACATTTATGTTAAATCAATCAAATAAATGTTCACCCTGTCATATGGCTTGTGGGAACCCTACAAAACAACAAAATAGTCTCCCCTTGACAGGTAATGGCTTGGGTGGAGGAAGGAAGGAGAGAGAACTTCGGTCTTCTCCTTCTCTGTCTTGACCAGAGCATGACCTCCTGAGCTTTAAGAGTCTTAAGAGATTTAGCCTTCTCATCAGCATCCTAGCAGTATCCTCAGAACAGCAGTGACTTGTGATAGTGTCCTTGGCACCAGGAGCCAAGGACAAACTAGTTCCACTAAGGGGAAAGCAGCTTCAGGACTTGACAAGGAGCTGAGCAGAAAGACACACCATAACTAAAGGTAACACTGTAAAGAATCCAGCAAAAGGACTTCCAGGAGTTGTGAGTTTGCCACATACTCTCTGATCTTGAACTCGCTTTCCCTTGTACCTTGAATATACTTATGAAAGACTATGTCACCAATTTTGGTGAGAGGGAAAATATTTTGTACTATTTTTTACTAAACCACATTAGTAAATATCCTGAACTAAAAGCTAAATCTGGCTGTTCAACTGATATCAACTAATAATCAATCAAGAAACATTTATCAAGCACCTACTATGTACATTGAACTGCCAGGTACTACGCTAAGTGCTGAGTCTACAAAAAAGAAGCAAGACATAGTTCTTGTCCTCAAAGAGCTTACAGTCTAATGAGGAAGACAACACGCAAAAAAAAACATAGACAAAGCAAGCTATATACAGGATAAATAGGAGATAATTAACAGAGAGAAGGCACTAGAATTAAGAGGGGTTAGGGAAGGCTTCCTGTAGAAGGTGAGATTTTAGTTGGGACTGATAGGAAGCCAGGGAGGACAGTAGTTAGCATGGAGGAAGGAGAATATTCAGGCATGGGGGAGAGCCAGAAAAAATGCTCAGAGCTGAGAAATAGAGTGTCTTGTTCATGGAACAGCCAGGGGGCCAGTGTCACTGGATAGAAGAGTATGTGGTGAGGAGTAAGACATAAGAAGACCAGAAAGGTAAGAGGGGGCTAGGTTATGAAGGGCTTTGAATGCCAAAGAGAACATTTAAGAGAAAGACACTAGAGTTTATGGAGGGGGGGAAGGATTGACATGATAGGACCTTCACTTTAGGAAAATCACTTTGATGGCTGAAAGAAGCATGGACTGGAATGAGGAGAGACTTAAGATAGGCTGACTTACCAGCAGGATACTGGAATAATTAAGGCATGAGGCGATGAGGGCCTGCACTAAAATGGTGGCAGTATCAGAGGGGAGAAGGGGATGTATACAAGGGATGTTGCAAAGAAGAGATTTACAGGCCTTGACAACAGCTTAGATACAAGGGGTAAGAGATAGTAAGGAATCCAAGATGACTCCTAGGTTGTGAGCCTAAGGGACTTGAAGGATCATATTTTTACAAAAGTAAATGACTAAAAATGCTCCAATTCATCCCTTCCACCCAGCTTCTAATCCAAAAGAAAAAGAGTACCAGAATCCCAGATGCCTGGTTTATCATTGTAGGAAGATGAACTATGTAACATCTTACCTAAAACATACTTGGAAGTCAACAGACTTAAAATCAATGACCTTGTGTTAAAGGTTGGATTTATTTATTCCTCCCTCTATGATTAGTCTTGTCAAACAGAACTCTAAGCTCATGGAGGGTAGGGATAACATTCCTCCTTTTCCATAGGTATCTTTCCAGAGCACCCAGTGTAGCACCGAGTCCATAATAAGGGCTAAAATAAACACCTGTTGAACAGAAATTAAACTGAACACATTTGCACATTTATGTAAATTAAGAAATCATGTCAGGCTTTATAGAAATGGGACTACAAGGAAGTAAATCTTCCCATCTAAATTGCATTACTTGGGCATTAGATGTGTACAAGTTCACTTGAGGACATTAGCTATGTCAATGCCATGTCTCTGTTAAGGACTTGGAATATTCCATAGCCTATATCCTTCCTGCAAGATTGCCCATGATTTCAGAACAATCTTCTATCCAACCTCTTGATGCACCTAATCTTATCATCTCCATTAATTGGGGAAATGATAGAAATATTGACCCAAAGTGAAAAGAACAAGGTATGTGTTCATGATTGGGGGTGGGGGGAGGGCATAAAGGGGAGGAGATGTAGAAGGGAGACAACAATTCCACTTAACTATTCAACTATATTCTCAGGGCCCTGCTAATGTTTTCCAAATCAAAGCTCAGTTCAAATGCACTCTCCTATCGATGCCGTTCCTGATCCTCATAGCTGCCTCTCCACACCAGATTTCCTTGTATTTATTTATATATGCTTCTATGTGAGCATACTATCTCCCTCAAGGGAGTAGAAACTCCTTTTAAAAATCCTTTTTTAAAATTCTTTTTTCTCTGTATCCCCAGTGCCTAGCACATGGTAGGCACTTAATAAAAGCTTACTGATGGATCTTATTACTTTGCCTATTAAAGCAAGGAGGCAGGCTTTCACCACTAAGCTTCTACTTTCCTGGGTCCCTTCCCTTATAATCTCCTCCAGATTCAACTAGGCAGATGAATATTGCCATCCACCTTCCAGATTGTTGCTAAGTTGTGTCTGACTCTTTGCGATCCTATCTGGGGTTTTCTCAGCAGAGATACAAGAGCGGTTTGCCATTTCCTTCTCCAGCTCATTTTACAGATGAGGAAACTGAGGCAAATAGGGTTAAGTGACTTCCCAAGGTTACACAGCCAGTAAGTGTTTGAGGTCAGATTTGAACTCAGAGAGATGAGTCTCCCTATCTCCAAGCCCAGTACTCTATCCACTGCACCACCTAGCTGCATGGACCAAAAAAAAATTATTACCAACAATTTTCTGGAGGCTTATTTATGTTTAATAGTTGCTGATCCAATAAATCTTTATGGGTGGATAAAGGGAGTCTCCTTATTCAAGACCATCTTTAAACAAATGCAATTTTTCAAGTTCATGTAGTAATTCAAATTAGTTTAACACAGCATGGACTAGTTAATGGTAGTCGCTCCTACATAAATCAGTCCAGGAGTGTTCTGGAGCCAGCTGGAACTGGCTTGTGAGAGTTGATTGTTAAATTCTCAGTGAGAGTACTGATACCTTGGGAATCAGCAAACACCACAAATTGGGCTTGATTTATTGTTTTGTTGATGGCCTAGACTCAAGAAAGCAATTGAGAAAATGTTAATAATGCAAATTAAATTTAGACATATGTTGTACGAAAACTTTCCTCTTAGAGGGCCAGTTGTTAAATATTTTCCAGCACAGTCCTAAATCAGTCCCTCTGAAAGATTTGAAAAACCTGTATCTTTGAGCATCATCAGCATCCTTCCCCCATATCTTGTTTCCTGTTAATTGATAATCTCTCTCAAGAAAAGTTTTGCTAAGCAAAGATAAGTTTCAGCTTTGTTTCTAATTCACAGCTTGGAAGACGACGGCTTTATACCTAGAAGGGGCCTTAGAAATCATCTATTCCAAACCAAGCCCCACCTCCAGCCCATTTTATAGATGAAGAAACAGCCCTACGGAGATCAAGTTATTTGTCTAGGGTGGTAAGGTACCACATGGGTAGTGAACAGTAGAACTAGGATTCAAAAACAAAAAGTTTGACTGCAAATTTAATAGTCTTTCCATTTCATGAATAAGTAAAGTCCAAGTTCATTCTATTTCACATAATATGGAAGAAGATATCATAAAGAAGCATTCTATTCACTTTCACCAAGTAGAAGGTAGAGTTAGTAATGACTGTGCTAAGGAAAAACTGACTCCCGAGATACAAAATTACATTTATAAAAAACAACAACAGTAGCCACAACAGTTCTGTATCTGGTGAAAAGTCTTACTGGTAGGCCATTAGCAAACTACTCATAAAGTTATGTTAAAGGATCTGCTTCTTGCCCTGGGCTAAAAGAAAAGTCCATGGCTTCCTTTAGCCTAAGTCATCTATACTACCATCACATCCTGATGTCTTGCTAAAGCATCAAATCACAGGCAAATGAAATCATATATTATTTAGGGCTAGCCTTTAAAGAAGGAGGAAAAACAGAATTTTTGCTGCTGCATCATGCTGAGTAAACAAAACAGAACAGAGAATAAATATTTGTGATTAAAGTAATTTTGTCTCTCTGGCCATTTCAAAATGAATTAACACACACTGATTTACAGACAGCATTTGGCAGCACCATTCAGGAGTTTCAATCAATCAAGGGTGCCAGATAGCTGTGGATACAAATCAATTGCTTTAAGAGGAAAAATGAACCAATCTTTTCAAAGGATGCAATCCACACTGGCCATGCTTTAATATGGTTGATCTGTTAAAGGAGATTCAACATAGACTTATCCTTTAAGGCAGATGTGGGATCCAGGGCAACCCCTCTCCCCTCCTCATCTCCTCTACCTTTTGATACAGCTAAAATCCAGTTGCAAAGAACATCAAGGGTTACTTCCAAGGGAAAAAGGAGATTCACAGCAGTTAACAAGCAGCCTTGAGGGAGTAGAGGAGTGGGGTACATGTGGAAATGTGAATTGGATTCAGAATCTGAGGACCTGAGTATGAATCTTTATTTTGCGAGTTATAAATCTGCATGATTCTCAGTTTCTTCCTTTGTAAAATTTTACTTTTCCCTTGCTGTTGTTGTTCAGTCATATCCAGTTCTTTGTGACCCCAGTTGGGGTTTTCTTGGCAAAAAAAGATACTGGAGTAATTTGCCATTTCCTTCTCTAGCTCATTTTATGTATGAAGAAACTGAGGCAAACAGGGTTAAGTGACTTGCCCAGGGTCACACAGTTAGTGTTTGAGGCTGGATTTGAATTCAGCAAGATGTCTTCCTGACTCCAGGTGGGGACTCTAGCCACTGTATCTATTACCTAACTTTTCCCTTATGTGCTAGCAATGGACTCCTCTTCGCTAGCAGGAATTTAGGGCTTAATGAGAAGAAGTAAGGGGAGGGAGTCAGACTTAGGGTCTGGTTCTTGTTTGGATGGCTTTAGTTCTGCTTCCTCATATCTTAGGCAAGAATGGGCCAATCCTTCTGAAGCACTGCTGCAGGATTTTCCCTCCTTTTCTCTGATACAATCATTTATTAAATGTCTGCTATTTGCCAGGCATCGTGCTAAGAGCTAGAGATACAAAAAACAGGCACCATGCTACCTCAGGCCTCTCCTCCTACACCTGCAAGCCCTCGCTTAAAAAAGAAGATACAATAAGTGAGAGTTGTGAATAGGAACTCTTTACTAAGTCCCTTTTGACACTTCACCAAAGGCTCAACAGTCTTGAGGATACAGCCAGTACATGTTATATGATATTTGTTATACATCTTTATTTCCATTTGGGAGTGAGGGAGCTAATTTCTTTATCCTCTGAAAGCCCAGGCCACTCTCAGGACCCCAAGAATTGACTTAAAGATGTGCTGAATGAATATACCATTCAGTATAAACCGATGTTCTGTTGGCATATATTGGTATTCACAGACCAGGATCAAATGAGGGGCTTTTTAAATGAGCTATCTGGCTCTAAACTAAATCAGAGCAGAGATAATAATAACAACTGGAACACTCTGCATCACAACAGAAAACACTCTTCTCCATCTGAACACCTCCAGTCACATTCCATAAAGGGGTGATGAGGAAAATTGCTTATTAAAATGTTCTGAGAGTTAGCTGCAGCTGCTCCTTATCCTCAGCTATAGACCAATCAACATTTCCTTTCTTTTCCCCTTTTCTAGATAGTGTTGAGGGAGAACAAATTATCTCTTTGTGGAACACCTGAGGCCAGTGTTTTGTTGGTAGTATTCTGCTAATAAGCCAGTCGTTTCAGACACTGCCTTCCCATCTCCAATTTCATAGACAACAACTAATTAACAAGTAACACAAGGGATCATGGATCATAGATCATAGATCTAGAGAGAGGTCTTAGGCATTATTTATTTCATCTAACCTTTTTTTTTATTAATTGATTTTGATTTATCAACAATCACTTCCATAAGCTTTTGAGTTTTAATTTTTTCTCCCCATCCCTCCTCACCTCCCTCCCCAAGATGATGTGCCATCTGATATAGGCTATACATATACATTTCCATTAAACATATTTTCACATTAGTGATGTTGTAAGGAAGAATTAGAGCCAATAGGAGGAACCACCAGAAAGAGGAAACAAAACACAACAGAAGAAAAAAATAGCAAATAGTATGCTTTAATCTGCATTCAAACTCCATAGCTCTTTCTTTGGATGTGGATAGCATTTTCCATCATGAGGCCTTTGGAGATGTCTTAGATCCTTGTACTGCTGAGAAGAGTTGTCTATCAACGTTAGTCATCTCACAACGTGGCTGTTACTGTGTACAACGTTCTCTTGGTTCTGCTCACTTCACTCAGCATCAGACCACACAAGTCTTTCCATAATCTCTTTATTTTGCAGATGAATAAACAGATCCATAGAGGTTAAATAATTGGCCTAATGTCATAAAGGGAATATGGTGCAGAACTGGGATTTGAATCCAGGTCCTTTGCCTCCAAATCCATTGCTTTCCACTGTACCATGTTATCACCTGCACTGGATTCCCAACTGGATTGAGGCTCATTCTCAAATCAAAACAGGAATTACAAACAGATGTGTGTCTCACCGGGAGAAAAAAATTACCCATAATACACTTTTAAGTTTAATCTGCATTGTTAACTTTCTTAAGTCTAGACAATCAACAAAATAATAAAATAAAACAACAAAATCAAGCTCTGATTTGTAGCATTTGCTAATTTCTGAGGTATAAATGCTCACACTCAAAATTCAACAATTAGCTCTCAAAAGCTGGTGGGAGGAAGTTTAAGTACATGCCAGTTTTGGGTCTCCTAAGACACCACACTGAGCATGATGCATGGGGCTTAAGGTTCTTTATAATGGAGGATAATTCTGACATTTTACACTCCTTCCCATACCTGCTTCCTATATGTGACATTCCTTTTCATAAAAATAACAAAGTCTAGTTCTCACGCCATCTTTCCACAAAGAATATCTGAAGCTTACAGAAACTCCACAGTTAGTTAGTTCATTGGGAAACTTAAATGATGAAGATTTGCTTAAAGATTACAGACATGGCTTTAGCAATAGCTGTTACAATAGCAATAGTTACAATCCTTCCATGCCACAAGTATTTCTTAAACACCTGTTACATGTGAGGCACTATACTAGGCACTAGAAATGCAAAGGCAACCCTCCCCCCTCCAAATAGCCACTGCCCTCAGGTAGCTTACATTCTAATATTCCCTCCGGACAATGTATCCAGGCATAGAGTACATTCCATGTGTTTATGTAGAAGGATGACATCATCGACTCACTATCAATAGGGTGAATATTTTTGAGTTATTTTTTCTAGCTGTGGTATGGCACTTACCCTACCTACTCTCACTCTCTCATTACCTGTGTGACCTGAGGCAAGTGACTCACCTTCTTTGAAGGTACTGAACTAGAGTCTGTAACCAATAAGACAGCTGGCTACTCAAAAGCAGCTGGTTTATATCCCACTTCTGACACCTAGGTGGCTCAGTAGATGGAATGCTAGACCTGGAGTCAGGAAGACCTAAGTTCAAATCTGACCTCACATTCGCTTTGTGACCCTGGGCAAGTCACTTAATCTCTGTCTGCCTTACTCGACTGGACAAGGAAATGGCAAACTACTTTAGCATTTTTGCCAAGAAAGCCCCATGGACACTATGGTCCATGGAGTCACAAAGCATCAGACACAACTGAACAACATTACGTGTTGGGACTTGACAAGGAAGATCATGAGAAAATTGTCATGGAATCTGCTAGCAATCTGGACTTTAAAATTTTTGCCACACATGTGATTTCATCTGTATAGGGAATCTCCATGAAAGAAGTTCCTTCCACCAATGCAGATCAGCAGATGCTCTGTAACTTGGAACCTGAAGCACTTAGAGGTCAACTGACTTGTACAAGGTCACACAGTCAGTAAGTGTCAGAATCAGGACTTGAACTCAGATCTTTCTGCCTCTAAGACTGGTTCTTTATCCACTATACCATGATGCTGCTGCAAGTTAAATTATTCCCATGAACTACAAACTACATTAGGACTCAGTGACCAATGAATATAGCAAAGCTAATTAACTTCTCCAGAAACTGAATACCTAACTTTGGCCTGCTCTATTCAATGAAGGCATGCTTTCATACACACAGAGAAGCATTAATCTTTATATTCATGTATACATGACATGCCCTAAAAAACAAACAAAAAACCCCCCCCGACTTTTTAAAGACATAGGCCATGTTGCAAACATAAACAAGTACTCAAAGATTCTAAAAAATCCAGACACACAGAAATAGACAGTTTATTTCACTTGGCAGTTCACATTTCATGTGAGACATCCAATTCTAGCTCCTGTCAAACACACGTAATGGCATTCCCCGAAGAATTTGGGGAATAGCAGCTCAGCAGAGTCAGTGCTGCCCACATTCCTAATACACAGTTGCTCATGGGGGCAACATCATAAATAAAAGACTGCAGAGGACTGTGCCAAAGTGCTACATAAATACTCCATGCCTGCACTCATCATTAGGCCTGTGCTGGGCATCCCATTTGCCATTAGTTCAGCACTCAGAACAAGCCTTCTTAGCAATCCAAACACATTTCATATGATTTCTGCCTCTATTTAGAAAGACACTATTTGCTTTCCACCACAGAGACAAGCTGCCCTTTAGACGTTGTTATTGAACAGAAATCAGATTATGCTAATGCATGTAAAAAAAAATAGGCTATGCAATTTTAGGCCTTCAGGCTATATTCAACTCCCGACCTGAATTCTTAGGTTCTTAGATGGTATGCTCTCCTATGCCTGTAGCTGCAAACATGCACCACGATTTTCATTATCTTTAATGATGAGATCAAAAAAGGCTACAAGATGGGAATTTTCTCCCTCTTCTTTTAAAGGTCTGTTAATAATAGTTAATAATAAAATAGTTAATAATAAAAATTAGCTAATAATCACTATTTTATATATTATGTACATAATATATAATGTATATTATAATTATATATTACATTAGCTAATAGCTTATCATAATAGCTAATAATAATAATCACTTTGGGCAGCTAGGTGGCACAATAGATAGAGAGCCAGGCCTGGAGTCAGGAAGATTCATCTTCCTGGGTTGAAATCTGGCCTCAAGATTTACTGTGTGACCCTCAGCAAGTCACTTAACCCTGTTTGCCTCAGTTTTCTCATCTGTAAAATGAGCCAGAGAAGTAAATGGCAAATCACTCTAGTATCTTTTTTGATAAGAAAACCCCAAATGGGGTCACAAAGAGTCAGTCACACCCGAAACGACTGAACAACAATAATCACTCTAAGGTCAGCAAAGCACTTTACAATTATTATCTCATCTGATCCTCTCAACAACCCTAGGAAGCAGATGCTACAATTATCACCATTTTATAGTTGAGAAAAGTGCAGCAGACAGAGATTATGTGACTTGCCTAGGGTCACACAGCTAATTAAGTGTCTGAGGTGAAATTTGAACTCAGGTTTTCTGACTCCAGGCCCAGCACTCTCTCCACTATGATATCTAACAGCTTCTATTATTCTGTGTATCACTCTTGTTTAGTGCAGATGGATGCTTTTATGTCTACTTTTCTCATTCTGAATCATCTGTTCTATATATACCATTCTCTTTTCCTTAATTGGCCATAACACAAAAATGAAGTTGGATTTTATTATTGTTAGTGTTTTTATCAAATGCTTTAAGACAGGAAATGCAAATTTATTCAATGATTTTTTAAAGTAAATGAATCAAATGTTTTATTTTTTTTTTAGAAAAATAAAAAGCAAGTTTTCTTTTTCTTTAATGTAAATAGCTATTTTTTTTGTTACAGATCAGTGTGTTCCCTATGCCTAACACATAACAAAGTTCCTAATTCATTGAATATCCACATTTTCTGTTTTGGAGATAAAGAGTATTTAGAACTACAGATTTAATTTATTCTCATCACCCACCTAAAATGTGGGGTATAATACAAATATCCATCACTGTGAGAGGCACAGTAATGCAATTAAAGCAACCTGGGTCTTATTCTTAGCTCTGTTCCTATCTAGTTACTGCCTTGGGTAAATCACAACCTCCCCAAACATCAATTTCCTCATCTTTCAAATGGGGAAAAATATCTTCTCTATCTATAGAATGAAGCATTTGTGAGGATAAAATGAGAGAACAATTGGGTGAAAAGCTAAAAATATCATATAAAGTATCACATTATTACTATGGAAAAGATAGATGCAGTAAAAGCAAGTTGACAATTAAAAAATGCAAATCCTAATTTCCTACTGAAATCATTATAAAGTGGGAAATGTGTTCCCATGGAAAAATAGGTAATAGGCTTGAAAGAAATACCATTAAAAGCTATGTTATGAGTATTTGCCCATCTTCTGTGTCACCAATGAACCAGATGTCCAGTTATGAAACAGAAACTTTAGTGATTATAATTTATTTCATAGAAAGGGTTTATTATTATTATGAAGAAAGTTGTATTATTCTTTCAAAGCCACTATTTCTGATATGGAACAAGGTATATAGGTAAATATTTTTTGTGTGTTCATTGGAAAAATATAGAAAAGGTAGACTGATGCAATAGGCAGCTAAGCGATCCATTTCAAGCAGCTCACATTTCATTCATTATGACCTGTTTGGATAGGTTTCCCAGGGCAATTGTCTCCCATACCTTGCAAATTCATAAGAGCATAGTATTACATATTGTAGGGACAGAGCTAAGAACCCACTGAGTCCAACTCCCTCATTTTACAGATGAAGAAACTGAGGGAGAAAATTAAGTGACTTGACCAAGGTCACACAAGTAGCATCAGAAGCAGGCTTTAGCTCAGTTCCTCTAAAACCAGAGCACTGTTTATGGAAGATCTGATTTATTTTTAAAATATCACTAATAAATATCAGTTTATATTCTTACTGCTCAAACCTCACCTAGTTCTCTATCACTCTACTTAACTGCCAGTTTCAGTTCTTTATTCATTAATATATCACTAAAGAAAGAGCATTGGACTTTTAGCAAAAAACGAAGGACAAACAACACCACCTCTCTAAAAATTGCCAGATATTCCCAAGAAAATGAATAGCCTCCTGGTGGGTCTCCCTTCTCCAAGTCTCTCCCACTTCAATCTCTTCTCCATTTGGCCACTAAGAAAATTTTCCTAAAGAACAGGTTTGATCATGTCACCCCTTCACCACAATAAATTCCAGTGGTTCCTTATTGCCTCAAGGAGCGAATACAAAATACTCTATTTGGCATTCAAAGCTGTTCATAGCCTCCTCCTTTCTACCTCACTCTCTAAAATGCACTCTTTGATCCAGTGACACAAGCCTTCCTGGTGTACCATGAACAAGACACTGCAGCCATCTCTCACCTTTGAGCATTTTCTCCTGCTGTCCCCTGTGCCTGGAAAACTCTCCCTCCCCTGCTTTGCCTATTAACCTCCCTGGTTTCCCTAAAGTCCCAACTAAAATCCCACCTCCTAGAGGAAGCCTTCCTTGACCCCTCTTAATTCCAGTGTCCTCCCTCTTTTAATTATTTCCTATTTATCCTGTATGTACCTCGCTTTGTATATATTTGTTTGTATGTTGTCTCTCCCATTAGATTGTAAATTCCTTGAGGGTAGGGACTGTTTTTGTTTCTTTTTGTATTCCCAACACTTAGCACAGCACCTGGTACATAGTAGGCACTTAAATGTTTATTGACTAATTGAAGTGGTTTCTAGGCTCTTTTGCTCTCCTTGTTTTGGCAACCAATTCTATCTGTTAAACTTCCACAGGAAATGGTGACATTTGCCTATTAGACATCTCCACCTGGAAATTCCATAGGCATCTCACTAGAGCCCATTAGCTTTCCTCTCAAACCCATCCCTCTTCCTTATGCCCCTACTTACGTTGAGGCTACCAACATCTTTCCAGTCACTCAGTCCAGCCCCTTTCAAAGCTCTGAGACTATATTCTATAATTTCAATGATGAGATTCAGTTTCATCTGTCTTGAACCACATCAGACTCATAAGACTGATGTTTCAAGCTTTTTATATGGGGGGAGGGGAGGGTGCCACATTTATACACTTCAACATAAAAGCCATTCTATTTGCCACCATTTCATTGCAACATAATTTTCTTTCTAAGTTTTTAGTTGTAGTTTCAACATGGTGGGTTAATTATTCATTGTTTTTAGCACAAAGAAGATATTGATAAGGCAAATATTACTCATTATTTTTTACTTCCTCTTCTTTTCACACTAATGCTACACTGGGCAGTACTTCCTTGTGACCCAAAGCACAGCAAGGATCCATAGCCAGGCCTAGAAACCACCTTTCTGGCAAGTGCTAAGCTAGAAATTGGTCTTCCTTTTGGTCTACTTTGTATTATGAGTCATATAGTTCTCTTATTTGTGCTACCGGAATTTTCATTTTTCTTTGTGACCTCAGCAAACAGAGCAAGGGTTCTTCACCTAAAGTCCACAGGAAGAGGTGCTATAGATCAGATCAGATAGATTCAATTAAATTCAGTAAATATGTATTAATATGTATTGCCTACCTTGTGCAAGACACTGTGCTAAGCAAAAAGAGGCAAAAGACACTCCCTGACCTCAAGGAGCTCCCTAAGGAGGGAGACAATATGCAAACAAATATTGACAAGGTAAGTTACATTCAGGATAAACAGGAAATGATTAACAAAGGGAAGGCATTGGAATTAAGAGGGGTTAGAGAAGGCTTTCTGGAGGAGGCAGGATTTCAGTTGGGACTTAAAGGAAGCCAGGGAGGTCAGTGGTCAGAGAGGAGGAGGGAGGGCTTTCCAGGCATGGGGGACAGCTAGATCTCAAGGGGTCTGTGAATTTGGATGGGAAAACAATTAAATTTTTACTTTAATATAATTGATTTTCTATGTAATCTTATGTATTTTATTTATTTAAAATTCTGAGGAGTTCATGGGATCTAGCACAAATAAAAAAAGGTTAAGAACCCCTAAACAAGAGGGATACCTTGCACATAATAGGCATTAAATAAAGTGCTTAGATTTCTATAGTCATCAAGGAAGAGCTCAGAAAAGACGATGATAATGCTTGTGCTTCTCATAATAATCCTGGCAGTCAGGTAGCATAAGCAATACTATCTTTACTTTGCAGATGAGGAAGCAGAATCTGAGAGAGATCTAACAACTTGCTCATCCTCAGCACATCCCTAATAAAGTAAACTATTATTGTCCCAGTTTTACAGATGGGGAAACTGAGGCCTAGAAAGGTTTAAGTGACAGTCACTTTGGTAGGAAGTAGACATGTCAAGATTCAAACCCAACGCTTCTGCCTATGAGACCAGCATCCTTTCCACAGTTTGTTGATGAATTGATAAGGCAACTGCCTGGGGCCTTAAAAGAGTGAAAACCTTAACCCAGGAGTGTTTAATCTTTGCATGTGTGTCGTGGATCTCTTTGGTGAAACTTATAATAATATTTTTAAATGCATGAAATAACAGAGGGTTACCAAGGAAACCAATCATAATGAAATATAGTTACAAGGAAAAAAAATTTAAGTTCACAGACCCTACGTTAAGACTGCCTGCTCTTACCCAACTGTCTTTTTTCACATTGGATTGGCCCAGGATTACAGGAAAGAAAGGCCTGAGGCAGCAATGTATGTTGGAAAGAGTACTGAATTTAGATAACCTGACCTCAAACCCCAGCTCAGCTACTCTTTGCCTGTGTGACCCTGGCACAATCTCTTACCCTCTCTGGCTTTCAGTTTCCTTATGTGTAGACTGAGGGGATTTTACTGGATGACCTCTGCTCTCTAAATCTATGCTCCCATGATCCTACATGGAGAAAGCTTTCCATTCAGGAAGAGTGCTCAGCCTGTTGTCATCACAGTGAATTGCACTCAACTGATACGCCCCAGCCCCATGAGGGATAGCCAGGCTCTCTCCCAATTCAGCTGTCCCACTTCAAGAGAACCATCCCTGGCAAGCTTGGTAACTGCCTTTCTATGATGACAGTCTAGGGAGCAGTGAACAGAAAGGCATCACTAGGCATTCTACTTCTTTCCGACAAATCTAATTACCTGGGTCAGATTGGATTGTGGACATGTTTAGAAAGCAGTTGCTTTCTGTTTCTGTTCCCCACGCCTTGGCCCCCCCCCCCAGATTCCCTTCCTATGAATGCATTACTCAGCTAGAAAGGTCAATTGCAAAGCACACACACGACTATTCATGATCGGCACACATAAAGCCAACAAACAGAAGTGACTAATCAAAATTGAAAGCTATTACAAGACACAAAACTCTGTAAATCATACCTAATAAATGCATGATAAACGCCTTCCCCACCGGTAACTCACTAATGTGCTCTGATTTCATAATAAATAACTTATTTGCTCCTGGGAGGAAAGGTACCATCTAAATACTATGTATTATTACACTGGAGGCAACCACCTCCCATTGTCTCCTATCTCAAATAGGAGTTCTCCAAATTGGGGTGAACATAAGATATAAGACAAGTAAGTCACCTCATAAATCCTAATTATTTCACATATTCCTCAAAGAAATGGGGTTGTTCTCTGTTAACATTGACTAAGTGGCAGAGAAAATGGTGAGTATTTTACTTTCCCAACTCCCACTTTCAATGGGATCCTTTGATTTTTTTTTTAGTAGTATTGAAGCAGAGATTGGGTAGAAGAGACTAAGCAAAACTGTGTAGCAGGAAGTGCTTGTCTTTGGCTTCCCCTGCTCCCCAACACAGTCTTGTCATTCCTCCAGGCTTGTCTTTCCCTTCTTCCTCGAAGATGCATGTCCCATGGGTAGCAACAGTGTCTAGTAGAAAGAGGACAGGGCCAGAAGAGTTGAGCTTAGTGCTACCTAGCATTTTATTTATACAGCACTGTAGGGTTTGCAAAGTGCTTTCCCTATGATTTCATTTGATCCTCACAAAAACCCTGTAAGCAAGGAGCTACTGTTATTTCTCAAATGGGGAAACTGAGGCACAGAGTGGTTAAGACACTTGCCTAGGGTCACAGGGCTAATAAGGATCTGAGGCAGGCTTTGAACTCAGTTCTTTCTGACTTCAAGCTCTATTCAGTCTCCTTGCTGCCTTGAGTCCTAGCTCCAAGTACACTTGCTGTATGACTTCAGATAAATCATGTCAATTTTCTTGGCCCCCTGCTTTCTTCTCTGCAAAGTGAGGATAGTACCTGGGGTTAGTAAGGAAAGGAATTTATGCACTGTATCATCACTTGTCTTTTCTGAGCTTTCCTGGTGACTAAGATCTCAGCTGAGAAGGACTTAGGGTAAAACTTCAAGAGACCAGAAGGTCTTCAAGACTCAAAGGAACAATGCAATAAAAGGTAGAATAACAGGTGGTAGGATTGATGTCTGGGGGCTGGGGGTAGGACAAGGGACCCAGTCCCTGGTACTCTGAGAAATATGCTTCCTTGGTGGTTTCAATGACCCCCATGTAAACTGCTATTCACCCCAGGATATGAATAAGTGATAATTTGATATGCAACTTCAAAAAGGTGGCTAGACCTTTGGCATTTATGTTTTAAAATATTTATCTTCAAATATTTCTTAATTTCTTCCTGTTCTTCCATTTACCTCCTTCTGTTTTCCTTAGTTTTCCAAATGTATATGGTGATGTGTATGTATGTATGTGTGTGTAGGGGAATATCATTTGCCACAACTGTTCCAAACCTTCTCTTTTCTTTTCAAGCCTCCCTACCAAGTGACACCTGGCCTCATATTTTACTGAGAAAATAGAGACTATTCACTGTAAGCTGCCTTTTCTCCCTTTTCCTACATCTCATATCCCCTTGACATCACCTTCCTCCATTTCTTCCTGTTTAGTCCAGTCTCTCATTAGGAGGAGACTCTTCTCATCACCCTTTTTCATATGATTGATTCTATCTTTTCCCTTCTATCTCCTCAGTTCCCTTAATACTTCCCCCAAGCCAGTCTTCAATCTCTTCCTAACTACTCGCTCCATCTCTTCTGCCTAAGAAAAGATCCAAATCTTCCCTATATGTAAAAAAAAAAATCATGACCAGACCTACCATCCCTTCTAACCATTGTCCTTTATCTCTCCCTTCCATTCTCAACCAGACTTATCTTTCTTGACTTCTCTACATTATTTACACTGCTGATTATCTTTTTCTCCTAGATAATCTCTCCTCTCTGGGTTTTCCAGACACTTCTATCTCCTGGATTTTTCCCACTTCTCTAACCAATTCTTAATCCCCTTTTCTGCATCATCATTATCATCATTATCATTATCATCATCATCATTATCATCATCACCACCACTACCATCATTTCCATGTCCTATCCTCTAACTGTAGGTATATATCAAGGCTCAATGCTAGATCTTTTCTCTTCTCTCATTACCTTCTGTTATTTGGTAACCTCATCATCTCACATACTTTTCCCATCTTTATTTTCTTGGTTCCCAGATATATATGCCTACATACATACATACATACATACATACATAAGTGTATGTGTCTATGTATCCAACTTTTATCTGAAATCCACTCTCACATGACCAATTGCCTAATGTGTATTTCAAATTGGATGTCCCATAATTATCTCAAACTATAGAATTCATTCCTCATCCCTACCTCCCCAATCTACCCTCTTCTAACCTTCCCTATTTCTGTCAAGGGTCCTACCATCCTTCCAGTTATCCAGGTTCACAATCTCAGTGACTGTCAACTTCTCTCTCTTCCTTACTGCATATATCTAATCAGCAGTCAAATCAGGTCATTTCTACCTTCACAACATTTCTTACCTTTGTCTCCTCACTAGTTAGTTGTAGTTACTATTAGTTAGTAGTCTCCTCACTAGTTCGCTGTAGTTACTAGTAGTTAGGAGTTGTGTGAGTACACAACTACCACATTAGTTTAGGCCACTATCTCTTCACATCTGGACCACTGCAACAACTTCCTATTCAATTTCCCTGCCATCTTTCCCCACTCCAATCTAGCCCCTACACAGCTTCCACAGTGATATTCCACAATCATAGGTCTGACCATGTCACTTCCCCTCACTCAACACATTTAAATCGCTTCTTATTGCTCCTAGAAATAAATATAAACTCTTTCATTTGGCATTTAAAGGCATTTATAACCTTTCCCTAAAATACCTTTTTAGGCTTATCAGACACTACTCCCCATCATGTATTCTATATTCCAATCAGCCTGGCCCTCTCAAAGCTTCTCATGCTTCTCAGTACACTACCCATCTCCACACCTTTACACAGCCTGTCCCTTCTACCATCCTCAGTATGCCTAGAATGTACTCCCTCTTTGCCGCGCCCTCTTAATATCCCTACTTTTGCTCATGACTTGGCGTAAGAGTCCCCTTCCGCATGAAACTTTTCCTGCTTCCCACAGATACTAATAACTTCCTCCCCATATTATATGGCTTCTATTTTATATTGTTGGAGGTGCAACTCTAATGTCAGCACTCTCTTCTTCAGGTTTAATGTTGGGATAACATGAGGTACTCATAAGTCATTTGACAATTACCTGAAGGAGGTTTACTTTGCCCCAACACGGCAAGGATACACAACAATGGTAACTTCTTTGGAGATGACCTGCTACACCTCTATCTGGGAACTCATCTAGTCAGTGGGTCAGCAGGGTATGGCAACTAGTATGGTCTTAGACTCCCAAGTCTGAGAGGCCCAGATTCCACATGGCTGGGACTTTTAATGCTCCTAGATCACAAAGAAGCTATTTCAGGCAATCTGGGGCGAATCAGGTCCTAGGAACAGCTTTGTTCTGACCTTACCTCCTATTGGTTGGAGGGGTAGGGAAGTAAGTTGAGACCAATCAGGACTCGGGGGCAGCTTTATCTTCTTTTAGGTAAAACTTTCTCACCTTGTGGGTGGGAGAAAAAAAGTTGTGTCTGGGCCTATTTTGCGCAGGCACATGCACGCACACATGTGCGCGCACACGCACACACACACACACACACATACACATTGTACTTTGTATAACCCCCAATAGAATGTAAGTCCTTGAGGACATGGATTTACAATTTTATATTTGTATCCCCAGTGTCTGACCTATAATATGTGCTTAACAAATATTTACTAATAGATTGCATTCATCATAAAAATGATTCTTTTGGACTCAAATAGAACATCCAAAGAGAGATCCAAGGAGTTCTAATCTATTTCTATAATAGAGGGAAAGAGCTCCTTCCCTCCCCAATTCTTTGTTAGTCTAAGAAAAACAACAATAACAACAAACAAAGATGAAATGTTTGAAAAGTTGTAGGGACTGTCTGAGAACAATTGAAAAGTAGGTCTGAAACACAACAGAGACCTGACATTTTAAAACGATGGTCAAATACTTGCTCATACTCTTCATCCATCATAGACATTATTAACAGGGATGGGTGTCATTAGGGGTCGGAGAGTTGACCAGACAATCCTCAATCCTTTCTGCTCCTTCCTTCTTGTTAGGTAGGGGTTGAGCGAAAGTCTTTCCAGGCTTTGTCCTTTCCTCCTCTCTAAAGACTGTTGACCTCACCATGTTACAACCACGACTTTGTTTTTCTTTTGTTTTGAGCTTACAGGCCAATATGATGGCCCTTAGGTCCACATGATCCCCTCCATCGCTATTTTATGCTTTCATATCAAATGAAAATTAATAGGACAATTATAATACCACAGAGCCCCCAGTCAGAAAAATTCCTAACATTCAGAGCTTTGTGTTTATAACTCCCTTCCATCTGTATATTTGACACAAGATTAGGTTATTATGACACAAGCAAAAGAATCAAGGCTGAATATATTAGTGACTGTTACTGGATGGGGGAGGGGATGGGAATCTAGGAAGGAGCAGATCTTTTCTTTGAACTTCAGCCTGTCCTTGAAGAGATTGAGGACAACCAGTAGCTTCAGCCCAATTCCTCTCTCCCCGGATTCCTGCATAGGCCCAATGGCCTATTTCAATCTCTCCCTTTGCTGCTGCAATTCCATCCCTCTTTTAGTTTCTCCTTTCAGTGTCTTCTGTCACTTGTCATCCCTTTGCCACTAATACCTTGCAGCTTGTCTCATTAAGGATGGGGCTGGGAAGTGATTTCTCCTCACGTCTTCCTCTCAGTCCGTTGCCTTGGAGGTTATAGGTGTCTCTTTGAAAACTCATGGGTATGACTCAAATCCCCCTTCTGGCTCAAATATCATGATAGTTTAAATAGCTATGAGAGGACAGTGAGGGAATGCCGGTCCCTCTGAACTTATAAATCCAAGAATGTCAGTTCTCAAACCCCTATTATAATTCTTCTCTGCAACCAAGTGTACTATTTGTCATGAGGCAGAGAAAGAAAAGTGGCAGTTAGCAGATGTTTACTTTGTGAAAAGTGAGTTCAACAAGAGCCCAAATCAGAAGGGGTATGTATACTAATGAGCAGGTGGTAGGTCCCAAGGAGCATGGAGCAAATACCAAAAAGAAAAGGAAAAAGAAAAGGAGAGACTCCCTTCTCTTTGACTACTTGTAAGTTGGTTTCATACCCCATAAAACAACAGTCCATACTGAAACTATAGTGCTCTGGGCCTCAATTGTATTTCCATTCATCCAAAAAAAATATGTTTTTTGAGAACTTATCAAAGAAAATTCATTCTATTAGGTACTGCCCCCAGAGAGTGGAAAGTAAAACCCATCACTTCCATATGCCAAGTTAAGAGCCTATATTAAAAAAACCCCAAACACCTCATATGAAGGGGATAGGGAAGAAGTTGGTTTGATTGCAAGAGCATAAGAGGGGCAGCTATGTGGCATAGTGAAAAGAGCACTGGCCCTGGAGTCAGGAGGACCCGAGTTCAAATTCAGCCTTAGTTACTAGCTGTGTGATCCTCGGCAAATCACTTAACCCCAACTGCCGAAAGAAAGAAAGAAAGAAAGAAAGAAAGAAAGAAAGATAAAGAAAGAAAGAAAAGAAAGAAAGAAAGGAAGGAAGAAAGAAAGGAAGACAGAAAGAGAAAGAGAGAAACAACATGAGACTTGGCACCATGAGATCTGAGCGCTACTACTGCTGGCTTTCACTCAAACTTAGGAATTCCACAATTTTTGGGGGCCTCAGTTTCTTCATTTTCAAAATGGGAGTTGGGAAAGTCAAAACAGATTATAGTTCTGGTCCCTTCTAGTACTTAAAAAAATATTCTTATTCTACAGTCAAAAAGCAGGTACTAAAGTTCTGTAGACTGCTGCTTTCCTGGAGATGTGAATTAAAATGCACACCCAGGACCCTAGTCTAAGTATATGCAGAGTTTTACCAAGACTGAGCCTGTTTAGACGCTGAAAACAGAATGACCACAGTCTCCTTAGACATTGTATACTGGGGAAGGGAAAGAAAATTCATTCCATGGGCATCCTGCCTCCCGGAGAGAAAAATCGAAAAACCAAAGGGGTCCAAAAGATTCTAACACTAGTAGTTATAAAAAGACAGGAAGCTTCTTTCCAGGCTGAGAAAAAGACAAACTACTTTCAAGGAAGAAGAACACCATGGGTTAGGAATCTGGCCACACTCACCAGAGTGGAGTATAAGTAACAGAATCAAATGTTCTTTTACATAGGGTCAGAGTTATGTCAGGGTCACATTGGCACATCATGGTTTGGATCAAGTGCTCTATACTCAGATCCAGCCGGCAATGTATTGGTCACTGTTTGGCTGAGGGTGAAGGAGAGAAGTGGTCTCTAGTTCTGAGATCTAGCTTTGGCAATAACACTTCATCTACCTTCTTCCTCCACCAGTATCATTACACAGTAAGAAGATGGCTGATACCACAGGTGTGCCAAGTCTAAGAAGGCAATCCCTAACCTAGGACCATGTCTCTTTCTCTTTAGGTCACTACCACAACTAAATATTCCTCAGTCAATGAGTTAGTATGGAAAGTCCAATAGGGTGGACCAATCCCTAATGGTCACATCAGTATCTGTCTTGTAACCAACATTCTTCCACAATCAGTAGAAAGAGGGAGAAGTGATAGTCATCCATAGAGTCCAGTTTCTGGACATGTTTATCCTGACCTTTTAGAGGTGATATCCATTTGTGATACCCTCAGTATCCGTAAGTACCCTCCCTGGGGGACCTACAGAATCACCTATCAGAAACAAGAGGCAGTGTGGTGTAGTAGATAGAGTGTTATTAGACTTGAGAGTCAGTTAGACCTGGGTTCATAATCCTACCTCAACTACTTATTCTTTGTGTGATTTGGGGCAAATCACTTAACTTTCCAAGGCCTGTTTCCTCCTCTGTAAAATGAGGGGTTGAGACTCAGTGACTTATATCAACCTACAGAGTTACAAATAGGATTACATTGTATCAGTGTTTATTTCCTTCAAATTGAGCATGCATGTGGCCATGCAGGGGAGCCAGTCTGGAACTGAGCTCACTTTGGGGTTAGAATGCACAGTTTATATACCTTTTCAAGTGGGGCTGATATCACTTCACTATCATTTCACACCTGCACAGAGGAAATACCTCTTTTATCAGACCACCCCTCAGATTTGGGCTATCTAGACAAAAGGATTTGTCTCCACTCAAACTCCACTCGAACACAATGGCCTTCCCTCCCTTAGATTAAATTACTAGCAAGCTTAGGTGGGGGCTGACCAGCATAAGGAGAATCAATGTAATCTCATTATCAGTAATGTCTTTCTGAAGAAAAACTGAGCTCAAAGTCAGGACCTTGGGAGGAGGGGTCTGGGGGAAGCTCTGAATCTCCAAGATATTGGTTACTAATAATCATTTTTCACAACTGTAAGGCCCCCTCCAGCTCTAAGTTGCCCTAAGAGGTATAGTCCAACACTGGACAGGTGACGAGCAGAAGAAGCATAATTATTTCTTTTCAGATAGAGATGAGGCAGCTGGTGGTGACTGGGCCTATGGTCAGGAAGACCTGAGTTCAAATCCGAGCCCAAATACTTACTAGCTATGTGACACTGGACAAGTTCCTTAACTTCTGTTTGCCTCACTCTCCTCAACAGTAAAATGGAGATAATAATAGCACCTTCCTCGAAATGCTGTTGTGAAGATCAAATGAGACAATATTTGTAAGAAAGCACTTAGCACAGTGCCTGGCACAAAGCAAATGCTTTATAAACTCCTATTGCCTTCCCTTCCCTCTTCCCCTCATATACTGCATTCTCCATTTCTTTTCTATCTTCTAGAGTAGCAGTGTCTCTCTCAAATGAAAATGGGAGCCACTAAGCCATATACAGGGATCTGTGCGGACTGCATATTGACTTAGGAAACCACATATTATTATCTTGTGTTCTATTATATTTTTATTCATTTTGTTAAGTATTTCCCAATATTGGTTCTGCCCTGGTGTAGGCTACAAGTGACTTGCTCAAAGTCACAGGGATCAAGAGGCAGTGGTGGGATTTGAACCCATGTGACTCAAGGTGCAGTACTCCTTCCATTATGTCACTTTGCTTCCCAGCCTCTCTGGATCTCCATTTTCCTCACATATAAAATATAGCAGGATATTCTTAACCTAGGGGTCCATGAACTTGGATGGGAAAAAAACTCACTTTTATTTTAATATCTATTTATTTCAACATAATTGGTACTGTATTTCACTTCGTATATTTAAAAACATTCTGAAGGATCCATAAGGAATTCATGACAACTTTATTGATTATTTCCACTTGATCCCGTCTATATCTTGTTTGTACATAGTTGTTTGCACATTGTCTTCTCCATCAAACTGTGAGCTCCTTGACAGCAGGAACTGTCTTTTGCCTTTTTTTGTGTCTCCAGCACTTAGATTAAGAGCCCCTACACTAGAGCATCTCTAAGGTTTCTCCCAGCTGAAACACTCTATAGTTCTTGGTGCTTTTAATGCTCCTAAGTTCCCTGTGCCTACCTGAAGTCACCAGAGCCTTCTATGTTGTGTATCGCATAGACCTACCACCCGGGCTTCACCAAGCTTAGGAAGTCATTGACCCACTACCTAGAATTGCACTTTGAGAAACTGAGTCTACGATCAATGGATCTTGGCCCTATTCTTAATAGCTCTCCAAAGAGTAAGGCTCCATAATATAGCTCAAGCAATGAGGAAATGACCCTCTGCCTGGGATGTAAGTGATAAAGCACCATATTACAGAGAACCAAAGGCAGGCTAACTCTCCCTAAGACAGAAGGAGGTGTCAGGCAAGTCTCCTGTCAGCATCTACCTAAGATGAACTGAAGGAAAGGTACTGAGAAAGGAGACACTGACCTCCTAGGCAGGGCCCCTGCACTCTGATTGATGACACACTGCCTTCTGCAGTCAATTGACCTGTAACTGACTTCTGCCCATCTGCTTCTTCTGAACAGAAGTGGAAGGACAGGGCTCGGACACACAGATGCTTTGACTAGAATTTCTTTTCTCATGGGTAACTGAGAAGATAAATCCACCCTTGTACAAAATGTGTTAGCAGTGACAGTGGCAGAAAGAGGGTCACCTGACTGTGCAGGTGTGGTTGATGCACTTGGAAATGCTGCTTTGAAGTGGCACTTGAATAGTCCTTTAAAGTTTACAGAGCATAAACATGTTATCTCACCTGACCCTCATGACAACACTGTGAGGCAGGTGACATTATGATTCCATTTTAAAGATGAGGAAACTGAGGATGAGAGAAGTTAAGTGAAAGTGGATAAGCCACTGTCATGCAGTTGAGGTCGCATTTGAACCCAGGTCTTCCTGACTTCAAGTCCAGTGATGCAGTCTTTAGAGGTTCCCTTTCTATACCTTTTGATTTTGGTGGTGAAGACTAAAGAAAATCCTCCATTTGTATTGCAATAGTTGGCTCAGCTCTTCCCAGTGAAGTTATCTTTGCCAGTTTTGTCCTAAACTGGCAACTGGACCTATTGGCCTAGAATCACATAGCCAGGCCTCCATGGTTCCCTCTCTGGGTAATCTCCACCATGCCAATTCCAGCAAGAGGTTCCAGATCTGCCTTCATTCTCCTTTCTTGGCCAGCAAAGCTGAGAGGATTAGCCCCAGGACCCACAACTACTGTACCCTTGGCTCTGGTCCTGGTTTTTATTCTAACCAGCTGCCTGTTTTCAGAATTTTATACTGGATTCCTGTACTGCTTCCCTCTGCCCTCCTTACTTATCATGGGGAAGTCTTTAAAACAATAAAAACAATGAGAGACAGACAGACAGACAGACAGAGACAGAGAGATAGAGACAGACAAAAACGGAGAAACAGAGACAGAGAGATGGACAGACATTATGAGAGAGAGACAGAAAGATGAAGACAGAGACAGAGAGAGATGGAAAGATGGAGACAGACAAAGAAATGGAGAGACAGACAGAAACAGAGAGATGGAGACAAAGAGACAGAGAGATGGAGAGATGGAAAGATGGTGGGAGAGAGACAGAGAGATGAGACAGAGACAGAGAGAGAGGAGATGGAGACAGAGAAAGAGAGAAGGAAACAGAGACAGAGTGAGACAAAGAGATGGAGAGAGAGACAGAAATGGAGAAACAGAGACAGAGAGATGGAGAGACATTATGAGAGAGAGAAAGATGGAGACAGAGACAGTGATGGAGAGATGGAGACAGATAAAGAAATTGAGAGAGACAGAAACAGAGTAACAGAGACAAAGAGACAGAGAGATGGAGAGAGATGGAAAGACAGTGAGAGAGATGAAGAGATGAGACAGAGACAGAAAGAGATGAGATGGAGATAGAGAAAGAGAGAAGGAAACAGAGTGAGATAGAGAGATGGAGAGACAGAGAGAGAAGATACCTCTGATTGGATATGACAATTAAATTCAGTTCATTTCCCTTCAAAGCTCACTGAGTCTCAAATTAGATATGCCTTAGATTTTTTTCTCAGATTAAAGAAAAGGAATGCCATGGTATGATACAGTAGAAGGGTAAAGAGAGCCTGAGTTCTGCCATTAACTACCTGTGTGACTTTAGACAAGTTCCTTTGACCCTCTGAGTTTCTCATGCGTAAAATGAGGAAGCTGGAGTTGAAGATCTCTAAACTTGTATGCAGGTGTAAGGCTATGCTGGTAGCTGAGCTATGTGAACATGCTCAATAATAGGGAAAAGTCCTGGAATGTAAGGGATTACCAAGGGTCAGCTGCCTGAAGGAGCTGCCACAAACCCACTCAGATCATAAGAATCAACCCAAATCCTCACCCAAATATAAGAATCAACATAATTCAGCAACAGGAGAGAGTTGATTTGGGGTAAATGAGTCAACATTCTCATTCTGATGAGCAACAACTATTCAGAATGGAATCAAACAACATGGGGAGCAAAGAAGAACTGAGTTTGAATACTGAAAGTAATGACTTTCTAGTTCTGTGGCCCTGGGCAAGTCACTTCATCTCCGTGAGCCTCAGTTTTCTTATCAGTAAAATGGCAATATTAATAGCACCTACCTCATAAGGTTGCAATAAGGATCCAATGAATTAATATATGAAATGCATTTTGCAAACCTTAAAGCATTATATAATTAGTAATTATCATTGTTATCATTAGGCCCTGCACAGGAAGAGGTCATACATTGATGTTTAAACACATACAAAAAAGGGTAAAATTTTTATTTCTGAAGAATAAGTCATCAAGTTATTTTCAGAGGGTTTGGTCATGAATTTCTTTCCAGCTACTCCCCTCTTTCAGACAATTTTGTAAAATTCCTTCCAGTGATTTTCACTGCCTCTATTCCCAATCAACAGAGCACCAGAGATGTCTATCTCATAGTATCACTTTTCCTTGGCTGTAATATGGCAGTAAAGAAATCACATCTTCTCCTTTACAGCAAGGACAATTAAACAGGGGTCAGATGGAAAATCCATAGAGAAAATTCATGGGTAGAAGAAGTCAGCTTAGAGTTAAGGAAGGAAGGAAGGAAAGAAATATTAATTAAGTGCCTACTATGTGCCAGGCACTTTGCTAAGCACTCTATAAGTCATATCTCATTTCACCCTCAAAAAACCCTATGAAGTAGGTGCTATTATTATCTCCATTTTACCGTTGAGGAAATTGAGGCTGAGAGGTTAAGTTACTGCCCAGTACCACACAGCTAGTTAGTGTCTAAGGCTGGATTTAAACTCATGGCTTCCCGAAACCACTTAATAAATGTTTCTTTCCTTCCTTCCTTAACTCTAAGTTGACTTCTTCTACCCATGAATTTTCTCTATGAATTTTCCATCTGATCATAATACAACCAAGGAAAAGAGAACAAAAAAGAAGAAAAAACAAAACTTTCCAAATTCTCTCCCATCCACCAATTTTATTTGTATACAGAACCCTTCAGCAATCTGGGCCTGAAAGATGATAGCTTTATATTTAAAAAAAAAAATATATATATATATATATATATATATATATTAGCTCAGGAGTTCTTAACCTGGGAGTATATGAACTCTTCTTTTTGGTTGTTTTTTTAAGTAACTATATATCAACATAATTTATTTCCTTTGTAACTAATGTATTTTATTTTAAACTTTTAAAAATATTCTGAGAAAGGATTCAAAGGAATTACCAGACCAGCAAAGGGGTCCATGATGTAAAAAAGGTTAAGAACCTTTGCTCTAGGCTGACATTTAATGACCCCCTAACAATTTGTATCTAACCCATCTTTAACTACTTCCTTCACATATTCCATGGTCCAGTCAACCTATGTTACTCATCACTACATGTTCTCTTAATTACTGCCTACTTATCTTGTAGGGCAGCTAGGCAGAACAGTAGATAAAGTGCCACGCCTGGAGTCAGAAAGATTTATTTTCATGGCTTCAAATCTGGCCTCAGATGTATAACCCTGGGCAAGTCACTCAACCCTATTTGCCTCAGTTCCTTATCTGTAAAATGAGCTGGAGAAGGAAATGGCAAACCAGTCTAGTATCTCTGCGAAGAAAACCCCAAATGGGGTCACAGAGAGTCAAACATGACTGAAAAATGACTTGACAACAACAACATATTTATCCTGCTTTGTATATATTTGTTTGTATGTTCTCTCCCCTATTAGATTGTAAGCTCCTTGAGGGCAGGGACTGCCTTTTGCCTCTTTTTGTATCCCCAGTGCTTAGCACAGTGCCTGGCACATAGTACGTGCTTAATTAATGTTTATTGAAATGAATGGAATGTTCCTTCCTCTCTTGCTCTTTCTTCTATATGCCTTTGATCACACTATCTCCCACATCTGGAATGGACTCATGCCAAATCTGGTCTAGTTGAAAGAGCTCTGGAATTGTAGCTACAGGTTCAAATTGTGGTTCTCTGTCACTTGCCACCGAAATGACCTTTGACAAGCTACCTTACCTGTCCAGGCCCCATTTTCTAAACTGTAAAATGAGGAGATTGAATGAAATCATAGGATCACAGAGAACTGGAAGGGAACTCAGAGGCCATCTAATCCAATCTTTTCATTTTAGAGGGGAGAAAACAGCGGCCTGGGGATGGCACATGACTTACCTAGGGCCACACAGGCAGTAAGTGAAGTGTCGTAGGTAGGATTTGAACCTAGGGTACTTAATACCAAATCTAGCACTGTTACCATTATACCAACTCACTGCCTCCAAGGTGACCGTCCAGCTCTACAGCTCTGACCCTATTAACTGTCTGTAGAAATTCACCTTCTCCTTCAGGTTAAATCCACTCTCTCCTCAAAGCCTTCTTTGATTCTGCCTAGTTGAAAGTAAGATGTTTCTTCTCAAGTTTCTCAGGTCTGTTGATACCTCTTTGCCAGTATCACATTCTGCTTCACATCACGGTCGTTTCTGCGTACGCTTTATGCCCTAATGCATCTTATTTCATCCTTGTATCCTTAGCATTTAATACGATGTCTGTCGTTGTTATTGTTCAGTCGTGTCTGACTCTTCATGACCCCATTTGGGGTTTTCTTGGCAAGGGTCCTGGTATTATTTGCCATTTCCTTCTCCAGATAATTTTACAGATGAGGAAATCGAAAGTAACTTGCCCAGGGTGTCACAACTAGTAAGCGTCTAAGGTCAGATTTGAACTCAGCAAGATGAGTCTGCCTTACTCCAGGCCAGGCACTCTATCCACTACACCCACGTAACTGCCTTACCATGTCTTTCAAGAGGTGGCTGCTTGATATCTATTGAATTGATGTATATTTAGGAAAATAAGCAACATGTCCATTTCCAATGTGCAAAAGAGCTAATTAAAAGAAAAGCTAGAGTGTATTCCTGAATATGTCACTGACTTACTAAGTAACTATAGCCAAGTAATTATCTCTCTCTATATTCTCTTCAAAGTGAGAAAAAAGGACACAACTAACTTCCACCTGCTCCCTGCCTCACAAGACTCTTGAAAGGACAAAAGAGACAGCATCTGTGAAGGCCATGGAGTTTGCCAGAGATAGTGCTGGCTAATACAGTGGCATTACTTCTGTCAATAGCAAAAGCTCGAACAGGAAAATGCTCCCAAAAACTAGGCAAAGATTATCACTCTATATCCAGGTTATTTAAAAAAAAAAAAGAAAAATGTATTTCTGACCTTTCTTTCAGGATACTATGATTTCTGAGTGTTTCCAAAATCTGAAAACTAAAGGGCTTTGGGGATAGAGTCCTTACCTTGGAAGGAAAACATTTAGAACCTTCCATGGTAATTGAAGTAAATGGCCTTCCCTGGGTTTATGGTTTGGCACATGCAGTTTTAGATTGGGAAACAAAGGCCTTCATGGGGAGCTTGAGGACTGGAGGAGGCAGACGGTACTTTAATGCTGCTTTCCTTTCCTTAATTATATAGTGAGATTAATCCTGTTGTGAGTTCCTGGTTCAGACACCAAATCAGTATAATCAGCAGCCAAATAATCCCTATTATCCTATAGCATCTGGGCTGAGCCCTCCAGGCAGCCCCACATGGACTGAATACTGGGCCAAAATGGCAGCAGTGTATGGACTCCAACAGCATTCTCTCTGGAAACCCTTTCTGAAGGTTAGTTATTCCAGGAGGGCAGTGTGGCTCCTGCCACCTTCCTTCTGGACAAATGATATCTCATCCTAACTGCTAACTCTCACACACAATAGCCACTTACTTCTCCTGCCAAGGATCTGCTGATTCAGGCCTTCCCCACCTGGGGATGTGCAGCAGAAGGGAAATGTAGTGTGTTACACATGCTAAGAAGCAGAAGACTGAATTTATCATTTATAAATAAGAGTCAATGAGGAAGTGACCCCACATAATGAGACTTTGAAAGCTTTGGAGGTCAACCCCCTCATTAGTATGCAGGACACAGGAGCACCAGAGGGCCACTGACCTCTGCTTTTCTGAGGTAAGTCTCAGGACTCAAAAGGGGGTTTTGCAGGGCTTTGTTTGGGGGAAAAAAGATTAACTTACAAAACAGATAAATCTGTTACCAAGAATAAATATAAGGCAGCAGCTTGAGAGACCCTAGGAAATACATGGGCTCAAATCAATAAGGAAAGATGAGATGCTATTTAGAAAGATAACTGACCCCCTCTAATACCTTTGGATGCAGATTTTTGTGGTACAGAAGTTTCTGGTCGAGGGCCTCAGAACAGAGGTCCAGAGGTGAAAGGAACCTCAGAGCCCATCAAGTCTGTTGTTGTTCAGTCGTTTCAGTCATATCTGACTCTTTGTGACCCCATTTGAGGTTTTCTTGCAAAGATACTAGAGTGGTTTGCTATTTTCTTCTCCAGTTCATTTCACAGATGAGGAAATTGAGGCAAACAGGGTTAAGTGACTTGCTCAGGATCACACAGCTAGTCAGTGTCTGAAGCCACTTGAACTCAGGAAGATGAGTCGTCCTGACTTCAGGCCCCATGCTCTAGCCAATGTGCCACCTAGCTGCCCGCAATTAAGTCTAAACCTCTACTTTTACAGATGAGGAAATTAAAACCCAATGAGGTTCAGTGGTTGCCCAAAACCACACAAGTAGTAAGTATCAGAAGTGGAATTTCAACCCAGCTCTTCTGCCTCCTAAAGAATAATGTCCTTTCCCCTGTACTGCAGTTGGCCAGAATAATACTGAAAGCATGAAAAGCTTGGGTGCTATTTGGCCAATTCAACCTAGCTGAATTAGCTTGGTTGGTCAGCTCTACCTTGTTGAATTCCTGCTGATCCTTCAAGACCTAACTCAATTGCCACCTTCTCTACATAACCTTTCCCGATCCCTGCCCTTCACCAGAAGGTCTCTTCTTTGAACTCCTATAGCAACTTGTGGGTACCTCTCTTGTGGCACTCACTTTGCATCTTACTTATTCATACCTCATCATCTACTAGACCATAAAGGCTACCTAAAATCAGGCACTGTCTTAGTGGATTTTTGTTTGGATTTGTTTGTTTTGTTTTCCACCACTCACAAACCAGGGCCTAGGGGCCACCTCATGAATGTTTTGCAGGGCTGTATCAATATCAGGTTTCCCCTGGCACCCAAGATGATAGTGATGGTGAAGAAGCATCATCATTTGTTACTTAAATACTGAATTCCCAAGTTACTGAGCGCTAAAAAGAAAGAAGGAAAGCGGTCTACTTACCTACCTTGATTCTGGAACTAAAAATATTTCCCAACAATATTATTCTGGCCCTTTCTTATCCAGATCCTATCACCTGATGAGATCACCAACACCTTCCCCAGTGACTCCAGTAGTGGTAGATATCACACCACATAAATAGTCTTGACCTCTTTACCATATGGTGCACACTCGGCATCCAATGAAGCAGCTGACTAACTCATCTACCCTCCTACACTTTGCTGACAGTTAAATTGTATCTAGAGCAGTGTCTTCCACCACCCCCAGGGTCCTTTTTTTGGAGCACATAGACATCAACTATCTTTAACTGTTCACTAAAGAATGATTCCATGTGGGCCTGAGCCCTAATGAGCTGTTCCCCTATCTCACACACCTGAGCATCTGATCCGTGTTAATTCTAACAAAAGCCAATGAGGGCTCCAATAAAGGATCCAATCTTCCCACCCTGCCTATATGAATCACATCCATCCTTCAATGAATTCCATAAAGCCCTCTCCAATTTCTCCAGCCCACATTGCCTTCTCCTTGCTCTGAATTCTTATTACAATTATGGTTTGTTTTAATATACAGTTTGGCTCTTGATTGGTCCTAAGGTTATTTCATTTGGGTCAGTCCCACTTCCCCAGCTAGACTATTAAGTTTCTGGGGAACAAGGGCCTTACTTTTAGGCAGCACAGTGGGTAGAGTGCTGGACTTGGAATCAGGAAGAACTGAGTTGAAATTTTGTTCCCTAGATGTGTGACCCTGGGCAAGTCACCTAACCTTCTCCCTCAACCTCAGTTACCTGATCTGTAAAATGCAGATAACAAAAACACCTACTATACAGGGTTGTTGGTAGGATCAAATGACAAAATATTTGTAAACCTTAAAAAGCACTACATAAACACTAGTTATTTCTATTATTTTGTATCCTCCAGGGAAGCCAGAACAATACTTATCACATAGCAGATAGTCAATGAGTACTGGTGGACTGAAGAAATGGGAATGCTGGGCATCATGACAAGGATAAAGAAAACACAAATAGACCTGTTTCAGTTGGCTAAAGGCAAAGGTTCAGCTCAGAATAGGTAACAGCTGAATTCTTCAACCTTGATCTGTAAAAAAAAAATAGATTTTTAAAAATATTAACTCATTTCTCCCCAAAAAGAATGAGGCTTCCTTTATGAAATTAACATATTTGACTTCCTTGAAACTTCACAATCATGTCTTTTCTACTGCTGACTCATCCTAGAACTTTTTCCTAGTGCTTGAGGTCTTCAGCCTTGGAACAGCCTACTATGGCTCACTCAATACGGAAAAGTCCAGCTCACCACCTTCTCCTGGTGAGCACCTCCTGGAGCCTCCGTTCTGTGAAGGGGCCCAAGTCAACCTGTCTTTGCTTTTCTGCCAGCGCTGGTCCTGACTTGCTCCAGACATCATGGCCCTCTTCTCCCCTCTTCCTCCACCACCCAGTCTCTCTTGAGCTCCCTTCTATGTGTTGTCTTCCCCTATTACAATGTAAGCTCCTTGAGGGCAGGGATTGTCTTTCTTTTTGCTTGTATTGGTGTCCCCAGTGCTTAGCAAAGTGCCTGGTATGTAGTAAGTGCTTAATAAATTCTTGTTTCTTCCCTCACCTTTTCCTCCCTCCCTTCCTTCCTTCCATTCATAGGATCACAAGTCTGAATATGGAAGGGACCTAAGAAGTCATTTCTACACCAATCCCTGCCGCTGGTGCCCCCCCCCCCCTACAAACAAACAAACAAGAGGATCAAGATCAGTTAAAATGATTTGCCTAAGTTCACACAATAATTAGAAATGGAAAAAAGAGAATTTCAACATGGGTTCTCTTATTACAAATTCAGCAGTCTTTCCATTGAATCACATGGATTGGGATACATAACTGTAGGTGGATGAAAAGGTTAGAATGGCCAGAAATGCATACAAAAGAGAGGCTCTCATATAAAAGTAATGAAATTTTAGTTGGAAAATTACCCAAAAGAGGCATCACATGATAAACTTGTTGTTCAGTTATGTCTGACTCTCCATGAACCCATTTGGGGTTTTCTTGACAAAGATACTAGAGTGCTTTGCCATTTCCTTCTCCAGCTCCAGATGAGGAAACTGAGGCAGACAGGGCTAATCGACTTGCTCAGGGCCACACAGCTAGTCAGTTTCTGAGGCTGAATTTGAACTCATGAAGATGAGTCTTCCTGACTCCAGGCCAAGCACACTGCCACCTAGTTGCCTAGTATTTGTGCATGAGGTTGTTCTTTTATCTTCATGGACAATTTTTGTACTCATTACCCACATGTTTGTCTCTAGTACTGGACTATGTAATTTCCCAACATAATTCTTGCTCAGGAAGGGTTTTAGAATAATAGAAAATAAGAGTTGGAAGGGCCTTCAAAGGTCATTTAGTCCAATCCACATCCAATACATGAATCCTAGGGTTGTGGTCAACCAGATTCTGCTTAAAGACCTCCAGAAATGGTTGCTTTCCCACCTATCCAGATGTCCCATTCCACTTTTGGACCTTACTAATGTCATCAAAATGACTGGCACATTGTAGGCACTTGGGAAATGTTTACTGTGTTGAATCCAGTGGGGCACATTACAAGCTATTCAGTGTCACCTCATTCTTGCCTCAACTAAATGACTATTTGTCCTGAGCAGTTATAATATATATTTCTAAGACTCCTCTAGCATAGTGCAGTAGAGCAAACAACTTATTAGAAATTGAGACCAAAGGTAAAATACTAGCTTTATCACTTACTATCAGATCAATCATAGGCTAATCACATAATAATAGATGATCTTTATATAATACAAAGATTTGCAATATACATATACATATACATATATATATCTTCTCAAAAGATCCTCAAAACAACCTAGTGAAGTAGGTGATAATGTTATTTTCATCTTACAGTTGAGGAAACTTAGTCTAGAAGAGGCTAAAGTGACTTGTCCAGGGTAACACAGCTATTAAATGTCTGAGGTAAGATTTAAACCCTGTGTTTCTCCACTCAAAACACAGCACCCTACCCATTGCAAAGCCTCCAATATAACAAGAGATGAAGGATTGTGTCTAAAGAACTGCAAGTTAGTCAGTATAGCTTGATCTTAGAAGGGAGTAAGGTGTTAAGAAGGCTGGAAAGGTAGGAAGTGTCCAGGTTATAAAGAGCTATAAGTGCCAAACAGAAAAATTTATTCTTGATCCTGGAGGTAACAGGGAACAACCAGAATTCATGGAGCATGGAATGACATGATAAGACTTATACTTTAGAAAAATCACCTTGGTAGCTGAATGGAGGATGGACTGGAGTGGGAAGAGACTTGAGACAAGGGGACAGGTTAGAAGGCTATTGCAATAGTCCAGGTGAGAAGTGATAAGAGTATTAACTAATATTGTGGCTACATGAGTGGAGGCAAAGGGATGTATCCCAGAGGTATTATGAAGGTAGAAACAAGAAGATTTGGTAATGGATTGGGTATGTGGGATGAGAATGATACAGAGGTGAGGGGCCTAGGTGACTGGGAGGGTAATGGCATCCTCAACAGTAACAGGAAAGTTCTGAAGACGGGATGGTTTGCTTGGGGGGAGAGGGAGAAAGATGAGTTCTGTCATGAGACACATTGAATTTCAGATGTCTACTGGACAACCAACTCAAGATGTCCAAAGGGCAACTAGAGATGTATGACTATAGCTCAAAGACACTAAGGATGGTTATGAAGATACAGGAATGACCTGCATAGAAATGACAATTCAGTCTTGGCTTTTCCTCCTTTAAAATGAGGGAGTCAGACTAAATGACTTATAAGGGCCTTTCCAGATTTCAGTTTATGATATTATAAGTACAAATGGCTTTCTAGTTATTCATTAGTTTCAGCATTGTCTTCTACATTTGTTTCAGGTGGAAAGCCAGAGACCCAGAGTCCTATAGTCAGTTATGGCAGTCTTGAGAGGAATCCATGGAAACAGGTCACATCAATACCTGTCTGTTGTTTAGTAACCCTAAGCCACATTGCCATTTGCTGCCTCTTAAGTGGTTGTATCAGAGTGAGAAGCCACAGTGCTATCAGCACAGAATAGCTAATTTTTTCAATCAATCAGGATCACAAAGGAGGATGGCAGAATCCTAGAAGAGAGGTTATAAAAAATGTCCTTCAGACCTACAGAGCTTTACACAACATCAGTTTTCTGTGTGTCCTTAGAATGATAATAAATTCACATACGATTGCTATGTGTGTCTACGGAAAAGACCCCAGTCACTAAAAGCAAAAGAATAGGGTCTTTTGGAAAATGGGATTTTGTCCAGATGACTTTCTCTTAAGTTTAATAGGGGCATGAATGAAATTACCCTTACTGGTCTCAGAACAACAGAAAAATTGTCTCTGTATTAAGTAACCTCCAGTACTCTTCCACTGTTGCAAACAATAATTCTTCAGTAGTTTGATGAAGGCCCTGCCCTCCTAAAGTCTCTCAGTCAAAAGCATTTTCATTATCATCACTATGTCCTCATGTGGGCACAATCCAAATGGGACTAGAATCAGGTTTTTTCTTTCAAATATCCTTTCTGAAATAAGGGAAATAAGAAGGAAGCCCCAAATGTCTTCTTAGTCATATCTTTCCTTTTCTCTTCTTATTTTTCACATAAGTACTGGCTTGGGCCCTTTAAAATGCTATTTTAAACTTTTTTCTTGAAAACAAGGCAATTACTTTACAAATCCCCAATGATAAATGAGGGAAAACATAATTGCCAAGCATCTGTCTCCCAATTCAAAGTCAAGGTCCACACAACAAGTAAATCTACTATCGTTCAGAGCATGAGAGAACAGAATGTATTATCTGTGAGAATCTAAATTTTGAAACGTTAACTTGTATGTGACTAAAATCTTCGACATTGTACATTAACATGTCACAAAAGGAACACGAAAAAAGGGTGTTTTGTTTCTGAAGTTAGGGAGCTGGGCTCAATAGCAAGAATTTTTTTTTTATCTAATCTCTATAAGAAGGAAACTAAGAATTCAAAATATAAATGTCTATTTACTTAAGGATAATCCTTTAACCAGGATGCTTTTATTACTCAGAAAAGTCTCAGTACACTATGCCACCCTCAAAATCAACAGCCTCATATTAACATTTAGGGAAGAAAACAATCACATGAGAAAGACTTTTAAGGGATGTGAACCAAGGTTCACAGAATAACAGGATTTCAGTTGGAAGGCATCTCAGTGGCTATCTGGTTCAACCCTTGCCTGAAAAAGAGTTCCCAACATTCCCAACCAGTAGGCCATACAGTAACTGTATATAACCTCTCTTGCCCAGGAACCTACTAGCTCTCAGGAAGCCACCCATTCAACTTTTGGATAGCACCAGTTCTTAAGAAGTTTTTCTTTCTATTAAGCCTATGTGCTTGACCAGGACAATACATGGCAGAACTGCCCCTTCCTTATTCCTAGCTACTTTTCCTCATAATAAGTACAAGGCCACGTTAATTCTCTTGGCTACTCTATCATCCTAGTGACTCCTATAGAACATGCAGTCTACAACCCTCCCCACTCCGAATCTTTATTTCAGAAAATTTACTATTTAGCAATGCCTTTCTCATCTAGGACTTGTGAAACTGACCCTTTGAACCCAAGTATAAAATTTAAATTTATTTCTATTGAATTTCATCTTGGTATAGTCGGTCTAATGTTCTAAGCCTGTTAAACAGATATTTTTGAATCCTGTCTCTCTGTCCTGTACTGTGTCAGCTATGTTCCACCTTTGTGTCATCTGCAAATTAGAAAACATTCCATCTGTGCCTTTATTTAAGTCAGTGATAAAAATACTGAACAGCATAGAGTAAAGCAAAAATTACTGGGACATGCCACTAGAAAATTCAATGTAATTCAACAAATATTTATTTTTAAATGCATTTTGTTGATAGCATTGGTTTTATATAACCTACATTTCCTAATAGAGGTTGCATATTTCCTCTATCCTCCCTTACAGCCATCCCTTATAACATAGAACAAAATAATAATTCAGCAAAACAAGTCTTTGAAAACAAATCTAGTACTACATGCAATATTCCATATCCATTGTTCTGTCCCCCATTCTACCCCCAACCTCAGCGATAAAGGTGGGGGGAAGGTGCCTTCTCATATGTCTTCTCTGGGAATGAGCTTCAGCAAGCATTTCTTTGTTCTCGCTAGGTGTTAGGCTGGGAATACAAAGATAAAAAATAGAAGTCTTGCTCTTCAGGAACTCATATTTTACTAGGAGGATACAACAGTACACAGATAAGTAACTACAATGTAATATTTGTGGGATGAAAAGCATTTTAAAAAATGGGAGGAATTAGGAAAAACTCAAGTAGGAGGTGGCATCTATGTTGAGCCTTAAAAGTAAGTTGGAAATTTCAAGAAGCAGAGAGGAGGAGGGAAAATATTCCAAGCCACCTTGAGGCAGCTAGGTGTCCCAGGGGATAGAACAATGGACCTGGAATTAGGAAAACCTAAATTCAAATCCAGCTTCAGACCTTGACTAGCTGTGTGACACTAAGTCACTCAACCTCTGACTGCCTCAATTTCCCCAATTATAAAAAAGGATAATAATAGTATTATTATACTATTAGTAAAAATAATAGTACTATTATACTATTAGTATAATCATATATAAGCATAACAATATATATTAATATAAGAATATAAATATATTATCTGTGAGAATATAATATATATAATAGTATTATTATAAGCCCTCCCAGGGTTGTTGTGATGATCAAATGAGATAATTATAAAGCAATTAACACAGGTTCGGCACAGAGTAGATGCTTAATAAATGCTTTTTTTTTTTTTAAGCCCAGAGGATATCTTATATGAAGGGAGAAAATAGAAAGTCATATATAAAGAGCAAGTAGTAGATCAGCTTGTCTGAGTGTGGGGAGGAAAAAGTAAGATAAAACAAATCTGAAAAGACGGACTAGAGCCAGATTGTGAAGGGCATTAATGTCAAACTGTGGAGCATCATGTCTCAGAGGCCCCCCAGAGCCACTGACGCTCCTCTGCCTAGGGAAGTAACACAGTCTGATCTTTGATTTAGGAATGGAAAGTTGGCAGCTGTGTGGATGATGGAGCTGACAGGGGAAAGACTAGAAACAATCAAGAAGCTTTACATTAGTCTGGGCAAGAGACGGTAAGGGTCTGAACCCAAGGATGGCAACTGTATGAGTAGAGAGAAAGGGACAGAGCTGAGATTTGTTGTGAAGGCACAATGGACAAGAACTGACAACAAAAATTGACCGGGTATGACGAGCGAGGGAGAAAAGTCAAGATGGCAAACCTGGGTGACTGGAAGGACATCAATACCCGTGACTGAAATAGGGAAATTAGGAGGATGGCTAAGTAGAGGGCAAGACAAGGTTTTTCTTTTTGTTATTGTTGAGTCATTTTTCAACTCTTCATGACCCCATTTGGGGTTTTCTTGGCAGAGGTACTGGAGTGGTTTGCCATTTCCTTCTCCAGCTCATTTTACAGAGGAGGAAACTGAGGCAAACAGGGTTAAGTGACTTGCCCAGGGGTCATAGAGCTAGTAAGTGTCTGAGGCCAGATTTGAACTCAGGTTCTCCTGACTCCAGGGCAGGCACTCTATACACTGAACCACCTGACCCCCTTGAGTTCTCTTTTAGACATATTAAATTGGAAATAGCTATGGGATATCCATGAAGAAAAATTCGATAGCCAAAGACATAGAACAGGAGTTCAGATCGGAGATGATGGCTGGACATACAGATTTGGAAATCACTGGTACAGAAATGATAATTAAACCTTTGGGAGCTGACAAAAACATCAAAAGTCTACATAAGAAAAGAGGGCCCAGGATGGGGATGTGGGATATGTCCATAAACTCCCAATGGACAGGGTGAGGAGAGAGGGAGATAAATAGGACCATCAAGCCAAGGACACAGAGAAGGAACTGACAGATAGGAGTAGAATCACAAATGAACAGTGTCATGTAAACCTAGAGAAAAATGAATATTTAGCAGAAGGAGATGGAAATACAGGCAACATTTGTGGAGAGACTGAACAATATCAAGACTGGAAAAAAAGACCTTTGGATTTCATTGTTGAGTTTATCTGGTAGCCTTGTAGAGAGAAATTCAGCTGAATGATGAGGTCAAGGCAATTTAGATTATATTTTTTCAGAGTCTGGCTATGAAATAGAAGAGTTATAGGAAGATAATATGAAGGGATGGCGTCAAGGTAAAATTGTTGGGGTTTTTTTTAAAGATGGGGTAAAATCTGGGTGTATTTTTAGTCGGCAAAGAAGGAACCAGTGGGTAAGACATTAGATCATTAATGATGTCCAGGCTCTCACCATTCAGCCAGTTCTAAAAGCATCTAATTATGCTATTGGCCAAAGCCACATCTCTCAATCTTTTCTAAAAGAATAACATGAGAAGGTCTCTACTGTCAGGCCACTGCTGTTTTCTTCCCAACCTGCAAAAGTACAAGTTTCCTGACTGGCCACTCTCCAAAGTAATCATACTCACTACACAAAAACCTCAAAGTCAAACAAACTATCTCAACAGCAGGGTTGTTTCCTCTCTTCTTTAGATCACTTAAGCTCTTCAAATATTTTAGAAAGGGGAAAGGGGAGGGTCAATAAAATGGTACCTTTAAATAGGTCAAACTCACAGTTTGCACTCATGGTATAATTTATACTCCAAATCAGTGAGTTAACATTCTTTTTTGCTATTTATAAGATGCTGGGATCTTCCTTCATTCCCTTTCTCCTCTCAGGAGAATAATAACAGGCTGAGAGAATGCAAAAGATAGCCAGAGCTGGGTTAGTAACGATTAGAAACTAGAGGAAGAAAGGTGATTGCATGTAATAAGCAGCCTGGAGAAAAGACCAGAGGATGAGACAGACCCTGACCCTCGCACAAGTAGGGACTATTTCATTCTTTATACTCATACCTTCAGCACCTAGCATAGTACCTGGCATACAGTAGGCATTTAATAAATACTAGTTGATTGATTCGCTTGCTCACAGCAAGAGCATTCAGTGATGACAACACTTCTTGTGAGGAGTCCCCCCCATGTTGAGGTCAGTAAATGACTCTGGGTGTTTTAGGGAAAGAATACTAGATTTGGAGAGTTCAAATCCCAGATCTGCCACTTAGTACATGCAAGGTCTTGGGCAGTTCACCTAACCTCTTATTTTCAGTCTCTTCAATACAATGAGAGGATTAGACTAAATGATCTAAAAGATTCCTTTTAGCTTTAAATCTATGTCCCTGAGGATTGCAGATCTTTTGGACTAATTATTACTCAAGTTCAAATGTTCCATTATATTTTCCCACCTTAACTATGACTTTTTCCTTCAAGATCACCTTTCACATCCTTGGTATGTTCTGATTTATATACGTTGTCACCCCTGCTCAACCCCATTGGAAAGTAAAGCTCCTTGAGGGCAAGAACTCTTTTTGCCCTTTCTTTGTATCCCTAAAATTTATCACAGTGCCCAGCACGTAGTAAGTACTTCATAAATGCTTGTTGGTTGATGGATAGATATTAGAACCTGTGCAAGAGGAGATTGGCATCAATAATATGGGAGTACTATGCATGTATTTCTTCCAGTTTCCCTTTGTTGGGATATATGAGCCAAGAGAAGAGAAAATATTCCTCACAGTTTTCCTGGACATTTCATGCCACAGGAGCCTCCAACCAAAGGGATACATGCTCCCCCTTCTTCCTTTTCAAAAACAAAACAAAATAAGAAACATCTAGAAAACAAACAAAAAACTCTAATTTCAGAAATAAAAAAGAAACTACAAAGGAATGAAAATGTTCCGGGCATAAAGCCAAATCAATTTAATTCAGCAAATGAGATCATTTTGAGGCACATAGATTATGATTCCAAGTCAAGAGCTAAGCAGGTAGGTTGTGTTTAGTTGTTTTTCAGTCATGTCTGACTCTTCATGACCTTATTTGGGGTTTTCTTGGCAAAGATACTGCAGTGGTTTGCCATTTCCTTCTTCAGCTCATTTTACAGATGAGGAAACTGAGGCAAACAAGGTTAAGTCACTTGCCTGTGGGTCATACAGTTAATAAGTGTTTGAAGCCAGATTTGAACTCATGAAGATGAGTCTTCCTGACTCCAGATTGGGCATGCTATCTAATCAATACACCTGACTTCAGTTCCCTCAATTTCATTTCCCTCTTTCTGTTGGATCTCATTCTCTTTCCCTGTTGAATCTGCCAGTGAGAGCAGCTTTATGTCACCAGTCTTGTACACACAGTCCCTCCCGCACAGAACATGTTTTCCTGGTAGAGCCAGATAAATTGAAACAAAGACAAAAATCAGGACAAAGTTAGTTTAAAAACCCGCTGTCTGTCCAAGTGTTACAGTTTATTATATTTCCAAAAAGCTAAACTGAAGCATTTTATTACCATGGAACACTTGGACTCATTGAGGAGTCCATCTGTCCCCCAGAGACAGAAACTGCATATCTCTACAATTTCAAATCAGTGAGTTTTGTTCTCCCAAAGTTTAATGAATCTGGATGGAACAGTTAGTAAGCTAGGTTTTTCCTATTTAAAGCATCTATCACCCAGGTCCCCATCTAGGGGGAATGGAAAGCTTGAATCTAAAAATGATGTTTCCTTTATGCTGAGTGAGCACTCATATACAGGACTAGCTTTGCTACCTCTAACAGTGATGTCATGGTAAAAAGAGTGCTGCTTTTGGAATCAGGGTACCCAGGTTCAAATCTTGGCTAAGCTATAGGACCTTGCGCAAGATGCTTAATAAGTCCCAGCCATTCCTCATCATTAATATAAGGATATTCATCTAAATAAGAGGTGTCAAGCATGTTTTTTGTTTTGTTTTTTGCAAGGCGATTGGGGTTAAGTGACTTGCCAGGGTCACATAGCTAGTAAGTGGCAAGTGTCTGGTCTGAGACCGGATTTGAACTCAGGTCCTCCTGACTCCAGGGCTGGTGCTCTATCCACTGCACCACCTAGCTGCCCCAGGAGGTATCAAACATGAACCAGATTAAAATGTAATTGGGAAATATTTAACAAAATAAAAATACAACAGAACATAGATAATGTTAATATGTGGTTTTCTAGTGCCTTGTTTTCAGGGATCCACAGTGGCCCCCATTTCTATTTGAATTTAACAATACTGATCTACATGATCTGTAAGGCCCCTTCTAATTCTTTCATAGGTTCCCAAAGTGGGCAAAACCGCCCCCTGGGGGGCACCGGAATGATGGGCGGTAGTGGTAGCCTTGGGTGCAATTGGGGGGCATTGAATAAAAATAAGGGGGTTGTGGAAGTATAAGGAAAGAAGAGAAGATAAGAAAATTTTGAAAAACCGTTTGTATGTGTTTCATCTGTTGTGTAACAAGAGTTAATGTTGTAGTGATTACATTTTCCAAATAAACACATAAAATGTAAGTTATAATTGATCAGTGGTCAAGTCCACCAACAGGTCTTAACAAGCAAGTTGTTGGTAGGTGAGTGTGTGTGTCAAGCATTGTTGGAAAGTGCAGCATGCATCAGCAGGAATATGTGCATGTAATGACTTGTTTACAATACCATACTATATGGTTACATGATGCAATATTGTGTCATCAAAATTTCAATGCGGGAAAAACCCCACAAATTTACAATAAATTAAGTTTAAGATGCTTTGTTTTTAAAAAAAACATTATATTCTTTTAAAATGATGCAAATTTGAAAAAAAAACATTAAAGCGTTGAAGAAAGTAGATTTCTAGGGGGGTGCTGAATAATTTCATTTTAAAAGGGGGTGGTAGGCCAAATAAGTTTCAGAACCTCTGTTCTAAATTAATGAACCCATCTAAATCTACCTCTGTAGCGTCAGTCCCTTGGGATGTGGAGGCCATAGGGGCTCTAGACCCTCTCACTCCAGGTAAAATGCAATCTAACAAGGACTGTGGTCATTGTCAAGTGTAATAGGGTTCAGCAGATCCAAAGCCCAGCTAAGAATCTGCTTGATAGGGAAAAGGTTCAGGAGAATTCCTTTTTTCCTTTAAAGGAAGAAAGACAAGCTAAGGTGGATAAAGTGATAGAGTTAGAGTTAGGAAGACCTGATTTCAAATCCTGCTTCAAATACTTAATAGCTGTGTGACTCTGGGCAAGTCAAACAACCTCTCTCAGCTTTGGTTTCCTTATCTGTGAAACGGGGATAATAACAGACTTTCCTTCACAGGATTATAGGGAGGCTCAAAGGAGGTAATATGCATAAAGTGCTTTGCAAATCTTAAAACCTGACAGAAATGCTAATTATTATTATTGTTATTCAAGATGCAGCTTAAGCACCACCTGTGGCCATGTTCTTTCCTGATCCCCCAAATGCTAGTTTCCTTCCTCCCAAACAACCTTGTATTTAACTATTTTGTATTTATTTGTACTTATTCTCTTTATATTTGTTTCATATATTACTTTATAGGTTCTTGATGTCTCCTCTATTACATTGTAAGCTCCTTGGCATTATATTTGTATCCTCGGATCTTACCTCAGTGCCTGGTACACAGTAAGTACTTAATAAAATACTTGGGATAGTTAGGTGGTATAGTGGATAGAGTGCTGGGCCTGAAATCAGGAAGACTCATCTTTCTGAGTTCAAATCTGGCCTCAGAAACTTACTAGCTGTGTGACCTTGGGCAAGTTACTTAACCCTGTTTGCCTGTGTTTCCTCATCTGTATAATGAGCTAGAGAAAGAAATGGCAAACTACTTCAGTATCTTTGCCAAGAAAAATCCCAAATGGGGTCACAAAGAGTCAGACATGACTGAAAAATGACTGTATAACAACAACAACAAAATAAAATACTTGTGATTGAAAGATGCCACTAGGGGAGAGAAGTAAAGCAGAGAGCAACTAGAAACAAAAATTGTCCACTTCACATTTTGTACAGGGCCAGCCTGGAGCTAGAGAATGACACACATTTCAGATTTATCCCATTTATGCCCTCCTCTTTGCCAAATGGTTCAGATGAGTGTAACACAGAGGAAACAACGCTAGAACCGGACTTGAAACCTGCTTCTGCCATTTGCTATTTGTTTGACCTCAGACAAGTCACTTTTCTTTGTTGACCTCTGTTTCCTCATCTGGGAAATGGAGGGGTAGGATTAAATGGTCTCTTGGGTATCTTCTGGCTCTAAATCTATGAAGCTCATGAACTCTATTTCCCAAAACAATTTTGTGCTAATAGAAAAGTACACATCTACTTAATGTGAGCACTGGTAGTACAAACCCATTGCTGATGGAGTTTAAATACAGTGATGAACACGAAGAGGAGGATGACGGGAGCTGTGATTCTTCCTCCCTCCAAATCTGAACCTATTCTGAATGTAACTTGAAATAATCTCCCTAACTTCTTCTCCATTTTTTTTTCAAAATAGTGAAGAATAATGCTTAGGAGTTCAGGATCATAGGATTATAAATTTAGGGCTAGTACAACTCTTAGAAGACCATGTAATCCACCCCCTTTATTTTGCAGATGAGGAAACAAGGCTGAAGATGTGTAATGACTTGCCCAAGTACATACAGGTAGTGACAGAAGCAGAATTTGAATCCATGTCCTCTGATTTCAAATCAGTGCTCTTTCTGATATACTATAGTACTTCTTATTGGTGACTACCAATAGGAAGGAAAATAAGGAAAACAGGTGAGAAAGGAAAAATTAAAAGGTATACTATCACCTTAATCTACATCACTTAATACATCATAATACATCACTTAATCTAGGGAGCATATATCCCATGACTTTAATAACCTATTGGGTGTATAGACTCAACATAGTTTTTACTCCTAATATGAATAGAATAAAATATATTTATCTTGAATTTCCTCTCCCCCACCCAACTACTCAGTATAATTACCAGCACCAGCCACCAAAATGGGAGTCAGGGACCTTTTCTATCCCATTCTACTTTAGTTGACAGCCCAAAGACAAGCCAGCACCACCTGTTTCCACTGAAGAAAGCCACGAACTTTTCTCCCCATGCCAACCTTTATTGTTCCATTGCCCACTTCTCATCAGGTACATGGTGTCCACTATGACCTGGCTGTTGACCCCCCACATCTTACTCTGACCCTTGAATCCATTATCTTCTTGGTTAGGGACATCTGACATAACATAGTTTCCCAAGATCCCTGGGTCTTTGCCATGTGCCCTGATCCTTTACTAACAGAACCTCACTACCATTTGGCCTTTCCACTTGCTAGGAGCTAAACATTACCCGGAGCCCTCCTTTACAGCCTTCCACTCCTGGAGAACAGGGACTGCCTTGATTTTCTCTTTGTGTCACCAGTACAGTATTTGGCACATAATAAGCACTTAATAAATGCTTTCCCATTCCATCCAGAAAAGGGCTGAGGACCGAGAAGTAAGAAGCATGTCTCCTGTGAGCAGTTACAACAGCTATCACGAATTCCAAGCATTAAAACTAAGCATGCCTGTGTTCGTGGCAATTTGTATTTGTAATAGTCAAATTTTCCTAATGATTAAATCCGGATATGCTCCCCAATTGGAAGAGAGTAAGCAAGTATTAACTATGAGAGAGAAACTGAGGCATAGAATTGGAATCAAAGCGGTGACCATTATTAATGAAAGTTTTCAGTGAGGCAATGAGACAAATAGCACAAAGACACTGGAGGAGGAGAATCAAGAGACCTCGACTCTTGTCCCAACTTGTCACTAGCTAGCTATTTGCATACAGGAGAACCCCTAGGGCTCTTACTTAGTGCCTTATGATTCCAATTTGAGCAACAATTCTAACAAGCTTGGTCATATGGTTTCCCAAACTGCAGCTTAGAAACATCAGGTTAGAAGGATCATGGGAAGGATGGCTAGAGGCAAAAGACCAGTAGCAACGATGTATGACAACTTGTATCCTGACAGTGAAGGAAGCAAGAGAAATGCACAAAAATAAGACAGAAAGCAAAGCAGTATGGGTGTTATTGGAGGGGCAGTTAGCTGTTGTGCTTCCCCATATTTCAAATACCGTGAGCACAATGCTTGATGTTCATTATTATTGCCTGGATCATTAAGAAAAGGTTAAATTATATGCAATATACTTGGTTTAAGATGGCAGGAAAGCCATATGACACATTTTAGGAAGAATTCCTTAAAACATAAACTACCAAAAAATAGGGCTCATAAAAGGATAAGCTTTATTTATCTGGGAAACAGTCTTATGTGTAACACCTCTTTTCCTAATCAATATCGGACAAAGCAGGCATTACTGATTTAAGGATTACAAATTTAGGATATGACTCCCTTCCCGGAGAGAATCACTTGGATCACTGATACACCCAGGCAAAACGACCTACAGATGTGTTTGACAAGCTTTTTTCAAATGCATCGGTCTCTGATTTTCTGATTTTACAAAAATCCTCCTCTGATCTCTGAGTGCTAAAATGAAAAGATTCTGTGACTATTCCTAAAAATACCTCGGTCATAAATTCTTAAATTAAAGTGAATATTGGTTTCTAACATCCCTTGACATAATGGGAGACAGCCAAGGGTAACATTAAACCACAGCTAAGAATCACTGGGGTGGAGAGAAAGCTTTAAGGCACTAAGATACTTTTAGCACTTAGATCTTAGCTCAAGAAACCAGGCATATTGGAGTTCTTATTCTAACAGTTTTTAAAAAACCTTCTACTGCTTCTACATGCCTTTTTTAGAGGTAGAAGCAATCAGTGGAAATAGAATGCTTGGAGTTTAGCTTCTCTGATGATAATAAGCTGAAGAATTTATATAAAGAACAGATTAGCCGGTTCTGTCCCGTTTTTGCTTCTGTGTCAATCCTTCTGGCTCCACCACCCAAACATGGAATTTCACTATAGTTAGGACTGGTTTTTATGCTTGTGGCATTAGGAAAGAGACTGCCAGGAATTGCCTTTCTTAGTAACCACACCCTCAAGTCCGCCACTTCAATCAAGCATCTTTGCTTCATCCTTGCCCCATACAGGCTGCCACTAGATGTTGTCCTGAGTAAAAGGTATATATTGGAAGCCCCTGATCACCAAACCTTTGACACCATTAAATTCCACCTTTTCTGCTGGTCTTATTATTCTCTTGTTGCCCCTTCTATGACTTGGGATTCTGAATATTTCTTAGACCCTCTGCCAGAACCCTATAACCTTCCCCGGCCCTAGCCCTATTCACCTCAGTCATCTGGAGTTATTTTAAGTTAAACATATCCAAAACAAGAATCATTCTCTTTCTCCCCAAATCCACCCTTCTTGCAACATTCTCTGTTTCTAATGCATGAACCACCATCCTTCCCAGTCACCTGAGTTCACAACCTTAGCATTGCCCTAGACTCCTCACTCTTTTCTCACTCCACATATCCAATCTGTTGCCAAATCTCGCCATTTCTGTCTTTGCAATATCTCTCAAATCTAATCCCTTCTCTTCACTTACATATCTAAGATCTTAGTGTAAACCTTTATCATCTCTCATTTTGATTATTGCAACAAACTCCTAATTGGTCTCAAATCTCTCACCACTGCAGTGCATCCTATATACTGCTGTCAAAGTAATTTTCCTTAAATACAGATCTGACCATGTTACCCCCTTACTCAATCAAGTCCAGTGATTTGCTATTGCCTCTAGGATAAAATATAAACTCCTCTAAACAGAGAAGTTATATATTTAGCATAGTGTTTGGCACACAATAAGCATTTAATAAATGCTTTCCCATTCCATCCAGAAAACAGCTGAGATCCAGGAAGTAAGAAAGATATCTCCTCTGAGCAATTATAACAGCCCTTACAAATTCCAAACATTAAAACTAAGACTATTCATGTATATGGCACTTTTTATTTGTAATAGTCAAAATTTCCTAATTATCAAATCCTGATACATTACTGCTTTAAGGACTGGTTCTGAAACTTTTTGGTCTCATGATCCCTTTACATTCTTAAAAATTATTGAGGACCCCCTCCTAAGAATTTTTGTTCATGTGGGCTATATTTATTAAGTTACTGTCTTAGAAATTAAAACATATTAGTATTCTTATGAAAACAGTTTTGATCTCATAAACCCCCTGAAAGGGTCTCACGACCTCCCAGAGGTCCCCAGATCACACTTTGAGAAACCATTGCTTTAGAGCATGCTCAGATATGCCCTCCCCAATGGGTTACAGAGAGTGTTTGCAATACGTCCCACCTGGTTCCAATACAATATATGGAGGCTTAGAGAGCCTGATGCCATGCATGCATAATGGTGGAATTCTTCCCCCTACTTTAGAGCACACAGAGGTACCTGGTGATTAAAAGAGTATTTTAATTGGCTGCTGATCTGGAAATGAATATGCATAAAAAAATGTGCCAGTAGACAAATCTCTACCTCTTTGTCAGATTCCAGATAGGAGGATGACTTTGAGCCCTGATTTAAGATGAATGAGTAGCCAGAGATAGAACTGACTAGGTTCAAAAGGTTGGGAAAATGACCAAAGGTCCCCTCAACAACTGCAGTAGGTAGCAGAGACCACTACAGACCACTAGTAGCAGTAGCAGCTGAGCTTGTGATCCATGGCTGATACCCTCCTTAAAGTGAAATTGATGGGCATTCTATAAGGAGAAAGGATATCCAAAGCAAGGAGTTGTGAGATATCCCTTAGCCTCAGGTGTTCCCTACCTGTGAGCCTCACTAGAATGCAACTTAAAAGTTCGAGCCAAATCTCCCCAGGGATTGAGTGTCTGCAGATGGAACGATGTACACCCTGTTTTGTGTGTGTGTGTGTTGTTTATGAGAGGGAGAGAGTGGGAGAATGGGGGGAGGGGAGAGAGGGGGAGAGGGAGAGGGAGAGGGAGGGAGGGAGAGAGAGAGAGAGAGAGAGAGAGAGAGAGAGAGAGAGAGAGAGAGAGAGAGAGAGAGAGAGAGAGAGAGAGAGAGAGAGAGTTTTGTAACTTCTGTTCCTATTATACCATCTCAGTAAAATCCCTTTTATAAAAGCTAATTGATGTTAACTAGGGGATTGATACTGGGGAGCACAACTGAAGGGTTCTTGTGAGTGATAGTGTTAGAAACATCAGTCCCTCAGGGTATCTCAAGGATAGAACCTTGAGGGGAGATGTCGTCAGTTGCTATCTGATAATTCAACCTGGCAGGGGGAGCGAGGTTTTGTGAGAGTGAGCCTAGCAGTGTTTCATTTTTATCTTTGTATTGTCAGTGTCTATCATAGTGCCTAGCACATAGTAGGCACTTAATACTTGTTCATTGACTAATGTCCTAGACCAGGGTCTTAATTCCTGCTGGCTATAGCCTGGATTCTAGATTTCTCACATGCCTAGACTTGTGTACTTCTGTGCCTTGATTGATCTTGCTAGATTTTACCGTTAGCCCTCCTAATTTAAAGAACCTACCAGTCCCCTTCCTGCCTAGTTCATTTCCTAATCCTAGTCTACTCCTAGGCAGAGCTGCTTTGCTATCACTTAAGGCTCACTATGACACATATGAGGTATTTGGCATATCCAATCTTCTGCTATCTTGCTATCACTGAGAAGCAAGTTCTCTAAACAAGCAGAATTTATGGTCACCACTTGATGACTACAGGAACTTTCAGGCCACTTCTCAGTCACTAAGATACTTATGAGGCCTGCATACAGAAGAGTGATTATAACTTCCTTCTTAAAGATGTCAGTACTTCAGGCATCTGTGATTTGTTTGATATGGGTATTCCCACACAAATCTATACCACAACTACTCTTGACTTAGTAAATGGTCTTTGAGAGTGCGGAGGATAGAGATAGGGACTGGCCCTCATTGTTATAGGGAGCTCCTGGGGAGAACCTTCTTCTAACAATGCATATTGGCACATTCTCTAAGATGTCTAGGTCATTGAGAAGGTAAGTAGCCTGTCCAGGGTCATATAGCCAGTATGTTTCAGAGTTAGGACTTAGACCCATGTCTTTCTGGCTCTCAGGTTGGCTCTCTATCCATTGTGCCATACAATGAAGGGCACTTCATTGCTCTGACTGAAAAAAACTCACCCCTATGTTGCCAATCTGGTGATGAGCCTCTCCAAATTTAAGTAGGCAGGTCCTCCATTGTCACCTAGCCAACACACAAAGCTTTTTCCAGATTGGTAGAACCCACCAGCATTTGAGCCCTGCTGGCTTAGTCACTGGTCACCTCAACAGCACTGTGAAGCATTAGAGTCAGATTTTAATGAAGATTTCTTAAATACAGTGGTAGGATATTTTCACAGAATGACATTCTCATACTTAATTTCTTTGGTCTTTTTAAATTTAAAAAGCATCATGACATTTAAAATGAGGTCAGCAAGAAATTCACGTTAATCCCTTCTTATTTTTGTGTCTTGCCATACCACATTAGGATGGAATAACAACAGAGAAAGGATTGAGAAATGGTTCCAACCAGGGTTTTAGCACTCCGGCACAAAGGAGCCCAGAGACCAAATTTTCAAATCCAAAGCACCACCGAAAGGTATATGAAATTGGAGGTAGTAATATGACACTCTCATTTCCCAGATCTCCGACCACTTTCTAGGGAAAGTGATTCACACCTGTTCTCTGGAGACATTTTGTTACTCTGATCTATGTTTATCTATCTAATGCTTTCCAGATAAAAGCACCCTTTTTTTCTGGTATGTAAAAGAAGATTGTGAGACACTTATAGTTGGAATTGATGATGACTGGGAGCAAAGTCATTGTGGGACAGAGGAAAAAACACTGGGTTTAGAGTCAGTGGTGTGGGATTTGAATCTTGTTTGGGCCATTTACTATCTATGTAACCTTCAGCAAGTCAATTAATAATAATAATAGTTAGTGATTTAAGTTATAGTGATTTAAGGTTTGCAAACTGCTTTATGTATGTTATGTTATTTGATCCTTACAATCACTATGGGAAGTAGGTGCTATTATTATCCCCATTTACAGAGAAGGAAACTGAGGCACAGAAAGGTTTCACACAGCTAGTGTCTGAGGCCAGATTCTTACTTGGATCTTCCTGACTCCAGGTCCAATGCTCCATCCACTGTGCCACCTTGCTGCCTCACAATCAACCATTCTGAATCTTGCTCATCTGTAATATGAAGGAGTTAAACTAGATGTACTCCATATTCTCTTCAAGCTCTAAATCTATAATGCTACGTAATAATATGACTCCAGCAGGGAACTGGGCATTCATCCTATCATCCTTGGGGTAAATTGAGCCATTTGTCTTCTTCAAGGTGAGGGAGGAACCAAATATCTGCTTACTATAATACTCAGTGCTCAAAGTACCATGAGTGTTGAGATGAATGAAAAGCCCAAGAAAGAGTTTCTGGGTAATTAATAATCAATTTACTAATTAGAGTAGCTGATAATCAATAAATTGATGATCACTGGTTTCTCTCAGTAACCAAAGACACCTAATGGAGATACTGAATGTCTTAACTATTTTTAGAAGGGGGAATGCCCCTGACAGGAGAAATCAACTCTGACTGGAGAACAATTAATGAGGGGATAGACATATTAATGAGGTGGACTAAAAGTCTTCAGCAACCCTTGCTGAGAAAGTGGCTTAATCATGAGATTCGGCTGCCTCCAGCAATCTGGACAAAGGAATCCATCACTACCCAGACCACTCTGGTTGGTTTTCTCCTTCATGTGCTGGGTCACCCTAAAATTCGATGGAGGGGTGAAAGGACATGTGCTTAATGCACCTAGATTAGATTCTATTTACACTCTAAACTAAAAAAGGGTCTTTTTACACTTTAACAAAAGTAAGGTGTTCTAGTTGGGTGAGATCCTGCCCAAGATGGAGAAGCAAGTTCCCAGAGGATTTGGGCAATCTCATCTATCAGCAATGTCCTTCAGAAACTGACTGAGTGGCCTACAGGGGCTGGTCCCGAATGAGGAAATAGAAAAAATATTAATCCTAATTTAATAATTGATTATTAATATAATAGAAAATTAATAATTTCTCTCAGTGTCCAAACTTGTTGACCTCCACCCAAGAAACTCTGTGTAGTAGTCTGGTATCCCATGGATTTTTTTGAGTTTTTCTATGAAGTTGAAGCAATGGAGAAAAGCAGGTCACTGTTTTACATTTGTTCAACAAATATTTTACTGAACACCTACCCTGTGCAATCTGTACATAGTAGGGATGCAGAGATAAATGACTGGTTCCTATACCCAAAGAGCTTAGAGTCCACTAGAGGAGACAAGATGTAGATCCACAGATATAACATATGGAAATGTGTGATAAATACCATATGAGGTTTGAAAAAAAGTATGATGGGAATTCAGAACAGGGAAAGAACATGTAAGAACAAAAGTATCTATTTCAATTAGGAAATAGTGGAGGTCTTGAAAGAGATTGAATTTTTACAGGCAGAAGTGGGATGGGATGTAGGAAAGCATTCAAGACAAAAGGAACAGCATGGGAAAAGATACCAAGGCGGTAAAGTTCAGGGCATGGCAAGTAGTTGAGTTTGGATGGATGAAAGGTTATGTGCAGAGAAGTATTAAGTTGCAGATGGATCATGGAGGGTCTGGAAAGATAAGCTAAGAAATTTGTACTTTTATCTTGTTGGTCTTTGGAATCCATTTAAAGTTTTTCCAAAGCAGAGTGACAGGACCAGGCTTGTGCTTGAGAAAAACAAACAAACAAACTAATCATGTGGTCAAGAGTATAGAAGGGATAGAGGACTACATCAAGGAGACCTTTAAGGAAACAACTGTTAGGAGACCTATTAGGAAGAAATTTTAGGAAAGGGAAGAAGATATGATCTAGAACACAGGTTAGGTTTGGGAAGTAAGATCAGCCAGAAATAGCTTCAGAAGAAAAGGAGGAAATAATGTGTGATGACAGGAAAATGGAAGCGAGATGAAGGGAAGTTGTTTAAATGAGAACAATAATTACAGAAATGATAGTCACTGACACCAGAAATTACAGAAAGGTCATCTATAAAGAGACTTGACATGCTGAACCATACAGATTTTTCAAGGAAATTACATAAACTGTGAATCACATTACTGCCAGTTGAGAAAATTTAGCACCCACCAAACGCTTAGAAATACATAATCAAGTAACAGGAATTATACACCAGAAGCTCACTATCCTTCACAAACTTACAGACAACAAATCTTCACACAGAGACATACCACAAAATATCTCAGAAAATTCAACAAATAAACTGTTTTCTACCTAGATCATCATCACAGACAAAACTGTTGTCCCCAGTCACCTGACCCACAAAAATTTAAGAACGAAGTATAGCTGTTCCCATGCTGAATGCTCATGGACTTCAACATACGGGAAATGAAAAGCTCTGAAAATACAGATGCCTAACTGAAGAAATCAAAATTCTGTGAGAATAGGATTAATCAATTGTTATTAAACACTTATCATATGGCAGGCACTGTGCTAGGTGCTTCAAGGCAGAGACAAAAGAGAAATAGTCCCTGCTCTCAAGAAGTTTATATTCTATCATCTGAGACAAGTACATATAAATATATGCACAATTTATACAAAATAAATACAAGGTAATTTTGAGGAGAAAGCACTAGCAACTGGGGAAATTTGGAAAGGCAACATGTAGAAAGTGATACTTCAGCTAAGGATGAACTATATCATTGTTGTTGTTAAGTTGTGTTCAACTCTTCATGACCCATTTGGTGTTTTCTTGGCAGAGAAACTGGAGTGGTTTGCTGTTTCCTTCTCCAGATCATTTTTTTTTACAAATGAGAAACTTAGGCAAATAGGGTTAAGTAACTTAACCAGGGTCACACACCTAATATGTGTTTGAGGCTGGATTTGAAATCATGAAGAGGAGTCTTTCTGGTTCCAAGCCCAGTATTCTATCTACTGCACCCCCTAGCTGGCCTATATCATTATTATCGACCAGCATTTATTAAGCACTCACTAAGTGCCAGGCACCATCTAAGTGCTAGGGATATCAAGAAAAGCAAAAACATGATCCCTGCCTCCAAGGAACCCACATTCTAATAGACAAGATAACATATAAATTACTATGTACATATATAATCCTTACCTTCCTATCTGCTAGTACAGTTATCCCAATGATGCGTTTAGTGAGTGAGCAGAGTAATTTAGTAATGGAACAGAGTCAAGAAAATGAACTTACAGTCTAATACTTTTATTCAACAAAAAAGGAATCATTTTATCTACTTGTGTAACAATCCATCAAACTTTAAACATAAGAGAATAATAATGGAATGGCAATTTGTCCCAGGGCTGTTTCTACCTGAATTATATTAAATTTGAGATGAGATGAAAGTAATAATAAAGTATTTTAAAGTGTACAAAGCACAGTACCCATACATTATCTTACTTGATCCCAGGATCCATGTGAGTTAGGTCCTGCAGATACTGTCATCCACATTTTACAGATGAAGAAACTGGGACTTAGATTATGCAATTTGCTCATGCTTTCAGAGGTAGTGAGTGTCAAAGCAAGGATTTTAACCCAGGTCTTTCCTTACACTAAGTCTAGCACTTTCAGATGGCCTTGATTTTCTCAATAAACTAGAAGGGGGTGTCATCTGCTGAGATAGGTAAGATGATGGCAACCTTGGATACTTGAAGAAAATTGAAAGATGTTCACAACTGTCATGGAAGGGAATTGGACAAAGAGTTAATAAGAGATAACAAAAAGCATCTCTGAGCAGCAGTGAAACCTAGCTGAGGTCAGATAGCTTAAGTTTGCAGTGGATCTGGTCATATGATTTTGTAATTCTCTCAAACACTCAACAGTGTTTAAAAGTGGGAACAGGAAATGCAGTCTGTGGGACTGCATTTACTCTACAAGACATGCTATGATCCATGAGAGCTGCTTCTGCTTTCCCTTAGAAAGGGCTGAGGGAGGGCTAAGTGGGAAGAGAATCTGAATTTCCTAACTGCCTGTTCCACTTGTCAAGGAAAATATTTGTGGGCTTGCTTGAGTTGAACCAGTGCTAGCATTTGGCCAAGAAACTCCCTTGAGAGAGAAGTCATATCTAGAGCAGAGCCACTATTGTGTGTTTCAGGCTCTACTATAGTTCATATGCGGGGAGAAAAGGGTCTCCTGGGTTAGTATTGAGAGAAAGGATAAGAAGGGCAAAATGGAAAACTCCATTGTGGTTGCTTTCCAGGCTCTGTGGCTCTTCTTTGCTTCCTATCTATACTACCATCACCATCACCCATTACCATCACCATCTCCTCCATCATCATCATCATCATCATCATCATCATCATCTTGTCAGATTGCACTACTCAGAGATATATCCCATCCTGGGTCATGGCCAGTCATCATGACTCTTGTCTTGCCACTGGATTCCAATAACTCTGAAGGAAAGAGTGAGGCTGATGACTTTGTGCAGCCTTGCCTCACTTAAATCCAACTCACTTGAAAGTCAAGCTATCACCCTTTTGAAGATATTGGCCCTCTTCAAGAAAGAAGGACAAACAATGACTTCTTAGTCCTCATTGAGTCAAAAATTATGTTCTTGGGGCAGCTAGATGGCGCAGTGGATAGAGCAGCGGCCTTGGAGTCACGAGGACCTGAGTTCAAATCCAGCTGCAGACACATAACACTCATTTAATCTCAATCACCTCACCCGAAAAAACAAAAAAAGATGTTCTTTAGACCCTACTGGGAGAGAGTACCAAACACCTATAGCTTCTAGGCAAATTTATCACAATTACCCTGGGGTAGAAATAGCACTGGCTTTACCACATCAGCATGCAAGAGACCACTTCTTGGCGACAATTTTAAGGGACCAATTCCTGAGATTGTAATGACATAGGTTTTGGCAGTCTTTCAAGGCCAAATACTGCTCTCATTTATCAGACTGCCAAGGCCACACAGAGAGTATAGATAGGCTCAGAAAATCTGAACAGACAGAAGGAGTTCTCCAAGAGTAAATTTGGTATAGTTAGAGGGGACAGCTGACAACCAGAATTTAGGTACAGTTCAAAACTTGAGTAGATATTTGGGGGAGAAATTGACATGATTGTAAAAATTATTATCACATTAGGTAAGAACAAAGGCCCTAGATGTTATCATTGCTTACTATACTTATAATAGTATTTATCAGAGAAGATAGAACAGCCCAGGGTAAAGAGCATTTCACTAGCATCAGGAAGATGTGGGTTGAAATGCCAGTTCTGACATTTACAAGCTGTGTTACCTTGGGCAAGTCACCTTGCCTCTCAATTTCCTAATCTAAAAGCATGCATATATCTTTATCTAAACTCCACGAGGTAGTCATGGGGAAAACACTGTGTAAACCTTACAGTGCTACATAAATGAGAGGTATTCTAGAATGTTAGAACTGTGTAATGCAATGCCTTCAGTTTGCAGATAAGCAAACTAAGGCCCAGTGATGATTATTTTCCTCAGGGCACAGAGCTAATTAGCAACAAATATGAGACTAAAAACTAGGTGTCTCAGTACAGTGTTGTTTGGTTTTTTTCCTACTATAGTTCAGTGGCTTTCTAAGAACCTTCATTCACATAATCACAAAATTTAGTCTTCAGGTAATTTCTATTCTCTGTCTCCTCTCTTCCCCCAAAATCTAAAAGTTAAATCTTTCATGGAAATATAGTTTAGAATGGATAGATTTAGTGTCTTGTCCATAGTATATGCTTAAGAAGTGTTTGAGCAGTTAGGAACATAGTGGATAGAGCACAAGGTCTACAGTCAGGAAGATTTATTATCCTGAGTTCAAATCTGGCCTCAGATACTTACTAGCTGTGTGACCGTGGGCAAGTCACTTAACCCTGTTTGTCTCGGTTTTCTCATCTGTCAAATGAATTGGAGAAGGAAATGGTACTCCAGTATCTTTGCCAAGAAAACCCCAAATGGGGTCACGAAGAGTTGGACATGACTAAAAAACAACAACAACAAATAAATGTTTGGCAAATTTTTTAAAATTTTAGTCTAACAAAAATACTACATATGTGTGTTACTATTCTATGAGCAGCATGGCATAGTGCACAGAACATAGTACTTGGAGTCAAGAAGACTTGGGATCAAATTCTGGCTCAAATACTCACTCATTGCAAGACCCAAGACAAAGCACTTAGCCTCTCAGACATGCACGTTCCTCCTCTGTTAAATGGGAATTATGATAGCACCTACCTCACAGGACTTGTTTCACGGATCAGATGCAATAATGTATGCAAAATCCTCTGCACACCCTAAAGCACTCCATTAAATGTGAAGAATTATAATTACTGATGCTATCCAGGGACAAGACTAACATCAAATGAGATAATAGATGTGAAATTGCTATAGAAAGTATACATTTCTATGAAAAGTAAAGCTTTGTCATTATCAGTACCATCATCTATTATAGGTTGTGCTACATCTCATGCTTTTACTCTACGTACTTATGTTTTCAGAAGCCTGAGTTAACTTGCATCTCATAGATTACAGAATGTTACAGATGGAAGGAAACATGTCACCTAGTCAAACTCTTTACTATTATAGGCAACAACAACAACAACAATAATCCCCTCAAAGTCCAACCTAGTGTTCATGTCAGCAAGGGGAAGGTAGTCAAGGACAAAATGGCATCCTGCTAGCCATGATGATGTAGAGCAGGGATGTTGTGTGCCCTGAGACCATAACAACATATATAAAGGCTTGGCAGAAACCCTGAAACACTATGGACTAGACACTGGTGGGACCCCTGATTGGATTAGCACTCTAGCCAGTGTGATATAACTGCCCCTCATAGCGAAAGGAAAAAAAATGGGGCAACATAGGGATGCAGGCTTGCCCTACTCAAAAGCATCATGAAAAGCAGGTTCACATGGAGGATCAAGGAAAAACGGGCATTGTTTCATATCCTGGTACCAAAAGATGGCAAGATATATCAAAACAAATGAGAAATACCAAATACCAAAACTCTACTTGCTGAAAATGCTTCAATGCAGATGACATTAACCACTGAAGGAGGGAATCTATGAGTATAAATGAAATAGACAATATGAATTCTTCCATTAAGTGTGAGTACTATCTCATAACAAAATTGGAAATGGATCTCACCAGCTAGAGGCTAGGGCTTTATATTGCTTTTTATAAACCATACTCTCTGTTTCAAGTCACACAAAATACTGCTGACCAGTTACAGGGCAATTACAAAAATAACTATAATCCTAAACCTAGATTAGATGAAATAGAGAAGCTACTAAAATCTCAAGAGGGAAAAACTAGTCTCTAGACCAATGAATTTTCATTCAATGCAAACTCTAGAAATTATATCTAATTTTAAAAACAGTGTAAAAGTTTCAAAAGATTTTGAAAGGGAGATGGACACACTTAAATGGGAATTGAAAAAAAAAAACTTTGATCTTGACAGTATGCATCCCAATAGCAGACCAATTATAACAAAATATAATATACTGACTGATGAGCAAAAAAGATGTGCCAAAATAAGAACCTAATTTTTCTTTTTTTTTTAAATTTTTTTGAAGAACCTAATTTTTCAAAGGAGTTGTTATCTCCTATAAGCATCATGGGAGGACACATTCTTCTATAGTGTTTGAGAAAAAGTGAAAAAACATTTAAAGACCTTCAAAAAGCAGAAAATGTGAAGGATGTTGCCATGGCAAGATCGATACGAGGAAAGTTAGAACTATCAAGGAATGGGTACCACTAAAGTCAGAGGTCAAACACCATCAAGACAGACATGACTGGAGGGACCTATTGAAGAACAGCACAAAGGCACTGGAAGACTATAGTGGTATGAAGAATTGAAATTTAAATGCTATATTGCCTAATTAAAGGCAATAAAAATAACATGTAAAAAGCATTGCAGAACACAAAAGTATATGAGACATTCTAGATTCTCTTCATCAACAGCTAAAAGAAAGTCAAAAGTTTAAGGAAATATAAAAAGTCAAAGAATTCAATACCAGTTAAAAACTTTACTACAGAGACTTGAGAAGTGAAAAAAATCTGGGGCAAGAGAGAACCCTTAGAACAATGTCTGGCTATCTGTATAGTCTCATACCAAAAATGCAAGTTGGATCAAATGAGAAACAGAGAGTTTACACAACATTGAAATAACAAACAGTCAAAGCATACTATTTTTGACTTGGTGTATTTTGTGTGTGTGTGTGTGTGTGTGTTTTCCTTTGAATCTGTGTCTTCTTTCACAGCATTACTGATATGGTAATATGTTTTACATGATTGAACATGTATAGCCTATATTAGATTGCTTACTGTCTCAGGGAAGGGGAAGGTGAGACAGAGGAAATTTGGAACTAAACATTTAAAAATGAATGTTAAAAATTTTACATGTAACTGGGAAAAAATAAAATATTAAAAAAATAACTAACAACCAAAAATTATTTTTTAGAGCTAGAAAAAAATAGTAACAATTCATCTGGAAGAACAAAAGGTCCCAGAATATCAAGGGAATTAATCAAAAGAAATGCAAGGAGAGGTGGCCTAGCCATGCAAGATCTTAAATTGTATTATAAAGCAGCAATCATCAAAACTACTTGGTACTAAGAAATAGAGTGGTAAAAAAAAAAATTAAATTAAAAAAAATTTTTTAAAAGAAATAGAGTGGTAGATCAGTGGCATAGGTTAGGCACACAAGACACAATGGTCAATGACTATAGTAATCTACTGTTTGATAAACTCAAAGACTCCAGCTTCCGGGATAAGAACTCACTATTTGACAAAAACTGCTGGGAAAACTGGAAAATAGTATGGCAGAAACTAGGCATAGACCAACATCTTACACCATATACCAAAATAAAATCAAAATGGGTACATGATTTAGATATAAAGACTGATACTATAAGCAAACTGGGCAAGCAAGGAATAGTCTACCTGTCAGATTTATGGAGAAGGGAAGAATTTATGACCAAACAAGAATTAAAGAACATTCTGAAATGCAAAATGGATACTTTTGATTATATTAAATTGAAAAGTTTTGCACAAACAAACCAATGCAACAAAGATTAGGAGGGAAAAGAATTTTACAACCAGTATCTCTAATAAAGGCCTCATTTCTAAAATATATAGAGAACTGAGTCAAATTTATAAGAACACGTCATTCCCCAATTGATAAACGGTCAAAGGATATGAACAGGCAGTTTTCAGATGAAGAAATTAAAGCTAGCAATATTCATGTGAAAAAATGCTCTAAATCACTATTGATTAGAGAAATGCAAATGAAAACAACTCTGAGGTACCACATCACACCTATCAGATTAGCTAACATGACAAAACAGGAAAATGATAAATGCTGGAGAAGTTGTCGGAAAATTGGAACACTAATGCATTGTTGGTGAAGTTGTAAACCAATCCAACCATTCTGGAGAACAATTTCAAACTATGCCCAAAGGGCTATAAAAATGTGCATACCCTTTGACCCAGCAATAGCACTTCTAGGTCTGTATCCCAAAGAGATCATACAAATGGGAAAAGGACCACATGTACAAAAATATTTATATCAGCTCTTTTTGTGGTGGCAAAGAATTGGAAATTGAGGGGATGCCCATCAGTTGGGAAATGGCTGAACAAGTTGTGGTATACGAATGTAATGGAATGCTACTGTCCTATAAGAAATGATGAGCAAGCAGACTTCAGAAAAACCTGGAAAGACTTAAATGAACTGATGCCGAGTGAAGTGAGCAGAACCAGGAGAACATTGTACACAGTAAGAGCCACAATGTGTGATGACCAACTTTAACAGACTCATGTCCTCTCAGCAATGCAAGGATCTGAGACAACTCCAAAGGATTCATGATGAAAAACGCTGTCCACATCCAGAAAAAGAACTATGGAGTCTGAATGCAGATCAAAGCATATTATTTGATCTCTCTGTCTCTTTTTTCATTGTTTCTTCTCTCATGGTTTCTCCCATTGGTTCTAATTCTTCTTTACCACAAGACTAATGTGAAAATAGGTTTCAATGTGAATGTATACGTAGAGCCTATATCAGACTGCACGCCATCTTGGGGTGGGGAGAGAGGGAGAAAATTTGGAACTCAAAATCTCATGGAAATGAATGTTGAAAACTAAAAATAAATAAATTAAATAAAGAAAAAAAAAGAAATGAGTATCACACAGAGAACAATGGGGAGGTGCCTCATGCACGTATGTCTTGATGTATTAGAAATAAAGGATGTCAAAGAACCAGAAAATAAATAACAAACAACAGAACAGTTACATCAAGGGAGTTGACAAATTCTATTTTGGTCTATGCAAAAATAGAAAGGAGTGGGACTGGATAAGAACAATAATTACCATCTTAAATTTTCACAATGATGAAAGAATTACTATCAAGGTATTTTACTAGCTCCCCTTCTGACAAAAGCCTGATCCTTAACAGAATGTAGCATGTATCTATTGCTAAAGACTGAGAATACCAATGACTCCTCTGACAAAAGGTCAATAATGTGTTGATGTACCTCATACAAAGCATTTACAGCTTATATTACAAAAAAAAATTCTATAAATGTAAGAAAACAATATATTGGCTAAGGAGCAAAAAGAATGGGCTAAAAACTCCCAGGATATAAAGAATAACTTATTATCAATACGATAATTAACAAAAAAGTTGTCTAAAAGTACCATATTTACCACATTTGTGGATTACCAGAAGGCTAGCCTTTGACTCAGTTCTGTATTCATGGTTTGTTCACATGCTGAAAATACATAAAATAGACCCAAGCATCGTCAAAGCATTAGTGTTCTTGATGTCCCAAAGAAGCAACATTTTTTAAAAAATTTAAATCATACAGCCAACAAAATGATGTCAAGAGTAATTCATACAAAAATAGTATTTTTCAGGGATACAGTTTAAGCCCACTATGATTTCGCCTAACCTTTAATCTATTATCATCTCTCCTAGACAGAATTAAGATGAAAATAATTTGGGAACAGGAGGCAGCATACATCATCCTGGTGGTCCAAGAGTTATACTGATGGCTTTTGGTGACTCTGGAGAGAAAGAGTGTATATCATAATACTTTTATTCAATTACAAAAAGCAATTACATTATCCACCTATGTACCAGCCCATAGAACAATGAATATAAATGAATAATAGCAGGATAGCAACTTGTTCTCATATCATTTCTACCTGAACTAGCAATAAAAAATCTAAGCAGAACGGCACACTACTACTACTATCACCATCACTACCACCACCACCATTCCTGCTACTACTATTCCTACTGATTGACGATGACGATGATGATGATGATGATGATAGGCACTGTACAGTACAGGATACAGAGTCAGCCTCAAGGTCAAGGAGATCTAGTTTCAAGTTCTATTCTTATCACATAATGCCTATATGATCCTGGGTAAGTCCCTTAACATCTCAATGCCTGAGACAACTCTGTAAGATCATAAGTTGCAGAACAGTTGCTGTTCTGCAGTGGTAGAAGGAGTTTCCTCAATGAAAGTTCTCTAGACCAATGAAATCATAGATCTGAGTAAAAATAATAATTGTTAATAATAATTATAATGATGATGCTATAGCGCTTTGAAATTTGCAGAGCTCTTTGAATGTAACCCATGGCTCAAAGTACATTTGCATAAAACTCTCTTCCTTAGTGGAGACTGTTGCTCAATTCTCTACATCTGTGTAAGAAGAGGAGTTGGCAAGAGATAGGGAGAAGAGAGATCCTGGTCTTCTGGCTTCCGGCTTTAAGAAAAAAGATGGGTGGTTCCAGATTCTCTTCAGGTCTCTGAAAGGAGAGAAAGACTCTGGGAAGAAGCCAACTTGTAGAAGTGACTTATAGGTCTTCTTTCTTGAAGCTCATCCCAACTCCATTCCTCATAAAAGTGAGGAGCATTAAATAATCAATCTCCACCAATAAAAAGACACTTAAACAGTGGACTTTGAGCCACATACTTTATCTAACTTGAACCTCAACAAACCTGTTAGGTAGGTATTTCAACTATCCCCACCCTAATTTTATGGATAAGAAAACTTAAGTGATTTGCCCATGTTCTCCTAACTAAAAAAAAAAAAAAATGTTAGAAACAGGATTTTAACCCAGGTCATTCTGACTCCAAGTTCAGGTGAAGGAACTGAGGTATAGACAGGTAAAGTGCTATGCCCACTGTCATTTAGCTAAGCCAGACAAGCTGAGCCAGGTCTTATAACTCTAGTCTCCTTTTCTCAAAGGCAGCTACATGGCACAGTGGATAGAGTGCTGGACCTGAAGCCAGGAAGACTTGAGTTCAAATCCAACCTCAGATACTTTCTAGTTACATGACCCTGGGCAAGTCACATAATCCTGTTTGCCTCAAGTTCCTCATCTGTACAATGAGCTGGAGAAGGAAATGGCAAACCACTCCAGTAACTCTGCCAAGAAAATCCCAAATGAGGTCATGAAGAGTTAGACATGACTGGAATGAACAGCAATAACTCTTTCTCATCACTACAAACGTGTATGCAGTATGCTTATCCTGAGATACTGCTGTAATTCAGTCTATGCAATAGGCTCTGCTTCTATGATATGCTTTCATTGCCATGATGGCCATGTTTCTAAAAAAAAAAAAATAAACCCCACCTTTACCATTCATAATAGCTAATAAACCGAATGTACTTCATAATTATTAAATGATAGATAATTTCACCACACTAATAAATCTTCATCATGCTATTAGGCAAGTTGAAATAATAAAATTAAAGGTTTTGGCCGCATGACTTCTGCTTCATATCTCAATACCAGACAGAACGCAACTAAGATGACAATGCTACTCTTGGTTTCTGATGGGGACCAGATAAATTAGCCTTAAAACATTTATTTGTTCTTTTTAATGATGTTTTTCCCCTTTTACTTTAGAGAAAGAAAAGATGAAAGAACCTTTTACAGGAAAAGGCAAGGTGGCTCACCAAGACAACAGATTTGTCTCGTCCAGATTCCCCTACCAAGATGTTAACCTGTTTTGCAAGGGGTGTGCGTGCGTGCGTGTGTGTGTGCGTGCATGCGTGTGCATGTGTGTGTGTGTGTGTGTGTGTGTGTGTGTGTGTGTGTGTGGAGGGGGTGACTTAGGATCATAACTCTACATCCTGAAGGGACGCAGAGACCATCTAGTCCAATATTATCATTTTACAGATGAGGAAACCGTGGCCTTTAAAGGTTAAGTTAATTGCCCAAGGCCACCCAGAGGGGAAGATGTAAGATCTGAACTCATGTCTGATAAGTCTAAACCCTTTAAAGTTCAGTGCTCTTTCTACTACACCAACAGAACAGGAAACAAAAGTCTTATTTGAGGGAACAAGGCACCAGTCTCAGAGTCAAGGTCAGGACCAAACAAGGAAACTCTTCATCTTAGCACTGTGCAGTCACTACCCCTGGCCTCTATTCCTTCCTTCTTGGTTAGTGATTAAGAAGCAAAGGGCCTGCTGTCGATATGACTCACAGTCTCCTCTTCCTCTCCCTTTTCTAACCTCAAGGCCGTCAGCTCCATTGAAGATTCCACTCACGGTTTTTTGCCCCAGGCAGTCACATGCTGACCCTGATTCAAATCACCTCAGAATCCCAACCTGAGAGAAGGAAAAGCAGCACCTGCGGCTAATTAGACTAGTAGGGACTAATTAGAACTTGCCAGGCTAACAAACTGTCTATCCAAGTGACAGTGATTGCTGCCACCACCAGCACAATTGTCTGTTCAGCACATTCACACCAAAGGCCTACGCAGGCCTATGCCTCCTGCCTTACAAAATCTCAGAGCTGGAAGGGACATCAGAGGCCATCTGATGCAACCTGGACCTGGACACAGCGTCCACTGCAACATACCTGAACAGTGGCCCCGCAGCCTTTGCTTGAAAACCTTTAGTGAGTGAGAAACTTCTCCCAAGAAAACCCATGCACCTATGGGACAACTCTAATTGTCAGGACGCTTTCCCTTAAATTATTATTGATATTAATTATTATTATTATTAATAACAATTATTATTAAAATTATTTTAGTATTGTTAAAGTTCCTAAATCTACCTCATTGCAACTCTCATCAATGGTTCCTAATACTGCACCTACCTCCAGAAAGCTGAAGCAGAAAGAAGTCAATTGTCACATTTCCAAAAGCGCTTTCCTCCAGAGAGGTACTCTACAGACAACCTAAAACTCACAATATTTTCCACTGTGCATTCAGATGAAATAAAAAGAGGAAGCACATAAGAAGGAATTAATGAACCAGTAATAGTCTCTAGGTATAAGCTCTGGCTGGGCAGCTCGGTGGGGCAGTGGATAGAGCACTGGATCTGGAGTCAGGAAGACCCATCTTCATGAGTTCAAATCCGGCCTCAGACACTTATTAACTGTGTGACCCTGGGCAAGTCACTTATCCCTGTTTGCCTCAATTTCCTCATCTGTAAAATGAGCTGGACAAGAAAATGGCAAACCACTCCAGTATCTTTGCCAAGAAAACCCCAAATGGGGTCATGAAGAGTCAGACACAACTGAACAACAACATGAGCCATAGCTACCCTAATTTCCCCCTGTTTCTATTTACCTTGGAGATGCCTCAAGGAGCGAAGGCTAATCTGGTCGTCAATCCTACTGATGTCAAAGAAGCAAACTCAAGTTTTTGCCTTGAAATGTCATCGGCATTGACACAGAACAAAGGCGAGGACCCTGCATAACTAAGTTCTTCTAGCAGGGCTAGTTTGCTAATGGAACTTCTTGGATCACCTTCAATTTTCACAGTCTTGTGGTGTAACTGCATCAGAAGTGAAAGAGGAAAATCTCTTACTCAGATGCTACTTCATCGTGCTTGAGAGATGAGAGGGTCTGGTCTGCTTAGTGTGAGTTCTATTGTGAGCTAAGCCCAAATACAACTTAAGGCTGGCTTTTGGGGGAAGAAGGCTTTGATAAGAGGCTGAAGTCCAAACCACCTTCTGGAATGAAATCTTCTAATGTTCTTTAATTGCAGCCAGTGCAGTCGCTAAAGGCCAGGGATTTGTCAGTTTGTTATTGCTTGCTCACTAAGGAGGCTCTAAGAATGGAAAGGCAAGGATACCCTAGAGAAGAGTGTGAGCCTCACTGGGACTGTTCTTTAGGACTTATTTTTAGTTTCATCCTTCTTTTCATGAAAGGCAGTGTAGTCTAATGGCTAGAGGGTCAGCCTCAGAGTCAGGAAGACCTGGAATTTGAATCCCACCTCTGACACCTACCTACTGGCTAGATGATTCTGAGGTGGCAGAGTCCATACAGTGCTAGATTTGGAGTCAGGAATTCCTGACTCCAGCTCAAATCCTGCCTTAGATACTTGGCTGTGGGATCCCTGGCAAACTACTTAATCTCTCTTAGTCTCAGTTTCCTTATCTGTAAAATGGGGATATTAATAGCACCTCCCTTACAGGGTTGTTGTGAGGATCAAATGAAATAACACGTAAAGAGTTTTGCAATCCTTAAATTGCCATATACATGCTATCATTAGTAGTAGTAATAATAATAATAATAGCATATAATATATATAGCATATAAATGCTATATATCTAATATATAACATATTTAATATAGTATATAAATGCTATTATAATATATCTAATATACAATATATGCTACAATAGTAATAGCATATTAATGCTATTATTAGTAGTAATAATAATAACAATAACCATCACTCTGTGCCCTATGTAATTTACTAAGATCATTATTCGCAGGAAAGGTCCTAATTTGCATGGTACAGAGAGTTTCTTAATTCTGGAGTTTCTTATAACAAAAAATAATAGATCCAATCCTTATCTCTAAACTTCATTGCATGTTGTTATGATGCCATTTTGCAGTTCCTGTCCTTTCTTCTTCTAAATAACAAAATTCATTTGAAGAGCAAAAGGTCAAGAATTTCAAAGAAGCTAAGAGGCAAAAAATGTAAAGGAATGAGATTCAGCAGTACCAAACCTTAAACTATATTATAAGATGAGAGCATTGTTGAAATGTAAAATGGATAAGTACAATTATTTTAAATTAAAATTTTCTTGTATAAACAAAACCAATCTAGTCGATTAGAAGGAAAGCAGAAAATTGGGGAAAAAATTTCACAGACAATCTCTCAGACAGGATATGACTCTGATGAAACATTGCTGTGATATAAGAAATGATGAACTGGTTGATTTAGAAAAATATGGAAAGACTTGGACCTATGAAGATGCTATCCACCTCCAGAGAAAGAACTGACAAATAGAAATACGCATAGTATGATCTTACATATATGTATATGTATATGTATATATATTTGTATTTAATTGTAGCCTTCTCTAGGGTGGAGTGGGGGGAGGGAGAAAAATAAAATAAAATAGAAAGTACACAGCAAAGAATAAAAGAAAACCAACAAGGAAGCACAGAAAAGCTGAGCTGCTCTGAAAACAATGTATAGGATTTATTACGTAGGCTTTCATGTAATGGAAATTTAGTGTTTTACATTGAATCCCCTCTTATGTTCTGCTGTGTACATGGAAAGTTCTTTTTTTTCTTTTCTAGTTTTGTATTTAAATTTAAAATGAATAAAATTTTTTTTAAAAAAAAGTTCATCAACGGCATGACCTGATCTAAGATCCTAGGTGGTACAGTGAATAGAGTACTAAGCCTGGAGTCTGGAAGATCTGAGTTCAAATATAACCTCAGACATTTACTAGCTGTGTGATCTAGGCAAGTCATTTAACCTCTGCCAGCCTCAGTTTCCTCAAATGTAATAAGTGGGTAGCTAGGTGGCACAGTGGATAAATCACTGGTCCTGAAGTCAGGAAGAGCTGAGCTCAAATCTGACCTCAGATACTTGCTAGCTTTGTGACCCTGGGCAAGTCATTTAACTTCTGCCAGCCTCAGTTTCCTCATCTGTAAAACTGAGCTAGAGAAGGAAATGGTAAACCATTCCAGTATCTTTGCCAAATGGGGTCACAAAGAGTTGGACACAACTGAAACGACTAAACAAAGACAACAACAAAATGGGGATAATAATAATACCTACCTGCCAGGTTGTTGTGAAGATCAAACGAGCATTTGTAAAATGCTTAGCACAGTGCCTGGCACATAGTAGGTACTTAATAAACACTTATTCCCTTCCCTTCCCCCTAGATAATTTTCTAACCTTTACTAACCTGGCATTAAGAAACTCCTCCCTTTTTTTTCCTATCCTCCTTAATTGAAATCTAGCTAAAGTTAATACTTGCCAGGGAAAAGAGTGGGGAGTCATGAATTGTCCACTCCTCCTCCAACACTCTATGCACTTGTATTGGGCTTAGTGAAAGCTTAAATTTGTAACAGGGGTGAGAGAAGCTAGAAACTTGTAAATTTTTTAGATTTTAAATTCTAAAATCTTCCCTATGGCAGAAGAAGGGGATTTTTCAGAGCCCCAAGACTCAACTCAAAGTCACTATGATATCACCCATGGCATTGTGGGCCTCCTCCAAGAACATTCCACTCAGACACACAACTAGGAAAGCAGGAAGCAGAGTCCCACAAGGGTGGGCCATATGAGGGAAGTATGATGGGCAAAGGCAGTAGGAGATACAAGAGACGACAGTGCCCAGCTGGGCTGCCCAGCCCAGACAAACAGCCTGGAACAGCAGGGGAGAAGAGAAGAGACCCTCCCTCCTCTGGTCTGTGCATCATGTGGAAGGAACAAGGGAACAACACATGCTCTGAGGCTGGAGTGGGAATGTGCCAGGGGATGTCACAACACCACTCACACCATGTTCCTAGTCCCAACCAGCACCGTGTTGTCTGCCATGCGGCAGCCGGGCCCAGAAGGGAGAGAATGGCCTGGAGAGGGTTGACAGCATCTCAGAAACGCTTCTTCCCAGTCTATTGATATTTTATGTGACATCAGAGGAATTGCCAACCACACATAGTCCTCTATAAAATGAAGAAAGAGGCAAACAGCATACCAGTTCTTGTGGCAGATACTGGTGGACAAAGTGACAGGGAGGGCATCTCTCTACTCCCGACACAACCATGTTAACAAACTTTGGATGTTGCCCTTGGGAAAGAAGAATGTGAATAAAATACAGACTTAACTGTTCAGTCAACACTGATATAGAAATGTTTGCAAACTGATAAACAAGGTGCCTTTTCCATCATAGACATTCTCCCACATATAACATATGAACTGAAAGAATTAGAATAGCTAGCATCTTCTAGCGTGCTCCCTTATCCTTCTCCTGTCACTTTCAAAACATGGAGGCAGTGTGATTAATGGGGAACACGTTGGACCAGGAACCTAGATCCTGTCCTAGCACAAGGTTGGGGAACCTGCGACCTCGAGGCCACATGCGGCCCTCTACCTCCTCAGGTGAGGCCCTTTGACTGAATCCAAACTTCACAGAACAAATCCTTTTTATTAAGACTAGGACCTAACTCCTGACGTTAGTCAGCTTTGTGATCTTAACCAAGCAATTTAATCTCTGAGCCTCACGTTCTAGAAAATGTCAGTTATGATTAGATGATCTCTAATGGTTCCTTATAGCCCAGAAATTCTAAGATTCTCCCAATGGTCTGTTTGATGTCCCTTATTCTTCTTTGCTAATTTGTCTTGAGTCATGTTTCTGCCTGAAACCTGAATTGTACTTTCCCAAATGCTACCCCCTTCTTCAAAATAATCAAGTCCTCTATTCTAGGCTCAGACTTCCAATAAAAATCGTTTTAGCAAATCTTTGACTCATCTGACCTTTAGTTTATAATATGCCCATATGTCAACTAAAAGGAGAAATTGAAGAAAAGAGATCTATTAGACTGTAACAGGCACAAAGACAGATACATGGTAAAATGGATAGAGTGCTGGATCTGGAGTCAGGAAGACCTGAGGTCAAATCTGGCCTCTGATACTTTTTAGAGGTGTGACCATTGGGCAAGCCACTTAAATTCTGTTTGCCTCAATTTTCTGATCTAGAAATTGTAGATAAAGCACTTATCTCTCAGGGTTGTGAGAATAGAATTAAATAATATTTGTAAAGTAAACTTTAAAGCATGCTATTATTATTATTAGATAGACTCCTTGAGATTAGAGAGGTCAGGAAATTGTTTAATTCTTTGCATTTCTCTCTCTAGTACGTTGGAGAGAGCATGGCACACAGTAGGTGCCTAATAAATGCTTTTTCAGTCATCTACCATTTTTTCCCACAACACACAAATTTAAATTCTATGAAACTGAGATAAGCACATCCTTCATCCTCTTTTTGCAAAATTACCCACGCACAACCCAGAGGACAACAGTTCAGGACCACTTCCTCTCTTCTACACGATGGACGTGTGGAAGCTTGTGAATGACCCCATGACGGGCTTGAGTCGAGGTAAAGTCTGTCCAAGAAATGTCCCTCCTCTTTAAGGATATTTGTAGCTACCAAGTGGGGCTAGCATTATTCTTCTATTATCTTCTGTTATCTCTACCATTTCTCCAAGATCCCTAGGTTTAGCTTGAAATCCTATGATCTCAGAGCATTTCAACTTTAGTTAGGATCCTAAGGTCCCTAGATCCAATGCTCTGCTGATCATCTTGTTCACTGCACAATAAATTAACAGAACAAAAAAATTTTGCAGTCTTGGATAGGACCAACTCCTATCCAGGAATTCTCTATATATACCTGCTTCCGACAACTCTTGGGTCTTGGACAGGACGAACTCTCATCCAGGTTAGAATCCTCTACATAGCCCTACTTTCAACATCTATGTAACAAATTATTCTCAGTTCATAGGTAGACTGAGGACATATAACCTTTTAGTGAAGCATTTTCTAAAACCTATTCCATGGAGTCTATGAAACATTTCTAAGGTTTTGGTTTTTTTTAATTAAGTCTAGTTACGGTAGACTAAAACCATTTTTGCCTTTTTTTTTTGTACTCCTGGGAATATACGTAGGCAGCACAGTGTTGGGTACATAGTAAGTTCCTAATAAATGCTTGTTGACTGACAGAAGAGGTGTAAATACCATCCAAGTAGTCCCTGCCCTGCAAGATGGGGAAAGGTCATAGGATGCCTTCTCAACAAGGCTCTCTGGTTTGGATATCTACTTATTTTGTAAGTAATGAGATGGAAGCCCTTTCTAAAATTTTCACATAGGGGCAAAAAGTTTACTTTTATGTCTGCTTACGAATTTCATCTGTATCTGCTCCATGACCTCAGAAATCTGGTGAGGGGTTAGGTATTCAGGGTATACAACATAGTCCAACAAGCACAAGCATTTGGAAAGGGTTTCAAATCTACCCTCATGCTAGTGTATTTCCTACCAACTGGGGAATTTCTGAGGAAGAGAGAGAGAGAGAGAGAGAGAGAGAGGAGGGAATGAGGGAAAAAGAAAAGGATGGAGGAAGGGGAGAGGGAGGGAGGAGGAAGGGAGGGAGGGAAAAAGGAAGGAAAGAAGGGAGAAAGAAAGAAAGAAAGAAAGAAAGAAAGAAAGAAAGAAAGAAAGAAAGAAAGAAAGAAAGAAAGAAAGAAAGAAAGAAAGAAAGAAAGAAAGAAAGAAAGAAAGAAAGAAAGAAAGAAAGAAAGGAAGGAAGGAAGGAAGGAAGGAAGGAAGGAAGGAAAGAAGAAAAAGAAAGGAAGGAAGAAAGGAAGGAAGAAAGGAAGGAAGGAAGGAAGGAAGGAAGAAAGGAAGGAAGAAAGGAAGGAAGGAAGGAAGGAAGGAAGGAAGGATTTCAAGCTGCTTCTGCATGGGTGGGAGTGGTTATTCTGATGGGGTTTTAACTTCACTAGATCAATTCTCAAATTTAAGGCCTGATGGTTTTTGCCCACATATCAAACCTAGGCAATAAAACTAACAACAACACTGTATTCAGAAATGCACCCTGTCTTCCGGAAATCATTCAACTTACAAAAATTCCATCAAGTAAAATGTAACTTTCTTTTTTTTTTTTTTTCAATGTAACTTTCTTGAAAGCAGAACATGTTTAAAAGTCCAAGTCAACAAATACTTGCTGAGTGCCTCCTGCAAGCAAGGTACCTGTACTAATATGCTTATAGAATGAATTTGTTACCTTAGATGCATAAGCACAAAAATTCTAGAATGATACAGTACAGCATAAAAGAAAATGGCCTATGCAGGAACAGAGGAAAGAAACTTCAGCAAACTGCTGAATAGGTATTAAGGAATTTTAAATTATTTTAATGGTACACAAAGCACTCTTTTTTTTTAGTGGATAACAGAATAAGCTCTGTTTTTCCAAAATGGGTTAAAGGAAAATTAGCAAGTTTTATAACATCCTTCCCTTGCCTGTTTCTATTCCTCTACACCTAAACATGAACTTATCATGGTGAATTTTCTTCTAAAGCAGTCAGATTGGGAGAAAATGAATTTTGCTTCAGAGGACTCAAACAGGGCCCAAACAAGACTCTAGTCTGTGCTATTCTGGCCCAGGAGCTATTTATTTTTTCCCTACTTCAAGACTCTTCATCCAGGTTTAATGGAAGACCTCTGCCTTAATAGATCCTCCTGCCCCAAGAGGAAATCTCATTGCTCTCCCTACTCTCCACTCTTATGATGGATTTTAAAAGGCAGATTTAATGAATTCTATAATTTATCTGAAGTTTACAAGCAGCACATCTGGCTTACAAAGAAGAAACATCTTCTGACACCACACAGATTGGCAAGAGATCAGAAGTAGGAGACTTATTTCTCAAAGCCTGGTCCCTTCTCTGAAAAGAATTACTGTTAGACTGTATAAACAGGGGCTTGTTTTCTAACTCCATCTCTTCCCACAGCACTTCCCACAGCTAGAGAAGCCATGTGGTACATCAAATAGACTATACCTTAGACCCTTAGCCAGATGACTGTCCTTGACCCTTTCTGAACCTCAGCTTTTCTGACTATAAAATGGGGAGATGAATGGCACTTACCTCAAAGGGTTGTTGGGAAGGTAAATAAGATCATGTATGCAAAGTGCTTTGCAAAACTGAAAAGGCTAAAATAAACTCCAGCTCTAGTGATCATTACAACTCTAAGAAGTAAGCCCTTGGTAACTATTTGGCAATTGACTATCTCTCCATATTTGTTTGGATCTGATCAATGAGTCTCCATTAAAGTTCCATTCCAATGCCTCATCATGGCATGGGAGTGAGCCTGGGTTCTACAAGGATGAGCACATGGAACATACATTATGGCAGGTGATACCAAGCTAGAAAGGCTTAGAAAGGCCTGGTGGCAGACTGTGGGCTACGGTCCAAAGACCAGCCCAGCTAAATTTGGAGACAACAGAAGGCTGGCCACCAGGTGAAAGATTTATTTATTTATTTAGCCACAGTCATGCAAGGGCTCTCTCCTCAGAAATGCATTGCAATCTATGGCAGTCAAACTATCAAATATTTATTAATCACCTACTGTGTGCCAGGAACTGTGGTAGGCACTGGAAAGAGAAGGCATACTCATCTAACTGAAGTCATGGTCTTATTTTCAGGAGGAAGGGAGTCTTACACACAGGGATGGCAGGCCCCCAAATTCCCCTAAACTACAGGCTAAAGAGCAAAGGCCACATCTTCAGGCCATTTAACTCCCCATAGTTTCTAACATGTTGTATACACCGGCGGGGCTCAGATGGTGCTGGGGATGCTAGGGCTCAATCCTAATGCTCTTATAGAGCCTGTCCACTGAAATCTATCAGTCCCAAGGTCATACCTTGTCTGAGATTTTATTTCTACCTCTAAAAATTCAGAATTAAAAATACAAAAAAATAAATAAAATAAAAAATCAGAATTACTGACTCCTCAGAGGGCCAGCATTATAGATCTACTGTAACAATACATCTGAAAAAGAAGACTAGGGAAAGTCAAGACCCAGGAAAGCACATTGAACCCAGATATCAAAAAGACCTCGAGTCTAATCCTAACTCTTCTCCTAAGTGGAGGCATGACCTTGGGCAAATCACTTAAACTTTCTGTGTCTCAGTGTACTTGTGTATAAAATGAGGAAGATGAACTAAATAACCTTTAAAGCCCACCTTCATTATTATTATTATTATTATTATTATTATTATTATTATTTTTAGGCAGTTGGGGTTAAGTGACTTGCCCAGGGTCAGGGTCACACAGCTAGTAAGCATCAAGTGTTTGGTCTGAGGTCAAATTTGAACTCAGGTCCTCCTGACTTCAGGGCTGGTGCTCTATCCATTGCGCCACCAACTGCCCCTAAGGCTCACCTTTAAAACTCTAATTTCTAAAATACTCCTATTTCTTACTCTAAAAATAAGACAAAATAAAGCCAGGCTTAGCAGCCTTGCTGAATAAACCTTTTCCCCCAGAAGCCATAAATGGATCTCTTGAAGGTCAAATCTTATTACTTGGCAAATTCGACAGATTACTTGGCACATCTATCTACAAGGAGGGTGGAATTCACCCGTTGGCACTGGTGCTTAGAGAAGACTTCCATCCCTTCTGCGTTGATGCAAATTGGGTAAAATCTCAAAGAAGGCCATTCCTTTAAGGGTTCTACTTCTTCCAGAGAGCATTTGGACACTTATTCGGTGATCCATAGGGGAGCTCTCATTTTCACTAGGCACTAAGGCAGGGGAAAGGGCTAAAACACCAAGGGTCAGTTGTCTAAATAATCACTCCCACAGACAAGATTGGTATCATCTGCCTATGAAAAGAGCCTTGGACCAGGAGTCAGAAAACGTGGCTCTGTCACTTAATAGCTATTATATCTGGGCAGGGTACAACCATTCTGAGCCTTAGTTTCCTCATCAGTAAAATGAGAATAAAATGGGGACATGCCTCATGTAGTTATGTGAAAATGTCTTAGAAAACTATACGTTTGGCACAGGGGATTCCGATTCAAGCAAGATGGCTGCAGAGCCTGCCTCTGACACATGCTTATTGTGTCGCTTTGGGCAAAACACTTAACCTTTCAGGACTCCCAGTCAACTCCCTAAAACCATAGGTTGCTGAACTGTTGCCACTATGTGTTAGTAGAGGGAATTTCCTTACCAGGAGTTTCCTACACCAATCAAATCACAGGTGCAGAAAAAAACAAAACTAAACAAAACCCCAAACTAAAAACCTTTCTATCTAGACATAAACTATTATTATTTTCCCAGGGTGAAAGTAGCATGAACTGGCTGACCTTCCTCCTGCAAAACAAAGGCCCAGTGATAATAATGGATGACTGAGGTCTTTTGATCAGTGTTCATAAGAGAGGTGAAACAGGGTACCACTAGATGGATGCTTCCTCCTCTAGCAGCTGCACCCCACACCCCAGCTGACCTCTTCAGCTTTTTCTCCATCCTGTCTTCTCCCCTATGCATGGCCATCACCAGCTTCTCATAGCCTGAGATACTGAGGGCAAGTGTCCCAAGGACTCTTGTTTTTCACTGGGTCTTGTCCTGGAGAGTCTCCCCAGCATGAGGTCCCCGATCTCAAAGTCTGAGATCTCTCCCCATCTGGAAAAGCTAAGCCATTTAGCTCCAACTTCTGCCCTGGAAACATCTTTCTTTAACCCCTATATTTTATTTTTTTTTGTTTGTTTGTTTTAGGCAATTGGGGTTAAGTGACTTGCCCAGGGTCATACAGCTAGTGTCAAGTGTTTGGTCTGAGGTCACATTTGAACTCAGGTCCCCCTGACTTCAGGGCTGGTGCTCTATCCACTGCGCCACCTAGCTGCCCCAACCCCTATATTTTATCCCATTAGTTGTTGTTCCATCCTCCTAAATAGTACTCCAGAAATTCTGCCTCAGAGGAGCCAAGTCACTTAAGGATCATGTTTAGGCAATTCCCTAACCCCAGTTCAACCTTTAATCCTTTCTACTTTCTTCTTTGAGGACTGTAATCAAATCAATACCCCGTGTGCTCTGGAATAAATGTGTCAGTTGACTGCCCTAGAGTCCTAGTTACAATCTCTGTGGCTTCCCAAACCAAAACACCCTTCCCTATTATAAGATAACAGTGTTGTCTCTCACATTAGAATATAAGCTCCTTGAGGGCAGGAATTGTCTAGCTTTTCAACTTCTATCCTCAGTACTTGGTACACAGTAAGAACTTAATGAAAAAATTTTTTTCACTTATTCATTCATTCATTCCGAATCCTGAGGCACTTTTGTGGTGTGTGCCTAAACTACAATGGCCAGTTAACACTTTGATGATGCATTAAAAAAAAAAAAACTATTTAAAAATTTAGAAAATGATTATGTGCATGAGAATAGTCATACATAGTCATAGTAATTCAAACATTACTCCAAAATATCCATACCTATCAATGTTATTGTCAACAACAAAAAAAGCTAACATTAATACAAACACTTTAAAAGTTTGCAAAGCACTTTGCATACATTATCTCATTTAAACATCATCACAACCCCATGGGGGTAAGTTTCTATGCATTATGATGATCATTTTATAGTTGAGGAAACTGAGGCTCAGAGGTTAAGAGACTTGCTCAAGGTTTTGGGGGGAAGGAGTAGGGATTTAAATCCAGGTATTACTAACTCCAAGTCTCACTTTTATTCACTATGCCAAGATACTTTTTGCTTCTTTACATGGAGGAGAGAAGAGACAGTTGCTGGTGGGATGGGAAATAGCAGGGGTTACAAATAAGAAATGAGATCCAAAGTGGAAGGCATTTGGAAGCCAAACAGCAGAGTAAGGAAGTAGGTGGTAAGCCTACTAGGAAAAACAGAGTCTGGAAAGAGTGTAAAGGCTTAAACAAGAAAAGTTTGAGGGAAAAGAGAAGTTTTAGTCAGAGGCCAAAGAGAATGTACAATAATTGTGGCATTGGAGATCAATAAGTCCATAGCTCTAGGTAGGATATATTCTTCATCTGAAGTCTCTGGAGGTCACTGAGGCCCAGAAGGAAAAAAAAACGCATTTGTAGGAAATCTCTTATGTCTTCTGTTTTCTAGGAGCATAATAAGAAAATCATATTTTTTTTAAAAAATCATTTAAAAGCATTCAGTGCTTTGTTCTTAGACCCTCTTATTATTGCACACCTCTAGAATTAAATCTATCTAGGCCTCAGATAGCTAGAGAGACCAGCATCGTATATTTGGTATACTCTCTCAGTCTCCTTTGCTGGATCTTCATCCAGGTCAAAATCACTAAACATGCGTGTCCTCCAGGCCTGTCCTTAACCCTCTTCTCTTCTCTCTCTATACCATTTCACTTGGTCATCTCCTCAGCTCCCATGAATTCACTTATCTCTATGCTGATTACTCTTAAGACTGCTTCTCTAGACCTAACCTCTCTTTTAGGCTTCTTCTGCTACAACTTCCTTGAGGTGTGTGATGCTGGGCAAGTCCATTAACCCCTGTTTGCCTCAGTTTCTTCATCTGTAAATTGGGAATAATAATAGCACCTACCTCATAGTGTTGTTGTGAGGATCAAATGAGGTAACATTTGTAAAGTGCTTAGCACAGTGCCAGGTACACAGTAGGCACTATATAAATGTTTTGTTGCTGTTCAGTCATTTTTCAGTCGTGTCTGACTCTTCATGACCCCATTTGGGATTTTCTTAGCAAAGATACTGGAACAATTTGCCATTTCCTTCTCCAGCTCATTTGACATATCAGGAACTGAGTCAAACAAAGTTCAGTGACTTGCCCAGGGTCACACAGCTATTGAGTGTCTGATTCCACATTTGAACTCAGGAAGATGAATCTACTTGACTCCAGGCCCAGCATTCTATCCACTCTGTAGCCCAGCTGCCACCCATCAATGTTAGTTATCATTATTATTATTACTTTGCTTCTCCTTGCATGCCCAGCACTAAGGACAATGCCGGACCTAGACATGGTAGGTGCTTAACAAAGGCTTATTTGTGTACTGACCACTACCATTCACCCACACTAGAATCCATTCTTGGTGCCAGAGGTTCCCATCTCAATGTTTAGTTATTTGGGAGCTCAGTATTCTTACTTTCTAAAGGTGATTTGCTTTAATGCTTCAACCATACCAAGGAGAATGTGTAAATATTGCTAGTATTTGCTATTCCCAGAGCAGAAAGGCTTCATTGGCAAGCTGCATTTATTAGCATTTGATTATTGAATAGGCACTGCATGAATAATGGACAACGGAAGGGGGAGAAGAGAAGGAAGGGAAGAGAAACAGAAACAGCCAAATGGTATTATATTTTAAACCAGCAGGACTACCATGCATTGAAGTCAATGTCCAGAATGAGGGGTAGAAGTGGGGAGGGGCCAAGAAAAGTCCGTTTTGGGTCCAACCAAGCCTTTTAAATCTCAGATTTCACCATGTCTGGGAAATATCAAATCTTTGCTAATAAAAGACACGTCACTATGCCAAAAAAAAATTTTTTTTAAATCTCTACAGTCACACCACTGCATGTCCGTGGAACACTTTTCTACGGAATGACTGCTGCAAAATCGAGGCGACTTGAATTCCATACACGTTAATCTGCACCAGTGCAAAAGTAATTATGGCAAATGAAGTGGCCGTGAGGAGTTCCAAGGCTTTAGGTACAGCATATCTGAGTAAGCTCCAAGAAAACTCTGTCTATGCAGTCTGGCATTTCTTCCTTTTCCCACTTAAGGAGACTGCAGGGAAAATGGAAACAGTCTGAGAGAAAGCTTCTAAAAGCTTAGTGAAACAATCCTCAGCTTTAACACCTCAACTAGGTTGTAGAGTCAGCTTGAAGCTGGCTGCAAATTGTGTGCCAATGAATACCAGATTCTATACCCATGTAAAAAGCCCTGTGCCAGAGGCCATGAAGATGCTTAGCAAGGACTTCGGCAGCACTAGTCATCAGCTCCTTCCCCTCCCTCATCCCCTCATTCTGGGTAATAATACCAGTTGATTTTAGAATTTTACATACACAATGTCTTTTGAGGCATGTACTAAGGTATGTGTCACCATTTTGTAGATGATTGTCACAACTCAGAGAGATGCCCTTGCTCACACAGCTGGTATGCATCTGAGGTGGGGTTTGAACCCAAATGTTCCTGACTCCAAATTCAACATTCATTCCATTACGTCATATTGATTCAGATAGCTCCCTGCTCTCTCCTCCTTTCCCTACTTCAATTCCAGGATTTGGATTCCAGGACCTCTGATAGAGAAATCTGGGTCAATTAACAGGAGGTGACTGAAAGGACTCGAAAAAAAAGAGAATCCTAAAGGTAGCGATATTGACGTTTTAGCTGGAAAATTGCCCAATAGAGACAGGATATAGAGACACATCCAAACTATATTTAACGACATATAGAGACATATCCAAACTGTATGTTAACAATGTGCCAAGATTTAGGGACTACTTATAGTGCCATTCTTTTGCTTTTTGAACACTTAGACCCACTATAAATATTTGTCTCTATATTTAGTGTACATAAATTCCCACCGTAAGCCCTCCATAGGAAGGGGTCTTTGTTTAGTCCTGACATTTTGGTTTCAATGGTACAGGAAATTTCCAAGTCAAAAAGCATTTATTAAGTCAAGAGAACAAGTATTTATTAAGGGTTTAGTCACTCCCTCCACCATGCAGATTAATTACAACTCTGTAAGACATAGTCTTGGTAAAGAGCCTGGGACACCAAAAGGTTAAATGACCTGCCAAGGATCACAAGGGCAGCATGTTTCAGAGGTGGGACTGAATCCAGATCTCCCTAACTCTGATGCCAGCTCTCTATCTACTACGCTATACTTCAAATAAAAAAAAAATCAGAGTTGGGAGGGGTTTCAGAGGATATCTAGTCCTATATGTTAAACAGAAATTGATCTTGGAAGGCCACATATTGATTAGAAAATCACAGATTAACATTGTCTATGTTGTATTGCATTTTTATTCATTTTGTTAAACATTTCCTAATTACATTTAAATCTAGTTCAGGGGACAGACCTCTGATTCTAGTTCAATCCACATCCAACACAGGAATGCCCTCTACAATATCCCAGAGATGTGGTCTTTCAACCTTTGCTTTTAGACTTCAAAAATGGGCAATTTACCACCTATCTAGGTGTCTCATTCCACTTTTGGATAGCTCTATTAGGAAGTTTTTTTTTATTTTGCAGCTAAAATGTGCCTTTCTGAAATTTTCAATAGTTGGTCCACGTTTTACCCTCCATGACCAATTAAAACAAGTCTAATTCCTCTTCTAATATTTAAACACAGCTATCCTATCTTCCCCATCCCCTAAATCTTCTCTATTCAAGCTAAACACACAACTCTTTCAACAGTATCATGTATTTTCCAGTCCCTTTGCCATCTTGGTTATTCTTCTCTGGATGTATTTGCTTGTCAACAAAATGTGGTACCTGGAAGTGAACTTAAATGACTCCAAATGTGGTCTGATCAGGCAAGAATCACCTCCTTTATTCAAAACACTATACTTCTATTAATATTTCCTAAGATCATATCAGTTTTTTTGGCTGCCACAATACCATCTGGAGCATCTTGCTCAGTTCTGGGCACCACAGTTCCATTTATGAGCTGGAAAGTATCCAGAGGTGGGCAACTAGGGCAGATAAGGGCGCTAGGTCCATGGCCATATGAGGATTAGTTGAGGGGACTATGGATGTTTAACCTAGTGAAGAGAAAGGTCAGGCCAGGATGTGATTACCATGTTCGAGTATTTGAAGAAGGCTTAGACTCCAGAGGTTCACACAGTGCTTGGCATATAACAGGTGCTTAATAAATGCTCGTTGATGGACTGATGCTGATTTGCCCCTGGAGAGAGGAACTAGGAGCAATCAATGGAAGTTGCGGAGAGGCTTATTTAGATTTGATATGAAAACTTCCTAAGACTCAATGCTGTTGAAAAGCAGAATGGACTGCCTCCAGAGGTAATTGGTTCCCTCTCCTTTTTTTTGTGAGGCAGTTGGAGTTAAGTGACTTGCTCAGAGTCACACAACCAGTAAGTCTTACGTGCCTGAGGCCAGATTTGAACTCAGAACCTCCTGACTCTAGGGCCAATGCTTTACCCACTAGGCTACCTAGCTTCCCCTAGTTCCCTCTTCACTGGACATCTTCAAGCATAGGCTAGAGGTGGTCTGTGGAGCATGTTGTAGTGGGGATTCTTGAAAGGAGTCATAGGTTGAACGAGACAGCTATTGAGGTCCCTTCTGACTGAAATTCTAGGATGCCACGACTCAGCTGGAGCTTTGTGCTTCCCCCAAACTGCCAAGACCTTTTCACATGAGCTGCTGTCTAGCTCGTCTCCCCTATTTAAAAATGGAAGGTGCAAATATGACCACCACATGATCAAAGTAGATCAGGCCATCTCTAAATTGTTTCTACTCCTATCACCACTCAGGTCTTAATTGGGAAGAGGGCCTAGCCCAATAATATCCTATTTATAACAGAATAAAAATGTTAAATGTGCCTCTAAAAATAAACTCACTCATGGATTTTTTCCGTCCTGTTACTCTGGTACAAGAAAGGAAGAAACATGTAAAAATAGCTAACATGTCTCAAATTGTTTATTCTAGAGGGAGATGGAACCAAGAGTTATCTGGCTAACTCCCCAGAGATGTGGCCAGTCTTTGGCATTCATCAAAGCGCCATCTCTTGTTTGTCCTCACCTGAGCATCTATGGTTATCATTTATATTTTTATTTTTTCCCTTTCATTTTTATTATACTAATATATATTTATGGAATAAAACAAACATTTCCATAACATGATATAATAAAAAGATGATTGTATATGAAACTGCAAATCTATTATGCACAACTTTCCAATATACATTAAAATTATGATGTAAATTTCTTGTTTTCTTTTTTCTACCCTCCCCCAACTTCCCCCTAGAAATGGCTACCATTAGACACAAATAGGTATGTGTGCATATGTATGCATATATATGTAAAATTATTCTATATATACCTCTATATATCAGATAGTTCTCTGAATGCAGATAGAGTCTTTCTTCATATAGAAGTCCTTTATAATTAATTTGAGTATTTATAATAGTCAAAAAACCTCAAAGTCATTCTAAAACAATGTTGCAGGTTACTGCATACAATGTTCTCTTGGCTCTGCTCATTTTGCTCTTCATTATTTCATGCAAGTCTTTCCATGTTTTTCTAAGATCATGTTTTTAAATTATTCCTTAGCTACCTAGGAAAACATACCTTTTAAGCTAAGTAACTGACTCTATGTAAGCTTTTTTGTGACCTGGCTTTTTTGTAAACTCCCAACATAAGAAATGAAAAGGGAAAGCCAGTGAATACATACCATGTGACCCCTGGGTCACTGGGGGGCAATCATTGGGGGGCAATGTGGTATAATGGAAACAGCACAGGGTTTGGAGTCAGAAACCCTAGATTCAAATTGCATGTATTTACTAACCCTTCTGAGCTTTAGTTTCTTCATCTGTAAAAGAAAGATCCCTAAGGTATTTTCCAGCTCTAAATAATTAATGACCTTATGTTTGGGAGACAGCATAGGTTAGCAGAGAGGATACTGGCTCTGGACCCAGATTCACATTCCACCTTCTCCTCTGTGGGCCTCCATTTCCTTGTATGGGAAAATAAGGGAGTTGGTCAAATGACTTCAAAGATAAGTTACTTCTAACTCTTAATTCCATAATGTTGGAGCTTATACAGTACTTAAAAATTCAAACTGCCCTCTTCTCCAGCATATATTCCACTATTTATCTTTTTCTAAAGATAACACAAAAGAGTCAAGAGTATCAAGAAAGATTTAATTATTTTTTAAAAGGAATACTCACTACTTCTATTCAATTCAATAAGACATCCATTTTGTTTTCTGTATCAACTTTAGTTTGACTTAAGTACCTTAAAGCTTAGTCAGATAATGCCCCTCTGCTCCTATTTCCTACCCTCATAGTGCTTAAAGTTTTGAGATTGACCATCTTTACTATGATGGAAACCACATCTCTTATTTTTATTGTACACATAAAGAATTTTGAATAAAATTGAAGTTGTTAAGATTCGAAAAGCATATTCCCTCATATCAAAGGGATTAGTTGTTAAAAAGAAACAGGGGAATAGGTGGAGCTTCTCAAATGCTTGATTTTTTCATTGGACTCAAGGTAAATCAGTTATCTGTTCAGCCAAGTTGCTGACAGCTGAAAGCATCCCTGGGGTAGGAAAAGAGGAACTTAGAAAGCATACCAATGTGGGGAAGATTTTCATGCAGGAGGATACAATGAATCTGTTTCTAGCCACCTAGAACAACAACAACGACAATAATAGCTCACCCATTTGAGTTTTACAGTTTGAAACACACTTTACACACAACATGCTCTCCCTTCTTCACCCTGACTACTGACTTCCCTGGCTTCCTTTAAGTCTCTCACTAAATCCAATTCACTTGCATGTCAAGGCACCACACCCTGATGTCTTGGTCCTCTTTGAGAACAAAGATCAAACAGCAGTAGTAGCAGCAACCTTTAAATCCCAACTAAAATCTCACCTCCTAGAGGAAGCCTTCCCCAACCCCTCTTAATTCCAGTGCCTTCCCTCTTTTAATTATTTCCTATTTATCCTGTATACAGCTTGCTTTGTATATATTTGTTTGCATGTGGTCTCCCCCATTAGATTGTAAACTCCTTGAGGGCAGGGATTATCTCATACCTCTTTTTGTACCTCTAGTGGTTAACACAGTGCCTGGCACATAGTAGGTGCTTAATAAATGTTTATTATCTCTTTTGAGCCTCACAACAACCCTATGAGGTTAGTACTACAGGAATAATTGTCCCTATTTTATAGATGAGGCAGCAAGGGTCACAGAGGTCAAGTGGCTCCCACAAAAGCATGATTTGAACCCAGGAGTGTCCTAACTCCCATACCAGTGCTCTTTTCACATTGACCCCAAGGGAAAGGACATGATGTAAACAGGCTCTAGGGACAGCTGGCCAAAACAAGGCCCAGCTGTTTGTTTGTGGCAATTATGGTTACCAGGTTCACTGAACAGTACTGGCAACCACCCGTAATATCTGGCTAGCGAAAACAAAGCAAGGGATCAGGAGTCATAATAGGCCTACCAGGACACCAATAGCAGTGCGACTTAAAGAAAGCAGTAAAGGTATTTAGCATCCTAGAGCACAGAGGACTCTGTAGGCATCAGAAAGGAAAGGAAAGGCCTTCCATGGCTGAAACTAAAGCAGGATTAGAGAAGATGATGATCATAGTAGTAGCTAAAATTCATATAGCACTTATTACATGCCAGGCACTGTGCTAAGTGCTTTACAAATATTATCTCATTTGATCCTCACAACAACCCTGGGAGGTGGGTGCTATTATTATCCCCATTTTACAGATAAAAAAACTGAGGCTATTAGGGGTCAAGGGACTTGCCTAGGATCACGCAGGGCAAGGAAGTTGCAGCAGAAACGTGCAGACAAGGCTAGCTGAAAAAAACCTTATAAATCCTTGCAGTTTATGAGAGGAACACATTTCTGGGAGGACTAAGAATCCCACCAGAAAGTAATTCAAGCCTCACTCTATATTGGGCTAAAATTCTGGAAAAGTTTGTTGGGTACTCCTTCTCCAGCATACAACCTACACGTGATTAAAGCAAGAGAATGGAAACAACGATGATTGGGGGGAAGGCCTGTTAGAAGGAGGGGAAAGATAAGCATTTACTGAGCACCTACTACGTGTTAGGCACTGGGCTAAGTGCTTTACAAATATCTCATTTGATTCTCACAGCAATCCTGGAAGGTGGGTGCTATTCTTATCTCCACTTAACAATTGAGGAAACTGAGACAGACCAAGATTAAGTGACTTGCCCAGGGTCACATAGCTACTTTCTGAGGCTAAATTTGAGCTCAGGTCTTCCTGACTCCAGGTCTAGCACTTTTCCTCTGTGCCCGTACTTGTCTCTTTAGGTGTGCTTGGGTAGATCATTAAAGCTGGGATCAGAAATCATTTATTTCTATGATCTATGAGAACTTTTTGTTTTTCTCAACTCCCCAATGAAAGGGCTTTGGGAAATAGTCCAACCTTTTCTTTCTAGCTGAATTTTTTCTTAAAAAGATTTTTTTTTGATACCTTAGTTAAGATAGATGAGTGTTGGGGGCAGCTAGGTGGCGCAGTGGATAGAGCACCCGCCCATAAGTCAGGAGGGCCTGAGTTCAAATGTGGTCTCAGACCAAACACTTGACACTTACTAGCTGTGTGACCTTGGGCAAGTCACTTAACCCCAATTGCCTAAAAGAAATAAAAAAAAGATAGATGAGTGTTAAATATCCCTCTAGGAGTAAGATAGAGCAGTAGTATTTATATAATTTTCTTTTAGAAGATAATAAAGAGACAATGAAGCTGGGGCAGATTTGGAATCAGGAACCTTAAAGACCAGAGACCTGGAACCACCTTGTCAGGGACAAACTCTGAAAAAAGCTAGGGTGATGCCCAAAACATCTACTTTCTTTCAATAGTCCAGTATGGAATTTAGTCGTGAATTTACCTATTCCTCTAAAACCATTTATATTTGCTTATGTTCTTCCTATTCCACTTCTTGGGTGGAGATGATTAGGCATAACAACTACCACAAGTTATTAGATGTTGAAATTAGTCCTTTAAATGACCTAAAATATATTATTTTCCAATTTAAAGGCATGTCCCCTAGTTCTGATATAACCTGCCCCCAACCTTTAGTGAGTCATAGGCTCATTTGTTCTAAGGGTGAGGGGCAGCTCTTTGTATATTACAGGAAAAGCTAGTCGAGAGGAAGATAAAAGATAGAAGGATGTTTTGGTACAGATTCTGAAGAAGACTTTCAAAAACTCTAGAGGCTAAGAACAAGGGCTTTTTGTTACATCTCATTGCACTCCAAAACTTAGGTTTTCTATACAAAAGAAAAAGAAAAAGAAGAGCAAGAAGAGATAGAGTGAAAATAAGGACAAGTGGTGTGCATGATTAGGGCTGTTTTTTTAGCTCATAAGTGGCATAGGAGCAGTTGAGGGTGAAGAGTTTTCCTGAGGTAACAAAGAAAAGAGAAAGAGAAAAGCAGGAGGTTAATGTGGAAATACATGTCACATGTGAGAAAAAGCTTATCTGAGTTAGAACTGTGAGTGGTATACAAAGAAGGAAGGAAGAGTGAGCACAAAATACATAAGATAATAATAATAGCTAGCATTTGTGATGTTCAGTTGTTTTTCAGCCATGTCTGGCTCTTCGTGACCCATTTGGCTTTTCTTGGCAAAGATACTGGGGTGGTTTGCTATTTCCTTCTCCAGAGCTAGTATTTATATAGTACTTTAAGATTTGTAAAGCACTTTGACAAATATCTCATTTGATCTTTGGAAAATCCCCATTTTATGGAAGAGGAAATTAAGGCAGATAGCCTTACTAAGTGACTTGCCCCAGATTACACAGCTAATAGGTATCTAAACCTAGGTTTGAACTCAGATCTTGACTCCAGGTCCAGCTTTCTATCCACTGTACCACCTACTTGACATACCCCTAAGGAAAAAAGAAAAGAAAGATAGAAGTTCACAAGCAGGACAAAAGGATTGTAATCCTTGGAGCATGGTGAACCATTCCAGGTTTGCCTTATTTATGCTCTTCACTTTATATACTTCAATGTAAAAAAATAACAGCTCCTTCCATCATTGTAGAGGCAGGGAGTTATGGGTATAGAAAGTCACCTTTGCTGTTAAGATATTGGTTGATTTTGATTAAATTTTCCCTTTTTCTAACTTTCTTACAAGGAAAGTCTTCATGGATGGAGATGATATATTCAGAAATGAGTGTGATATAAAAACAAAAGTCATCAATTAAAAAAAGAAAGATGGTAAACAGGGAATATTCAGTCTGTCCTTTATGCCAGCTTCCTTATCCCCCAGGTCACTTTGGTTGCCTGGATATGCAAGTTTTACCTCCATTATATCTTCCCTGAGGTGCAGCAAGTAGGACCATATTTAGTATTCATACAGCAGGCCTACTATTGGTTTCACACAGTTTTTGTTTGGTCTGCTGTTTTGTTTTGGTTATTAGTCCCTAAAAATTTCATGAACTTTTTTTGGTCTTTCAAGTTCATTGGCCAAAATAACAAGAAATGGTCAGCAATGATTCCCAAGTCCCCTTTCTGGTAACTAACTGATGAGGTTGGAACTAATCATCTTATAAACATGGTTTAGATTCCCTCTCTCGTCCACATCCCTTCCCCCTCTCCAGCTCCTGACAAATACATTACTGCATCATTATCCACACTAAAGCCTATCTACCATTTTTCTGACTACTCACATGCCCTCAAGAGATCTTCTTGCTGTTCATCCCCATTATCTTGGCATTTTAATTCCCATAAAAGCTTGGAAAATTCATTCATCCATTTATTTACAGCAAGCCAATTATGGACAAAAGTGCTGACTTAGTCACTGCGGTGGGTTTATAAAGAAGAATAAGATGTGGTCCCTGTCCTCAAGGAGATTACAATGGTGTACATTTACAGTCTCTGTATATTATCCTTCCCCAACCTCCCCTCCCATTACAAAATTGTTAAATAAGCCAGGTCAAATTCAAAATCCCAAGAAAAATAAACCTGTTTCAATTTATCTGTCTTAAGAAATACTCCTTTTCCTTGTTCCTCTTCCACGCTCTGTGCCAATTCCATAAAGACTTGGCTTTTTAAAAATAACCTTTTAATAAAAGACCTTGTCACAGAAGTTTTTAAAGTCTAAGGAGATCAAATATGGTATCTAATTATACACTGTTTTTCTTTTATTCACATACCAATTTGCCTTCTCAAAAAACTCTCCTTGATAAGTCAGGCATGATTTAACATGCTTCAATATGTTTCCCTTTCCCCTATAAGTTATTTTTGCTTAGAGATTCTATTGATTGGTCATGTCATCATAGGACAAATGACCATATATATACAGGGGAGCTGTATCACCAGCTTGACCAGTGAGTCTCATTTCCACACTAAACTTGTTTTGTAGGTCTCCTTAGAAACTCTTATGGATGGAAGTTACATCCACAAATTGATAAAATGGCAATATTCAACCATAATAGCCATTTATTTTGACCAATGCCCTCACCATTCCTGTCATGAGTTTCTTAGAAACTTATCTATATGTAATTTATGGATAAGGTTTAAAATGCCTTATGCACTTGAAACTTTGTGATCCAGTATCTCTGAACTTCTCTGTTGCAAAAGACACCTTGAGATCAGAATCACGGAAAGGCAAATAATTTAGTAGAATTATTTCTATAAAGTATAACTTCCATGAAACATTTTTTGTTTTTGTATTCTCAGGGCACAGCACAATGCCTAGCACATAGTAGACACTTAATAAATGCTTGTTGAACTGAACTCTTTTATTTTCCCTAGTAATCTCCTTCTATTTAATACATCTTTCCACCATTTACATGATAATCAATTCAATAAGCCTTTATGGGAAAAGCACTGTGCAAGGGATACACAAATAAAAATGAAAACTCCTTGCCTTCAACTGGATCACAGTCTACTGCGTCACCAAACGGTCCCACTGATGCTAGCTGGATTCTTCCCTTTAATATATTTAAAACAAATTTTTACTATTTTGAGGGTTCCTTAAAAGATATTCCTCTAATTTCTGTTTTGGCCTGCCAGGTTTCTGATTTACAACTGATTTGCTATACTTTTCTTGTTTTTCCTTATTTGGCTACAGTACTTCCCTTTTTCAGAAAGGTTTTTTTTCCTCTCTCTCTCTCTCTCCCTTTCCCCCCAGCCACACTGTATTTCCTTTGGTATTATCTGTTCCTTGTTTCCTTTCAATAAGGTGTTTTAAAATTTTCTCTGTTTCCTTTGCATTATTTATTATAACTGTTTCTTTTTACTTTGGTACACAAATTCTATCACAGATCTCTTTTGTAAAGATAAATAACTTTGTAATCAATTTCTTTGGTTTCACTTTTCCCATCAGAGTATTTAATTTAATGATATTCTGATTACTGTTATACAGTGGTTCACCCACAAACACTTACTGTACAAATTCCCATTCATGACTCTGGACCAAGGTCAGGAAATTTTCCTTCCTTGTTGCTTCAATCCCTCCTCCCCACCATTTAGTGTAAGGACTCCCTATGTAGCCTCTATGACAGATGGATCAACATGCTTGAATATTTCCTCTGATTTTTTTATATCATAGATTCATAGCTGGAAGAGACCTAACCAGAATATCCAGTTTTATCTCCTCATTTTATAACTGAGTCCCAATGAGGTTAAGTGACTGGCCTGAGGTCACAAAGCAAATGAGTAGTTCAGCCAGGACTAGAATATGAGAATGCTACTTACTCTATGACATATTATTGCCATGAAGCCAAAAAGAAAAAGGGCAGGGGAAGGAGGAATTTTAATTAAGCCATTATAATGCAGTACCCCAAAACATATATCTTTACTAGAAAAGGGCACAAATGTTCCAACTATAGTCATTCACACAAATTTTACAAATTTAAAAAATGTATCACCTTTTCACAAAAAAAAAAGTGCTACCTTACTAGCACACTTAATCCAATGATCTAGAAAAGGTTATATTACCTATAAAGCAGTTACAAAATTCAATAAAGTGAAAGTCTGTCCCTTACCTTCAACAGTGCACCACACCCTCCAGTCTTCTTAAATAGTATCACATCCTCAAATCAACATTCCATGGTTTAACCTTCTTTAATACATATACCAAATCCTCATTTGTAGATAAGCCTTGCAATTCACCCATTTAAAGGGTTATTATATTCACATGAGTTTTCCCATATACTGAGTTTGAAAGTACAGCAAACTGTCCTGGAGTATTATTAACATGACCATGACAAATACAAAGTCACAAATGTTTATTTCCTTTCCCAGACATCTCAGATTCCAAATCATTACACAACACCTGGCCCTCAGTATGATAGCTGTTTGAAGAGCATAGTCTTCATTTCTCCTTGAACCATAGAATGCTACTTGGCAGCCTAATGGACTTTGAACCAAATCACACCTACAAAGATAAAGCCTTTTTTAAAATGTGTGTTTTCAAACACCAGGCCACACTCCAGCCTCTCAAGGTCACATCCCCATGCTGAACAATAAAAAAGGAACTGAAATGAAAATATTCTACTAATAGAAAAGCTAATCAATCTTCCAGGTCCACCCATACCTCAGTTTCTCACAATTACATGTTAACTTGCAAATGCTAACATGGGCAAAAAAGTCAAAGCAAATCAACACCTGGGTCAGAGGTTCTTAACCATTTTGGGATATCATAGACCCCTTTGGAAGTCTGGTGAAGACTTTGGAGTTCTCAGAATGGTGTTTTTAAATGCATAAAAATACATAAAATTACAAAAGAAACAAATTATAGTGAAATATAGTTATAAAAAAATTTTTTTTGGGGGGTGAGGAACATTCACAGATCTCAGGTCAAGAATTCCTGATCTAGACTAATACTTCTTTTTTTTCCTCTTTGCCTCTTCAATTGGAGGCAAATCATAAGAGTGCTAGGACTAAAAAAAAAAATCAGAAAGGAAATCAATCCAAGAAAGTAACCAAGTCTTAGCTTCATGCTATTGCAAAGCGCAAGTGGGTAAATAGCCAACACACTGCATAATGTTCTGAATGAAGTTAAGTACCAGAGATCTCTAGAGAATCATGTGTGACCTATAGCTGGAATAAAGAAGGACCAGAGAAGCAATAATAATCATAGGCGAAGACCAACCATGAGAGGTATTTGTTTGAGGGAGCCAGGTCTTAAAAGAGGCAAAAGTATAAATAAATACTTTATTATTTGTGCTAACAAAGCTCTTATGTCAGCATGGCATAATGGATAGTGGATTAGACTCATGGTTAGGAAGACTTCTGTTCAAATTCTAGTGCTCACATATACTAGCTAACCTCTCAGTGCCCCAGGCAACTCTGTAAAACCCTGACTACAGCTGAGTTATGGATCTGGAATAGTGAACAAAGTTTTCACACATTGGGAGTTCCCCACTCACTGATTAAATGAATTTGGATCAGAATAAAAAGGATTTATACAAAACTATGGACAGTGTGAAGAGGTCACAGAATAATAGAATTTGAGAGTTTGAATGGATCTGAGTAGCCATTTAGCCCACCCTATTCATTAAAGAAGCTCACCTGTAACATAGCCAGCAAGTGGGCAGCCAGTTTCTGACTGAAAACTTCAAAGGAGGAAGAACTGACCACTTCCTGAGACAGCCCATCCTAATTATCAGGAATTTTTTCATCCATTCCCCTTATTTCTGCCTTCTTGGAACAAACAGAAAAAATCTAGTCCCTCTTCCATATGATAATATTCAAATACTAAAGACAGCCAGCACATCACCTTCCCCCTACCCCCACCCCAGAGTCTTCTCTTCTCTAGGCTAAACATGTCTAGTTCTCTCATCCAAGACTCATATAACATGGACTCAAGGCCTGCCACCATCCTGGCTGTCCTCTTCTGGACACTTATCAACATAATTCTTAAAGAATGGTACCTAAAACTAAACACATGTTAAATGTTCGCAATCTGCACTGGTATGAAAAGTAACCATGCCACTGAGATTCAACTATCCATTGAAGTATGCTTATAATCTTGGACAAGTTACTTCACCTCTCTCGGACTTGATTTCCTCTTCAGTAAACTAAGAAGATTGGACTAGATAATGTTCAAGATCCCTTTCAGCTTTAGAACTCTAAAATTCTTGAGTTAAGGGCCATCTCTAGAAATCATCTGCTACAGGTGTGATCCTATGGCCACAGAAGAATTAAAAACAATTCTGAGGACTCCAGCTGTTTTGTTAACCAGCACTGCTCCAATTACAGAAACACATGCAGCCTGTATTTAAATGTTCTCAAAGGGACACAGATACCAACACCTCAGCACCGAGTTGGAAAGGAAATGAAAAGATGAAGGAAGGCCCTTTCAGAACTTTTAGATCACTTCAGTCTTGGAAATACATAACCTGATTTGTTTCTGTAGGGAAACTGTACTTATAAAACAGATGTACATGTTTGTATTACCAATGCAGAGTGGGGCTGGGAAGACTTAAGGGGAGTTTCCTCTTTCTTTCTCCTCCTTGTTTTAGTCAGGGCCCATATGCCTCTCTACTGTGCTCACTATTTCCAGTGACATCAAATGGAAGACTTCATTTCAGAGCAAAGGCAGAGTGTGGCACTCTGTGTCATACATATAAACTTTTTGCAAAGATTATATAGGGATCCTGGTAATCAGTCCTGGCAGATCTGGGCCTAAGAAATAACAAAATGTTTAGAACTAAAATTTAATAAAAAGAATGTCAAAATCAATCTGCAGAAACAAAGGCTATGTAGGTTTTAAAATAGGAAGTCTGACTATATTTGCTGATTGCCTCCTTCCTTCAGCAAACTGGATTTAATTGGAGGTGAGGGTCAGCTCTTGTCAGAGTCACAGACTGCAATGAATTCTTCACTTAAAGTTAATAAACTGTTATTTTGATTGCACTGGACCAAAAACTATTTTAACAAAACTTCTGACTATTGGAACTGTTGAGGCATAGCCCTCATATGCCTAACAGCAGCCCTCTTTGTCATTACACTGCTAGGAGCAAACACTGTACTTCTGTATCTATTTCCAGCCCCCATAAATCACACTCTATTGTTACCAGGGAACTAGGAACTCATACTTAATAAGGCATCAATTTCTTTTCCCCATTTTGTTTAAAAGGGTAGGGTACTGTAGGGAAGTAAAGAAATTCTAAATTTCATCTAAAGTAAAAACAAATTATTACACAGAAAATGGGTTTTTAAAAAAAAAAGTTCCAGGTAAACAATGTCCATACAGGGTTAACTCTTGGACTAAAGCATTTAATTACAATCTTAGACTCAGGGACAGAGTCTGACCTAAGCACATGATATGACTTTAGCCTTCATGATGTTTGACAACAAGAGTGCTACAACAGCAAGATTCAAATGGTAAAGTTAGAGCCTTAGTGCCCAGTTTCATTTTTCCCAATTCCAAAGGACTTTGAAATTTAACATTTAACATTAATAGATTGAGTATAGTGCAATCTATATCCTCTACAAAATCTAACACACAGCATCACTGTTCATAACTAGGTTTTATTTGAACACAGCTTCTTTAATGGTGCTGACACAAAACTCTTTGCCTTGAATGGAGAGACTTGCTATATTCTTCTAGGTACAACTTTTGCCAGAATGGCTATTCCCAATGTCCAATGATTGATCACTGAGTCTTAGAGCGTGGTGATCATCTAGCACAACTTCCTCATTTTGCAGATGAAGCCACTGAAGCCAGGATAATAGATCAGATAGATTCACAGTACAAAGTCTGTCAAACATAGGATTGACTATCGAGTGCTATAGGTCATAGGATACTAATACACAAGACATCTGACCAGGGCACAGAATAATTGTGGTGGCTAAAAAGCTATAATGTAATAAAAAATACATTACACAAAGTAATATGACCCTGGAAATATGAATCTCTTGGAAATCTTAAATAAAGATCTTGCAAACCAGAAAACCCAGATTATAATCTGTTGTTCTGTTACATGCTAAATGCACAAGATTGTTTAAGCCAAATTGATTATATAACTCAACTCCCTTATACAGCTAGATGTTTCCTAGGACACTGATGCTACAATTTGCTTGAGGTTTGCAAACCATTCCTGGTCTCAGACAGACCAAACATATTAGGAAACTGCAGGTACCTGCCTACCAGAGTTTTAAGAACAGTTTGTAGAACGATTTCCAGTCTGTCTCCAAGTGGAAGTGTCATGAATCTCAAGAGAATCTCTTATGGCCCTTTTGATGGGATACAGTATGACCACAGGAAGAATAACAAGGGGAAAAACTATATCATGCTGAGGGCTCAGCCACTCCCTAAGCTTCCCTCAATGATGGTTCTATATTATTTCCCAGACTAGACTGGTACACACACACACACACACACACACACACACACACACACTCCACTTTCCAATGCTTCAAGGTTGGAAAGCAAGGCATTAGAGTTATATAAAGGGCCAGGAATAGAGAGTGTTCACAATGAGCTGAATGTGTTGATCTGTTGCCAGTGAAGAGGCAGTCATACTTTACCATCCAGTTTCCCAAAAACAAGGTACTAAGAAGAAAAATTCATGCAGATACTAGTGATAGGGAGCAAGAGCTTATGAGATTTTATAGGATATAATGTGTGTAAAGTCCTTTACAAACACTAAGCTGAACACAATATAAATGTCAATTATCATTATTATTATTAATGTGTAGCCATGTCATGCAGAATACCTAAGGAAGTTATTTCTAGTGTGGCAAGAGCCCACCTTAATGGTACCCTTACAAAGAAAGCACCATTATCCTCCCCTTCTTTCGCCTGCCCCTCTACTGATTCCAGTCTCCAAGGACAAGGTAGTTTGACTCCAGGAGAGGCTACATTATAAATTTAAGAAACTAAACAGAATAAAAAAGCCCTGAAAGTAGAACTTTATGCAGATATATTGTATAAATAATTTGCTAAACTCGTTATGGGGTACAGGAAAAATGTGTGAGGAGTGGGTAAGAGAATTCAGCTGGGTCTCAGGCATTCCTAAATGGGGCAATGCCCTCAGTCTGGTCACAGACTTACTTGGAAGATAACTAACAGGTCTCTCACCCTTCCATCTAGTCATCCCAGGCACGAGCTCATCCTTCTCTTAGAGCCATCCAAGAGAAAATCTACTCCCTGGAAAGCCATTTTCACAATCCTAGCAATCAGGAAATTATTTTACCTCTTAACAAATTCTATCTGTATCTTGGGTGCCTACAGGTGTGACTACTCTCTGGTGCAGGACGCTGGAATGCTCCCAGCGACTAAAAGGAGAGAGCTCCCACGTCCTTTTGTACTTGACTGAACAGAAAAAGTACCTGCAGCAGCCTCTGTTTCATCCCTCTCCTCCCAACAGTGAACTTGGAACACAGAACCTGCATTCAAATAGTTATTCCACCTTAGTACCTGGCCCATTTATGCAGCTTTTACACGTCTGTACCTATCTTTGCCGAAAATTTTCGTCGTCAATTGGGAGTTTGCGCGCTTTCCAATTTCTGCCTTACTCCAGGCAACCAACAAAACATCTGGAATCCCTCCTAAGCAGATGTGCCTGGTATCCCTAGCCAAGAAGACTCCCAATCTCAGCGGACTTGGCATCCAGGCTGGTACGCCAACTCCTCCCAATCCCCAGCATCCACACACCACCACTGCTGACTCTTAACCGCCCCCCCAAACCCCACTCTATTTCGCGGCCCCGCCCACCCCCTTTTACCGCTGGTATCCTCGAAGCGAGGGGGAGGGGTGTCTCGCAAAGTCTGGGTCCAGCCTCCACGCTCTTCCTCATCCTCCTCATCCATGGGCCCGGGAAGCTGATGCTGATGCTGTCGCAGTTGCCGCTGCCCACCAGTCGCAGCTCCTGCCCTTTGGACGCGGTGCCCTCCTCCTCCCTGAAAACAGCAGACGCCTCCCCCGCGGGCGGGCCCCTCGGTTGCTGTCTCTACCTCCCGGGCCAGGGGCTGCGGCGGCGGAGGCGGCGGGGCGGCGGCAGAGGAGGAGGAGATGGAGGAAGTGGTGGGTTCGTCTTCGTCCTCGGAAGAGGCGGCGGAGGAGGAGCGCGAGTCGGCCGAGGTACTGTAGAAGGGGTTCCCGCTGCTGTCCTGGCCCGACTCGCCGAACACGTCGTCCGAGATCTGCAGGCTCTCGTAGCGGGAGCGGGCCGCTTCCAGCAGGGAGAGCGCCTTCTTCCTCGGTCCCCCAACGCCGCCGCCGCCGCCGCCACCCCCGCCGCCGCCGCCGCCGCACTCCGCCATCATCTTCGCTGCACCCCACTCTCTCCCCTGCCCTCCCGCCCCCCACAACACCTCCCAACCACAGACCCCCCCTCCTCTCCCGGCGCCCCGGGCTGTCTCTCCCCACCAGTTCAATCCACAGCAAAGCGCCCTCCCCTTCCCCACCCTCGGCCGGTCCGCCGTCTTTGCCCGGCTTTGGCCCAGCTCCAGGTTAAAAAAAAATTTTTTTTAAAGGCACGGGCAGCGACGGGCCGGGGCAGCTGAAATGGCAAGCTCTGTTCAGGGGTCAGTGAACCACTCAGGAAACGAAGAGAGACAGGTGCTGCAGCTGCTACCCTGCAGCAGCCGCTTCAAGGGCTGTTGTTGCTGTTACTGTTTCTCCTCCTCCGGGGAGCTCTTCCTGACTCCTTCCCTGCTTGTCAGCCTTCCTGCCCGCTTGCTGGCTTGCTTGCTTGCTTGCTTGTCTGCTGCTTCCCCTCCAAGGTGCACCCCCTCCCCTCTGTTCCTCTCTCCACTGCCAACCCTACGGACTCCCTCCTTGTGTGTGCAGCCGAGAGGGCGGATTCCGCCTCGCACCTCCAAATCCCCCGTTTGGCCAATGGGAATTGCTTACCCAGAAGGAGAGGGGAGGGATTGGGAGGGCCCAGGAGCAGAAGACACCTCCTCCATCTCCTTCTCGGCCTAAGAGGCGGGGCAAATGAAGTCAAGGCTTGTCAGGAAGGAGGTCTGGCGGCTATAGGGCCCTTTCCCCTCTCCACAAAGGCAGGCTCAGACATCCATCAAGGGACCTGGTCAGAGAGGGTGCGTGCGTGTGTGTGTGTGTGTGTGTGTGTGTGTGTGTGTGTGTGTGTGTGTGGTGTGTGTGTGTGTGTGTGTCTGTGTGAAAAGGCGTTGGGGAATATAGATTGGTTTGTTCCTGATAGCCTGACCCAACTGGGAGGAAAGAGATGGCCTTCAACCTTCTTCCTAAATCAGTGCCTGGGCACCAGGGAACTGTCCACTTTTGGTGGTTCTGAATCAGAGCACGCAAGGAAAACCTTAAACCGCCGCACAGGCAGCCTTGGGAAAAAATAGTGGGGTGCTGGTGGCTGCAGCAGCTGCAAGAAAGTTAGAACTGATTGCTATTGGTACTATTTTCTGTGGCAGTATTGAACGTAGATTGAAACCGTATGCTTCTATAAATAAAAGGATGGTCTGGCTCATTAAAATAATTAAAAGTAGGAGTTAGTTTTGACAAACCATTTCTATGGGTCAGATGCCAGCTTAATCCCCATAATTTAAGGATGGTTGCAAGACGAGTAGAGTACAACTATTTTTTCATCATCTCCCGCAGCTGACACATATTTGGAACTAAAAATATAGATTCTCCCCTCACACATACTTGTCTATTAATGTACCAGATAATAAAGAAAAGAAAAGGAAAATACATATCACATAACATCCAGACTATAGCGAACAGATTAAACAACAGCAAAAAAAAAAAAAGAAAAAAAAATTCGCCATCCTGTCCTGCATCGTATGAACAGGACAGTCATCTTGCTGATGACAAGCTGTTTGATTCTTTGCCCCCAACAATAAATGTTTCAATCAGCCACATTAATGATTATTCCGGTTGGGAAGTCACTTTCACTTTTCAATAAAATAAAACTTCCACAAAGAAACCCTGCTGAGTTTAAAATATGATATCCAAAAGGAAAAGGCATGTTGCTACCTGGAGATGTGAAGAAAGAATAGAGGTTTGCTGGCATTACTGTCAACAAGTAATATTTCTCTTACTGATGTTCACCTTCCTCTCATATCACCCTTTCCCCTAACAGCCTACTTCTCTCCCCCAATATTCCTCAAGCTATAATGACCTGGAAAGGTCTTCATTATAAAAATTTAAAAAGAAATTATATGTCGTATAATATTACTTGCTATATGGATTTGGTCATAAATGAAATGATGTCTTAGAGTTCCTTGGAAGAAGTATACTGGAAAATAGGCTTTGTCTGTAGCACAGAGTAAGAACCATATAAAAACAAATAGTAAGCTGTGTACCAGAATAGGAATTCCCATTATGTATATTGTATAAATCTACCCTATATCAAGACTTTACTGTAGCCATTGGATTAACTGAGTCTCTGCCTAAAACCATGACAATTAGTTCATACATTTTGAAGAGGGCACTAGTCTGCAGGAAAATGAATGTTATAAAGGATAACTTTGAACTCTGTGCTTGGAGGAACATTGTATAACCAAAAACACAGTGACTCAAAACTAGGTCCTCACTACATGGACAAACATGATTAAGGATTATATGAGTCTCTGGGAAGGTTTTTATGCTCAATCCAAAATAACTGTATAGAGATTAAGATACTGGAGTCTTTAGGAAATAATCCAGTATTCTCAAAGGCAGCATGTTGTGAAAAATAAGCAGATAAGGCATGTGTTTTAAAATAATTGTTTCCACTGTTAACCACAGAATGCCCAATACAAACAAAAATGTTTATATTAGTGGGTGTATTAGTTTATGGTTATTAGTATGCATTCATGTTTGGTCAATCCCTGGACAAACTGAATACTCTTCTGGTCTCTTGGCATATGCCTGTAGCTCACAGAACATTTAAAGAGAGGATTAAAAGGTAACAAAAGAAATAGGCAGTAAAATCTTATTTGCTTCTGGAGGACTCTTAAACCAGAATAAGATTACCTAGAATATCTTGGCTAAGAATGAAGCATTTGAATGATAACTGGTCTTAGAAGGAACACACAGCCCTATAGATTGGTTCAACATAATATAAACATATCTTGACCTTTCAAGAGAGAGTTTCTCCCTTCAGGTGAGATGGGAATGGGAAAAAGAGGAATGTTTCTCCCTTTAAAAATATTCCCCATTTCCCCAAGATTCTCCTACCTAATCCTACACTTTTTAATGCTGTTTTAATATTTATAAATGTTAATAATTCCTTTGATGATTATAGAATAATATCACAATGCAATCTATCAACTTTTATCCTTTTAGAAATAAGGCTCATATAATCATATATTTACTTAATTCTCTTGGAAATCATGATAGAATAACATTTAGTTTCTTCAGTAGCACATTTCTATACAAAGACCTCAATAGAATAAGGCCAATTGATTTCTGCTGTAGACTAGCTGTTTTCATCAAACCAGGGCTTTATTATTTTACATAATTGTTTTATTATTTCTTCATACTAGTAATTCCTAAGTCCTCATTTTTCAAACACTATCATGCTGTGGGATTCAGAACTAAGCAAAGCTTTAAGGCTGGGGGTGGGGTGAGGGCAGCTCTAGCCAGTCCCAGACTTAATGGTCAGGATAAAGGTATGAGCCATGTTTGCTTGTTACTAGGACGTTGTGAGAAAGGCAGGAAATTGGTGGAAGAGGGCAGGGTGTAAGTGGTGGTTCCTTAGCAAGTACTCTTGCTTCCCATGGTTCCCCTGACACCTCATTGGAGGTGGAAGCAATCAAAGAAGATGTTTGAGGATGGGTGGGTAGGAATGGTTGGAGTAGGAGAAATATATGTGTGTAATAAATGAAGCTTGTATTACATCTCGAGACCCATATCCAGGACCTGCACTAAGCCAGTAGCTATCATTTAGTCCTTTCTTCAGAACAGAAGCCTGCCCACGTTATATAAATCACTAGGGACAATATAACATTTCTCTCCCCTCTCTCCTCCCCCTATCTGAAGTTTGCCCTAGCAACTTATTAAACTATGTTCTAAGTCATGAAGTGATTGTGATCTGTATTGATGGAAGCAATAAACAAGGATGAAATCTCCCATCTTTGAAATACTGAAGTGAAGTCAGACATAGGTAAAATGGGAAAAAAGAAAAAAAAGAAAAGAAAATAATATGTCAAAACAAGATGGCTAAAGCTTGGGTACAAGGTTGGCTTATGTTAACAATTATGTTAGAACCCTGTATGGTCTCATGTGTGATTCCATTTCTTTTCCCTCCTTTTTTTCTTCAACAATAGATCCTAGGAGTCATTCTTTAATTGAGAGTCAAGGATTAGGTAGTGTTAAATTTTTGTGGACCACAAAAATAAACCTGTTGGTACACCATGCTAGAAGTATACAGAATGAGTAAAGATTGATGTGTATTTTCCATCACTAAAAGTTTAAGGTATGGTGTAGTAGAACAAACTGACTCTAGAGTCAGAGAACCTTCCTTCGAATCCTAACTACTACTAATTCTGTGTGTTTCTGGGCAATTTTCTCAGGATCTTATGTAATCTCTTCGCTAAGTCTCTCTGTTTCTTTTTCACTTTTCTTCATTTCCTCATCTGTAAAAATAAGGGTGTTAGATTAGACAATTTATAAGGTCCCTTCCCACTCGAAGTTTAGGTTCATAAAGGTTGCAAGAAAGCCATTAGAAATGAGTTAACCTCTCCTTGGTACCTACACTTTGGCAAGCCACCACCAGGTAGACAGTGCTTTTATTCAGTAAGTAGGCATTCTTCAGATGGGGAGAACTGGGAAGCAGGAATAAAGCACTAAACTATCTACTTATTTGTTGTTTTCAAATATATATGTATATGTGTATGTATATTTGTTAAGAAAATAGCACATATGTCATAACTCACTTATTGTTTCTACTAGAAACACATTTATATAACATCTTAAGGTTTATGAAGTGCTTTCCTTGCAACAAACCTATGAAGTAGAGAGTGCAAATGTTATAACCCCCAATTCTATAGCTAGATGCAGCATGGCATAGTGGATCTGGCTTAAAACTTGGTCTCATGTCCAGCCTCTGGTACATACTGGCTGAGTGACCCTGGGCAAGTCACTTCATCTCAGAGTGATCTAGGCATCTCTCCAATACTAGACGGTGCTGACTTGCATTGGTAGAGGGAGTTTTCTTATTTAGGCATTTACTGTGTCAGTGACATCCCTGGTCCAGGCCCCATTCCCTATCTTTCTATAAATAAAGAAGTTGAGATTCAGAAACACTAAAGGATTTGCCCAAGGTCACCACTACTGATCACAATTATGAGCCAGTATTTGAATTCAGGTCTCCAAATATAGCTCATTTTCCACTATAATATGTTGCATATCAAAAGTCAAAAGAAATGCAAACTTCTAAGCACAAATTAGATATTTGATACTTGTCTATGATAAGCTCCACCTGTTTAACATTTGCTTTTTTTTGTACCTGAAGGAAGGCATTTAACCTTCTTTCACCTTCAGGGTTGTTCCAGAAACTTTTCATTCTCTTCTCTTCAGGAACTCCATGGTTCTTTGTCAGTACTAACTCTTCTAAGTTTCTCTGAACCAACATTCTCTCCTTCATTCCCATAAACTGAATTGCCTTCCTTAAGATATTAACAAAGATGGTCCCTGACACTGCAGCTCACTCTTAACTTGTCCCTTCATAGCTTGTTTTTTGTTCCATTGAGTGAATTGTTACTTTATTTTATCATTTGACTTCCTAAGGGCCTAAGGCCTAGATATGTGTGTGTATGTGTATGTGTATACATACATACATATACATGTATGTATAATGACTACATATGTATATATGTACCATCTTTTGCCTCTTTTTGTATCCCTAGCATTTAGCACAGTACTTGGTACACAGCAGATACTTAATAAAAGTTTATTGACTGACTAACTGGTTGAGAAATCAGATTCTGATCCAGCTTAGTGGAGGACTCTGAGTTACCCTTAAGGAGATATGAATCTAGATAGCAGAATAAAGCACTCAGTCGATTTCTTCCAACATTCCCCTCCAAACAACTTTAAAATAATACCTCAAATTGAACTCTGGAGTGACAGAGCCAACAACTGTCAGAAAAAGCCATTCTTCCAGCCCAAGACAATTTAGGAGGTTGGTTTTTTGTTGTTTTTTTCTGTTTTTTTTTTGTTTTTTTTTTTCAGGCAATTGGGGTTAAGTGACTTGCCCAAGATCACACAGCTAGTAAGTGTCAAGTGCTTGGTCTGAGGCCAGATTTGAACTCAAGTCCTCCTGACTTTAGGGCCAGTGCTCTATCCACTGCGCCACCTAGCTGCTGCCCCCAAGAAGAATTTTTTTTTTTTTTTTTTTTAGGCAATTGGGATTAAGTGACTTGCCCAGGGGCACACAGCTCGTAAGTGGCAAGTGTTTGGTCTGAGGCCGGATTTGAACTCAGGTCCTCCTGGCTCCAGGGCCAGTGCTCCATCCACTGCACCACCTCGCTGCCCTAAATACAAACATTTTTCTTTTTTTTTCTTTTTTTTGGCTAGGCAATGTGGTTAAGTGACTTGCCCAGGGTCACACAGCTAGTAAGTGTTACGTATCTGAGGTCAGATTTGAACTCAGGTCCTCCTGAATCCAGGGCTGGTGCTCTATCCACTGTGCCACCTAGCTGTCCCTAGGAGGTTGGAAAGAGAGATATATGACACAGGGGTAGAGGCTGGCCAATACAGATGAAACACCAGTGGTGGGACTGGGTAGTGGTGACAAGAAACAGCAGCAGGTTCAGGAGTTCTCAAACCAGACAGTAAGGAGACCTGGCAACTGGTCAGAAAGAGATTACAGGAGACTTTGTGCTAGCAATGGATACAGGATCAGTCGCTATTTGGCAAATCAATTGCCTGTACCCACTTCTGGGTCATAGTTCAAGGAGGGAAATAACTACACCTGTCCCCAGATTACACCACCTTGGAACCACTGAGAAATTCCACTCCCCAGAAGTAGCTCTGAAAACAGCAATGCAAAAAAAAAAAAAGCCTGAAGCTTGAGACAGTAGCCCTTTCCAGACCTCCAATGGTAACAGAGCCCAATTTTAACATAAAGTTCAAAATCAAATGGGGTGAAAAATGAGCAAATAACAACAAAAAAGAAGCCGACCATAAAAGGCTATTATGATGATAGGGAAGAGCAAGACGAAACTCAGAAGACAATGAAGTCAAAATAGCCACAAGCAAAGCCACAAAGAAAAATGTGAATTGGACACGCACCCAACAAGAATTTCTGGAAGAGCTAAAAAAAAATTTCAAACTCAAATAAGAGGTCTAGAGGAAAAATTAAGTAAAGAAATTAGAAAAAATGAAGAAAATACAAAAGATAATTAACAGCTAGGTAAAAGTCACAAAAAATACTGAAGAAAATAACACCTTAAAAAAACAGAATTAGCCAAATAGAAAAAGAGGTACAAAGGCTCACTGAAAAAAATAATTCCTTAAAAATCAGAATTGGGCAAATGGAAGCTAATGATCCCATGAGACATTTATTACAATAAATCAAAATCAAAAAAAGGAAAAAAATAGAAGAAAATATGAAATATCTCATCAGAAAACTAACTGACCTAGAAAACAAATTAAAAAGAGATAATTTAAGAATTATTGAACTAGGGGGCAGCTAAGTGGTGCAGTGGATAGAGCACCAGCCCTAAAGCCAGGAGGACCTGAGTTCAAAGCCGGCCTCAGACCAAACACTTGACACTTACTAGCTGTGTGACCCTGGGCAAGTCACTTAACCCCAATTGCCAAAAAAAAAAAAAAGAATTATTGGGCTAACTAAAAGCCATGATCAAAAAAAGAGACATCATATTTCAAGAAATTATCAAGGAAAATTGCCCTGATAGCTTAGAATCAAAGGGTAAAGTAGAAATTGAAAGAATCTACTGGTCACCACCTAAAAGAGATCCCAAAATGAAAACTCCTGGTATATTATAGACAAATTCCAGAATTCCCAGGTCAAATAGAAAATACTTCAGGCGTCCAGAAAGAAGCCATTTAAATGCCAGGAGCCACAGTCAAGATCATGTAAGATTTAGTGGTTACCACATTAAATGAATGAAGGGCTTGGAATATAATATTCTAGAAGGCAAATGAGCTGTAATTATAACCAAGAATAAACAAAACTGAGTATCTCACAAAAGTGAGTATAATCCTTCAAGGGAAAAAAGGATACTTAATTAAATAGAGGACTTGCACGTATTTCTGATGGAAGGACCTGAGCTGAATAGAATATTTGACTTTCAATATAAGACTCAAGAGAAACTTAAAAAGGTAAACATGAAAAAGAAATCATAAGGGACTCAATAAAGTTAAATTGTTTACCTTTAAATATGGGAAGATAACACATGTAGTTTCCAAGAACTTTATCATTATTAGGGCAGTTAGAAGGATTCTACAAAATAAGAGAGCACAGGAGTGATTTGATTATGTTGGGATGATATTAATATATATATGTA
>NW_020954576.1:57301653-57574734 GCF_900497805.2 Vombatus ursinus | reverse complement strand
ACAGGAGTGATTTGATTATGTTGGGATGATATTAATATATATATGTATATATATGTGTGTGTGTGTATATATATATATAGGCAAGAAAGAGGGATGCCTAGGAGAAGGGGGAAGGGAGAGGAAAAATGAGGGAAATTGTCTCACGTGAAAGAGGTGCAAAAGGAACAACTTTTACAATAGAAGGGAAAATGTTCCAGGAAGGTGGGAGGAGGCATGGACAACACTTGAACTTCACTCACCTCTAAATTGGTTTAGAGGGGAAATACACACACACACACACACACACACACACACACACACGTGTGTGTGTACATATATTCAAATGGTGTGGGGCAGTTGGGTGGCACAGTGGATAGAGTTCTGGGCTTGGAATTAGAAAGACATCTTCATGAGTTCAAATCTGGCCTCAGATACTTACGAGCTGTGGGATCCTAGGCATAACCCCACTTGCCTCAGTTTCCTCATCTGTATAACAAGTTGGAGAAAGAAATGGCAAACCACTCCTGTATTTTTGACAAGAAAACCCCAAATGGGGTCAGAAGAGTTGGATAGAACTAAAAGAACACAAAAAAGCTCAAGTGGTAATAGACATCTATCTATCTTACCCAACAGGGAAGTAGGAGGGGAAGGGGATAAGAGAAAGGGGAAGTGATAAAAGGGAGGATAGATAAAAGAAGGCAGTTGTCAGAAGCAAAATAGATGTTAGAGAAGGGGCAGCATAAAAAGAGAGAAAGAGAAAGATAAATAGAACAAAATAAGATGGAGGGAAATGCATAGTAATCATAACTGTGAATGTGAGTGTGAAGAACTCACCATAAAATGAAAGTGGATAGCAGAATGGATTAGAAACCAGAATCCAACAATATGTTGTTTACAAGAAACATACTTGAAACAGAGAGGCACACACAGAGTTAAAATAAGGGGCTGGATCAGAACCTATTATGCTACAACTGATATAAAAAAGGCAGAGGGTAACAATCATGATCTCAGACAAAGCAAAAACAAAAATAGACCTAATTAAAAGGGATAAGCAGGGAAACTACATCTTGCTAAAAGGAACCATAGACAATGAAGTAATAACAATAATAAACATATATGCACCAAATGGTGTAGCTTCCAAATTCTTAAAGGAAAAGTTAAATGAATTACATAAGGAAATAGTATAAAACTACTAGTGGGGGACCACAACCTTCCCTTCTCAGAACTAGATAAATCTAACCATAAATTAAATAAGAAAGAAGTTAAGGAGATGATTAGAATCTTAGAAAAGTTAAATACAATAGACCTCTGGATGAAAAAAAGACCATGTATTAGGGCATAAAAACTTCACAACCAAATGCAAAAAAATTAAACGCACCCTTTCCAGACCATAATGCAATAGAATTATATTTAATAAAGTACCATGGAAGTGTAGATTAAAAGCTAATTGGAAATTAAATAATCTGATCCTAAAAAATGAGTTGGTCAAAGAATAAATCATAGAAGCAAGCAATAATTTCATTAAAGAGGATGACAACAATGAGCCAACATTCCAAAATTTGTGGGCTGCAGCTAAAGCAGTACTGAGAGAAAAATTTATATCTTTAAATGTATACATCAATAAAAGAGAGAAAGAGCAGATCAATGAATTGGCCATGCAACTAAAAAAAATAGAAAAAGAGGGGCAGCTAGGTGGCACAGTTGATAGAGCACTGGCACTGAAGTCATGAGAACCTGAGTTCAAATCCAGGCGGTGCGACCCTGGGCAAGTCACTTAACCCCAATTGCCTTAAAAAAATAGAAAAAGAACAAATGAAAAATACCTAATTAAACATCAAATTGGAAATCCTGAAAATCAAAGGAGAGATTAATAAAATTAAAAGAAAACCACTGAACTAATAAATAAGACTAGGAACTAGTTTCATGAAAAAACTAATAAAACAGATAAACCATTGTTTAATTTTATTTTAAAAGAAGAAAGAAGAAAAGCAAATTACCATTATCAAAAAATGAAAAGGGTGACTTCACCACCAACAAAAAGGAAATTAAAGCCATTATTGGCAGTTATTTTGCCCAATTATATGCCAGTAAAACTGACAATCTATGTAAAATTGATGAATATTCACAAAAAATAAGCTGTCTAAATTAACAAAAGAGAAAATAGATTACTTAAATAACCCTATATTAGAAAAAAAATTAAACAAGCCAACAATTAGCTCTCAAAAAAAAAAAATTCCTAGGACCAGATGGATTTGCAAGGAATTCTATCAAACATTTGAGGGATGATTAATTTCAATAATATATAAACTACTTGGGAAAAATAGGTAAAGAAGGAGTCCTACCAAATTCCTTTTATGGCACAAATATGGTTTTGATACCTAAACCAAGGAGAGCAAATAAAGAGAAAGAAAACTCTAGGCCAATTTCCTTAATGAATATCAACGCAAAAATTTTAAAAAAAAAACACCAGCAAAGAGATTACAGCAATATATCACACTATGACCTGACAAGATTTATACCAGGAATGGAGGGCTTGTTCAATATTGGGAAAGGTATCAGCATAAGTGACCATATCAATAACAAAAACAACAAATCATATGATTATATCAATAGGTGCAGAAAAAGCCTTTGACAAAATACAACACTCATTCCTATTAAAAACACTAGAAAGGATAGGAATAAATGGAACCTTTCTTAAAAATGATAAGCAGCACTTATCTAAAACCAAGAGCAAGCATTATCTGCAATGGATATAAATGAAGTTTTCCCAATAAGATCTGGGTGAAGCAAGGAAGCCCATCATCACCACTATTATTCAAAATTGTACTAGCTGTAATATTGTACTACCTATCTATGCTAGCCACAGCAATAAGACAAGAAAAAGAAATTGAAGGAATAAAACTAGGTAATGAGGAAACAAAATCATCATTCTCTGCAGATGGTGTGAATGCTATACCTAGAAAGCCCTGGAGAATCAACTAAAAAGCTAGTTGAAACAATTAACTTTAGCAAAGTTGCAAGATATAAAATAAATCTACATAAATCATCAGTATTCCTATATATTGCAAACAAAATCCAGCAGGAAGACAAAGAAAAGAAGAAATTCCATTTAAAATAAATGCAGACAATATACAATACTCAAGAATCTACCTGCCAAGACAAACCTAGGGACTATATGAACACAATTATAAAACACTTTTCACACAAATAAAGACAGATCTAAACAACTGGAAAAATACTAATTGCTCATTGAGTAGGCTGAGTTAATATAATAAAAATGGAAATTCTACCCAAGTTAATTTATTTATTCAGTACCACACCAATCAAACTACCAAAGAATTATTTTATAGAGCTAGAAAAAATAATGACAAAATTCATCTGGAAGAAAAAAAAGGCAAGAATATGAAAGGAATCAATTTTTTTTTAAAGTGAAGGAAGGTAAGCCTAGGAGTTTCAGATTTCAAACTATATTACAGAGTGGTAATCATAAGAATAATCTGGTACTGTAATACCAGAAATAGAGTGGTGGATCAGTGGAATAGTTTAGGTACACGATATATAGTAGCAAATGACCATAGTAATTTAGGGTTTGATAAACCCAAAGATTCAAACTGTGGGGATAAGAATACATCATTTGACAAAAATTGCTGATTAAACTGGAAAACATTTTGGTAAAAAGCTAGGCGTAGACCAAATCTCACACCATATACCAAGATAAGGTCAAAATGGGTACATGATTCAGACATAAAAGGTGGTATCATAAGTAAATTAGGGGAGCATGGAATAATTTACCTGTCAGATCTATGAATAAGGGAAGAATTTATGACCAGAGAGCATCACAAGATGTAAATGAATAATTTTGATTACATGAAATTTAAAAACTTTTGCACAAACAAAACTAATGTGGCCAAAATTAGAAGGAAAACAGGAAACTAAAAAACGATTTACAGTAAGTTTCTGATAAATGCCTCATTTCTCAAATATAGAGGTATGTGAGTCAAATTTGTTAAAATTAGAGCCATTCCCTAGGTGATAAATGGCCAAAAAATATGAACAGGCAGTTTTCAGAAGAAGAAATCAGCGGAGCCAAGATGGTGGAGTAAAAGCAGTGGCTTGCTTGAGCTCTCCCCCAAACCTCTCCAAATACCTGTAAAAAATGGCTCTAAACAAATTCTAAAGTAGGAGAACCCGCAAAAAACAGAGTGAAACAAATTTCCAGCCCAAGACAACCTGGATGGTTGATCAGAAAGGTATATCACTCCAGGCTGGGAGAGGAATGCAGTTTGGCATGGGAGCACAGGCCTCAGCAAACCTGGAGCAGGCTTCAGAGGACTGAATCACAGGCAGCTGTGGCCATTTCCAGACTTCTCAATCCATAAATGCCAAAGACAATTTGAAGGTCAGTAAGAAAAGTCTGTGTCTGTGGTGAGAAACAAGCACGGGGTCCCAGCCCCAGTCCCTGAAGGCAGCCCCGAGGTGGCAGCTGCCTCTGGAGCTTCCAGCCCACAGACTGAGGGGGAATAGATTGGCTGATTAGAGGGACATTGCAGGGATCTCTCTGCTGGTACAGGGATCTCTTGCTTTGCTTGTGCTTGGATCTGGGTCACAGTTCTGGGTGGCGGTCCTAGGTAGAGGAGGAGTGCTGACTTGGTGGAGCTTGCAGTAGTGGTGGAGAGGAAATCCTCCTCACAGTTCCAAGACAGAAAAGAGTGCTTGTGGTCACTCATAGACCAGAGCACAGGCCAGGAAAGGAGTAAATACCTCTCCCTTGATCATAGCACTTTGGAAGAACTGAAAATTTACAGGTTTCTAGAAGTGTCTATGAAAACAGCTGCACAAAACCCCCGAAGCTTGGGACAGTACATTCTCCACACTGGAAGCAGACCCCTACCTTAACAAAGAGTTTATAACTCAAGTAAATGACTGGGATCATGAGCAAGCAGCGCAAAAAGTGTCAGACCATAGAATCTTATTTTGGCGACAAAGAAGATCAAAACATACAACCAGAAGAAGACAACAAAGTCAAAGCTCCTATATTCAAAGCCTCCAAGAAAAATATGAATTGGTCCCAGGCCATGGAAGAGCTCAAAAAGGATGTTGAGAAGTAGGGGAAAAACTGAGATCATCACTCTCAGTTTTTGAGTGAAATCATGAAAAACAAGTCAACAGCTTGCTAAAGGAGACCCAAAAAATACTGAAGAAAATAACACCGTAAAAAACAGTCTAACCCAAATGACAAAAGAGGTCCAAAAAGCCAATGAGGAGAAGAATGCCCTAAAAAGCAAAATTGGCCAAATGGAAAAGGAAGTCCAAAGCTTACTGAAGAAAATACTTCCTTAAAAATTAGAATGGAGCCATTGGAAGCTAGTGATTTTATGAGAAATCAAGACACTATAAAACAAATTCAAAAGAATGAAAAAATAGAAAACAATGTGAAATAGCTCATTGGAAAAACAATTGACCTGGAAAATAGATCCAGGAGAGATAATTTAAAAATAATTGGACTATCTGAAAGCCATGATAAAAAAAAAGAGCCTAAAGGAGCAGCTAGGTGGTACAGTGGATAGAGCACTGACCCTGAAGTCAGGAGGACCTGAGTTTAAATCCCGCCTCAGACCAAACACTTGACACGTACTAGTTGTGTGACCCTGGGCAAGTCACTTAACCCCAATTGCCTAAAAAAGAAAAAAAAGAGCCTAGACATCATCTTTCAAGAAATGATCAAGGAAAACTGCCCTGACATTTTAGAGCCAGAGGGCAAAATAGAAATTGAAAGAATCCACTGGTCACCTCCTGAAAGAGATCCCCAAAGGAAAACTCTTAGGAATATTTTAGCCAAATTCCAGAGTTCCTGGGTCAAGGAGAAAATATTGCAAGCAACCAGAAAGAAACAATTCAAGTATTGTGGAAACACAATCAGGATAACACAAGATTTAGCAGCTTCTACATTAAGAGACCACAGGGCTTGGAATATAATATTCCAGAGGGCAAAGGAGATAGGATTACAACCAAGAATCACCTACCCAGCAAAACAGCATAATCCTTCAGAGGAAAAAATGGATATTCAGGTAAATAGAGGACTTTCAAACATTCTTGATGAAAAGACCAGAGTTGAATAGAAAACTTGACTTTCAGATACAAGACTCAAGAAAAACATGAAGAGGTAAACAGGAAAGAGAAATTGTAAGACACTTATTAAGGTTGAAATGTTTACATTCTGCATGGAAAGATGATATTTGTAACTCATGAGTCCTTTGTCAGTATTAGAGTAGCTAGAGGGTAAAATTATATTTATGTATATAGATACATAGATAGATAAATCGAGGGCACAGTGTGAGTTGAAGATGAAGGGGTGATATCTGGAGAATAAAATTAAGGGGTTATACAGAGAGAAGGAGAAAGGGAGAGGTAGAATGGGGTAAAATATCTCACATAAAATAGACAAGAAAAGACTTTTACAGTGGAGGGAAATGGTGGAAGGTAAGAGGGAATGAGTGAATCTTATTCTCATAGGATTTGGCTTAAGGAGAGCATAACATACACACTCAATTGGGTATGGAAATTTATCTTACCTTACAGGAAAATAGGGAGGGAAGGGGACAAAAGAGCAGGAGGATGATAGAGGGGAGGGTATAATCAGAAGCAAACACTTCTAAGGAGGGACAGGGTCAAAAGAGAGAATAGAGTAAATGGGGGGCAGGACAGGATTAAGGGAAATACACTTAGTTTTTCACAACATGACTACTATGGAAGTGTTTTGCATGACTACATATGTATAACCTGTATCAAGTTGCTTGCCTTCTCAATGAGGGTGGGTGGGGAGGGAGGAAGGGAGAAAATTTGGAACCTAAAGTTTTAAAAACAAAAGTTTAAAAAAATTGTTTTCACATTCAACTGGGAAATAAGATATACAGGAAATGGGGTATAGAAATCTATCCTGCCCTACAAGAAAATTGAAGGGGAAGGGAATAAGAGAAGGGGGAGAGAGATAGAAGGGAGGGCAGGTTAGGAGAAGGGGTATTCAGAATGCATGCCATCTTGGGGAGGGGGAAGGGATGAGATGGGGAGAAAATTTGGAACTCAAAATCTTGTGGAAGTAAATGTTGAAAACTAAAAATAAATTAATTAATTTAAAAAAGAAGAAGAAGAAATCAAAGCTAGCAATAGTCACATGAAAAAATGCTCTAAATCACTACTGATCATTACTGACAATTAAAACAACTCTGATGTACCACTTCACACCTATCAGATTAACTAACAGGACAGAAAAGGGAAATGACAAATGGTGGGGAGATGTGGAAAAATTGGGACACTAATGCTCTGTTATTGGAGTTGTGAGGTAGTCCAACCATTCTGGATAATAATTTGGAAATATGCCCAAAAAGCTATAAAACTGTGCATACCCTTTGACCCAGTGATATCACTACTAGCCCTGTATTCCAAAGAGATTGAAGAAAAGGGGAAAGGACTTACTTGTACAAAAATATTTATAACAGATCTTTTTCGTGTGATGGCAAAGAATTGGAAATCAAGGGTGTGCCCATCAACTGGGGAAATGCTGAACAAGTTGTAATATATGATTGTGATAAAATACTATTGTGCAATAAGAAATGATGATTAGGCTTTTCCTCCTTTTCTTCCTCTTCCTCCTTTTCTCCTCCCCCTCTCCTTTTTCCTCCTCCTCTTCTTTTTTTCCTCCTCCTCCGCCTCTATTCATTTTCTCCTCCTCCTTTTCTTCTCTTCCTCTACTTCTTCCCTCTCCCCTCTTCCCCCTCTTCCCCAGGTTGGTTTTTGACAAGAACATGCCTTGCACCTAGAGGAACTGGAGGAGATAGATCTGACCCCTCATGGTGTTTCTCTAACTGGTGGGCGTGGTTGTCTCTTTGCCCCCATGCATGTGGGAACTGCAAAAATTAGACCACAAAAGCATGGTCTATTGCTGGAATCTTTTTTTACTAGTGACTACACCAGTATCTCCCTGGGGTATTTTGTGACATTTAATTCATTACAGTCAATATGAATTATAGAAGCCAATAATAAGGATACTTTGGATGGTGCCCACATACAGTTTAGATAGTTGGGTGATCTGAAATATCCCACCATTGCAATTTATGTGGATACTTGCTGAGGATACTACGAAGCTTGTCACATACAGTTTTATGGGATTTCTTTCCACTTATCTGACTAACTGGTATCCAAATCTGGTATTAATCCTTGAAGCCAAAGATCAGCAGAAACATTAGCCTCCTTTCTGCTGCTGTCCATCATGGGCAATGGGAGTGTTATTGTTCAGGTACAAACTAAGTGTATTACAGTATACTGTTGTCAGACTGTTCACAACTATTATTTCTTTCATTTGTGAGCTGCTTGGTGTATATGATGAAGTGAACTTTAGTTTTTAAAATGCTTGGACTTAGTTGTATTCAACAATGTGTCAACTGCTTACTATGTATTGCCTTGTGCTGAAGGAAGAAATGAATACCACATAGCCTATTGGCAAATGTCTTTGTGTAAAGATGTTATTTTTGTTTCCTTCTGGCAAGTGATCTTGTTGGTAAAAGTTGGAGTTATTTCTGAAAAGCATACCTGGGAATGGCACATGGTAGAAGCTGTGGTTCTAGGTCTACAAGGTCTACAAGATTTTGTTATCTGTGTTCAGATGTTCTTTGCTGCTACTGATCATTACTACAGCTTTTTCCACAATCTCTATGTGCAGTAGGTAGAGGAAGGATCATGCTTTGATTCCTTTCTTGCAATGTAGGACATTTCAGACATTAGAAATGACATATCTGAACAAGAAACAAATGTTGGAAAAACAATACTGGGTCTTCGCAGTAAAATTTTTTTTTCCTGATGATAAGAAATGAAATGAAAATACAAGTTTAGTATCATTATCTCAAGACTAGGTTTCTGTTGCTTCTTCCATGCCATCTTCATCCTTGGCTCACTACTAAGAGTTTGGACACACTGTGACACCACAGACTACACCTACCTGTTCTAAGATGCCTGATGAAATTTATAATGCTGTTACAAGATGAAATGAAGAACCTTCAGCTAGGTGTAAATCTGTGGCTTCCTAGATATTCAGAGGAATACTGTTTCTTCTGTCCTGCCATGTTATTCCATAACCTGGCATCCCATTCCTCATTAATTTTGTTCTTGGGACAACACAAAACTGTGATGGAAAATTCTAGCACAAAGATGGTTGGCGAAAGCCAGGGTGTGTACAAAGGTAGAGTCAAATTTAAAACTGCATTAAGCACATTCCATATATCAAATAATCAGTCTACATTTCGTTAAGACTTGATTTATTTCTCAATGTCAGAATACCATATGCTTACTTTGATGAAGAGAAGAAAATGATTGCAACTGTTACTGACATTAAACTGCTCTGTCAAATAGATGGACATGAAAATCGATATTTTCTATCCCTGTTGCATGGGATAGAATGCTGCTGAATTAACCATAAGAATAGACTTTATAAACAATTAGGTAAATAAATTAATGTGACTTGATCATAATTGAAGTTAATAGTTATTTAAGTTATATTTAAATAACATTTAAATACTAGCTTTTATTCCATTCAATAAAAGAGGGAACTTCTGAAAGAAAGAAAGTAGGAAGGAAGAAAGGAAGGAAGGAAAGAAGGAAGAAATGATGTGCAGAATGGTTTCAGAAAAACCTGGGAAGATTTATATGAACTAATGCAAAATGAAGTGGGCAGAACCAAGAGAACATTGTACTTAGTAACAGCAACATTGTAAGGATGATCAACTGTGAAAGACAACTTCTCTAATCAAGATAATGATCCGAGACAATTCCAAAGGACCCATGATGAAAAATGCTATCTACCTCCAGAGAGAGAAGTGATGAACTCTGAATGCAAATTCAAACATTTTTATAACTTTCTCTATTTTTTATTTTTTTGTCTGTTTTCTTTTGTAGCAAGGCTAATATGAAAATGTTTTGCATGATATCACATGTATAATTGATATCAAATTGCCTTCTCAAGGGGGAAAGGAATAGGATAGAGGGAGAGAATTTGGAACTCAAAATGTTTTTTAAAAAAGGGTATTAAAATTTTTACATGTAATTAATACATATTTAATGAAGTAAATGAATTTTTTAAAAAATAGGAAATTTTAATCTAGACATCTGAATTATTTAATCTACAGGTAAACCAAACTGAAGATTAAAATACTGTGAGTTGCAGAAGGCCAGTTAGGAGCTATAGTTATTCAGCCAGCAGGGTAGTTGTTTTGTATTTGGCATTTTTTCCCTACTATGATTATGAGCAAAAATTTGTTTTAAGTTAAGCATGCTTGTGTGATTAACTCTACTAAAACATAAACAACAAAGGGAAGAGGGTTTGAGAATTTTTCCTGCAGTGAACTGAGGCATCCCAAGTCAATAGGGTAGATCCATGAACACCATAATTCTAGTAATTAGAGAAGCATTTCCACCTAGAAAAAGTAGAGAGGGAAGTTCAGGGTAGAGTTAGCCAGCTCTGTCAAAGATGGTGAGCTAACAGGTTACTTCAAAGAACTCCCTGGTGTTGGGTGGAATATAGACTCGCCTTCATGACTGAAAGAGTCAAGCAGTGATCAGTAGTTAAACTTGAATCAGTTTACCTTTCTCCCAAAAGTCTCTATTTTTCTGACACAGTCCACAGATTCACAGCCTTGGAGTCATTCTCTGTTTTCACTCTTCTATTTGCCTAACCAATCAGTTGCCAAATCTTGTCGATGCTACTTCCAGAACTTCTCTCATATCTCTTGCCTTCCCTCTGCTCACACTACCACCATCCCAGCTCAGACTCTCATCACATCTCTACTTGACTATTATAAAATCCTTCTAACTGGACTCTGTCTCCAGTCTTTCCTTTTTCAATCCATACTCCACCCAGCTGCCCTATGATATTACTAAGCCACATGTCCAACCATGTCACTCACCTATTCAATAAACTCTTTCCATTCCTTATTGCCTCTAGGATCACATATAAACTTCTCTGTTTGGTACGTACAATCCTTTACAATCTAGCCTACCTTTCTAGATTTACTTCATATTACTCCCTTTCATGGACTTTACAGTCTAGCCAAACCAGTGTATTTGCTGTCCTTCACAAACAACCTTCCATTTCCTATCTCTATGCCCTTGTCATGCCTACAGTGTACTTCTTCCTCATCTCTACCTCTTGGAAAGACTAATCTCCTTCAAACTCAGCTTATGCACCACCTCCTACGTGAGGCTTTCTTGATTCTCTCCAATTACTGTTACCCTTATATTTGCTTTGGATATATTTTGTATCTGCTCATATGTGTATCTACATGTTGTTTCCCTTGATTGAATGTAATTTCTTGAAGATCAGAGATTGTTGCTTTTGTCTTTGTATCACCAAAACCTGGAACATAGTAAGCAATTAATAAGGAGAATAAGCATGTACTAATTGCTATGTTCCAGGTGCTATGCTAAATACATACTGATTGACTGATTGATTATGAGGGTACTATTTACACAGACAGAAATTTCAAATCCTGGGAAAGGGCTATAAGATTAGCTTTTAATTAATTATAAAATAGCTCTCCAGTCTTAACAAACGAGAAACAAACGAAGAAACTTATAGCTATCTTTTTTGTTCTGAGTCTAGGTAGGTCTTTCTTCCCTTGTGTACTCTAAGACAGACCAGCTCCCAGGAGTGTTTAGTTGACCCCAAGGAAGCTGATCTGATACAGCAGGAAGAACAATGACTTTAGAATCAAAAGACCTGGGTTCAAATTTCTCATCATAGTTTATTATTTGTGTGATCTTAGACAAGTCACTTTATCTGGCTGGGTCTCAGTTTCCCCATCTGTAAAATGAGAAGATAGTTCTAAATGGTTTCTAAGATCCTTTAAAGCTCTAAATCTAGATCATAATCCTAAAATCAAATGGAATATCCCCTACGGACATGGAGAGCTTAATCAAAATGGTTAAGGTGTGCGTGTGTGTGTGTGTGCATGTGCGTGTGTGTGTGTGTGTGTGTGTGTGTGTGTGTGTGTGCATAATTCTGTGATGGAGTTAAATGATCTTTAAAATCCCTTAGCCCAGTTCTTAGTACAAAGTAGGCATTTAATAAATGTGTGTTGACTTTACTAGACTTAATCAATGTTACATTAGGTTAGTTGGTTTTGCTTTAATATTATTCTTAGTTTTGCTTTAATATTATTCTCTGTAACAAAGGACGGTTCTCAAGGTGGCTCCTCAGCAGCCACAACTACTCCAGACCCAGGAGAGAAAGTTCTTGCCACCCTGTCATTGTCAAATGGTTCAATATCAGAAACCAACATAGTTTTATTAGTGGAAATGACACTTAAAAAGAAGCATTATCAACTGCTCTTTCACTGCATCCTGTATGAGCCATTTGAGAGCGTGTGAGACTTCGGTAGGCAGAACTTTCTTTTTCTAGTGTTCAGTAGCTGCAGATACGAGGAGGTAAGAGCAAAGCGCCTACAAGAGCAGCTGTCAGGTGTCAGGGAACATATATACAATAATTCTCTACTTGCTGTGGAGTCTAGGTTGGAAGAAGGGTGGATGGTTTGTGGGGTGCTACTATTCCCTGGGAGTCTTGCCTCCAGGTCTGGGGTTGTCTATCTGGATTGGAGGGAAGGGGGTGGTTAAAGTGGTGGCAGAACTGCCTCCTCTATGACTTGCAGCTGAAACCTCCCTACACGTCATCTCCCTCAATCAAACCATGAACTCCCTGAGAACAAGGACTATCTTACTTAGCGAAGTATAGTTGAAAAATAAATGATTTTTAATTCATTCAGTGTCAGTGGAGGATTTTGACATAAAGAAAAAAGTCAGCATTGCAACTTTTTAAAGAAGTGTCAACTCAAGGTCCCAGACTAAAATTCCCCAATGAATCAAGTGTGGGATTTAAGATTAAAATAGAAATTCCTTTGGACACAAGAGAGAAAGAGCTTTTATTCAGCACAGTTATAGAAAGGCATATACCTTTCTGGAGACTATTAAGAACTAACTAATGTCTCACATTTATGACAGGGATCTTCTCTTACTCCCCCAAGTAAATCTGACAATTACAACTTTCAGTGAAGACATGTGGGGATTCTAGGTCCTTGAAATGTGGCTGGAGAGTGATCCTTCAGTTTTCCAAGGTTTTAAATTCATGTTAGTCCATTGTGATAGATACTTGGTGAATAAGTTGAGTAAAGAAAAAACACAGGTCGTGAACTTGAACATTACATTTGGTGGGAGGTAGGATTTATACAATGTTAGGTAAAATTGTCCTTGGTGGCCCCAACTCATTCATAGTAAGGAATATTTGCATAATCTGCAAGGACAAAGCTAATTAAAATAAAGAAATGAAAAGTGCTAATCAATGAACCAGTCAGCAATTATTTATTAAATACTTATTTTATAGGCCCTGGACTAGGCCTTAGGGATAAACTTATGTATCAAATTGATAAGAGGAGGGGATTTTCTTGCAGGGAAAAGGAAGGGAAAATTCTTTGCACCATAGCATATAGTTTGGCTAAACTATAACTCGAAATTCATGCTCAAATTCTTTCTCAGTCACCAAATGACTATAACTGCAGGCATAATGCTAAAACCCTTTTGTGACTTTCTCTTCCTTTACTGCAGTTTGGGGACTTTAAGGTTTTCACAAAAGAGTCATACAGACCAGCCATGCCTAAATCAAGAGTTCTTTACTATAGCACATCTTAATTCATGTAGTGGGATCTTCAGGGCACCTGATTGCTCTGCAGGCAGAGAGAGAAGGTTCTCAGAGACCAGCTCTGTGTGTTTCTGGGAAATGTAGTCTCATACAAGCAGCACTGTTTTTTCATGACCTGAGAGTCTATAAGACTCCCATGAGAGGTGCATGGAAATGCTGGATTGAGAGAAAAGGCCACACATGGGATTTGAGAGGGAGAGAGACGGAGACAGAAAGACAGAGAGAGAGACAAAGAAACAGAGAGAAGGAGGAGGAAGAGGAGCAAAAAGTAAAGAGAGAAGGCTAGCTTTGTCTGATACTGAGTGTGATGAAGCTCTTTTGTCTACCTTTGTCTTTGTCCATAGAAGCAGAAAGGACAGCTGTGACTCTCAGGGCATGGTGCAGCGGGGGGAGGGGGGGGCGGTGTTTGATTCGTGGACAACTTTCCCCTGATCAAGATTTCATGCAAATGGTAAAGTTCTTCTCCTACCTTTCTGACCACTCCTTCTCAGTGTTTTCTTTGTGGATCTTCAGGTCATGCTCCATTACCATTGGTGTCCCACAGGGCTCTGTCCTGAGCCCTCTTCTTCTCTTGCTCTATACTATTTGACATAATGATCTTATCAGCTCCCATGGATTCAATTATCATCTGTGTTCATGATTCTCAAAACTTTGTATTCAATCCTAACCCCTCTGCTAAACTCCAGTCTTGCATTTCCAACTGTCTTTTGCACATCTGGAACCAGATTGCTGTTGTTGTTCAGTTGTTTCAGTTGTGACTGACTTTTCACGACCCCATAAACATCTGTCCATGGGGTTTTCTTGGCAAAGATACTGGAGTGGTTTGTCATTTTCTTCTCTAGTGACAAACAGAGGTTAAGTGACTTGCCCAATGTTACCTAGCTAGGAAGTTTCTGAGGCTGGATTTGAACTCAGGTCTTCCTGATTCCAAGCCCAACACTCTATCAACTGCACCACCTAACTGCCCATAGACATCTTAAAGTCAATATGTCCAAAACTAAACTTATTATTCCCCATCCAAACCCTCCCCTCTTCCTACCCTCCCTATGACTTTTGAGGGCACCACCAACCTTCCAATAACCCAAGGCTCACAACTGAGATGTCATTTTCAACTCCTCACTCCCTATATCCAATACCTTGCCAAAGCTGGTTGATTTTACTTTCATAACATCTTTATAATATGCCTCTCTTCTCTCCTCTGACATTGACACTGCCTTGGTGCAGGCCCTGGAGAAGTCATGGCTGAACTAATATAATAGCCTACCAGTTTGTTTCCCTACCATAAGTCTCTCCCCACTCCAATCCATCTTCCATTCAGCTATCAACTGATCTTCCTAAAGCACAGATCTGACCATTTCACACCCTCTACTCAATAAACCCCAGTGGATTCCTATCACTTCCAAATATAAAATCTCCATTTGGCATTCAGAATCCTTCACAACCTGGTCTCTTCCTACCTCTCCAGTCTTCTTACATTTTGCTCGCTCCCATATATTCTGTGATCCAGTAACACTGGCCTCCTTGTTGTTCCTTACATGAAACAATCCATCTCTGACTCTAGGTATTTTCACTGACTGTCCCCTATGCCTGAAATCTTCTATTTATCTGTGCCTCCTGACTTTCTTCAAGCTAAAAATCCTACCAAATCCCAGCTAAAATCCTACCTTCTACGGGAATTCTTTCCTGATTCTCCCCCTTAATTTTAGTGCCTTCCCTCTTGTATTTCCAGTTTATTCTGTTATAAAGCATACTTGAACATAGTTGCTTGCATGTTATCTCCTTACTAGACTATGAGCTCCTTGAGAGCAGGGGCTTTCTTTTACCTTTCTTTGAATCCCTAGGGCTTAGCACAGTGCCTGGCACATGGTATGTTTACTACAATGTTTACTATGTATTAAGTTCAAAATTTATTATATTGTTTATTATTTATTATTTACAAAAGTGTTCATTAACTGACTGACTGATCATAGCTGTCTGTCAGGAAAACTTCAGTCTACAGAAGGAGGGTGGAGGGCAAGTGATTAGGGAGCAGGAAATACCTGATTAGGAGGAGTGGAGAAAAAGAGTGTCTGGACACAGTTGATAGTACCCATATACAATTGAGAGAGACCAGAGAAGGGAGTGAGTACCTCTTCCTTTGCCTTCACCTTATAGACTTAGACCAAAGGATATATTCACAAGAAAAAAGGTCCAATGTGTAACATGGTAGAAGAAACGGAATATGGGAGATAAAGTTGCAATCAAGAATTGATGTCATGGGTCTTCTTTTAGAATGAAGGATGTGCAACAACAACAATCAGGTAAGCCTTGGGAATCCCTGATTTGATGGTCTTTAAGATCACAGCAGGAGTAGAAAGGAGCAATAACCCTGCGAGAGGCCACCCTAATACTTAGCAAACTCATATTCTGCTGTTTTTGTCAATTCTTAGTCAATTTGGGACAAATGAGTCCTTTATCAGCTCCATATTACAGAAAGCTGAAAGATTATGGGTTTCATGGAGTTGGGTAGGGGATGTGGTCTTCACTCAGACATATCTAATTGGTTTTCTATCTCTAATGTCATAGACCAGCAGATATAAACTATCTGATAAGGGCTTGGCTAACTTCTACTCAGCAGAATCAGCTTCCTGAGGCAGCTAGGTTTTGCCATGGGTAGAGTGCTGGGCTTGCAGTCAGGAAGACCTGAGTTCAAATCCAGCCTCAGAGACTTACTAGCTTTGTGACCAGGGACAAGTCACTTAACCTTCCTGTGACTCAATTTCCTCTCAGACTCACTTGACTATTGGGATTTACCTCTTTAGCAGTCCCAAGTTCAGTTTCTTTATGAGGAAAGTACAAACCAAGAGGAGACTCTGAGTCTGGAGAATTTTAGGACTCTATGGAAAGGTGAGGCCCAATGGAGACAGAGAACTATATGCATTGATTTTGGACTCTTATGAGTCCTTTATGTGTATTCTGCATTTGTTTATGGATTCCTGTGAGTTCTTTCTATTTTCTTCATTTTCCTTGGGATGAAATAAAGGTAGTCCCATGCTCAATATTTTCAACGTTATTTTAAGTGGGGCAGAACTCTTTTATTCATATCTGTGGAGACATGTGCATGAGCTATGTTGGGAGATTTCTCAGAGTAATAAACTCTGGATGGGAACAGTATCAAGCAAGGAGATGGTGATATGCGGGAGGCTAGTTCCCAACTGTGGAAACCCAGGATATGGGGGTACTAGGTAGTGTCACCTCAACTAAACAGAGCAAGGTGTCTCCTCTATATGTATGCTCCAGAATGTTTTCTGAGAATTCTCCTTGCCAGCCAATGGCAAACAGCTCTTATCTGCCTACCCCATTGGGTGTTGATTTACCCCCACTCCCACCCACTTCATTTTCTCTACATGAGCTGTCTGAGGTCTGAACTCTGTCCATTCTGAGGAGACCTACATCTCCAGTCTGGATTGTTTGACTACAGGATCTGTTTGATTAGAGCCTCTAGAACTTAAGGTGCAACACTTTTGCAAAATAATATGGGATATGAACTAGCCCTGGTGCTACACCCCAAGCAAACCAACAGCAGTGTTTTTCTCTAGTTAAGATGAGGAAACATGAAGGTTTAGAAGGACCTACCAAAGTTCAACCTTGAGACTTCACAAAGTCAGTCCTGGACTATATAATAGCCACACCAGCTGCAGAATTATCTGAAAAGGGTCCTGAGAAAAATATTCTTCAGCATGCAAAAAAAGCCCTCTGGCTGCTGATTCAGACAGTACAATAGATTTTAGCAGGTTTTTCCTCCAAGTAATTTAGCAAGTTTTTGAAGTGTCACTTTAATGCAAGGCAATAATTGGTAGGTCTTCATCTTCTGGGGTCACAGCTGAAGGCCAGGTGCAGACTTGCATTCTATACAGAAAAAGGAAACTCAGACAGAATTCTAAGCAATGCTATAGGCAAGCCCCACAAAAGAATGGAATCATTCTGGAATCCTTCTCTCCTCATTCCTCTAAGTCCATTCAGGTCTGGTGTACTGTGTTGTTCAGGTAGATTTCAGTCATGATTAAAAGAGAAATACTATTACCAAGGACTTTAAATTACCTGTAAATTCTCTCCCAAAGAATTCCTAGCACTAAAAGTAGCACTAAAAAACGAACATGAGGGAAGAAAGAAAAAGACCACTCATCATCATTCATCCATCATCATCACCCCTCTCCCCCACAAGCAATTCTAAAACTCCTCTTAATCTCTAGTTTTTTAAGGACAGGTGTTCTTAATCTAGGATCCATGAACTTTTTTTTTGTTTGTTTTGCTTTTTGGTGAGGCAATCAGGGTAACATGTCTTGCCCAGGGTTACACAGCTAGTAAGTGTCAAATGTCTGAGGTCAGATTTGAACCCAGGTCTTCCTGACTCCAAGTCCAGAGCTCTATCCACTGCGCAACCTAGCTGCCCCTTGAGCTTGTTTTTTAAAACAATATATTTTGATAACTATTTCAATATAAGTTGGTTTCCTCTTGCAATCCTATGTTCTTTACTTTCTGCATTTAAAAACATTCTAAGGAGTCCATAGGCTTAACCAGGCTGGCAAAGGGGTATAAGACACACGCAAAGAGATCAAGAACCCCTGCCTCTAGGGGTCAATGACTTAAGACATCCTAATTACCAAGGATGATCCAGAGAGGCTTGTTCCTCAGTCCTACCCCAAGACCATACATACATGGTCACATATATAGCAAATACCAGCTCACAACTGGAATGTTGCCCAAATGGCTCAACAGGCTAAAGAGGACAGGAGCCTGGTTAGAATGGAGTTAAGCAAAGCCATGACTTCCCCCCACCCCCCCCATAAAAATCTAAATTGCAGAATCCCAAGAGAAAAACTGCAAAGTGCTTTTTTCCCCATTCCTTCCTCTAGTCTACTATCTTACCATGTAACCTGGACTCCTCTAACTTTACTGAGCTGCAAAATCCTAGAGTCTTCTTGGACAATATCAATTATGTATGTATATATATATTATATATATATATTATATATATACATACATACACATATACATGTATGTATAATGTAGATGTATTATATATAGCATCTACTTATATATACATATACATACACACAAATATATATATAGCATCTACTATGTGTCAAGCACAGTGCTAAGTGCTTTACAAATACTATCTCCTATGATCCTTACAATGTTCCTGGGAGATAGGTGCTATTATTATCCCATTTTACAGTTAAGGAAATTGAGGCAATTGGTTAAATGACTTGCCTAGGATCATACAGCTAAGGTCTGAAGCCAGATTTGAATTCAGGTCTTTCTGACTTTAGACCTAGAGCTCTATCCACTGCACCATCCAGCTACCTGATTACTTATTCATATGGCCTTCAATGATCTAGTTTTCTACTGATTTCTAGGACAAACCACAGTAGCAATTCCCTAAGGTGTCAGTTCTCTATTGCCATACTGATTTTGCTTTAGAAAGAGAAAACACTAAGACTGACAATTGTTTTTCAGTAATAGGGTAATTATTAATGGTACCAATCAGAAACTGTAAGCTGTGATTTTTTTTCAGTCAGGTTCTATTCTCTAAAACAATTCCAAGAGGACACCTATAACCTTAACTACCAGTCAATAGCTGACCTATTTCCTATGACTGGGACTTAGGGAAAGTCACCTAACTTTCAATGGATTTCATTTTTCCTTTCTGTCAGATGGTGGGATTGTACTAGATATTCTCTAAGATCTCTTCTAGTTCAATGATTCTACAGCTGTATATCACCTACCAAGTTTGGCTCATTGAAAAGGCTGCATAGTGTAGAAAAAGCACCAGACAAGAGGTCACAATTCAGTTCAACAACCATTTATTAAATGTCTACTACAGGAGTGTGACAGTCTGAAGAAACCTTCGGTTTGATGGGGTCCTCTGAGATCCAGAAGGCTCATTCATATGAAGCAGCCTGCCTGTGCCCTAGATATGTCTCTTCCTCCTTTCTGGTAGAAACCTTGGTTCTAGTCCTGACTCTGACAGTTATTAGATGCATGACTTTAGAAAAGACAATTCACTCTTACTAGTCTCTAAATCCTCATCCACTAGATGGGAATACAGCTAGGTCCCCATTCATCTGAATATTGAGTCCTTAGAAGTGGCCTTGTTATTCAGACTCACACTGTACATTTCTATTAGGCTGGAACCAATTACAATATTTTTCATAATTATAACTTGGAATAGTGTGAATTGGAATACATATGACCACATGACTAATTATGTGCACTAATGGGGACCTAGCTGTAGTAGGTGCCTATTATACCTCTCTCAAAAAGATGTTATAGATAAAGATAGCTAGGGAGCACAGCAGATAGAGTGTTGGGACTGAGTCAAAAAGATCTAAATTTGAATCTTGACTTGGATACTTATTGTGTGATCTTGGTAAGTTACTTAACTTCTCTCAGCCTCATTTTCCTCCTCTGCAAAATAAGGGGATATCATTCTATGCCTCTAAGGTCCTTTACATCTCAACATTAGGCAGCTAGATGGTACGTTGGATAGAGCACTGGCCCCAGTGTCGAGATAGATCTGAGTTCAAATATGACCTCAGCGAAAAGCCATGTGACACTAGACAAGTCATTTGACCACTACCTGCCTCAGTTTCCTCATTTGTAAAATGTGGACAATAATGACATCTACTTCCTAGGCTTATTGTAAAGATCAGATGAGAAAATATTTTTAAAACATTTTGCAAACCTTAAAGCACTATGTAAATGCTAGTTGTTGTTGTTATTATCATTATTATATCTGTGATAATTTCTGGCTCAACTTTATCACCACCATTTACTCAAGAGAAGCCTACCATGTAATTAGCTAGAGTTAGCTATATCAAGCTGAGATATCAACTATACTCCAGTGAATTCCTGAGATATCTCTGCCTGTCTGTAAGTTCTAGTTTGATATATCTCTGTCTTTAGCTCTGTCAGTAAATTCCAGCTTGCGTTATCAACTGTGGCTCTGGTGTCTATCAGCTAGTTTCCTTTTGTACCTGATACAGATCTTTCCTTACTGCTACCTTTGAGGTAAAATCATTAATTTCCCTTGTTTGGTTTTTGAAATTCCATTGTGCCCATCTTAACTATATATCAAAATCTACATGATGTAGCTTAAAACTGCTGCTCAGGGCTTACTGATTTTTTGCACACAGTGAAGTCTTATGCTCTGAGTGTAATAAACCTGTAGTCACACTCTCTCTGTGACATTGATTCAGTTGGGCCCCTGGGCAATTTTATCAGATGTTTATGATCCTATGGACCTGGGAATTCAATAGTATAGGAAACTCTTCCTACTAATTAGCATTAGCAGCTTCTCTACAACATGTAATCTTAGAGAGTTGTCTAGAGAATTAAGAGATTAAGTGACTCGTCTAGGCCACGTAGCCTGTATGTCTCAGAGGCAGGACTTAAACCCAGATCTTACTAGCTCCAAGATCAGCTCCCTGTGCAATATGTCACCCTGCCTCACAGAGATGTGAGGTTCAAATGAGATAGTGGCTATGAAAGTACATTGACAATGGTAAAGTACAAACTTTACCATTGGGTAAAGGTTTTTACTTAGGTCCTTACTAAGTAAATGATTACATGGAGAAGGAATCATTTTGGTAATCACGGTTCTATGTGTTGCTTGGCAGTTGGAGTCAGGTTTTCTAAGGAACTAGGTGGAAAATATAAATGTCCTTCCCTCTAATGTCTGGAGGGCTTCAGTTATACACATAAGGACATCAAGACCATTCTTTGGTTCCACTAGAATTCAAGATAAGTCTCTTACTTATCTCCAAAATCTATACCTTCTGTAATTCAATTCAACTTCACAACGTGCATTGTGTTCACTGTGCATAACTCTTTTTCTTAGGTTCTGATGATATAAATTTAGAGAGAAGGGAAGGGAACAAGCATTTATCAAGTGCCTCATATGTGCTAGGCACTATGCTAAGTACTATACAAATATTGTCTCATTTGATAATAGATTGAGAGACCAGACCATGATTTGTTATTGAAAGTCAGACTAAAGCTTCCACCTTTTTCAGTCTTTTCCAAACAGCTCAACTCCATAATTTATCAAAAACAAAGGATCACGTCAGAGATGCCAAAAATCAGTTTTCTCACCTTTGTTTCAATCAGCTTCTTACTCCTGAATTACTCTGTCCACACCTGTCTTTTGAGGGAAAAAAGTCATAGGAATATTTATTGTAGTTAGATGAATCATAGAACTAAGAACTAAAATAGGTTTCTGACCTTATGAAATGAGAGACTCAAAGGAAACACACAGGAGAGAAGGGAGTTTAAAGTGCAGACCTTACCTAATCCCTAACCATTTTTTTGGGTTGGGGACGTGAGGTAATTGGGGTTAAGTGACTTGCCCAGGGTCACACAGCTACTAAGCATCAAGTGTCTGGTCTAAGACCAGATTTGAACTCAGGTCCTCCCATCTTCAGGGACAGTGCACTACCCACTGTGCCACCTAGCTGCCCCTATCCCTAACCCTTTTGTGAGCAGCCTGGCTAAGGGGGTGAGCTTCAAAGTCATTGACTAAAAGGAGCTGATAATCGTTATATTGTAAGCTCCTTGAGGGCAAGGACTGTCTTTTGCCTCTTTTTGTATCCCCAGTGTTTAGTATAGTGCCTGGCATATGATAAATGCTTAATTGTTTATTGGTTGATTATTCATCATTGATGACTGAAGAAAGTTGTAGCCCTGTCCTGCAGGGGATGAAGCTTATTAGTCACAGTATTCATGGTTATTTCATGAAATGTCTGTGCCTATGACTGACAAGTAAAAACAAACATATAGGCAGGAACATTTTGGTCACAGATTGAAAGAATTAAGGTCCTGACCTATAAAGTATCTAAAATCTGGAATAGATTTCAGAGGACTTCATAGGTAAGGGGACCTCCAGGTGCCACACAAATATATGACACAAAGTTCCCTCTCAAGGAGTTTACATTCTAATTGGGGGTAGGGAGAACTAATACAGGGCAGTTAGATGGCAGAATGGATACAGTGCTAGTTCTGGAGTAGGAAGACTCATCTTTGTGAGTTCAAATCTGCCTTCAGGGGGCAGCTCAGTGGTGCAGTGGATAGAGCACCGGCCCTTTATTCAGGAGGAACTGAGTTCAAATCCGGCCTCAGACACATAACACTAGCTGTGTGATCTCGGACAAGTCACTTAACCCCATTGCCGAGCCAAAAAACCAAAAAACCAAAACCAAAAACAAACAAACAAACAAAAAATAAACCCCAACATATCTGACCTCAGACACTTGCTAGCTGTGTGACCCTAGGCAAGTCACTTAACTCTGGTTGCCTCAATTCCTCATCTGTAAAATGAGCAGGAGAAGGAAATGACAAACTACACTAGTATCTTTGCCAAGAAAATCCCAAATGGGGTCACAGAGAATCAGACATGACTGAAAAACAACTGAGCCATAGAACAAATAAACAAGAACTATGATATTAGATAGCATGAGATAAATGCATAGGGGAAGTTTAGGAAAGGGCCTATGACCAATTTGTATGAAGGAGGGATCACTTTCACTGAGGGTAGTATTAAGAGGGCTCTGGGCTTAATGGAGGGAATAGCATTCAAGTTGGCCTTCAAAGTACGAAAGGAAATTCAACAGATGGGGATGGAGGTGAAATCTATTCCAAGCATGGGAATAGTATAAGCAAAGATGAGGGAGGTCAAAATGGAATGGTATAGAATGTAGACCAATTTGACTGGAATATAGAACACACAAAGGAGAATAATAAAAGAAGATTAGACAGGGAAATTAGAACTAGAGTGTGAAAGGTCTTGGGAAAATGTGGTAGATAATGGGAAATCACATGTGTATGGTCTTTAAGTATAGTACTGATAAGTGTTCTGGGTAGGGTCATATGATCATAAATCTATATCTATGATCTAGAGCCAGAAGGAAACCTAGTTAAAAGCCATCCCATCCAACCACCTCATATTACAGATGAGGAAACTGCTTCAAAATTATTTAATATTGTATAATATATATATAATACAAACATATTTACACACATGCATATACACACATATGTGTGCATAATGTTATTGGTAAATCATCTAAAAAGGGCATTGTGGGCAGATTTTTTAAAAAGTTGTTTCTTTTTATTAATTATATCTGCCACAAATCTAGATGGAATGGAGAATGAGTGTTTCAGAACATGCCTCACTCTACTATAACCAGCCTGGCACAAAAAGTTTACACCACTCTGGCTTGATTGTCAGACTTGACTAAGGACTGTACATCTGGATACCATGTGTTAACTCCTCACCACCCCCCATAAACACACACACACACACACACACACACACACACACATACCCATACACCTTCTACTTCTGCCTTAAGAATTGATAATCAAAGGCTCATAGGCGTAGAACTGAAAGAGACCTCATAGGTCATTTAGCCCGACCCTCTCATTTTACAGATGAGAAAACTGAAGCCCAGGGGGTTAAGTGACTCACCAAGGTCACACAGGTAGAGAGTATTAGGGGCTGGATTTCAACACAAGTCTCTTGACTCCAGAATCAGTGTTTCTTCGACTGTACCAGTCAATATTGCTACTATGAAAGGGGAAGGGCATGATAATCTACCACCCCATGGCTCCACTCAGACTCCTGGTGACTCTAAATTAAAGATTAGGTTACCTCCCATGACCACTGGTTCCCAATCATGTCGGCTCCAATCTCTTTGGAGTGTCTGTCCCACTCTTCCCTACCATTCCAATTGTGCCCTCTGGAATACCTGTTTTATTGCTAACAAATTGTTCCTCTTGACCTATGCCATTCCCCTAGAAATTACTTTGTATTTACTTTGCATTTAGTTATATGTGTGCAAGTTGTTACATGCACACACATACCCTCATAAACACACACACACACACATACCCCAACACACACACCACTGCAGATTTCAAACTCCTTGAGATCAGGAAGTATTTTGTTTCATCTGCAAAATATCAACGAATTTGTAATTGGAGGATTGGAGTCAAATCCCAGCTCTACTTATTAATTGTATAACAGACTTTGGCTCATGTCCAGACTACCTAAAAAGGCATTGCTTGAGACCTGTTCCTTGGAGACAGAAGAATCAGCAAATCCCTGGATATTCTTTTGGTCTACCACATAGTAGGAGCAGCCTTTTTCCATTGGCTGAGTAGCCAAAACTGTCTGAATCTTTAAAACTACCTGACTAAAGCTTAGTCACTCTCTGGCATTCATGTCTAGGGTTAATTAGACTCATTCACTCATAGCAGGTAACCTAAGGGCCACACATATTCCCTCCCTTGTGAGCTATGTAGCTTCCTGGAAATGGGTATGGGATTTGGTCTATTTTGTTTATCTTTTTTATTCTAGGTACAGGGAGAGGAGTCGAAATCTGTGACTATGATTATAACTATGTTATGGACTTTAGGTACTGCATGCCAAAGAAATATTGTTACATCTGGATGACCTTGGCCAAGTCATTTAAACTCTTTTGGTCTCAGTTTCCTCCTTTGTAAAAAAATGGGTTTAGAATGTGATGCCTTCTAATTCTAAATCTATGATCTTATCACCACTTAGCTCAGTGTCTAAAATAAATGCTTAATGTATTGCACTGACATGGAATTATTCTCTTATCTCAGTTCAGCATTTGAACTCCTTTCCAAAAGAGTTTATTCTCCCACAAAACCAGTCAGGATTTGAAGCCATGGGCTGTCCCATGGATTTCTTTCTATTGGTTCACTGTGTGCAAACCTCACGTAATTCCCTATGCTTAAACTGATGTTTATTGTGTTATTATGCCTGGGTAAGAGTTTTCAAAATATGCTGGCTTTTTGATGGATTCAGAGAACTGGATCAGTTTCAGGTCTTTGCAGTTGGCAGGTTTAATAAAGGAGGAATTTCAAAAGGATTGTCCTGCAAAGCTTTGTAGATTTAAAAAAAAATAGCTGTCTTAAAATTTAAAAATTGCACCGTCACCTGAGGCTGTTCAGAAATAGAGACAATGACCTGGAAAGTCCCACTTAATTGTAGTCATTCTAAATTGTTCTACAAGTGAGAATCATAAAAGAAAGCCTTGTTTCACACAGCACTGAACAACAGGTGTCCTAGTGTACTTTGCAAGAAAGTGGTTGGCTATGAATCAGACTGGTTTCCACTGACAGGCTCAAACAATATCATACCATAGAACAATCGTTAGGAGGTGGAGAACTTGGAGAGGAGGAAATAAAAATATGCAATTTCTAGAGACAATTACTCAAGATCTACAACCTCCTTGAAGTCTTTCTAAACTAGCCCTAGTCCACAGTCATTTTTGCATTATTTGGTAATCCTAGATGACTGACATTCTCTTGACTTGTATATTCTTGTTTCACTAACAAGACTTTTATCTACTTGAGAACAAAGACCATATCTTCTATTTCTTTTGTATCCCCATAGTACCTAACACAGAGATCGGAGGATCATATTGTAATAAGGGACTGGTCAATGAGCCCAGCCCCCCTGAGAATGCTTAGAGTGCCTCTGATACAAACCTACATTGAAGAGGTTGGGATATCTACTTCTGGAGAGTTGTTATGACACATAATCGAAGTGCTATGTGGAGACTTATAAGCATGTGTAGACATTCTGTAATTGGTTCCATTCCCCTTAATGTGTGATGTAGAGGAGCTTTTTTTGATTGGCTGGAACTGAGGGATACAATCAAAAGTACCTGCTGGTTACAGCCTTATCCCTTCTCTTTGGATGACTTATTTGTCAACATTCTGGTAAGAGAAAAGAGATACTATTGAAAGGGAAGAGACCTCAGGCCCTCCCCATCCGAAGCCATTGGCTCTTTGCCTCAGCATTTTTCTTTCATTTTAGGTGAAGGGAATTGGAAATGGAGATTGAAGTCGTGAGCTTCAAGAGGTCCTGAGAATAAATTACTGAAGAGGTCTAGGAGTTGAGTCCATGATATCCTTTTCAGTCGTCTGACCTAACTCTGAGATCCCAAGAAGTGAAGAAACACATTTGGCAACTAGAAACTATGCTGCATTTAGATATAAACTTGAGGAGATCAATGTTGTCTAGAAATTAAATTAAGTCTTAGCCTACTCTCAAGTAGAGAGACCAAGGTGGTATAGGGGAGAGTGTTTCTCTCAAGTGTTGGAGGGAAAATGTTTGTACTTCTTTTCTTGCTAAATATCCAAAGTAAATATCCCCTTGTAAAGACTAGTTGATGTTAACTGGTTCAATGAACCATGGGATACAAGTGATGGGAGGCCAACGGTGGGGAAAATCAGGACAAAAGAAAAACTGGAGCCAATAGTAGTATAAAAGAGACATTTAACCCCTTAGAGATACTCCTAGAAATGGAGCCAACCTAGCTCTGCAATAGCGAGAACATACCAAAATAGAATTACAGATTCAAAAATGGAGGAATTTAGAAGTCATGCAGTCTAATCCCATAATTTTACAGAAAGATTAAATAACTTTAGAAGGTCATATAGCTATTAATTGATAGAGCTAGGATTCAAAAGCCACATAGCAGGGAGGAATGGGGTGATGGTGGTGATGGAGGTGGTCCCAGACTTGGCTCACCTACAGCAAAAGAAAGCCTCCAGAAGGTCCAATATCAAAGCCATCCATAGATTGACCTAACCATCTCCACATCAAAGAAAGTCTTGACAGACTCCCTTCCCCATAAATTCTCAATTAGAATAATTACTATCACTATCCCCTCCCCTGCACCCCTATATTCCACCTATCTCTTACAGTCAAAATTGAACTTTATAACCACTAGTTTTGTTATAGACACTGGGGACTTTTTAACATTTATAGACTCAATGAATGCAGAAGTCCTTATAGTTCTGGACTTTTCTGATAGTAGAAGACGATAACTGGGTGTCTGATTCTTTCTGGAATCAGGAGCTAAAGCCCAGAAGAGTAGGACCAAGTGGGATGGTATCTAGAATTGCTCAAGTGGACAGCAATACACTGTTAGTTGAACTCCACATCAGTCCGGTCATTCTGGAAAGCAATTTGGAACTATGCTCCTAAGATCACTAAACTGTATATATCTTTTATTCTAGTGATACTAACACTAGGTTAATTTCAAAAGTCATTGAGTACAGGTTCAGGATACAAAGGAAGGATAGAAAGGGAGAAAAGAAAAGACAGGAAGGAATTGAAAGAGAAAGGAACTGAAGGACGAGGAAGACAGGGAAGGGAAGAGGAGTGAAAGGGTAGGAAAACATAGGTCCAGCATAAGCCAGTTAAAAATCTTTACACAGAATTTGTATTGATGAAGAAGAAGAAGGAGGAGAGAGGGGGAGGAGGAGGAGAAGAAGGAGGTGAAGGAGGAGGAGGAGGCCTGTTTGGTACACAACTGAAACATGGAATTGGAAAAAATTATTAAATACAAAGAACATATAAAAAGTCAGTCACATATATCCCATTATTGTAATTCATACTGTAGCAAATACAAAGTATAACCTTGCCAATTTTAACTTTTTGCAAATTGCAATACTTGTATAATACAACATATTTAAAATTATTTGCAAAATGCAACTGTTTTCTATTTTTCACTAGGATAGTAATATTTGAAATGTTTACAATTTTGATATGAGATCTAGTTTATTTGAAAACTAAGAGGAATGCAGTTAGACTTTTTAAATCTTTTTTTTTTGCAAAATACATATATAGATCACTTACCCTTTGCAATTAAAGAATAACTAAAATTTTCATTTTCATTTTTTTTATTTTTCAAGTAACAAGTATTTTTAATTACAATATCCCTCCTGCTCCTCCCTGAACTGAGCAAATTGAAAAAAAGAAAGAAAACTACATTCCTCAGTATATTACTATATAGTCTAGAAAAACAAACTCTTACATTAGCCATGTCTGAAGATGTCTTTTTCTGCATTTTAAGTTCATCAACTCTCTGTCAGGAGGTGAGTGATGTATTTCATCTCCATTCTTTTGGTTTATCTAATGTCTTTCAAAACTGTTTTTCTCTATAATGTTATGATCATTGTATAAATTGTTTTCCTAGTTCTGCTCACTTCACTCTGTATCAACTGATAAAAATGCTTCCCAGCTTTTTTTCTAAAATTGTCTATCTCATAATTTCTTGTAGCTTAATAATATTTCATTACATCCACATATCACAATTTGTCTTGCCAATACCCAACAACAGGACACTCCCTTAGTTTTCAATTTTTAGCTACCATGAAAGGGGCTACTATACCTTTTTTTTGTTCACATAGCTCCTTTTCCTCTTTCTTTGATGTCTTTGGAGTACAGCCCAAGTAATAGCATAGCTGGGTCAAAGGTAGGCACAGTTTTATAACTTTCTGGGAATACTTCCAAATTGCTTTCCAGAATGGCTAAACTGATTCACAGCTCCACCAACAGTATATTAATGTGTCATTTTCCTCTTCCGTCACCTTTGCCAGTCTTATGAGGGTGAAGTGGAACTTCAAAGTTGCTTTAATTTGCATTTCTCTAATCAGTGATTTAGAGCATTTTTATATGATTGTTAATAGTTTGAAATTCTTCCTTTGAAAATTGCCTCATTTCTATTGACCGTTTATTGGCTGAATGGTTCTTAGTCTTAGAAATATGAATCAGTTCCTTATATGTCTTGGAAATGAGATCTTCAGCAGAGAAACTTGTTGCAAAGATTTTTTTCCCCAGTTCCCAGTTTCTCTTATAACTTATTCTACATTTCAGTTGTTTCAGTCATGTCTGACTCTTTGTGAACCCATTTGGGGTTTTCTTGGCAAAGATCTTGAAGTGGTTTGCATTTCCTTCTCCAGCTCATTTTACAGATGAGGAAACTGAGGCAAACAGGGTTAAGTGATTTGCCCAGGTTCACACAGCTAGTTAAGTGTGTGAGGCCAGATTTGAACTCTGGTCTTCCTGATTCCAGGCCTGGCAGATTATCCACTGTGCCATTTAGCTGTTCTTTAGCTACATTAAATTTGAATTAAACATTTTAAAATATATATTTTATCATAATAAAATAAAAGAATATGTCAAATTTTCAAAATGCAGCTTTGTCCATAAAGATTACGTTTATAAAATATTCAGTTCAGAAAAGTTGCAACTGTGCACAATAAGATAAGACTGCCTGTCATTACAGTCAAAGAGTAGAAGCAAATGTGCATTTAGAGTTAAAAATACTCAGAAATACACAGTATGCTAAACAAATTTGTAAGTCATTATTCAGAATTATGTGTGAAATGAACATGAAGTATATATGGAGAGAGGTAATATTATATTAAGAGATAACTAGATTTTGTTCTTAAGGTTTAATTAGTAGTTCTTTGGTTTATTACAGTCTATATTGGCCAGTAACTGACAGAATGCTCTACATCATTATTTTATTTGAAAGTCATCAATTTTATGAGTGTAAAAATAAATCAACAAATAATTACACTACTAAGAAAGACAAACAGCACATTTAACACTGTTGGGTCAAGGCTTTTTTTCCGGACCATTAGGCCCTAGTAATTTGTACTAGCTTTCCCACTCCCCATTCTTGTCAGCCTTTCCCCTAACCCAAAGAGATCAAAGAAAGAGGAAAAGGACTCATATGTACAAATATATTTATAGCAGCTCTTTTTGTTATAACAAAGAACTGGAGGCTAGAAGGGTGTCCATCAGTTAGGGAATGAATGAACATATGGTATATGAATGTAATTAAATTTTATTGGGCTATAGGAAAGGCTAAAACACTTTCAGAGAGACCTGGGAACACTTGCATGAAGTCATGCAGAATGAAGTAAGCAGAACCAAGAGAATGATTTATACAGTAACAACATTTTAAAGAAAAACCACTTTTAAAGACTTAAAAACCCTGATCAATCACAGTTCCAGAGGATGATGGTAACGAATGCTACCCACCTTCTGAGAGGGGTAATGATTCATACTGCAGAATGAGACAGACATTTTCGGATATGGTCAGTGTGAGGATTTGTCTTGCTTGACTATGTATACTTGTTACAAAGGTTTTGTTTTTATTTTATTTTTCAATTCAGGCAAGTGGGTAAGGTGGAAGGGAGAGAGGGGAAATCCAAGTCAATAAACATTTTAAGTACCTACTATGTGCCAGGTATTGTGTCACAAACTGGGGATACAAAAAGAGGCAAAAGACAATCCCTGCTCTCAAGGAGCTCACCATCTAATGAGGGAGACAACATGCAAAAAAAATACAGACAAAGCAAGCTACATAAAGGATAAATAGTAAATAATTAACAGAGGGAAGGCCCTGGAATTAAGAGGGGTTGGGGAAGACTTTCTGTAGAAGGTGGGATTTTAGTTGGGACTTAAAGGAAATCAGGGAGGTCAAGAGTCAAAGTGGAGGAGGGAGAGCATTCCAGGCATGGGGGACAGCCAGAGAGAATGCCCCTAGCTAAGAGATGGGAATGTCTTATTTGTGGAACAGCCAGGAGGTCAGTGGCACTGGATTGAAGAGTATGTGTTGGGGAGTAAGGTGTAGGAGGGGATTGAGTTATGAAGGGCTTTGGATGCCAAATAGAGTAGTTTGTACTTGCTCCTGGAGGTAATAGGAAGGCACTTAAGTTTATTGAGTAGTGAGCAGGGAGAGGGGTGTGTGTGACATGATCAGACTTAGGTCTTAGGAAAATCACTTTAGAGGCTGAATGGAGGATATATTGCAGTGGGGAGAGACTTGAGGCCAGTAGATCTATCATTAGGCTATTATAGTAATCAAGACATGAGGTGATAAGGGCCTGCTCTAGAGCAGTGGCAGTGTCAGAGGAGAGAAGGGGGTGTTCTGGGGAGATGCTACAAAGGTGAAATCAACAGGCTTTGGCAACAGATTAGCTATGGGATGTAAGAGATAATGAAAAATCCAGGATAACTTCTAGGTTGTGAGCTTGAGGGTCAGGGAGGATGATGTTGCCCTCTATAGTAAAAGGGAAGGTAAGACATGGTGGGGCAAGAGAGGGGAAAGATAATTCATTCTGTTTTTGAAATGTTGAGTTTAAGATGTCTACTGGACATCCAATTCAAGATGTCTGAAAGGCATTTAGAGATGTGAGAGTGGAGGTCAGCAGAGAGACTGGAGCAGAAAAAGTAGATATGAGAATCATCAGCTTAAAGATGATAATTAAATCCATTGGAGCTGATGAAATCACCAAATGAAATAGTATATAGAGAGAAGAGGGACACCTATGGTCAGAAGATATGATCTGGAGGATGATTCAGCAAAGGAGACAGAGAAGGAATGGTCAGATAGGTGGGAGGAAAACCAGAAGAGACTGTGTCCTGCAAAACTATAGACAGTATCAAGGAGGAGAGAGTAATCAACAGTGTCAAAGACTGCAAAAGAATGAGGACTGAGAAAAGGCCATTGGATTTGGCAACTAAGAGTTAACAATTTTGGAGACAGCAGTTTCAATGGAAGCCAGGTTGTAAGAAGTTAAGAAGAGAGTGACAAGAGAGAAAGTAAAGGCACCTATTGCAGATGGAAAGCAATAAGTTTATCCAGAGAGACAGAGAGACAGAAAGGAAGGAAGGAAGGAAGAGAGAAGAGGAGTCATGGGAACATTTTTTTTTTAGGCAATTGGGGTTAAGTGACTTGCCCAGGGTCACACAGATAGTAAGTGTCAAGTGTTTGGTCTGAGGCCAGATTTGAATTCAGGTTCTCCTGACTTCAGGTCCGGTGCTCTATCCACTGCACCATCTAGCTGCTCTGGGAACATTTTTTTTTAATTCACAGAAGAGAATTCAGAGGCCAGAAGGTAAAAAATAAAAGCAAGACAACTTTGAAAGTTATATGTTGCATTTATTATATATTTAAAAACAAAAACAAGTTGTATGTAATAGAGATTAACAGTTTTTTTTTCTTTTTTTTTAATGCTTAGCTTTAAATTAACCTTTTCCCCATCCATCCTCCCAGGGGTTCTTGGGATTTCATTGGCTGGCTTTGAATAATCTTGTCACTGAATGGGACTCAGAGAAAGTCATGTTCTATTCCCACACTACCAGGACTGGAATATACACATACACAAACACACATAATATATACATATATATGTAATATAGCTACAATCCCCTTCTATATCCTGAGCCAGAGCTCCCAGACTGATACTAAGATTTTAGTGATATATTTAATATAACATTTAAAAAATTCACTTTTTTCAAGAGAATAATTAGTAAACATTGAATATGATGAGCACCAAATAAAATCAAAAAGAATGAAATAGAATACATTTTAACAGACAGGAAAAAAAACTTGACATTTTTGTGGGTATTATCTCTGAGTCAACTGTCTATGCATAGTTAGACCATCAGCTCATCAGAGATAAAAGAAAATTAGTTTAAAAAAAGAATGAGAAAAAGATATAATATACAATTACATAATTAAATTATATATAATTAATGTATTATATATAATTTAATTAAAACAACTTAACTGAATTATTTAAACAAGTAATTGAAAATCAAACTGAAATGGACAAGAAAAATGCCATTGACACCAACTGTAATAATTTTATCTAGGATTTTAATCAATGTAAATTAATTGCTACAATGAAGAGACCAAAAGAATCCAGAAAGCACAGGAGTCAGCAAACATCTAACTTACCAAAGTAATAAAGACAGAGGCAATACTGTTTTTGAATATAAATGCCATTGGTATTTGAGTGGTATTATTTCATAAAGCAGAAAGAAACAGTGGAAGATAAAGTCAATTTAAGGAAAATTTGGCAAGATATTTGACCAAGCATAGTCATCAAAAGATGTTTAAAGATGAAAATGGAAGGACTACAAAAAATAAAAATAGAAAAGATGTTTAAAGGTTATTTAATAAACTCTTTCCTCCGTCAAAGACAGTAGAACCACCATGCCTGGACCTAAGTTCCTAGATGTGCTTAGTAGAAATGATACAAAGAGAACAAAGATGGGGAAAGAAGCCAGAATGGATCAAATAGAGAGAGAGGTGATCTTTGCTGGAGGTAACACAATTAAGAAAGTGTTCAGAGACCAATAAACCTGGTCGTTGAAGAAGAATTTATGATAGGTGAAGAAAAATCTCAGACATTATAACTGAAAAAACAAAGTGATCAAGAAAAGATCGAAGCTATCAGGCCCCACATCTGACCTTGAGAGCACTGCAACCTCTGACACAAATAAACCACAGAGAATAGAAGAAGGCTCAGAGTGTCATCAAAAAATACAACTATTGCTGACCTTGCGTCTCAGTCATCATCACTTAGATTGTGGGTGTTTTCTGTTCCCAGAACCTTACACATCTCCTGGAAGAACTTCAATACAGAAGGTTTCCCTAGGGGTATATGCTACACAGAGCAATAAGAATTCTATGCCCCAGGGGCAGCTAGGAGGCACAGTGGATAGAGTACCGGCTCTAAAGTCAGGAGGACCTGAGTTCAAATCTGACCTCAGACCAAATACTTGACACTTAGTAGCTGTGTGACCCTGGGCAAGTCACTTAACCTCAATTGCTTAAAAAAAAATTCTATGCCTCCAGACACACACTGCTTTACCAGGAAAAGGTTGTACTTGATACACATAGATCTTCCACTATAGTATAATCGTGCATCCTAACCTGGGTTTCCCTGATTTTTGGTGTTGCTCATAGGAAGCCTGAGAGTTGAAGAGATCTTGGTGCCCTTCTTAGAGCTACTGGCAACACATGCTTTTTTCCTCCTTCCCAGATCTTTTGCCTCTTTGAGAGCAGTCATTAAACATTGTTGTTTTTTGTTGTTGTTGTTGTATCCAGCTCTTCATGACCCCATTTGGGGTTTTCTTGGCAGAGATACTGGAATGGTTTGCCACTTCCTTCTGCAGCTCATTTTACAGATGAGGAAACTGAGGCAAACAGGGTGAAGTGACTTGTCCAGCATCATGTAAGCGGTAAGTGTCTGACGCCAGATTTGAACTCAAGTCTTCCTGACTCCAGGCTAGGCACTCTATTCACTGAGCCACCTAGCTGCCTCCAAATAATCATAAAATATATGGAAATGTAACTAATTTGGGGTGGGAGAGGGAAGGAAAATATTTCTAACTGAATCTCAACCAGGGCAACACCCTCAGATGTCCTGGGTGACTCTGTTGGAAAGAGAGGGGACGTCCCAGAAAGCATGAGTGATCAAGAATGGATACTAGGCACAAAATCTCTGCACAGTAGTCAAGCTATTCTCATAATGCATTCTTTTAATACTTGAATTTCCCTGAATTTCACTAGTGATTCAGGAGAAAGGAGAAAAGAGATAGGCAAAAGAAGAGGCAGTCACTTACCTCTGTCTAGCAGGCTGAGTAAATGCCCATAATGGGGCAAAATAAACATCCCAAGGACAAGGCATAAGCAGGCTGCTTTTCCTTGACTTAGGGTTGACAGCAGGAGGTAGCCATAGGAAAGGATTTGGAAGTGGGGTTTAGCAGCTGGATGCTTCTTATTGTCCCTGGAAAAGTGCAGGCTATTTTCTGACAGCAAGCTGGGTAAGTGTCTGATTGCTCTGCTATGTAGTCCTCTGCTAGGGAAGATGGAACTCTTAAACCATCTCATTTATAAAATAAGGGGGTTGGACCAGATGACCTCTAAAATCCTTTTGAACTCTAAATCTGTGATCATATGATCTGCCAGAAAAGTGGCATGAGGATTTAGTGCCTTCTCAAAGTGCACCCACCAAAGCTGGTCAAAGACGGCTTGAGAAGTTGGATTGTAAGCTCTCAAATTGTCACTGGGCCTGCTGCCTGCTCTGCTATTAACATCTTCCCCAACCTCCCACCCCCTCCTCCTTTACACTTGGGCTTTGAAGACCCTTAGAACTGGTTGCTACTGTGAGCTTTCCAGAGCCCTGGTGCTGTTATTGCTATTTGTGTAATGGGGGGTGGGGATGAGGGTGGGTGGGCATCATCCTCACAGGCTGACTCCGAGGGAACATCATGCGAACATGACCCAGTTGTTATCTCTCCAGGGGAAACTTGTTAAGGAAATTGTGTCAAAGATCTAATGATCACACAAGATTCCTGGAGCAAACTCCATTCTCACCACAGAGTAATAAAAATCACTCTCTAGGCCAGTAATGGGAAAAATCATATAATAATTACATTCATTTCCTGTGATAATAAAATGACAACACTAGCTGAATATATAACCTTTAGCAGACATTTATTTGAGGAATGAAATGACACTTAAAGGAAGTGTGTGTGTGTGTGTGTGTGTGTGTGTGTGTGCCCATACAACTACAGAAGTTTCCATATTTCAACACCAAAAAGCAGATTTCAGTTTATGGAAAAGCCACAATTGATTTCTAACCTTAGTCCAGTTTGGCTTGATTTTCCTTTCTTAATCACAGAAGAGGTAATGTAGTATAATCAAAAGCAGAATGGCCTAAGAGTCAGGAGACCTGAGTCTTTGTCCCAGCTTGGCTAGTAGTTAGCTAAGGGACCTTGGACAAATCACCATTCTGGATTTCAGTTTTCTCCCTATTAAGTGAAAGGATGGGGATTAATGATCCTCAAGGTCCCTTTCATCTCTAAGACCCTATATCCCTAGGGGAAAAAGCAGATGCAATTTTGAGGCTCAACTTTCACAAGATCTTCCCAAAAGAGGTGCTTTCAAAAATTTTCCAGCAAGTAGAGGAGATAACAAAAATCCTTTATAAAAAGAAAAGAGAAATAGGAAGTTGTTTTGTATTACTTAATATCAGAATAAATTTAGCTTTCCTCCTTTGGCTTTCTTTTGATTTAAATATTATCATTAAGAAAATACCATTGGCATTATTGTGTAAAAAAGGGACTTGAAGCCTATTTTATTTTAAATAATATTTTACAAATGACTTTTTAAAAATTGTAGTCATTTCTACATATGATCCCCTCTCTGTCACACTAAGTCCTATCTTGCAATAAAAGAAAAAAATGGTTAAGAAAAACCAATCTGCATAGTAATCATATATGACAGCAATAAATCAATTGATAAATCAATAAATATTTATTAAGCACCTCTTATGTTCCAGGCGCTTGGTAAGAGGAGGAAGGGAGGTATAATTTCATCATTTGTTCTCTGAGACCAACACCGGTTATTTCAGTTACTCTGGGTTCCATTTCCTTTAAGTAATCCTTTGATTTACATTATTGTATTCATTGTGTATTTTAATTCTTCTAGTTCCATTTACTTCACTCAGCATCATTTCAAGTAATCAATCAATAAGTATTTAACAAGCACCTATTAATACCAAGTACCGTGTTAGAGCTGTGTTAGGGACACAAATACAATGAATGAAACTCCCTACTGGCAAATAGCTTACATTCTAATGAGAGAGAGAGTGTGTATCTGTACAGTAAGCATATGTAGGAATAAATATGAAGACAATCCATACAATGAATTTGTAAAATGAAGTCATTAAATACAAGGTAGTTTGAGAGGAAGGGAGAAGGAAATCATGAAAGTTTCTTGCAGAAGGTGGTGCTTGAGCTATCTGAAGGAAGAGAGGGATTAGTGGAGGTGAGAAAGGAGTGTATACAGTAATGGAGGATGGCCTGTTCAAAGATCAGGATATGGAAAACTGAGTGTGGTGTGTGAGGTACAGAAAGATCAGTTGGCCAGATCACAGATTATAGGAGGGACAGTCATGCCCAATGAAGCTGGAAAGATATATTGCAGCGAGGTTGTGAAGGGCTTTAAAAGCTAAACAAAGAAGTTGATATTTCATCCTAGAGGCCATAGGAAGCCACTGGAGTTCACTAAAAAGGGGAATGACAGTTGTATGAAGTACATGAAAATACTTATTCATCATTATTTTCTTATAACCATAATTTGTTCAGATATCCCAATCAAACATCATATACTTTAATTTCTAATTTTTTGCTACCAAAAAAAGTGCTGCTATGAATATTTTGGTGTATATGGGGTCTTCCTTTCCATCTCTGACCTTCTTGGCTAGTATTTCCAGTAGATGAATTACTGGTTCAAAAGGATTAAACAATTTAACAAGTTTTCTCAACTAATTCGAAATGGGCTGGCATGTGGTGAGATCAAGGGATGGCAGATGGACAGTCAGAATATTCTACAAATATCTTTCTAACATTAAGATAAGACAAAAAAGGGTTCTATTTTGTTGTGTGGACCCTGTGTGGCAAATTTATGGGAGGATACAGACAAAAGTCACGTAGAATTGGCAGGCACAGGTGAGCTTTGATTGTCTTTGTTGGCCAGAACAACGAAATCAGTGAGATCACAGATTGATTTGAGTACTAGAATATTCATTATACACTTATGGTAAATGGTGTAAAATGCTAGTCTAAACCTAATTTATCCCAAACTGCTTTCCAATTTTCCCAGTAGTTCTTGTTGAAACTATTCTTCTATTACCTATTTATTCTTTCTCTTTTAGTTTTTAAAATGAAATGTCCTATTAAAAACTTAACATTGAATATCAATACAAACAACTAAACATGTATGTTAATTGTTTATATTTAAATTAATTTCACCATAAAAAGTATCATAACATTTTCCCACTCACTTCTTCCAGATCCTTATCAGGACTGGTCCATTCTCATTCACCTTCCTTCTTATATGATCAGAATGAGTGTGTACTCCATTTTCTATCCAAAGCATTTTTTTCTTTACATTATTTCATAAAGATTATTTCAGATTTCTTTGTCTTCATCATACTTTTTTTGTTCTTAATGCATTATATATTCTAGTATGTTGATGTACCACAATTTATTTGACCTGACCCTAACTGTTGGACATTTCATCTGTTCCCAGTTTTTTTTTTTTTTTGCCATTACATATAATTCTTTTGTGAAAATCTTTGAACAGAAAGCTCTTCTTGTTCTATTTTTATAATGCTTTCAGGGTATACTCCCAATAAGGGAATTATTGAGTCAAAGGGTATAATTTTTCTTTTGGTAATTACTATCGCATACTGAAATATTATTCTCCTAAAAGATTATTCTACAAGTTTGTAATTCCATAAGCAATGGATGAGTGCATTTATTCCTCTACAAACATGCTGGCATTGAGTTCTGTTGCTTTTAAATATTTTTGCCAATTTAAGTGAAATGAAGTGGTACTTCATCATTCTTTTAATTTGTGTCTTTTTTGTTATTGGAGAGGTGAAACATTTTTTAAAATGATTATATTGATTTGCTTCTAAAAATGATTTCTTTATATTCTTTGACCATTTGTCAATCAATTGTGAAGTAAGAATTTCCACTGTGTCTTGTTAATGGTTCACAGCACTAGAGTTGGAAAGGACTAAAGAAACTATCCAGTCCAACTCCCTCATTTTTGTAAAAGAGGGAACTGAAGCCTACGTAGGTCAAGTGACTCATCCAGTCATACCAGCAGCAAGCATCAAAGATGGCATTTTAATCTAGGTCCTCTACTGTCAGAGCCCGTGCTCTGTGCACTGGATTATGCTGCCTTTCTTTTTTTTTTTTTTTAAATCTTTTTGCCGTTAATATTTTCCTAGTACATTTTTCTTTTTTCTTTAATTAGATTCATTTTTGTTGTACAGAATTTAAAATTTTTCATGTAGTTATGAACATCTGTCTCATCCCTAATGATTCCTTCCATTTGTTGAATCAAAAAGAAATTCATCTCCTTGACAAAATTGAGATAAATATTTAATTTATCTTTCATCTTTTTATAGGTTTAAAAAAAATTTAAGTCTCTCACCAATCTTGAATTCACTAGAGGCATATAGGATAAGATATGGTTCTAAATTATTTTCCTCTCAGATTGCTAACCAATTTCTCCAAGCACATTTGCTAAATAATGAATCCTTTCCCTAGTTGGTATTTTCTATTGGCTTTTCAAACACTAATCTTTTAAATTCCTTTCATGGAATGTCTTACATATCCATTCTATTTCATTTATCTCTCTATTTTTTACCCAATACCACATAGTTTTGAAAATTTCTTGTAATAAAAGTCTGGGAGTGTAAGACTATATAAATAGATACCTAGATATCAGTTTTTTTTAATGTACCCCTCAATATTTGTGCCCATTTGTATTCTGATATATACTTCATTATGATTTTGTCTAATAATAAAACTTTTGTGTTTTTATTGGTATTGCATTAAATATATAAATTAATTTGAGGAGTATCCTAATTTTTACTATACTAGTCCAATCCATCTATTAACATCAAATGGTCCTCCAGTAATTTAAGTCTCTTATTTTATTCATTATCACTGTCCTTAACAAGTGCTCTATTCCTACGTAGGTTAATTTAAAAAATGTTTGATAGCTGAATTTTTTTTTGCGGTTGTTGTTATTGTAAAATGAGTTTCTTTTTATATTATTTTACTCCATGGCATACTGGAGCCAGCTTGTACTGGTTATGAGAGAGTTGATTGTTAAATTTTCAGTGTGAGCATTTACACTTTGGAAATCAACAAATGCTACAAATAAGGGCTTGATTTAGTATTTTGTTGATTTCTAGACATAAGAAAATGATGGACAAAATGTTAATAATGCAGATTAAACTTAAAAGTTCATCCCATGTACATTTTATATATCTGGAGAGCAGGTTGTTAAACATTTACCAGCACATTCCTGGTTTTATTGCTCTATAAATAAGAATGCTAATAAATAAGAATGCAGTGATTTTATGGATAAATCTTCCAGCTATAAACCTTGATAAACTAATTTATTGTCTCCACTGGTGGCTGAAATTTTTAGATACATTATCATGTCATCTACAAATAATAATATTTTGATTTCTTGAATTCTAGTTGATCCCTCTAATATATTTTTCTATTATTGCAATTACTATAATTTCTAATATTATATCCAAAAAAGCACTGAGAACAGGCATTTCATTTTGTACCTGTTTTTAGCAAACATTTTTGCTTATATGTGCTTTTCATGTTTCTCCACTGTGTACTTTGTTGATTCTCAGCTTAAGGTAGATGCTTTTTATTGTGTTGAAGAAAAATCTTTCTATAACAGGGGTCATTAACCTGAGAGTCTATGAATTTTAAAAATATATATTTTGTTAACTTTATTTCAACATAATTGGTTTCCTTTGTAATCCTATATATTTTATTTTATGCATTTAAAAACATTATTCTGAGATGGGGTCTTTAGGCTTCCCCAGTCTGTCAGAGGAATCCATGATATAAAACAGGTTAAAACCTCTGCTCTATAGCTATTCTTTTTTGATGGTAATTTTTTTTAAAACATGAATTAAATTGAGATGTTATGAAATTTTTTCTGCAATGATTAATATATGCTATAGGATTTTAGTTTATATGTGTTATTATTTTTGCATTTTCTCTTATGTTAAGCTAGCCTTATATGTGTGATAAAATCTGTTAGATCATGCTGTATAATTTTTAATGCATTGATGTATTCTATTGGTTAATATTTAATTTTATATATTTTACAACTATTATATCATGGAATAGCTCAGAAAGTATCATTGAGGATGTAGTGATCACTGACCTTGTGACACAGATTTCTCACTACCAATTCCTTTGGTGTTCTCTGTGCTTCAGACTTCAGAGCTTGGCACAATGGCCTGTCATTTAAGTCTCCCTTGGGGAATGTGCCCAGAGATGCATAAGGAAGGTTACTTGAGCTTCATGGCAAAGCTACTCTTATGCAAAAATGCCCTCCTTATCTCTTTTCTCCCATCTCCAATACTATAATATTTTCCACAAGCAAGATCATGAAAACTAGTCTCAAACAATGACTCTTATGTGCTTTCTACAGGAAGCCCCAATATGAGAAGAGTACTGCTGTATTCTTACTCATAATAATAACTAGCATTTATATCACTCTTTAAGGTTTGCTAAGTACTTTGCAAATATTATTTCATTTTTATCTTCACAGCAATCCTGGGACATATTATTATCCTCATTTTGCAGATGAGGAAACTGAGGCAGACAGAGGTGAAATGACTTGCCCAAGGTCACAGAACTTGTGTCTGAGGGAAGATTTGAACTCAAGACTATCCTGACTCCAGGTCCAGCTCTCTATCCACTGCGCACCTTAGCTCCCTCCTTCAGAGATATTGTCTTCAGCCCCTACAACTCAGCTGAACTGCTCAGCTAATAACCCTCTCTCAAGCTTTTGTGGAACCCTACCACCATATATAATATTATTTCTATGGGGGAAAACATTATGATATTAAAATAACTGATTTACAAATAAATTTTGAAGCAGTCTACTTGTAAGTTGGGGTCTGCTTATACCTCCTTGTTGGGGGAGAACATAATGATATACTTATATATTCTGAGACTAAGGACTAATACTTTGAAGCTGATATAAGAGCAAGGATAGCTGAGCACAAGCAGACATCAAAATCACTGGCAGCAGTGGCAAGTTTCTTGATCTTGATTGGTGTGTGTGTGTGTGTGTGTGTGACTGTTATTTTCCTGGTGTTTGGAGGCTTTTTTGTTTACTCCTACTTTCTATATTGGGTGCTAGTTAAGTTGGCCAAACTTACAAGCTTCAGTCATAACCAAAGGGATATAAATCGAAAACACTTACAAGGACCACCTCACATCCATCAAATTGATGAAAAACAATGAAATCCAATGCTAGTAGGGTTGTGGAACCAGGTACACTCATTCACCATTGGTAGGTTTGCAAACTTGTAGAATCTTTAGGGAGCAATGCATTGGAAAAGTTACCTTCCCCATTCAAATAATACCCAATTTACCCTGAATGTGTTATCAAAAATGAACAACAAAGAGCTATCTGTTCTAAGATTTTCAAAGCAGCATTGTATAAAAATGCAAAACACTCGACGCAAACTAAATGTCTAGCAATAAGGGAAGGGTCAAATATATTGTGGTAAATTAATATAACAAAATACTACAGTGCAATTAAAGTCACAAGTATGAGGAATATAAAATCATCTGGAACAATCTTTATTAAATAATGCAAAGACAAAAAAAAAAAAACAGAATCAAGAGGATGGTATAAAATTGTAGAGGAACAGCAACCAAAAATGAATAGCCAAATAATCTAATGTGGACTTAGACTTACAGGGAGAGACCAAAATAGTGTCATAGTTAAAATTAATTGATTTAAATGTAAACATTTACTAAGCAAGTTTAGTGGTTCGTATTGATAGTAAAGGGTGAACACATAGACTCAGAGGCTCCATTTTCCAACATCCACTCTCACTGGCCAGTTGGGTACCCATAGATGCCACTTCTCCCATCAGTCCCATTGTAGAGTTTCTCTAGTTTTATCGCTCGGCCCCCATCCAATGTATTCCCCCAATATCAATTGTTAGCTAATATTTCCCCAATGTCATGTAACCAATTGACCATTTTATTTCCCTTCAATATCAGTTAGCTAATCAACACCAATTAGCTTTTATAAAGGAATATTTACTGGGAAAGTATGCCTATTCAGTCAATAAGCCTTTTAAAAATGTCTATTATATGCCAAACACACAGTACCAAGCACTGCAAGTACAGCAAGGACAGAAGTGCAAAACCATCCTCCTTCCCCAAACTTGGACCCACTGGCCTAAAAATTTATCAAAATTTCCACCACCAAGTTCACTTTTGGGGGTGTCATAACTTATAGACAATTTGCTTCCCTGTTTACAGGACATTGTGTCTTAACTGCCAGGTTGTTCCATTGCTGGGATGGGTCAGGAAGGCAGCTTCTTAGAGTTGGCTCTTCACCTGTCTCACAGAATACAATGAGTAACTGCTTGCTTATGCAGCTACAAAGTCCCATGTTTTTGAGCATGATTTGCCCCTTACTTTCATCCACTCCCAGAAAGCTTCCATCCACAAACAGAAAAGAGGCAGTTAAATTGCCATATCATTTACTCAAGGATGTTACTGGACTTTATTACGACAAGACCTTCTTACTTGAAGCAAAAAAGAAGGCAGCCTTGATAAAAGAAGTGAAAACAGAACCACAATTCATGAAACTGCTAATTTTGCTTTGCTGTGTCAGAACAAAGGACCCTCCCCCATCTATGTTCTCTCCACCATCAGATCCTGGGGTAAAATGAGGAATAATATGGTGAAGCTAGCTTGTATTTGGAGAGCTGATTGTTTATTTTCAGTGTGAGTATTTATACCTTGGAAATCAGCAAATGCTACAAATAAGGGCTTTGTTTATTGTTTTGTTGATTGTAGACTACAGAAAGTGATGAAGAAAGATATTTTAAAATGCAGATTAAACTTAAAAGTTTGTTATGCATACTTTTTTTTTCCTTCAGAGAACAGGTAGTTAAATATTTACCAACACACCTTCAATTGGAACTCATCATGTGCTACAACTAAGTGTATCCTATAAGCTCAGATAAAAGCTCTCCCAGTTGAGGGATTAGGAGCATAAAAGCCAAGATAGTTTTCCTTAGGTAGAAACAAAAATCAGTAAATGAATGCTAAGATCAGTAGCCAAGATAATGATTTACAGAGTTGAAGGGCCAGAGGAAGTAAATGGTCACAGAATATTAGTACTGATAGAGGTCTCAGAGATCATCTTGTCTTGCCAAAAAGCTCTGTTCTGCCAAAAGCATGGCGATTAATAATTTCTTGACTTGCCCTAATGATCATTTCATTCTTCAAAAGTTAGAGAAGCAAGAAAGGAGAATTCTGGATCTGATGTTCACCATCAGAGAAGAACTGATTGCTTGGGAAGAAATGAGGAGAATCTTGAGGGAAGTGATCATTCCATCTTATTCAATTTTTTTTTCATTTTATCTTCAATTCTAAATTTTCTCCTTGCCTTCCCTCCTACGTGCTGCCTTTCCTTCTCATATGTTAGAGAAGACAAGAAATACAATAACCTTCACATATTTCAAAGCAAGCAAAATGATCACTCCATCTTTAGAATTTCTGATAGAGGAGTCAAAAGCTAGACATCATTTGACTCTACCCTCGATTTTGAGAGAGCAAATTTCAAAGAGTTCAAAGAAAGAATAAATAATATCTGTTATACTAAAATTTTGGAAAATTTCTAGAACAAAATTCTAAAGACACAAAGTGAGATAATTCTAACTAGAAGGAAAAAGGGAATTGTCCAAAGAGAATATTGTAGATACACAGAGAGCTAGCTTATTTTGATTTTTAAAAGACAGAAGAGATAGAAGCAAAGATAGGTAACAGGATCAATACAAAAGCATGGTATGGTATTGTAAGAGTAGGGTCAGACATGCTAAAGAATTGATGAGCTAGAACTGATGAAGAAAGCTAAGGACAGAATGTGTTGAGTGTGTGTGTGTGTGTGTGTGTGTGTGTGTGTGTGTGTGTATGTGTGTGTGTGTTTTCTCATATCCTGGGAAAAAGTAGAGGTGAGATGGGGCAGAGGAGAAGAAGTCAGGCCTTTTGAGAACCCAGGGTTACTTTCATGCATGAGTGTGCTACAGCCAGCTCAAACTGCTTGCTTGAGCCACTTATTAAATTTTCAATAACTTTACAGCTCAGGGCTTGATTTATTATTTTGCTAATTGTCTAGAAATTGATAAAGTAATAGAGAAAATATTAATAATGTAAATTAAACATAAAAATGTGATGTGCATACTTGTTTTTTCTCCCATAGAGATGATTGTTAACCATTTACCAGCAAACACTGTCCTCATGTCATAAAAAGGATATGATCACTTCTGGGGTAGATGGAATAATACTTTTTAATAACAGAGAAAAGGCTGAGTTGCTATTATTTGTTTCTGTTTTTTCTGTCAAGAAGAACATACTTTTTTTTATATTGGAAAGGACAGAGCAAAAGTAGTTAATAGGGAATTAATACCCAAGAAAAGAAAGAAGAAATCTGCCCTTGATGATTTCAAGTTACCAGATTCAGAAGAACTACATCCTTAAATCCCAAAAGGCCTGGCAAATAAGATTGCTGAGTTATCTTTGAAAAATCATTGTGATTTAAAAAACACTAGGAAGCATGGGAATAAATGGAGATTTCCTTTAAAATGATAAGTAATGTCTATCTAAAATCAAGAGTAAGCATTATCTGTAATGGGGATAAACTAGAAGCTTTTCCCAATAAGATTGGGTTAAAACAAGAATGTCCATTATCATCATTACTACTCAATATTGTACTAGAAATGCTAGTGATAGCAATAAGAATAGAAAAAAAAACTGAAAGAATAAGCAGAGAGAAAGAGGAAACAAAACTAACACTTCTTGCAGATGATAATGATGATTTACTTAAACAACCTGAGAAAGTCAAGTAAAAAACTAATTGAAACAATTAAGAACTTCAGCAAAGTTGCAGGATATAAAACAAATGCACATAAATTGTTAGCATTTCTCTATATTACCAACAAGACCCAGCAGGAAGAGATAGAAAGAGAAATTCCATTTAAAATAACTACAAACAGTATAAAATATTTGAGACTCTCCCTGCCAAGACAAACACAGGAGCTACATGAACACAATTACAAAATGCTTTTCACACAAATAAAGACAGACCTAAATAATTGGAGAAATATTGATTGCTCATGGGTAATCTGAGCCAGTAGAATAAAAATGACATCACTACCTAAATTAATTTTCTTATTCAGTGCCATACCAATCAAACTACCAGAGAATCACTTTATAGAGCTAGGGGAAAAAATGGTGAAATTCATCTGAAGGAACAAAAGGTTGAGAATATCAGGGGAATCAATAGAAGGAAACCTATCAGTACCATATTTCAAACCAGACTACAAAGATATAATCATCAAAATAATGGGTATGAAATAGGGCAGTTGATCAGTGGAAAATACTAGTTACATAACATACAGAAGCAAATAAGTACAGTAACCTAGTGTTTGATAAATCCAAATATCCTAGTTTGTTGGGGCAAGAATTCACTATTTGACAAAAATTGTTGGGAAAACTAGACGGCAGTCTGGCAGAAACTAGGCATAGACCAGCATCTCATACCATTTAACCATTTGCTGAGATAAGCTCAAGATGGGTGTATGATTTAGACATCAAGGGTGATATCATAACCAAATTAATGGAGCATAGAAGAAACAACCTGTCAGATCTAAAGGATAAGAGAAGAGTTCATGATCAAACAAGAGATAGAGAGGGTCACAGGAGGTAAAATGGATACTTTTGATTACATAAAATTTAAAAGATTTTATACAAACAAAACTAATACATCTAAAACTAGAGGAAAAGCAGGAAACTGGGAAAAATCTTTGTAGCAAATTTTTCTGATAAAGGTCTCATTTCTAAAACATATAGAGAACTGAGTCAAATTTACAATAATTACAGTCATTCTTCAACTGATAAATGGTCAAAGGATAAGAACAGGCAGCTTTTAAAAGTAGAAATCAAAACTATCAATAGCCATATGGGGAAAAAAAGCTCTAATATACTAATAATTCAAGAAATACAAATTAAAACAACTCTGAGATACCACCTCACATCCATCAGATTGACTAGGATGATAAAAAAGGAAAATGACAAATGCTAGAGGAAAGCTGTTGGTAGAGCTGTGAACTAGCCTAACCATTCTGGAAAGCAATTAGGAACTATGCCCCAAAAGTTATTAACTGTGCATACACTTGGATCCAGTAATACCACTGTAAAATCTATATCCCAAAGAGATCAAAGAAAGAGAAAAAAGGACCCTTATGGACAAAAATATTTATAGCAGCTCTTTTTGTGGTAACAAAGAATTGAAAAAATGAGGAGATGCCTGTTAATTGGAGAATAGCTGAACAAGTTATGGTATATGAATGTAATGAAATACTACTGTGCTTTAGAAAATCATAAAGGGGATAGTTTCAGCAAAACTTGGAAAGACTTACATGAACTGATGCAAAGTGAAGAGAGCAACAGCAGAACAGTCTACATAGTAACGATGCTATAATCAACTTTGAAAGACAACTCTGATCGACACAATGACTCACCACAATGCCGAAAGAATCATGATGAAACATGGTATCCACCTCCAGAAAGAGAATAGATAGATTCAGAGTGAAGATTGAGCTATATTTTTTCTCATTCTTTCTTTTTCTTTTCCTTTCCTTTTTTTTGGAGGGGGAACATGGCTAACATGGAAATTTTTTTTGCATTACTATACATATTTGTAAAAGGTTTTGTATTTCTTGCCTTCTCAATGGGTAGAGGAAAAGGAAGGGAGAGAATATAGAACAAAAAAAATTAAAAAGTCAGGAAAGAAAGAATGCTGGGTTTTTTTAAAGGAAAGAATAGAGTCTGCAAACTTTAGAGTGGGTACTCATAAAGGTCACAGAAAGAGAGGCAGCCATACAAGAAAGCATGTTCCTACAGGGCCCATGCTGGTAAACTTTTATTCTGACCCACTGCCCAGAAGAAAAGATGTCTACACTTGGGGGAGGAGGAATGTTAACAAGAAATGAGGGAGGGTCAACTTACACTGTGTCATTGAGAATACTTTTAGGGTCATTCCTCTGCCTTAACTGCATAACTGTGTCAAAATTCAGAGACCGGTGATGATGGACTTTTTATCCTGCTGAGCACAATGACAGGACATTTAACTTATAGGCTCCACCAAGGTTCACTTCCAGAGCCTCCTCATACCATAGCGGTGACGATGGGTTTTCAAGGACTCTGCAAATGAAACACAAGTTTAGTCAGGTACCACTATGGCAGAAAGCTTTGTAAGTGGGCCTGGTGACAGACTGCATGACTTATCTGAGGACCAGCCTAGGTAAGTTTAGAGTAGTTTAAAAGCAGATTTGTCAAGGGATGACATTTTTTTGTTTTGTTTTGTTTTTCAGCCATAATGCTATTATAGGTTATCTTCTTTGGTGGAATGAATTTCCACACTGATGACACTACAGATTCCTGAAGTTTTAAAGTTTTACTTAGAGAGAGAGAGAGGGAGGGAGGGAGGGAGAGAGAGAGAGAGAGAGAGAGAGAGAGAGAGAGAGAAACATCTGTGCAGAGGCCCAGTGACTGCAAGTATTTAATCACCACTGTGTCTTGGGGAGAAGCTCTCACAGCTGTCCCAAGCCTTCATGCATCTGAAAAGCCTCTGTTCTTAAACCTTTAACTCTACAAGGGCATTTTTGAGTGCCAAAAATAGCAAGGCAGATAACATTGGAATACTGCCCTTAAATAAGGATCCTGGACCATAGCCCAGGATGCCTTTCCTTCCTCCCTCTCTCCCTTCCTTCCCTTCCTTCTTTCTTTCTCTTCCTTCCTTCCTTCTTCCCTTTGTTCCTTCCTTTCCTTCCTTCCTTCTTTCCTTCCTTTCAGTTTTGACATGGCAGGCATTTTGCAGGAAACAAACAATCCAACTTCTTTATAAAATAGATACAGCACTTATTTAAAAAGTTTTTTATCTGCTAGGATATGGGGCAAAACTCCATACTGACTTTGTTCTTTTCTGACTTTAAGCAGCAGCATTTTCATATGTAAAGGACAGGAATTCATTGAGCAGTTAGCAGAGACCATGACTTTGTTTCTTGGCCACAGAATGTCTTTGTATCTTTTCCCTTGCCCACTCATTTACATAGACAAGTGGAAGATATTCAAAAGGAAAAAGTAGAGGAACCCTGAACACTAGTGCTGTTTTGAGGTAGCTGCAAAAATGACTATTGCCTGGGTTATGGCCCTGCTTGCAGAATTGCAAATTTAGGAATTATATTAGTATCCATAAGCTAGGTGACCTAGGGTATTTCACCACATACCAGGAATGGACAGAGGAAAAGAGGCTAAGCCTGAAGGCAATACCTTGCTGGGGCAAGCCCAGCTCTTTCTTCTAGAAGGGTTGGTGCCTGGGGCTAGAAATATCCTTCTATGAGATGAAAGCCTCTGGGCCAAGAAGAAGGAGGAAATAAAATATGGGAGGCTGTTGCTGCTCTTACGCTAATATATACTTTTTTTTCTAAAAGAGCTAGTTAAACAGACATAGCAGCATCTTGGCTAAAGATTTCAGCAGAACAGTGTACAAAAGATCAGCATTTGACAATGGGACATTGCTCTGACAGTAAGACCAAGGTCAAGGAAAATAGCATGAAGCTGCATTCTGTTAGCATCAGAGGCATAAGCTGCCCTTCCTTGTGCCTGTCTTGGCCACATACTTTCTTGTACTTGGGTAGCTCTTTTCTTGTGACCTCCATATATAACCCCTCTTCCTACATTTCCCAGGTTTATCAGGGAAGCATTGTGGTTTTTTTTTCTGTTATTTCAGTAAATGCCTTTGATGTAAACTAATTGGATCCTCTGTCTGACTATTGAAAAAGGAATACATTAGTGGAGGCTTTTGAGTCTGGGAAGCGTAAACCCACACAGGACCAAACGGGGATAATTTCCACCTCCCAATCCACCTTAAAAGTTAAAGCTGACATTTGAAGAGCAATTTGGAACTATACCCAAGGGCTATAAAAATGTGCATACCTTTTGACCTAGCAATAGCACTTCTAGGGCCGTATCCCAAAGAGATCATACAAAAGGGAAAAGGACCCACATATACAAAAATATTTATAGCAGCTCTTTTTGTGGTGGCAAAGAATTGGAAATTGAGAGGACGCCCATCAATTGGGGAATGGCTGAACAAGTTGTGGTATATGAATGTAATGTACTGTTGTACACAGTACCAGCCACATTGAGCGATGACTGACTTTGATAGACTTAACCCTTCTCAGCAGTGCAAGGATCTAAGACATCTCCAAAGGTCTCGGGATGGAAAATGCTATCCACATCCAGAGAAAGAATGATGCATTTTGAATGCAGGTCGGAGCATTCTATTTGCTATTTTTTTTCTTCTGTTGTGTTTTGTTTCCTCTTTCTGGTGGTTCCCTCTATTGGTTCTAATTCTTTCTTACAATATCACTAATGTGAAAATATATTTAACAGGAATGTATACGTAGAGCCTATATCAGATTGCATGCTGTCTTGGGGAGGGAGGCGGGGAGGGAGGGGGAGAAAAATTTAAAACTCAAAAGCAATGGAAGTGATTGTTGATAAATTAAAATAAATTAACAAAAAAAAAGTGCAGGTTGAGGGCAATTACCCAGAGGGGACACTATATAGCTATTATTAACACAAAGAAGGATCATGTCTTTCAATAATAATAATAATAATAATAATAACTAATATTTTTATAGCACTTGCTATGTGCTAGCCTCTGCACTAAGCACTTTGCAATTATTATCTTATTTGATCTTCACAAAAATCTTGAGATATAGGTGCTATTATTATCCCCATGTTACAGATGAAGAGACTGAGGGAAACAGAGGTTAAATGATTGGTTCAGGTCACACAGCTAGTAAGTGTCTGAGACTAGATTTGAACTCAGGTCTTCCTGACTCTAGGTTCAGCATTCTATCCACTGCGCCACTGAGCTGCCCTTTAACTTTAGCAATACAGTACTAACACTTCCAATGCTTCCTCCATGGGAGGCGGAGCATTTTGCCAGGTTATGTGTCTGGTCCACATACAGTTTAACAGCATAGGGGGAAGGGAAGCAGGAGAAGGAGAAGAAGGGGGAAAAGCATAGGTCTAGAATGCCTGGAATGTCAGGTAATCCAGAGTGTCTTTGTCATACAGATAAGCAAGGGGAACAGGAAAGGGGGGGGAAAGAGCTGTTCTGGAATGTCAGGCAGTTGGGGGAGTGCTTTGTGAAAGCACACAGATAAGCAAGGGAACAGGAAAGGGGTACAGATAAGTCTGAGGTGGGATATCAATGCACGGTCTTGATTGCTTTTCTGGCTGGTCACATCTTGCATTTTATCTCGTATCTCACATCCTGCAGCCTGTTTGCTCCATCTGCCTCATCATTCATGATTCATTATGATATCCTCATCATTCTACTACACATATACCATAATTTGTTCAGCCATTTTATGATATGGTTTTCTAAGCTATTCCTCTCCAGAAAGAAGCACAGTACCCTCTGTTATATGTTAGAACTTTTGGCCAAATGTGGCTTCTTTCCCCAGAACAAGAGAAGGTCGGTATCATTAGAAACAGCCAGAGTAACTAGTGAATCTGTAGGTGCAGACACCACAGGCCCTAAGGAGTACTATCAATTAAGTACCAATGAAGATATGCCTTCTTAGCTACCTTATTTCTCACTGATAGATTCAGAAGTGCCTGAGATTTTCTTATCCTCTACTGAATTATTAGCAAAAGACACTAGCTCCTTTTGTTTACTCCAAGTATACAAGTCTGCAGGCCTGGCAGATCCATTCATTTCTTCACTGGACCTCACATGGGCTGTGGCATGTCTCAGAATCAGGACAAAAGGGACTCTGATGGCTGTGCCATAGTCTGGCACATAGCATTGCTATAGGACAGTTTTATGTCAATAAGTTAGAACTAGTTGAATTTCCCGCGAGCACTAATCTGTGTCTCCCTTGAATCCAGAATCCAACAGAAACAAGGGGCCAGCTATCAATGCTGCCAAACCTACAGATTAGTAACATTTCCATGAACCAACCTGACTGACTTACTAGTAATTACTGTTCAAAGAAAAACCTTTAGGCATCTTCAGAAACAAAGAGGAGTCTTGATCTGTCCCACAGCTTCCTAGTCCTGAAAAGCAGCCATGGATGAGATTCAAGCCTACTATCTGATTATACAGCTCAGCTCTACAGGAGAACAGACTTGAGTGGTGGCACGAAGATAAAAATAACTGGCCTTGTTTTCCCCACTCCTGTCGTGCATATAAATCCTATAGGCTCTGACGACTTCACTGCATTAAACAGATGTTAAATAGAATTTCAGAGAGGCTGGCAGAAGGAAGAAGAGAACGCAGTAGAAAGATACAATTGGGGGAAATGGGACTTTGGAATTTGGGGCTAAATACCTGGAATTGAAATCTAGCCTAATAGCCATACAGTGTCATTCTCATGGGGGGTGAAGGTGGGGTGGTTCTTTTTCTTTGTATTAATTAACAGAAGTTTCTATTGAAAGCAAGGAAAGGGTTAAATGCAGAATGGCCATTTAAAAAAAGATCATTCTACTTTTGTTCTTTGACTAGTTCCTAAGGAGAAGTGGCCAAGATGAGGCCACAGAGGCTGCAGATCTCCTAAGAGGTCAGAAAACTGAACCTTTATCCTACAGAGTTGCCTAATGTCATGAAAAGGAGGATAGAGGAAGGGATAAAGAGATTATGCTTGCATATTTTTTCTTTGGAACCCGAAATAAAGACTAGACTGTGGCTGGTTAGTTAGGCTGGCTAGAATGCATAGCATTCACGAGGGCAAGGTGACACGTTCAGTCATTTGATGGACCAATTATCAAGGTCAACTATGAAAGCATTTCAGAGATGCTTGAGTTTTAGGTATTTGGATTGCCACAAATCTACCTCTACCATTGGAAAAATAACACATAGCTTATGGCTTACTGCTGTCAGTCAGTAGCATCATCATCAACTTCCTTTCTCACCCCAGAAACCTCTTCATCTTAGAAAACCACTCTAACCATGGAATTCAAGGCTGCTCCTGAATATCTCAGAAGTACCCTCTGCCTCTGCAGTCTCTCCCTCTTATCAGGTGGCTCCTCCCAGAGACTCCATTTAAGGAGAGCATCCAGGTAGTCAAGTCTTCATTACTCATCAGGTTTCCTCCCTTGTCCCCTCCCCACACTGCCTTCTTTTCAGCTTTTTAAAATATATTATCTTCCCCCATTAGAATGTAAGTTTCTTAAGGGCAAGGACTGTCTTTCCGTTTGCTGGTATTTTTTAAAATTATATTTGCTTTGTATCCCACTGCTTCGCAGAGTGCCTGACACAAAGTAAGTGCTTAATAAATGTTTGTGGACTGACTGATTAAGAAGTACAATGTTTTAACAATATATAATTATATATAACAGAATACAACTGTGATGGGTGTCTTGGTGCATGTACCAAGTGCTTCTGACAGCATCTCCCTCATGTGGAGTCTGAAGAGCCTCTTTTGGGAAAGTCGTGATGACATGGAATGAAAGTGCTTTGGAGAAAGTGGAGCACACATAGACATTTTGTAATTGGTTCCAGTCTGCTAACTACATAGTTACGAAAACTCCCTTTTTCTTAATTGGCTGCATAGCTGAAACTGGAGAAGTCTTCAACAAGACCTGACTTTTCATTCTACTTTTTCTCTGCTTAAGAAAACTGGGACATTTGTTCATTTCCAACCTTCTGGCACCACTTCTGTTCTCTTCCTTTCCTCATGGATTCTTCCACTATATTTGCAAAGAATGGAATTCTACCCTGGAGACTTTGGTTGATTTAAAGCTTCTATTTCTATGAGCCTTTCCTTAGACTGAATGCCTTATTAGCTATATTTATTCTACCATTTCAGTATAAAGATTATACTCTTTTGTAAAGAAGATAGATGTCTAATGGAAGCTGAGTGTCTCTGCTTTTTCTCTTATACCAGATGCTGAAGCACTGGTCTGTCCCTTCCTCCTTCTTACTGGAAAAAAACAAACAAACCATATGCTTAAAAATGCTTAGCATTTTTGGCCATCCTGAAGAAGAACCTCACATTTTGTTGTTGTTCAGTCATTTTCACTTGTGTTTGAATCTTCATGACTCCTTTTTGGGGTTTTCTTGGTAGAGATACGCAGTGGTTTGTCATTTCCTTCTCCAGCTCATTTTACAGATGAGGAAACTAAGTCAAACAGGGTTAAGTGACTTGCCCAGGGTCACACAGCAGTAAGAGTCTGAGGCCAAATTTGACCTCAGGAAGATGAGTGTTCCTGACTTCAGGCCCAACACTCTATCTACTGCACCATCTAGCTTCCTAACCTGAATATCCTATACTTTTTTTGTCTGATTCTTTGTAATTGTCCCTAATTATCTGATATATATCTGCCCTATGTTCCCAGTTGGCCTATACGTTTCATGGGGACAAGAAATGCCTCCTTCATTAAAGAAAATTTTTTTCTACCACTCTCACTCCCTCTACCTTCATTGTGAACCTTCTTACATATACTCACAGAACTAGGAAGTGCTCAGTAAAATATTCATTGATTCTTTGAGGAGGGATAGTGGCAATTTAGATGGCCTGTTGGATTAACACATCTTGATGGAAAATTCTTTATAGAATATGCTTGTAATTTGAGGCACAAAACCACGGCTCCGGGTTTACATGAACCTGCTTGAATCTTAGAGATTTCTCTCAACTTTTCTCTTTGGCTAATGTCCTAATCTATGGTTGTCTCTGGGAACATCAGAATATAGTTTGTGTCTAGGTCTCAACAAAAGAGCTCCAACAGTCTTTAACTCCCATGCAAGCACTCAAGCTTACAATACATTGAATAAAGAACAGGCTTTATGTAATGCAACAAAAACACAAAACAGAGACAACTGAAACCTAAGCTCAGGATTGATCAAAAAAAAAAATACAAGTTGGTGAGTTTGATGTTTATCCTAAGCAAATTACTAAAAACCCTAATTAAACAGAGGGTTCATGAATACTTAAAAAGAGAGGCATTAATCACTAGTAGGGAGTAGGAGTTCAATTAATCAACAGTTCTTTAAGATGGTAGTAGCCAAGGCTATAGAGATTAAAAAAAAAAATTAAACAAGTTTCTGCCTTTTAGTTTTCTTGAGCACTGGGAGGATGGAGGGCAGACACTGAATTCTGTTGCCAGTCACTGGTCACCTTGTATAGCCCTGCTACAGTGTGGTAGGTGGGTACTGAGTGAAGGATTGTTAGCTGTTATTAGCTTATGGGATTGTTTCCTTGTTTAGGGTCTGAGAGAAATTAATATTGTATTATATTAATAACTAATTATTAATATGTGATTCACTCTTTTCCCTTCTGTTAAGGTAGAACTCCTGAAAAAGTCAGTCAGTCTCTGAAGGGCATGGCTGAGTGATGAGATTTGCTCCTAGCCCTCAAGGCACATGCTCCTTAGTTGGGCAGGACCCCAACCAACTAATTTCTGTTTAGAGTATAAACAGAGTATAAGTCTGGGTGAGCATTTGCCAGGAGGAGGAATCCCTTGTCCTTAGTTTCCTCCATTAGAGTTTAGGACAACTCAGCTCATGAAGGAGAAAATTAATTAAAGAGGTCCAGATAGAGATGGCTTCCCCTTGCCCAGATGCCTCGAGGCTGCTGAGTCTCATGATCAAGCCACATTCTCAGCAGGAGGAGCTGAAGACTTTTAGTCCACCTCTTCATTAAATGTCCACTAATCAGGGCTGAGTTTCACTTGTGTGGGGTGTTCCCTTTCAGAAGGGATTTAAGGCATTTCAGGGTCTCCCTTGGGGTCTTTGGTTACCTACAGAAACCACTGACCATCAGTTTATTGATTGATTTGTTGACTGTAATAAATTATTAATTACCCAGACACTCTATCTCTAAGATTTTCATTCATCTCAGATAGTATCTTACACCATAAGGACAATGGAACATACTTTTTCTCTCTGGCATAATTCTTACTTGGGAGAGGTTTGAAAGGTCATGAGGATCAGAGAAAATGTTTAGTTCTCCATCTTATTGGTCACATGACCCAGGCCAATCTTTTTAAAGGTATATATCAACCCAACTAGTTTGTAGATGTTTGCTCTGGGGAGGCAGATGGAGAATGGGAGGAGTGTCTATTAGCCAGCCATTGGCCTCAACGATTAGAGTATGGCTATGCTACTTCCCTGAGCCTATCTGGAAAAGGATCTATCAACTTCCTCCTAAATTTGAGAGAGAGAGAGCCCCTAAGTCTATATAATTAACCCACTTATCTCCAAGCTCCGCTACTGATGACAACAATGTATTTTGAATTCAAGATATTCTTGACTCCCAAACCTAAGATATTGTATTGCTTTTATTGAGGTAAAGGAGTTGATATTTATTAAAAAGATTTTAGAGCTGGAAGGGACTTGAGCCATCATCTAATTTTTAGACCTCATACCTATTTGGCCTTAAAAGGGGAGTGTGGTATATTGAGGAGAGTGCAGGAGTTAGAGTTTGGAAGGCTTGAGTCCACATCCTTCCTCAGACATTCACACATCCTATGTGACCTTGTCCATTGGACTATAGATTCTCTAAAGTCCCTTTTGTCTCTAAAGTTATGATTCCATACGTCATTTACAACCCCTCTAAGTCTGTTTCTTTGTGTGTAAAATGGGGATAAAGAATACCTCCATTTCTACTTTGTAGGATGTTTGTGAAATTTGAATACATGTAAAATGTTTTACTAACCTTAGGATGTTATATAAATAACGCCTCTTATTGTGCTGATCTTTCATTTTATAGATGAGGAATCTGAAGCTCAATAAGTTGAAGTGATTTGTCTAAGATCACACACATAGAAAGGAACAGAGTCAGAAGCAGAACCCGAGCTCTGACTCCAGGGCTTTTTCTACTATACCATGATGGTTGTCTGTTCCCAGTTAACAGAATCATGGGATCTTTAGAAAAGACTGTTATCTATCCCCCCCACATCCCCCCCCCCCCCACCCCCCCCATGGTGTAGCATAAAGAGTACAGGTCCCAGGAGTCAGAAGGTCTAAGTCTGAAGGACCTCAGAAACTATCTAGTTTAGCCCCCTCATCTTACAGATGAGGAAACTGAGGCAAGGAAGGTTAAGTGACTTGACTTGCCCAAGGTCACATATGTAGTCAGTGTCAGAAGTGGGATTCAAACCCCTGTTCCTGAGTCGGTGCTCTTCTCACTGTACCAGGTATTGTGTTTCTTTTTTCCCTTTTCAGTATGTATGTGTATGTGTGTTCGAATTTGGCTCAGTGCTGATAGACACAATGTTTCACTTTCTGTACACTGTGTTAGCCATAGCAGCCAGACCTTTCTATCCATTCTCTGCCTGCGGCGCCTCGGAAGGAGAAACCACTAGGGCAATTGTAATTAGAGTTCAATTACATCTGCGTTTCAAATGAGTACAATCTACTTTGGTTTTCACAATATTGGGGCCTGAATAACTTGTGGCTCTTCAAATTGAGAGTGACTACAATATTTAGTCTCAGAAAAGAGAATAACTGCTAGATTCGAAACGCCTCGGGCTAGTTTAGCCCCTGAGGTTTGGTTTTGGGGGTCATTATGGATAAGGAGTTTCATTTCTGTGAGACTTCACAAAATAATAATTGAAGGAGAATAGGACTGGACCTGGGGTTTAACTCGAAGGATAAGGAAGCTCCCTTCTCTTCAGCTCTTAATCTCAAAACTTTCCTAAAGCAATGAGAGGTCAAATAGCTTGCCTCAGGTCACACAGCCAGCATGTGTCAGAAATAGGACTTAAACCCATATCTTCCTGATTCTGAGGCTGGCTCTCCATCTACTCTGCTAAGATGCCTCTCAGTAAAGCTAACTGACATGCAGAGAGGTTTTAAGGTTTGCAAAATGCTTTACATGCATTTTTCTACTGTTGTTCAGTTGTTTTTTAGTTGCAGCTGACCCTTTTGACTTGGCAAAGATCCTGGAGTAGTTTGCCATTTCCTTCTCCAGCTCATTTTACAGACAAAGAAACTGAGGCAAACAAGATTAAGGAACTTGCCCAGAACTGCATAGTTGGTAAGTGACTGAGGCCAGATTTGAACTCAGGAAGATGAATCTTCCCGACTCCAGGCCTGGCACTCTATCCACTGTTCCACCTAGCTGCCCTGAGAAAGGCCTAGTGAATGTTGAAAAATAAAAATAAATTAATTAATTTAAAAAAATAAATTAAATTAAATTTTAAAAAAAAAAGAAAAAAGAAAGGCCTTACCTGGAACACCTCCAACTTGGAGTGGGTTCTTCAGGTCAGGGTACACAAGACTCAAGGTACATTATGGATCTTTGTCCACTAAAAATTGAAGCTCATGAGCTCACACTGATGTGTCTACCTTTAACGGTCAGGCAAAAGATATAATTAATTCAAAGCAATAGCATTTGATGAAGTAGCACAGCAATTAAACATTTGCTCCATTAACCTGAAATGTACTCTCTTACAGAAACACAGACCATCATCAATCAGAGGAGAGGATACATGTAAGGATAATATGTATGAAAAGGTACAGATGCACACAGGGAGCCTGTGTCCAAGGCACACATATGGAGGGGCATACAGGTAGTGACCCCATGTAGCCAAGGCATACTCTGTAGAGAAATATACATAAGGAACACTTATGCTAGGGTACACACATGAAAGGGCAATTTATGTCTCTGCCATTACAGAGCTGCTAATATCTTATGCTGACACCTTCACATTTCTGCTGAGACTGGCCCCCACGTAGTCTTTGCCAGACATGTAATCCTTACTGGATGCTCCTCTGATAGAGGCTATCCTCTGATAGTGAGCCCACTAGTGGAGGTCCCTCAATAGAAGTCTTTAAGTCAAAGTTGGATGACTCTCTTTGGGAGTGCCCTACAGGTTTTGAGAACCTAAGGTTCTACTCTATAGCCTAATGAAGCACTGAAATAATATTTTAGTGCAGACAAGAATGAAAAATTAAAAAAACCAAATAAACAAGATGTATGGAGAGTCTATGTGAAATAATTCAAACTAAAAAAAATTGAATTAGTATTATATACATATTGACGCCAACTGTGAAAAACATTTGTACTAGCATAAGAATTTAAAGAGCTTATAATATTGCGAATTATTAATAAGTTAGTTAAACATTAAATTAAAATGAACCATAATGAAAAGACCATTGCTAAACTCTAAAATCCACTCTTGCATAGCTCTAAATGTTAGAAAGGGTTTTTCGGGGCAGCTAGGTGGTGCAGTGGATAGAGTTCCAGCCTTGGAGTCAGGAGGACCTGAGTTCAAATCTGACCTCAGACATGTAACACTTACTAGCTGTGTGACCCTGGGCAAGTCACTTAACCCCATTGCCTAGCCAAAAAGGAAAAAAAAAAAAGACATTTTTCTGGGGCAGCTAGGTGGTACAGTGGATAGACCACTGGTCTTGGATTCAGGAGGACCTGAGTTCAAATCTGATCTCAGACATGTAACACTTATTAGCTGTGTGACCCTGGGCAAGTCACTTAACCCCATTGCCTAGCCAAAAAAAAAAAAAGAGAAAAGAAAAGAAAAAGAAAGGGTTTTCCCCCTTATGTCAAACCCAAGTGTGTCACTTTGAAGCTTCTACCCATTGCTCCTAATTCTGTCCTCTGTATCCAAGCAGAGCAAATCACATGACAGACTTTCAAGGATGACAGTTGTTTTCAAATATTTGAAGGACTGTTCCCTGGAAGAGAGATGAAACTTATTTTGTATGGCCCCAGAAGGCACAACCAGGAGCAATGTGTAGGAGTTGGGAAAAGACAAATTAAGGTTCAACTGTGAGGGAAAATGTCCTAACAATCTGAACTATTCAAAAATGGAATAGGTTGCCTGAGGAGGTAGGTGGTGGGCTCTCCCAATTGGATGTCTTCAAGGAAAGTATGGATGCCTATTTGGAATATATTGCAGAGGGGAATTTTTTTTTCAGGACCAGAGAAAGGTTAAATGACTTGTCCAAGGTCACAAAGCTAGTTGGGTTTGAGGTAGAAGTCAAATCCAGGATTTCCTGACTCAAAGTCAGGTGTGGCCGCTTGACTCTATCTCCCTCTCCACAAGCCAAGCATTATCCTACTGTGCCAGGACCAACTCTAGTCCTCTATGCAGGGGGCAGCTGATGATATGTGCTGTCCCTTCCCTTCCCTCCCACCTTGCCAGGGCCTGAGCACAGCTGCCCTGATACTATTCCCTTGTGCTGGTATAAGAGAGCTCCTCTGGGTACTACAACTGCTGGGGCCTACCTCAGTCCCCGTATGCTGGGGCTATGCTGGAGCCTAACTCTGCTCCCCTATTCCAGGCCCTAGGAATGCCTCCTAGCTAAGCCCAAATAGGTGATGCCAATGTCCCCTTTCTCCAGGGCAAGAATACTACAGGTACTTCTACAGATGGGACCTGGGCTCCCTTTTCCCCCCAACGGGGCCATTGCCCCAATCCTGTAGCGGGCTAGACACTTTTCCACACCCCCCGCCCTCCTTCAGAATAGCTGCTGGTGCCACAGGCCACTGTGCATTGATATGGTCAGGAATAGCACCACGGGTTTTCTCAGGCAAAAAGACACTCTGTCCAGTCAGATCAGAGTTTAGGTTCCTTCTCTTCTCCATGATTATCCTCTCCAGTATAGGAAACTCCTCCTGCTTCCTATCAGTATCCACTGAGAAACTAAAGAGCTTCTTGACCTCTCTTGAGCTCCCAAAGCTAGTAATATCCAGCTCAGGATCACTCATCTATACTTTGAGAAAGAGACATAAAGCAAAAAACAAAACAAAACAAAAAAAAAGACACAAAGCAAAGCAAAATAAAACAAAACCCCAAAGACACAAAGCCAGAGATTCTGGTAGACCAGTACCTGGTAAAGGAGGGTGGCTGGGGCTTGAGCTCTGCAGAGGGCCCTTACCTAACTGTCTCATGGTTGGAGGTGGGGGGTTGTAGAGAGAAAGAGACAAAGAGAGACAGAGACACAGAGAGTGAGAGACAAAGAGACAGAGATGGAAGGAAAGAGAGAGGGAGACAGAAACAGAGAAAGAGATGGCAGGAGGAAGAGAGAGAGAAAGATACAAAGAGAGAGGGAGACAAAGAGAGACAGAGAAGGAAAGATAGAGAGAGATGGAGGGAGAGAGTGAAGAGAAAGAGGGAGGGAAAGAGTAGAAACTATCTCAATTTAAACTTTTTAACTGATGTAGCCCTAGATATTGTAGGTTATATTTGTCCATATCCCCAGTTCCAGAAAGGTCTAAGAAATCCTGGGAAGGATGAAGCTCAAATGCTTCCCCAATGCCTTGTACCATTGACCCAGCAGAGCCCACATGGCACAGCTCCCAATGGCTTTCAAACTGCCATGTCAAAAGTCTGAAGCGGTTCCTAGAGTACAGTTTTTTAAGAGCACAAGCTCTTTATTGATTCATAAACAAATCACATAGTAAGGTATAAAAGCAAAAGCCCTTCCTTTTTTAAAAATTTATTTATTTTGAATTATCAACAATCACTTCCATAAGCTTTTGAGTTTTAAATTTTTCTCCCCCTCCCTCCCCAAGATGCCACACAATCTGATATAGGCTATACATACACATTCTTATTAAACATATTTTCACATTAGTGATGTTGTAAGAATTAGAACTAATAGGAGGAACCGCCAGAAGCCCTTCCTTTTAAACTACCAAGAAACAATGATGTCCAATTTACATTATAGGTTTGAAAGTCTGAGAGGAATTCTAGATTCTGTTTTTTTTCTTCAGTATGTGTATATATGCTCATATAATACACATATATACATATATGTATGTATTGTGTACATGCACATGTGTTTATAAATCGCATATACATATATACATATGTGCTGTAATAACTTTGTTATTTCATTACTACTTTATCTTTATTAAAAGCTTTGCAATTTTATTTAGAAGTCCTGCCTGGACAGTGGTTTTGTGATTGGGACTCAAAGTGCACTTTCATAATTATGATTACCCAAAATAACCCACACTGAACCAGGGGGTCCAAAATCACATGGGATCTTTGCTACACAGAACAAAGGTGCTGATTGTTACACTTTGTTCTTGAAGAGGACCGAAATGACATTACTATGTTAGAGTCAAGTTACCGGGTCCATCTGTAGCTGATCAGATCAATATGAGCTCAGAATGCTCCATAGAACTAGATGAGTGAACTGTGAACCCACCCACAACTGCTGGCTTAGGAGAACAATTCCTTGTACACAGATAACCTAGGTTCAAATCTCAGTTTTATCATTTATTAGTTGTGTGAATTTGGACAAATTACTCAAATTTTGTCACTTGTAAAATGAGATAAATAGTATATACACTACTTAGCTAAAGGTTGTTATAACAATAATATGTGCTGATTTAAGTAAAGCACTATGTAAAAATAAGCTATTATTATTATTATTATTACAAAATGCAAAACACTGTTGAACCATCTGGCATCTTTCCTCATTTTCCTTGAGTGTTTACAGAAAATTCCAGATTGACCAGATTGAAGATTCAAGTCTGATCCCTCCCTGGTCAGAGACACTACAGCATTCCAAATGGACTTCATACCTTTATTTGTTATGATTGGCAGAGTCACCTTATAGTTTGGTTTTCTTCTGAGTGGTGACCCTGTCTTTCTGTTCAGGAGTAGCCAGGCTCAAAATTGTACCTTTTCAGATTTATTTTGGGATTTCAAATTTTGGTTTTCTTTTCCCATTTCCAGAATTCTATATTGAAATGAAAATTTTCTGCCTCACAATGAAATCTTTTTTATCAGCTAACACTTTAGGAAGGAGATTATGACAACTTCAGACCCTAAACCCTTGGAGGAAATGCTGTTGTTGAATCATGTTTTTTAGGTGCATCCAACTCTTTGTGACCCCTTTTGGGGTTTTCTTGGCAAAGACACTGGAGTGATTTGCCATTTCCTTCTTCAGCTCATTTTACAGATGAGGAAATCAAGGCAAACAGTGTTAAGTGACTTGCCCAGGGCCACACAGCTATTGAGTGTCTGAGGCCTGATTCCTGACTCCAGGCAGGGTACTGTTGCCACTGAGCCACTTAGCTGCCTATGGGGGAAGTAGCTACTGGCTTTTGGAAAGAGTCACAGAGATCTAGCGGGATGAGGGATGGGAAGAGATGATTAATTCTACAATCTACTAAATGCAACGCACTGTTCTAGGGTCTTGGGAATACTTCCATAGATTTATGTTATCATCTTCTCCCCCCAGTGGGGCAGTAGAAATGTACTAAGGCCTGTTCATTCTGTGACAGTCTTATTCATGCACTCTTATACATTCTCCACATGGCATCCACCCCAATCAAGGGCCCTCTTCTTAGGGATACCAGCAGAGGATGGAGACTGTATAAATAATCCTTTGTTATTTTTATATGACCAGTTCACCTCCTCTTCTGGTCACATAACCCTTGAAAGATATTTTATGACACTTCTTGCATTCAAGTGGTTGTTGACAATATGCTAGTTTATTTATTTCTTTGTTGTTTAGTTGTTTAGTTGTGTCTAACTCTTCATGACCCTATTTGGGGTTTTCTTGACAAAGATACTGGAATGGTTTGCTGTTTCCTTCTCCAGCTCATTTTACAGATGAGGAAACCAAGGCAAAAAGGGTTAAGTGACTTGCCCAGGGTCACACAACTAGTAAGTGTCTGAGGCTGGATTTGATCTCAGGTTTTCTTCACTCCAGGTCCAGTGCTCTAACCACTGAGCCACCTAGCTTTCTCCTATTTATCTCTACCATATATCTATTGTCCATTAGGAAGCATTTTGATTCTTTAGAGAGTGTGGTGTGATATGAGGGAATATAGAGAAAAGTTTAAGAACCCCTACTCTAGTCCGATCTCCCTCTCCTCCTCAAGGCCATACAACTAGTGGCAGAGAAAGGTCTCGAACCTCATCCAAGGCCCTATTCACTATGCCACGGCTACTTGGTAAGGTCCACGACTAACGAGAACCATCTTATTACCCCTGATGATAGCAATGGATAATGGTGAATAGGTAGTATCTGGCAAACACACCACCATCTCCAAATTTAATGCATGTTGCACATCTAGGTAAAGGACATGCTCAGGACTGGTGACTCGAAGACTCTGGTCAAAGGCAGAGCATAAGCAGCTCCGCATTTATATTTCTAACCTGTCCACAGATTTTCCAGGCTATTTCCATCATTCACATTTGCAATTCAGTAGGGTTCATTTATTGCTTCCATAATTCTTGAAAAGGACATAATAGCATATGCCCTATTGATGATTTCTCAGCATAGACACTGACTTGTCAGTCACACGAAGATGTATTCTGAATGGCAACCTTCTAAGGCTGAACTCAAAGTCTACTACTGGCACAAGGGAAAAAATGCTTTTTTTTAAAGCAAAGAACAATGCAGTTATGAGTGCTCATAGTACAGTACTACGAAATGAGGTAACATTTTGTAGAAAATCATCCAAAATGGGAATTGTTGAATAGGGGAGAAAGTATGCATTTGTATGACCTAGAAGGTTCTTCCTTGTTCATGTTCCATGAGCTTCTGGGGAACGGAACTGATTTCTTCATCATCACCAATCCAGCTCCTGGCCCCATCTTACTTGCAGGTAAATGAAGACCTTGTATATATGGTGTTTCTCTTATTAATCTGCCACAGTTCCCTTGGTTTCCCTATTGAAATGTACCTATTTTTGAATGGGGCAACATACTGAAGAGTTAGCCATGATTATAGAACCAAAGACTCTGGGAGCTGGAAGGGAACTTAGTCATCATTTAATTTAATCTCTTTAATCTATAGATGAGGAAACAGGAAGCCAGAGAGTAAAATTGACATGTTCAAAATTATGCAGCTGGCAAATGGCAGACCCAGGACCAAAATTCTGATCTCCTGATGCTCCCTCCAGTGTTCTATCCCCTATAGCAGTAGGCATTAGAATCTTATCCCAGTTTAAGATATTTCTTTATGCTCGAAGGAGTTTTGATACCTTGGAGTGTAGAATGCCACAGTGTAAGGTGAGAGAGAGTGGTAGGGGCATGGGTAGCCAAGGAATACCTGGAGACCAGGAGGAGAAGATGGTGCCAGACTAAATTCTGGATCATACCACTTTAAGCGAACTGAATGCTTGCCAGTCTCTAGTTGAGATGCTACTGAGATTCCTGAAGAACACAGCATTTAATATCCAGAGAAAGAAGCAGGAGGTCCCAAGAGAATACAAAACAGGACTAGGAAAGGCTCAAACATTTCCTCTAGATGTGAGCAAAAGTCCACAGTCAGGAAGTGAGACTGGGAGAATGAGTAAATGAATAGAGAATCCTATCCAAAAGACCTATTATTACAGGGATTCCCAGTACATAAACCCAGAAGAAAAGAATATTCCAAAGCATCTACAAGCGAAGCTTCAAAGAAAAACACAACTTGGACACAATTTCAATTAAAATTCCTTGAAGAAACGAAGCAAGAGTTCAAAAAAGAATTTAAAATAATTTTATAAAATGAGAGTACTAGAGGAAAGAATTGGAAAACAGAGTTATGAAGGAAAGGTTTTGAAATAGAATAAAAAGCTTAGTACAGGAGGCACAAAACCTTAGTTCAGAAACAGATTCCTTGACAAAAGGAAAACGACAAACGCCGAATAAGCAGTGGGAGACCAGGGACACTACTGCACTGCTGGTGGATCTGTGAATTGGTCCAGTTATTTTAGAAAGCAATTTGGAACTATGCCCCAGAAGTTATTAAACTGTGAATACCCACTGACCCAGTGATAGCATTACTAGGTCTATACCCCAAAGAGATCAAAGAAAGAAGATAATCACCTATATGTACAAAAATATTATGTAATGGAATACTATTGTGATATAAGAAATGACGAAAATGGTTTCAGAGAAACCTGGGAAGATACGAACTGAATGATATGTAGGGAACCAAAAAGCACACAACCAGGAGAACAATTTTTATAATAACAACATTGTAAAGACAAACAACTTTGAAAGACTTAATAACTTTGATCATATAATGACAACTAAATTTCAAAGTACCCACAGTGAAACATGCTACCTCTCTTCTGATAGATAAGTGGTAGACTCTGGTTGCAGAGACACATATTTTTGTTCACAACCAATGCAAAAATTAGTTTTGCTTGACTATGCGTATTTGTTACAAGGGTTTTTTCCTCTCTAATGGGTGGGATATAGGGGGGAAAGAACACAACTTTTCATTAATTAAAAAAATTACATTTTAAATTTTAAAAATAAATGAAATTAAAAAAATAATTGATCTACTTAGAACTATGAGATGTACGTGTCAAGACAAGTCATCAAAAATCATTTATTATGTGACTATTATATGCCAGGTACTGTGCTAAGCTCTGGGGGTACAAAGAAAGGGAAAAGATAGTCCTTGTTCCCAAGGAGCTCACTGTCCAACAGGGGAAACTACATGCAAACAACTAGGTGCAAACAAGACACACAAAGGATAAGTGCAGATTATCTTAGAGGGAAGGAATTAAGATGAAGGGGGACTGGTAAAAGCTTCTTCCAAAAGGTGATATTTTAGCTGAACTACATACACCATACATTTTTAAGGCAACTTGCCACTGTTGCTGATTGAGGTGAAAGAGTGAGAAATGCCCTTCCCTTACCATTTGCTGCAAAGTACGAAGAAAATGTCAAAGAGCAAGTCTTCAACATTTGATAGTCCCAGAATACATCCCTCTGATTCTGTAGGTCAATCAACTAATTAATAGAAGTTCTGTATATTTCATCATCTTGCTTAGGGACTCCCCTGATCTATCCTTCTAATCTTCTTTCCCCAGTTAAGCACATGATTAATTTATCAGGTCAAACAGGGGTGCTTTGGGACACATTGGTCCATATCCCCAATTCTGGAATATTTTCTTGTGATTTAGGAAAGATCCAGAAGTCCATTAGATACAGTTCTTAATTGCCTCTCTCAGGGCCACGTACTGAGTGTCAACAATATCTTTGATGGACAATTCTTAGATACTTCCAAATTTAAAAACTGATCTTGGTTTTGTTTTGGTGAGGGCCCAGACTTCCCATAACTGGGTTTGCTTAGAGCTTTAGTCACTACAGGAAAACAAGGAGGGAAGGGGACAAGAAAGCAGGGGGGGATGATAGAGGGGAGGGCAGATTGGGGGAGGGGGTAATCAGAAGCAAACACTTCTAAGGAGGGACAGGGTCAAAAGAAAGTATAGAATAAATGGGGGGGCAGGATAGGATTAAGGGAAATATACTTGGTTTTCCACAACATGACTACTATGGAAGTGTTTTGCATGACTACACATGTATAACCTGTATCAAATTGCTTGCCTTTTCAATGAGGGTGGGTGGGGAGGGAGGAAGGGAGAAAATTTGGAACCTAAAGTTTTAAAAACAAAAGTTAAAAAAAATTGTTTTCACATGCAACTGAAAAATAAGAAATATGGGAAATGGGGTATAGAAATCTATCCTACCCTATAGGAAAATAGAAGGGGAAGGGGATAAGAGAAGAGGTGGGGAGAGATAGAAGGCAGGGCAGACTAGGGGAAGGGGTATTCAGAATGCATGCCATCTTGGGGAGGGGGGAAGGATGAGACGGGGAGAAAATTTGGAACTCAAAATCTTGTGGAAGTGAATGTTGAAAATTAAAAATAAATAAAATTTAAAAATATTTTTAAAAAAAGAACTTGCTGTGTGGACAGCACTGCACTTAGGCATAAGGGGAAAAGAAAGTTTAGATAATGGATGAGTAGATGGAGGAATGAATGAAAGGATGGATGGGTGAACGATTTATTAAGTGTTTACTGTGAGGGACTGTCTGATGTTGGCAGCTACCAGGTTGAGCGCTGTGGCAAGAGTAGGGTAAGATCTGGGTATTTTGGAAGTCGAGGCAGGGGCTGTGGTAGGCAGAGTCGTGGTGAACTGGGATGGGCTGGATTCGGAGAAGCCCTGAGGCAGTGGGCAGTGCTATGTGAGATAAGCTGGGTGCAAGGAAGTAGCCGGAGCTTGAGCTCCTGAGGCAAGGGGCGGTGCCACGTGGGAGTGGGACGGCAGAGGACTGAGTTCCCTTTGCTTGGTCCCCTCCCTATATGCAACGTCATCCCCAGACCCCTCTTGTGACCTTCTTGACTTCCTGGGTCCCTTTGTGCAGCACTGACCCAGACCCCTCCTCCCAGTGTCTGAGTCTGACTTCCTAGGTCACGTACTCTGTCTATGCGCTAATCCCAGATGCCTCCTCCCTGTATCCGGTCCTAGCCTCCTACGTCACTTCCTCCCCCTTGGTGTGCTAAACTCAGACAGCCCCTTCCGGTATCTGACCCTACAATCATTGGCTAGTAAGTGGGCTGGGGAGGAGAGGCTAAGTAGGTACTTAGGAACGAGCGTGGTCAGATCACGTGCTCTCTCCTGGCTCCTGCCCTGTTGCTCTGGCCTTGCTGCTTGGGCTTGCTATGATGGCTTGCTGTGATGGCCTCTGAATAAAGCTCTGGTGTTGGTGCCTCCTGATGGCTTGTCTCTGTGTGTTTATCCGGCTGAGTACCGAAGACTTGAGTGTGAGTATGACTCTGGTAGCGTGCTCCTTATAGGAGGAGCGGGTACCGGCGTGCGGCCGGCAGAAGGTCGGCGTGCAGCCAGTACAGTTTACTATGTGCAAAGCACCGTGCTAAGTGCTGGGGAAACAAATAGAAAAATAAAACAGTCCCAGATCTCAAGGATCTCAAATTCTAATGGAGGAGACAACAGAGACAGAAGATTTCAGCTGCAATTCAGATGAAAAGGTCTCAGAGCCTTTGGGCGTGGCCACAAAGCAGATGCTAATGCTTTTTCTTTGTCATCTCTGCTGATAAAAAATAATTTGTTCTTGATGTTTTATCATTTGACTGTGCCAAGGACTTTGGTAACACAGAGCTTTTGTAGCACCTGCAGGAGCAGTTGCCAGGCTGCATCTCCACAGGGATTGGTTGTTTCCCAGGATGACGGCTGCAGGAATTGTGTTGCTATTCCAAAAGCTCTTGGCTTCAGAGTCCCAGTCCATCTCTATCAGAGTCTTAGGGGAGATGACGTTCAGGATAGAGGTGGTGGTTCGACTTGCCTGGCTTGTGCTGGCCTGGCTCCCTCCCTCGGGGTGCCTTGATGCTTCCTCTAGGCTAGCAGCCCATCCTTTGAGTGGCAGTTGGTTGGGGTGGCTGATTCCTCCACTGGAGTTGCTTCCCTGGATTCCAGCTGTGAGAGCTAGTACAGAAGCAGGACTAGTAGTCTGGGAGTGGATGGTGGGGGGCGATGCAATGCCCAGGGCTCCTGGGCTCATTGGCCTGCTGGTGGCAGTTAGTCAGCAGCCGTTACTGGCAGTGAGGAGGAAGGGCCCCTTCTCCACAACATCCTCTGCCATCATGGATTTTGTAACCTAGTGATCTGACTCTAACCTGATACGTTGACCTCCTACCCAACCTTTACTCTCCTCCCAGCCCTGCATCTGATTTCCAGAACCTTATTCCCATGCCTCCGCTGACACGTCACCCTGGAACATCCCTCCACCATGTCAGCCCTCTTCTCCCATTAGTGGGCTCTTCCCACGTCCTCCATGCTCGGAAGAGATCCAGGCCAGTTAACCTTCATTCCCCTCTTGGCTCTCCTTCTGGCTTTAAATACTTCAATATCATGCCCCGCTCTGGGTACCTTTCTCCTCCCCCTCCTCCCATTTCAGGTCCCTGTTATGTGTTGTCTTCCCCCATTAGAATGGAAGCTCCTTGAGGGCAGAGTCTGTCTTTCTTTTAATTTTTTATAAAAGCAATTTTTACTTTTACAAAAGCTTAAATTTTACAAAATTAATTTCTTTTGGTAAAATCAATAGAGCCTTTTCATACCCAATAGAGGTTTTGTACCCCCAGCATTTAGCACAATACCTAACATGTAGTAAGTGCTCAATAATTGCTTCCAGCCTTGCCTCCACCCAGCCTGCTTACTACACCATTCTCACTTTAATGACCATTGGAAATTACCTGCATTTGCAGATTCCTTCCTGAGTTACTGGCACATATAGAGTCTGGGCATCAAACTCATTTATGGAGTTAGAATAGTTTTGCTTTTATCAGCGCTGAAGTCTTCAGTGCTGAGTCTCCATCACTGACCAAAGCAAAAAATACCTACCCTCATTTATGGCAATATATTTCAGTGTCCAGCCTTGTCACATCTCTTCTTGCTCATGCAGCTAATCCAGCTTCTGATCCATCTACCCGGGCAAGTCACCCAACCTGCTTGAGCCTCAGTATCCATATCTGTAAAAACAAGGGGTTGGACTAGATAGTTTCTGGGATCCCTTCTAGCTTTCTATCTCTGATCTTATAAGTTTATGACCCACATTGCTTGTGAGGCAGCTCGGTGGTTCAGTGGTACTAGGCCTAGAGTCAGGACAGACCTGAGTTCAAATCTTGTCTCAGATACTTACTATCTGTATCACCTCGGGCAAGTCATTTAGCCTTTGTTTGCCTCCATTTCCTCAACTGTAAGATGAAAATAATAATATCACCCACCTTGCAGGATTGTTGTGAGGATTAGATGAGACAATATTTGTAAAGCAAATTTCAATCCAAATCCACTTAGCTATAAACCTAAGTGTCAATCCTATGTATTTATAGGAATAAGAAAAGGGCAGCTAGGTGGAGCAGCGGATAGAGCTCCAAGCCTCAGGAAAACTCAACTTTATGAGTTCAAATCTGGCCTCAGACACTTACTAGCTGCACTGTGACCCTGGGCAAGTCACTTAACCCTGTTTGCCTCAGTTTCCTCATCTGCAAAATGATCTGGAGAAGGAAACGACAAACCACTCCAGCATCTTTGCCGAGAAAACCCCAAATGAGATCACAAAGAATCTGACACGACTGAAAACAACTGAATAAACAAAAAAAACCCTGTCACATAGTAGGTGCTTTATAAATGCTTATTCCCTTCTCATCCACAGAGCCCTCTCCCTGGCCTAACTTTATACATATAAGAAGTGCTCTCCCTGCATCAATCAGGAGCAAGATAGGCCTGGTCTGGCAGAAGCTGCTGGGAAGGATAATTCCTTCTGTGATTTTGACCCTAGCAATATTTTTACCCAGTTGATTTTTTGCTATCTATGCAGAAAAAAGGGGAAGCTAAGTTAGATTAGCTAATTAAAGGATCTCCTGCTGGGAAATTGGTTTTATTTTCACTAGGCAAGTCTATTAACCCCTATTGATCTCATCTGCTGATTTCTTTTTCTTTAAACCTTTTAAAATTTGGAACTTTAGGAATGTAGCCAGTTGGAAATGAGGAGGGAAAAGAGAAAAGAAAGACAGAGGGATGTGAAAGGAAGAGGATTTGTTTTGTCTGTGGGGTGCACAAGAAAGGGAGTTTCTTTTTGTCACAACACCTATTTACTGTTCATTGTTGTTCAGTCATTTCATTTGTGTCAGACTCTTTGTGACCCCATTTGGGGTTTTCTCAGCAAAAATACTGGAATGCTTTTCCATTTTCTTCTCCAGCTCATTTTACAGATGAGGAAACTCAGGCAAACAGGGTTATGTGACTTGCCCAGGGTCACACAACTAGTAAGTGTCTGAGGCCAGATTTGAATTCATGAAGATAAATCTTCCTGACTCCAGGCCTGGCTATCCATGGAACCACCTAGCTGCCCATTTACTACTCAGGTATGGGTAAAGAGAGATGAGGCTGTGGCTACCTCTCCTCTTACTGCAGAGATGATAAGAAATAAATGACTATAAGCCACCAGTGCCAGGTGAGGTCAATTTCCTATAGACTTAATATGCATATTTTTCTGTATAATATAGGACGTCCCAGAAGTCTTGGTGAAGTTTTAAGCTTTAATAATTTCTGAAGGATAAGTACTACACATTTTCAAAAAAAATTTTAAAAAGCTAATTATTAACAATTTTAAGATACTGATTTTTTTCCCTAAAATTCAACATAACCACCATTTTGTACTATGCATCTTTTTAATCAATTTTTGAAGTTAGTAATAAACTTTCATTCAATGTTGCTCAGTGACTGAAAGGATTGCTTTTGTAATTCTATCCATGATATAGTCCAAAGAACAAGGTTTGGTGCATACAGGACAGATTTTACATGACCCCACAAGAAAAAATAATCAAATGGAGACTGATAATGTGACCAAGGCAGTCAAGCCAGAGGACCTACTCTACTTACCCATTGTTTTAAGAAAATTTTCTCTAGAAACAGTTACACACAAAATGCATAATGACAAGGTGCTCCATCTTGTCAAAATTAAAATTAAAAATGTATTATTCAAAATCCACTTTTGTGTAAAAGAGATGTAAATAATCAAGGTTGCAAAAGATTTTTTTTTGTTAGTTTGTAGTACTTGAACTTCTAAAGTTATCAAAACTGCACTAATACTTCCAGGACACCACACGTCCATATAAATCCAATGAGAGGTAGCATGGTGGTGTGGATAGTGAGCTGGCCTGAGAGCCAAGAACATCTGAGTTCAAGTTACACTTCTGAAAGACACTGGCTTTGTGAACCTGGGCAATTCACTTAACTTGTCAGTGTCTCCATGTGATTCCATTAAACTTTAAGTTACAGAGGAGGTAGGAATCTGCATTGACAGAGAAAGCTCCTTGCTCAGAGCTCCCTATACTAATACTATCACAGGGTCAGTTCTTGTCCTTACAAATCCATAAGAATGACACTTATGTTTATGGGGAAGTGGATTTGGTCCTAGTTTTCTCTGCTAATTGTAAGCTGAGGGTATGGCGTTCAAGAGTTCCTTCATAACTCCGAAACAAGCCAACAAGCATGTAAGTGCCAATTCTGTACCCAGATGCGAAGAATGAGAAAATAAAATGAAAAAAAAATAGTCCCTGCCCTCAAGGAGCTTACATGTGGAGAGAAGCAGGAATACAACAGATAAACAGATGAGTATATACATAGTAATTTGAAGAGGAAGGAAGCACTAACCTCTAGGTAGAGGGATCATAAAAGACTTCCATTAGGAGGTAGCAATATAATTGATAAGAAAGAAGGAAATGAAATTAATTAATTAAAAAGAAAGAAGGAAATGAACATTCATTATAAAACTACTATGTGCCAGACACTGTGCTAAGCACTTTACAAATACTATTCCACATGATCCTCTCAAAAACCCTGGGAGGTGAGTGCTATTATTATCTTCATTTCACAGCTGAAGAAAATGAGGCAGAGGTTAGAATGACTTGCCCAGAGTCATACAGCTAGTAAGTATGCAAGGCAGAATATGAACTCAGGTCTATCCTGACATTAGGCCCAGTGCTTTAGTCACTATGTCACATAGCTGCCTCCAACTGATAGCACAGCCTTACCGTACTTTGAGCATAATAGATGCTTAACAAATATTGCTTGAATAATATGAGAGATCTTTCTGTCCTTCAAGGACTCATGTACATCTCAGGCTTGAAAAGCCTTTAGCTAATGGTTAGGAAATGGCAGATGATTACTTGAGGAGTAACTTAGTATCTAGGTAGCCAAGAAGATTGCAGCTATCTTTGGCTTGTTACGAAAAGCCACTAGATTTGCTTTTTTTTTTGGAAAAAGACATTTTCCCCCTGACTTCCAGTTATGGATACCTGCAAAACATGATGTGAGGATTTCTAAAATGAAAGAATATATGATGATGATAAGCTCATAGGCCTAGAGCTAGAAAAGATTGGACAGATCACCTAATCCAACTTCCTCATTTGACAAATAAGGAAATCAAGGAAACCCTAGAGAAGTTAAATGACTTACCCAATGTCCCACAGGCACTGTGCCAGAGGTGAAATTTGAATCTACATCCTCTGACTCCATAGCCAGCATTCTTTTCACTGTATTAGGCTGCCTTTAACACGAGAGCTCCCACTCCAATTGGGGTATGGGGGTGACCTTGGTGAGAGCTGAGGAGAAAGAGCACTCCACTCTTGGGGATAGTAATGAAAATGCAAGGAGTCAGGAGAAGGAGTGTACTGTTTAAGGAAAAGCACGGAGGCCAACGTCTCTGAATTACAGAATATGTGGAAGAGAGTATGGCATGAGAAGAGTGGAAAGATAGGAAGGAGCCAGGTTATGAAAGGCTTTAAAAACCAAATAGAGGATTTGATGTTTGATCCTGAGGGACATAAGGAGCCATGGAGTTTATTGAGTGAGGAGTGGGAAAGTGACATGGTCATACTGTTTTAGAAAGATCACTTTCGAAGCTGGTTGGAATGGGAAGGCACTTGAGGCAAGGAAACCAAATAGAAACTACTCCAATAGTCCAGGTATGACGTGATGGGAGTTTGTATCAGGGTGATGGTTGCATGAGTGGAGAAAAGAGAAGGAATATAACAGATGTTATGAAGGCAGATGCAATAAGACTTGGCAATAGACTTTATATGTGAGGTGACTGCCAGAGAGGAACTGAAGATAAACCCAGGTTGCAAGTCTAGGTGACCTAGAGGATGCTAGTGCCTGTAACAGTAATAGGGAAGTATGGAAGTGGATTTAGATAGTAAGTTCTGTGCAGCCTCTACATTAAAAGACCATAGGGCATGGAACATGATATTCCATAAGGCAAATGAGTTTGGAATGCAGCCAAGGATTAACTACCCAGTGAAAATGAGCGTGATTTTTCAGGGAAGGAGATGGATATTCAACGAAATAGGGGACTTCCAAACGTCCCTGATAAAAAGACCAGAGCTCAACAAAAAATTTGATCTTCAAGTACAAGATTCAAGAGAGACATAAAAAGGTTGTTCTTGTGAGCATTATGGGTCATGAGCCTCTGTACCAGACCACACAGCCTCATGCCTTTCCCACAGCAGTTGCTTAATAAATACTAATTTGAAAAAAAAGATAGTAAGTTCGGTTTGGGGCATGTTGAATTTTTTATGCCTATGGAGCTTTCAGTTTGAGATGTACAATAGGTAGGTGGTGTTGTAAGACTGAAGTTCAGGATAGATGTTAGGACTAGATATAGAGAGGGTTATAGAAGAGTATTATAAAAAACCTAACGAAAAATCATCCATGGGAGCTGATGAGATCACTAATCAAAATGATATAGAAGGAGAAGAGAAGGCCCAGGTCAGAGCCTTGAAGGACACCCATGGTTAATGGGCCTAACTTGAATGAAGAACCAGCAAAGGAGACTGAGAAGAAGCAATCAGAAAGGGAGGTGGAGCACCAGGAGAGAAGTGTCACAAAAACCTAACAAGAAGAGAGGGTGATCAACAGTGTGAAAGGCTGCAGAGGAATCAGAAAGGATGAATATTGAGAAAATAAGTAGATTTGTAACCACTGATGACTTTGGAGAGAGAAGTTTCAATCAAATGATGAGGTCAGAAACCAGATTGCAGAAGATCTGGAATCAAATGAGAGGGAAGGAAGTGGAGACACTAATTGTAGACTGCTTTCTCATATTAAACTTATGGAAAAGATGTAGAGATGTGAGCTAAACAACAGTACAATCATATGGATTTGGATGTAGCTGAATGTCCAGACCAAGAAGTAGTAATTATCAGTTCAATATTAGCTTGGATGGAGGTCTCCAGTAGAACGATGTAGAGATCTCTCTTCGGCCCTGTGCTGTTTAACATTTTTATCAATGACTTAAAGGCACAGAGAGCATGCTTATTTCATTTGCAGGTGATATAAAACTGAGGAAGGAGCTAACACACTGGATGGCAATCAGGATTCAGAAATATTCTGACAGATTTTCACACTGAGCTGAATAAAATAAGATGAAATTTAATAGAGAAAAATATAGTCTTGAATTTTTTTTTAAAAAAATCTACTGCGTAAGTTCAAGATATCTAGACAGCTGTTCGTCTCAATAAGATATGGGGTATTAAGTGGGCTGTAACTCAAGGTGAGTCCGCAATGTGATACGGCACCAAAGGAAACTAATGAAGTTATAGACTTCACTAAGTGAGGCATGGCGACCAAGAATAAGAAGACAATAGTTTCACTATAGTTCTGCCCAGGTAAGACCACGTGTGATGTATTCAGTTCTGGACATCACAGTTTAGGAAGCACATTGATAAGCTGGAGACTGTCCAGAGGCAGGCAACAAGCATGGTGAAAGGCCTTGAGGATCACCTCAAGGAAATGGGGATGTTCAACCTGAAAATGGGGGAGGGGGAAGGGGGAGATATAACAGTTGTCACCAAGTATTTAAAGTATTGTCACATGGAAGGGGGATTGGGTTCAGTTTGCTTGTCCCTAGAGATCATATAGGGTTAGGGAATGGACCTGTGATTTCAAAAGGATAGGAAACTACCTTTACTGATGTAAATGGGCACCTTTTCTGTAATAGACATTCTTAGAGAACTGCCTAGAGCACTGAGGCATTAAGAGATGTGCTCATAGTCACCTAGGCAGTGCGTGTCAATGTTTGGACTTGAACCCAGGTTGTCCTGGGTTCCTTATGTTATATCTGCTATATTATGCTACCTTTCAGAGGGAGAAGTTAAAATCAATGGGTACAAAAGAAGTAAATTTAGACTCAATATCAGAGAAAACTTTCTAATAACAAAAGCTTTGCAAAAGTAGAATGCACTGCCTTGGGGTAATTCCCCCTCCTAGGAGGTCTCCAACCAAAGGCTGGATGACTACTTGTTGGGTACATTGTAAAAGATTTTTTTTTCCAAGTACAAATTGGGCTAGATTTCCTCCTAAGTTCCCCCTGACTCTGAAATTCTGTGAATGACTCACTGTAGCCTCAAACTCTACATGTCCCAATGTGTACTTATTATCTTCTCCCCGTCCCCCCACCTAGGACCTTAAACTTCTTTTCAGTCTATGGTGCCATCATCATTCAGCTGGTCTCTCATGTCTATAAATGTAGGATTACAGATCAAAATTACTGTCATCACTAATGTCCCCCTGACTTCTCAAATCTAATCAATTTTCAAGCCTTGTTGATTATACCTCTACAATATCCTTAATAACTGCTATCCTGGAACAGACCCTTACCACTACTTGCTTAGCGTGTTATAATAACCTCCTTACAAGTGCTTCATGTCTCTATTCTCTTTGCCCGCCAATCTATCTTATATCCCACTGCCAGAACAACTGTTCTCATGCATAGATCTGGTCATGTCACTCTTCCGATTAAAAATCTCCAATAACCCAAAATTATCCATTGAGTAAGGCTCATATTCTCAGGTCTGGTATTCAAGACCCTCTACAATCTGGTGTCATTTATCTTTGCAAGTTAATGTCTCAGATTTCTCTCTTCCATATTACCCTCTACAGTTTCATCAAAAAAAAATTCTCTGCCCAGCAAATATACCTTACATATTTCCATTTGCATGCCTTTGATTATCCTGACCCCTATACCTGGGATGTCTTTCCCCTTCCCCTTTTGTCTATTACCCTACTAAAAAAACTGGAAAGTATGAAACCCTACTTAGAATGACCTTATAGAACGGGAAAGGAGGTGCAACACTGGGGTCGAAGGGCAAATGTTGCCCCAATTACCCCAAAAAGGAAGAAATTAAAGTCTGCAAACTATAGGCCACTTTTTTCCTGAAAAAATTCAAGAACACACTACTAAAGTGATGGTTTGTAAGCATTTAGATGGGAAAGAAATGATTGCTAAATGGAACATGGCCTCATCAAGTGATTCTCAAATAGCCTCTTTTCTTTTCTTTTTCTTTTTTTTTTTTTTTGACAAGGTGACAAAATTCAGGCACTGGGGGAATGTTGTAGTTGTATTATACCTAGAATATAGTAAAGCATTTGACAAAGTTGGACTAAACATCTCTAAGATCACTTGTAGCTCTAAATCTATGATCCTATATAGATTTACATTGATATTGAGATGATCTTATATAGATTTTATCCCATAAAGGATTAAAGTCCTTTATGCTATTCTTGTGGGAAAAATAGGGAGATGTAGATTAGATGATAGTAAAATTAGATGGGTTTGTTACTACTTGAATAACTGATTGGACTAAAGTGTAGTCAGTGATGGGTCTATATTAATGTTAAAGGAGGTCTCTAGTACAGTGCCCTAGGATCTGTTATGGGCCTGAAGCTGTTCAAAAATTTTTAATAAAGACTTAGATGAAAGGATATAAAGTATTTTTATCAAACATGTAGATGACATAGAATTAGTAGAGATAGCTGACATGTCGGATGACAGATTCAGGATCCCAAGAGATTCTAATAGGTCAAATCTGAATAGATGAAATTTAATAGAGATAAATGTAAAATCCTATATTTTGGTTAAAAAAATCAACTTCACAAGTACAAGATATGGGAGGCATGGCTAGACAATAATCTACATGAAAAAAGCTGGAGATTCTAGTGGTATTTGTGTTCATTTTGCATCAATAATGTAACATGGAAACAAAGGAAAAAAAAGCTAATGACCTTAGGCTGAATTATGGGATATATAGCACCCATAATGAGGGAGATGGTAATTCAATTGTACTTTTTCCTGGTCAAAACACATTTGGAATACTGTTTTCAGTCCTGAGTACCACATTTTTATTTAAATTGAAATTTTTATTAATGTATTTTATTTTTATTTATTTATCTCTCCTCTACCTTATCCAGTAAGTCATCCCTTATTAAAAAGAAAGAGGGGAAAAAAGCGTTACAGCAAAACTAAAGAATATATCATTTGAGTCTGACAAATATGCATTGTTACATTCCCCTAATCCCTCACCTTTATAAAGAAGAAAGGATGACATTTTCTCATTTCTTCTTTGGGGATAAGCTTGTTTATCATAATTACACTACATTCAGTTTCTTTTTCTTTTCTTTTTTTGCTGTTTTTTATTGTGTATATATGTACATATTACACACACACACACACACACACATTCTGATTCTGCTTGCTTCACTCTGTATCAGTTCATATAAATATTCCTATGCTTCTCCACATTCTTTATATTCAGATTTTCTTATGGCACTATATCTCATTACATTTATTTATCACAATTTGCTTAGTCATTCCTCAATTGATGGATATCCATTTTGTATTTAGTGCTTTGCTACTACAAAAGTACTACCATGAATATTTTGGTGCATATGGGACCTTTCTTTCTGTTCTTGACTACCTTGAGTAATATACCTAGCAATGAAATCTCTGAGCCAAAGGGTTTTTGTTGTTTGTCCTTCATTTTCAGAGAGGACTAATGACATCAAGGGATGATGTCTTGATTTAAGAATGAATTGAATTTAAGTGAGGCAGAATTTCACAAAGATGTCAGCCTCACTCTGTCTTCCAGAGTTATCAAAGTTCAGTGGCAATACAAAAGTCAAGATGACTGGTGATGACCCAGGATGCAGTGGATGACCTTGGCATCTCATCTTCAATGACTGACCAAGCTCTAAGCACTCCACAGTGCCTGCTTCAGCCTCTTTCATGGCCATTGGAGCAAATTGTTCTCATCTGCCCATTCTACCAGGGGAAGTCTTCACATACTTAGGAGGTAGACACCTCCTAACTCACCAACAGTTCGAAGCATGTAAGTTCCCTTCAAACTGGTTTAGCCTGTCTGCCAAGACAGTTTTACCAGGGTGTGACAGCTGCACATGCCACAGCTTCTTGGAGCCACAGGTGAAAGTCAGGTGACAGGTGGACACCAAAGGTAACCCTGAAAAGAGCTTGGCAAGCCCTCATACCAGAAGTGCTGGTCCCCTCCTTAATACCCTATATACAGCAAAGGGTACGAACATTTTAGTCACATTATTAGAATAATTCTAAGTTGATTTCCAGAACAGGTGGACCAATCAATTCATACCTCTACCAACAGTGTATTAATTCCTGTACTCCCATTGCCCTTCCAACATTGACAATTCCTATCTTTCATTATCTTTGCCTATTTTCTGGGTTGAGATGAAATCTCAATTGTTTTTATTTGCATTTCTTTATGATCTAAAATAATATTTCATAGAGTTGTTAATACTTTACAATTCCTCTTTAGAGAACTATTTGTTAATATCCTTTGATGACATTCATTGGAAAATGGTTCTTGGTTTTGTATAAGCATATCCCAAAAGTCTTAGTGCAGTTTTAAGCTTTAATAACTTCAGAAGTATAAATGTTCCAAACTGAAAAGGAGTAAGCAGAAGAGCTACTATTGACAGGCCTTCAGAAAAAGTTCTAAGTCTTCTAGGTCATCATATAATCTCATTCACTTCTTAGTTCACAGATCACTTTAGCATTTCACTACTCAAACTCTATATTCCTTTAGGACTTCTTCAACATAATGTGGTCTCTAAGAAGAGGCTCCTTCCCTTATGTAAACATTTCCTTAGAAGCTCACATCTTGAAGCTAAACTTAGGATGTGCAGCCAAGGAATAGAAAAATCCAGTCAGGGCTTTTTCCATTTCTCTCCTTCCTTAATATTTCTTCACAGAAGACATGTGAAGAAGGATGAAAGAAACAAAGCCCTTTGGCAGATAGCTATTCCTCTCCTACTACCTGGAAGAAAGCCCAAGGCTTTATGCTAAGGGCAACATCCAGGGAGAGTTCCTAAAGCAGAGCTATTCTCTGTAGAAAAGAGATCAGAAGTATAATTCATTGAACAGGTCAATATACTCTAAAATCCACATTTACAAGAAGCAAGATTTTATTCCTTGAAACAATTTGCTTATTTACCTCCCTTTTCCAGGAACAGGGCAATATAGGTAACTCTCTGAGTGAGAGGAAGTTGTTGAATCTCAGAAGAAAAAAAAGTGAATTGGGCAGCTCACCAAGACTCCGTTTACTGTTGGGCTTTACCTCTCTGAGTAGATAGATGTATTTATTTTGAATAAATAAATTTGAACTTAGTAGGGAGGAAATCTTTTAAGGGAAGTTTGCCAGAAGAAGGAATCAAACTAAATAATAGGGTAAACAATTATCCAAGTGAAATGAACTAACATCCCAGGATACTAATGAAGCTTTTACTTTAAATTGATCTATTTAATGAGGCACAAGCTGACCCACGTTGGGAGATGGAGGAATTATGGTGATTACTTTGGGATTTTGCCAAGAAGTAGTTTGGTTACATTAACTCAAAAGAAGTTTCTTTAGCCGCAATTTGCATAGTTTGAAAAAGCTACGGCATCAAGTATATCAAGGAAAGCTCTGGAACAGAAGTTATGTGAGTGTTGGGAAGAAGTAGTGAGGACCAATAATGGATATGCTCATTATGAAGCTTAGGTAATATATTCGGCATCATTAAACAGGTCTAGGATTTTAGATCATTTGGGAAAGAGTCCTGGATTTGGAGTTAGAGGATCTGAATTCAAATTTTGGTTTTGACACTTACTACATGTAAGTACTACATGTACTACTAGGCAAGTCATTTTATCTGCCTAGGCCCCAATTTCCTCACCTGCAAAATGAGGAGATTGAACTAAATGACCCCCAAGGTCTCTTGAAGCCCTAAATCTAGGATTCTCTAAACAAACCTCACTAGATTTCTCCATTTAATGATATCAGTACTTTTTTCTTTATTTCTTCTACTGCTACGTCTAAAAATGACTGTGACAATTGGACAGTGAATAGTGAAATGAATGAAAATTCCATGAAAAGTCAGGAGTATCACTTCTTTGACCTGGATTGGGAGGCAAGGTAGAGCTAGAAAAATCTTTGAGAATAGAAAAGAACAGCTAAGAGGTAGAATTTGAGAGAAAAAATTAAGTGACTTTAGAAGACATTTAGTCATTTAACAGACACACGTATGGAGAGGGGAAGGGAATGAGCATTTATATAATACTTACTACGTGCCAAGCAGTGTGCTAAGAGCTTTACAAATATTATCTCATCTGATCCTCATCACACCCTTGTGAGGAAGGTGCTGTTATTATTCCCATTTTACAGCTGAAGAAACTGAGGGATACAGAAGTTAAGTGACTTGCCCAGGGTCACACAGCCAGGAAGTCAGTAAATCTGAGGCCAGATTTGAACACAAGTCTTTCCTGATTATCAAAGCTCAGGGATCTATCCACTGTGTCACCAGCTGCTTGTATACATGACATACACAATATACATACATGTATATCTAGATATACATGTATGTATATAAATACACATGGGTATACATGATCTAAAATTACAGACCTACTTAATGATTTCAAGCATCTTATCTAAGTCATATATATTTACTTCCATATTAAGCATATATATATATATATATTTATAGGCACATATATGTGCAGTTTTGTGTGTGTAGGTATACTGAATGTTCACTTGCATGACAAGGCCCAGTAGGAGATAAAAATATATGTGAGATCTGGCCTGTACCTTCACTGACCTTATAATTTGGTAGGGAGAAGACATGGCACAGACACATGAAAGCATTAAAGGATGAGAAAGCATAGAACACATGTAGAGATATATAGGATCATAGAGTCATAGACTGGAAAGGACCTTGGAGGTAATTTAGTCAAACCTGTTAATTTTACCATTGGGGCAATAGTAACCATTGGGGCAATGAGGTTGAGAGAGGTTAAGTGACTTGCTGATAGTCACACAGATAAACATTACACAGGTAAGGAACAGAGATATGGTATGCTAAGTATGTAAGTGCTGGGAAACACTGAGACGAGAAATGATTATTAGATAATTTCTGATAGGGTACGGGGTTTGGGAAAGTTTTTTGGAGAAGTATAGTTGATCCAAGCCTTGAAAAAAGTGATAGAAAAAGGAGAAGAGAAGGAAGGAGGGAAAAAGGAAGGAAGAAAGAAAAGAAGGAAAAAAGAAAGAAGGAAGGAAAGAAAAAGCAAAAAAAGGAAAAAGGGAGGGAGGGAGGAAGGAAGGAAAGAAGGGAGGGAAACAGAGAGGGAAGGAGAAAGGGAAAAGGGGAGGATGCTTTTCCAGTTGAAGAAAAGCAAAAGCAAAGGTATAAATGTGGGAACCAGCAAGTTAAGTGAGGAATGACATAACTCTAGTTGGAGCAGAAAGTCTATTCAAGGAAGAAAACGCTTAGGATCGTAGTTTTAGACCTAGAAGAGACATTAGAAGTATCTAGACCCATCCCTTTCATCTTACAAATGAGGAGATTGAGGCCCAGAGGGTTATCTGATTTTCCCAAGGTCAAATGAAGCTAAAATTTGAACCCAGGTCCTCTGATTTATTGATTTAATGAGTAACAAGGAATGAGCATGTAGAAGGATAGCTGAAACAACTTGAACTTGTAATTCTTACTTATTCTCAATAGCTTTTAGAAGTGAAAGAGCTTCCAGAAATTTCAGGAAAGGCTGTTCATAGGCACTAATGGGTTGAATTATTCTGTATTCTGTATTTTGAAGGCTGTATAATTCTAGCTCCAATAACTCTACATGGTATAAAGGACCTGGGTTCTAGTACTAGTTGTATTGATAAATAGCTATGTCACCTTAGGCAAGTCACAAAACCTCATTGGGCCTCAGTAGTCTCATCCGTAAAATGAAGATGTTAGAACCTAATATTCTCTGCTTGATTCCTCACTGTATTAGGTATTATATGATAAGATTCCCACACACATCCCCATAGATCTCATCATATATTCCTTTAAAATATGAGATAATCACAGTCAGTTATTATAAAAAAAAACTTCTAGAAATAAGGAGACAGTAATGATTTTTCCCAGTTTGCAGATAGGAACCTCCACTAAAGTCCCTTTCTGATATATCATCTGATGTGGGAGACAGGTAATCCTGGGTGTTGAGGGCTGTGGTAGTGATGCACAGGCACTGGACATGTTTTCCAAGCTTAGAACGTGTAATTAATGGACGAGAATCTTCTTTAATCCACGAGAACTCTACAGATTTTGCTATCTAGCTATGTCTCTATTTTCTCTTGGTATGGAAGGAGAAGATGAAGGGTAGGAAACTAAAAGAAAGTGTTCTGTAAGGCATTCTGGTTTCTGAGAACAGTCAGCACCATATTCAACTGGAATTGGTGAATAGCTACCTAAGAAGTTGCAGCAAAATTGTTCAGCTGCTTCCCTGAGAGAGAAAATAACCCAGCTGCCAAGGTACTTCTCCCTTTTCCAACCCATCCTGCTGCTTCAAACTGGGTATGGGATCAAATGTTGTATGCTCTTTGGTTTCATAAAGAATTGCTAATTATGGGCTCCCCAGGTACCCTAGAGAAAGGGTATTTTTAAAAATTATTTTCCATATATCCCCATTAACCTGTAAATAATCACTGGAACACCTGCTCTCTTACATAACTAACATGGCCAGTGGTTGCTAAGGCAGGATATATATATATGGCACCACAGTATATGTGTCAGTAAATATTTGCAAGAGTAGAATTTAAGTCAAGTCTCTATAATAAGTGTTTTCAACTCTACTGTGATTTGCAGGGTGGAAGGGATGGTTCAAAACATGTGTATTACCTCAAAGTCTTACACGGTGTCCTTCATGTAGACCAGTGATCAAACACAATGCGAATGGCAGCCATACAATATCCTTATGCCTCCAAGTCAACAAGTCAATAAGTATTCATTAAGTACTTACTATATGCCAGGCACTGTGCTAAGTGCTGCTGATACAAATATAAGTCAAAAGATAGTCCCTGCCCTCAAGGAGGGGAAGATAACACATAAAAGGAAGCTAAAAAGAGGATGGAGGGGAGAGAAGAGGAATGGTACCATGAAGGAGAGCAGGATGGTGGAGAAAGAAACCTGGAAGATCAGGAACAGAATCCAGTGAGAAATAATGGACCAAGTCTCCATTTCACTTTCTGCTCACTGTTTCATATACTGTTTCATATACTGCTCAGATGAAAAATTTGTAACATTACGTATTTAGAGGGATCTTAAAGGTCTAATCCAATCCCTTCATTTCTAGAGAAAGAAGATAAAGCCTCAGGATGTAAGGTCAGAGAGGTAATAATAAATAGCAAAGCCTAGATTCAAACCTAGGTCCCCTTACTTTAAATCCAGCCATCTTTCCACTGCACCTCAGCGCCTTCCTATTTGGTAGAGGACTGGGATAGAAAAGAGAGAGAAGAGAGATCTTGATATGCTATTCATATACTTTGGAGGCAGTGGGGCATAGTGGATAAAGTGCTGACCTTGGAGTCAGAAAGTATCCAAATTTCACCTCTGATACTTGTGTGATACTAAGCAAATTGCTAAACCTCACAACTCCCTAAGGTTTATCCACTAAGTCATTGACATGTTCATTGAAAGACGAGTTCCCACACATGTAGTTTTGTGCACTGTCAAAATCCTTCATTCAGATATGGCTACAACAGTGAGGATTTGCATATAAGAGTAAGGAAGACAGTAAAAGTCAGACTTGAAATTTTGGAACAAAGTCTGAAATGTGACTTGTCTCAGTTTTTATTTCAAAACTTTTTAGCAGCTACTGTAATTATCCCAGTAATTTAATTTAATCCAACAAACAGCTATTGAGCTCCTAAAATGTGCAAGGCAGCTGGATCAACCCAAGCATACTGAGGAAATTCAGGCAAGATAATTTAAAGGGCATTTGGGGATGAATTCTTAAGACAAATGAATAAGGGAACTGGAGGGGAGGAAAGGCAATTGAAAGGATATCAGTAACTACCAATTCTCATCTGCTTTCTCATTTAATGAAAGGTAGATGTAGTGTGTTCAGGTATGGGTGTAAAAAGTTGTGCCAAGAGTTAAGAAGACAGCGGGAGGCACAGTTATATCTTTATGACAAAATCTAAAAGGTGACTGGTTATGTCCTTTATTTCAAAATTGTATGAGAGGCAAATGTAGTTAGAAAACATGTGGTCGATTTGAAATCAGATTTGGATTCAAAGCCTGCCTACACTTACTAGCTTGTGTGACCACAGGCAAGTCACCTAACCCTCTGACTCTTACCTTGCACTGTGTCAGATGGCAGTGTGAGGGCATTGTACTGTATGCTATACTGCGGTAAACCTCTCTACCTTGGCCATCCTCTAAAAACCAAGGCAAAGGTTTCTGGGACTTTACTTGATGCCATCAGAAGACACCAAGACCGGCAAGTTCTCAATATCACCTAAGAAACTCCGTTCTTCACAGTTGGTGAATGATGTTAGAAATTGTGAAGGACACAACAGCTTGAAATAATCTGTCAGTGACATCTGCTTCATGGCCATTTGAAATCTTTAAGGGTCTTGGAATATGGGAGCACAGCAGAGGCTGGCTGATGTTAAACCTTGAGGTTGAGATGGATGATAGGATCGACAGCCTCAAGGTCTCTAGCCAGTTGGTTGATTATGCCAAGCCAACCTTCAGGCTTGGAAACTTTCAGTGTCACAATCTCAGAAGCCTGTTCATAGTCATTGTCTTTGCTGTCTTGAAGACCTTTTTGAGCCATCGGCTACTCCATAAACTTCTGAGTATTGTACCTCTCATTTTTTTTCTCTAATGTTCATAGCCTCCAATATTCATGGCTGCCAACATGAAAGTGAAATATGAGGTTACTAATAAAATCGTGAGAATGCTTGAAGTTAGGAAAGTTAGCATGAATGTTAAGGATTGATTGCATATTCCCACACCTGAGTGGGCAAGGGCTCATGAGGTTGGAAAATACTGGACAATATCCCAAATGTAATCTGACTCATCCAGCAATCAGATGGCTCCCTTGGTAGCCAAACTGTTGGGGGAAAAGTATTTTCCTTGGATGGCTTCCTTGCCAGGACTCATCTAGATCAGGTTAGAGATTTTGAAAGAAAAATAATTACCCATGGAAATCTTCATACTAGTATTAATGAAGGTATCTATTATTATTCCATACCATCCTCAGTCAATCAGCAAGCTTTGTTGCAGGTTCCTAAAAACATGAGAATTTTTCCCAATGGGAAGTCCTCTCCTTAGAGACCAATATAGTCATTATGACTTAGAATGTTACCCTGCATGGGGTTCTAGAAAGAAAGATGATCTAAGTGTGATAATCCATATCGGTGCTTCCCTTCTTTCACCTTTTGTTGGCATCAAATTGCTTTTTCCCTGGCAGCTCTTGCTAAGTGTTATCACTCACTGTTCCCCATTACTCTCTTCCCCCAGCTCCTAGATGATTGTGCTTGTTGCTTGCTGACCCTCCTTATTGCCTTCTATAGCTTTGCCCCCTGCACCTGCAGCTCAACTATGCTTCTACCTTCTTCAGTTGTTCTGTTCTCCAGCTGATGCTGTATATATCACCTTCCTCAGGGGACCAGATATCTAGTAGTTGGCCTCCAGGGAGAATCTGGAGCCTCTATTTGACTGAATGTGTTTACAGTGTCCAAGCACCCCCAGAACAAAGTGCCTCTTTTTTTGTTGTTGTTGTCGGCTAGGCAATGGGGTTAAGTGACTTACCCGGGGTCACACAGCTAGTAAGTGTCAAGTGTCTGAGTCTGGATTTAAACTCAGGTCCTCCTGACTCTAGGGCCGGTACTCTATCCACTGTGCCACCTAGCTACCCCTTTAAAATGTTTTAAAACCCTGGTCCCACAGCCTCTGGCTTCTTACACAGTTTCTCAAGGGGTTATGGGAACACTATCTTGTCACACTCTTGTTTTTTCATCTTTTTACATCTTATGGGAGTTAGTTCCATTCAACTTTTCTTTCCTTCATTATGTGAGTGATGTGTCTCCTTTCTGTACTTCTGTGCTTCAGAAGGAGCATCCCTATTCTCTCTCCACTTGCCTTTTAAAAATTTTTGTCAGTTTGGTTGTATACACACAATCTGACTGTGGAAGGAGTGCTGAACTTGGAGACTTGACCTTGGAGGAGTTGTCGTCATCATCATCATTGCTAGACTAGCATTTATGTGGCACTTTAAGGTTTACAAGGCACTTTACAAATATTATCTGATATCATCCTCACAACAATCCTGCAAGGTAGGTGCTATTATTGAACCATTTTATAAATATTATAGATATAACCATTTTATAGAAACTGAAGCAGATGGAGGTTAGATGACTTGCCCTGGGTTACTAGCTGGTAAGTGTTTAAGGCTATATTTGAACTCAAATCTTCTGTTTCCAAGTCCAGCACTTTATCTACTGTACCACCTAGATGCATAGCTAAATGGAACCTCAGTTAAAATCCCAACTGTGCCACTACTACCTGTATGGTTATACAGTACCTTGATCTCCCTGGGCTGTTAAATTAGGGAAATAGATTAGGTTCCCTCTAAAGTCCCTTAGAGCTTTAATTCTGTTATCCTATGATCATCAGGAGCTAAATGCACGATGTTAGGTACTCTAGCACCTGGAACACTACCTGACACATTTGTTGTTGCTCATTAATTTCAGTTGTGTCCAACACTTGGTGACCCCATTTGGGGTTTTCTTGGCAAAGATACTGGAGTGATTTGTCATTTCCTTCTTCAGTTCCTTTTACAGATGAGGAAACTGAGGCAAACGGGGTTAAGTGACTTGTCCAGGGTCACACAGCTAAGGCCAGATTTGAACTCAGGAAGATTAGTCTTCCCTGACTCCAGACCCCACATTCTGTGCACTATGGCACCACCTAGCTATTGTATGTCCTCAGCAACCTACTGCCAAGTAGGACCTGGTATATATGGAAAGTCTATACTTAACCTCCTATACCCATCAAGCTTCTGGGTGTTATTGCTTTATTAGCAGTCAAACAAATCAAATACCTGGTCCTCCTGGAAACTACAAGGTTTTGAAATTTGTGAGAGAGTTGAGCTGCCTGGGTTTGAAACCACCTTTTCTCCTCCCTGCTACGTGATTTCTGCTCAGCTGTGGGAAGATTACACAACCTATAATGAGACTGGATGTATGCTTCTCCATTCCTGTACAGATGGGTCAGAAGAAAGACCTGCTGGTCAGCCAGATGAGACGGATGGCTCATATCATCTGCTCATCTAAGAGGTCAGACTCAGAGAGGAGAGGGAAAGGCATGCCTTCTGATTGTCCTGAACATTTAAATATGTATGTGGAGTGACATGTCTAACAAATACACAAGAAATGGTTGGCCTCACTGAGAAAAAATGACCCTCTGAAGAAGTTGATAGAATCTATTCTAGGAAGGAACCAAATGGGAGGGTGATGACTAAGATTAGCAGCAGCTGTAGACAAGCAAGAGGCCAACTCAGGTTCATTTCTTGGCAAGATGCTGCTATATCAATAAAAGTCATTCAAGGGCTTTTTTTTAGGCAACATTAAAAATTAGCCTCTAGTATCTGTTGCATAAGGGGAAGTTAGGTGGTACAGTGGAGAGAGTGCGGCACCTGGAGTCATGAAGACTCCTCTTCCTGGGTTCAAAGCTGGCCTTGGACACTTGCTACGTGTTTGACCCTAAGCAAGTCACTTAACTCTGTTTGCCTCAATTTTCTCACCTATAAAATGAGCTGGAGAAGGAAATGGCAAACCGTTCCAGTCTCTTTGCCAAGAAAACTCCAAACAGGGTCACGAAGAGTCAGATACTTCTGAACAAAAAACAATAAACCTGCTGTATAATAGGAAAGGACTACAATGCAAAGAAAAAAAACATAGAGTGAGACATATGAGTAGAGGACTCTAGGGACAGCTAAATAACTCTGGCCATCAGTTTGGGCAGATTTCTATAATTTCATACCAGAGGATATAGTTTTCAGGGGATGAAAGTTGAGATTTTGGCAGGAGGAAGTAGAGGAAAGTAGAGACAGTGAAGTTTCAGGAACTGGTCTTGTCCTTTAGGAAGTCACTGAGATCATGTGGTTCAGAGCTGTGAGGGACCTTAGAAATCATCTAGTCAAACAAGCAGTTAACAAGTATTTACTAAACCTTGACTATGTGCCAAGTACTGTGCAAAGCTCTGGGGAGACAAAAGAAAAAACAAAATGGTCCCTGACCTCCAGGAGCATACAGTCTAACGCAATGAAGGATACAACATGTGAATCATTAATGAAGTATGAGATATACGCAGAGTAGATGGATGGTAATCTGAGAGGGCCCTAACAGCTGGGGGGACCCGGAAAAGCTGCTCCAGGAGATAGGATTTGAACTGAGTCTTGGCGGAAACCAGGAAAAACAGGCAGAAGTGAGAGGGCAACACATTCTAGAAGTGGGCAATAACCAGTGCAAAAGCACGGAGGTTGGAAATATAGAGCGTTGTTGAGGAAATGCACGGAGGCCACTGGGGTGAATCTTAGAGTACACAGAGGGAAACGTAAAATGTCAGGAAGGTAGGAAGGGGTCAGATTATGAAGTTAACTGAGATCAAATCAACAGGCATTTATTAACACTTACCCTGTGCTAGGCACTTTGCTAGGCACTGAGGTTACAAAGAAAGGTAAAAGTAGAAGAGCCTTGAATGTCAAACAGAGGACTCCGACGCAACCCCGGGGGTGACAGGAAGCCACTGGAAATTATTGAGCAGGGGCTGATACAGTCAGATCTATGTATTAGAAAATAACCTTGGCAGCTGAGTGGTGAACGGATGGGAGTAGGGAGAGAATTGAAGGCCCGGATGTGTGAGAGATGTAAAGGTAGAAATGAAAAGATTTGGCAACAAAATGGATTTCTGGAGCGAATGAGAGAGAAGAACCCAAGATGACGCTGAGGTTGGCACCTTAAGAGAAGATAGGGCGTAATTCAGGCCCAGAGAGGCTATGATTTATCTCAAGGTAAAGAGAGGAAAGAGCACAGGGAGAGGAAAAGAAGTAGATGGAACCGCAGTGACAGCAAGGTGGCCAGTGGTAGAAACATCTGCGGTCGCCTTCTGCTTCTGCTTCAGCTGGATGTGGGCGTCTGCTGGAGCCAACTGGAATCAGCCCTTGAGAACCAATCCTTAAATTTCCAACTCAGGGACGGATTTCTTGTTTTGTTGATTGTTTAGACCTAAGAAAGTGTTTATACGCAGATTAAACACATAAGTCCTTTGTACTTTTTTTTTCCTGGAGAAATGGTTGTTAAACATTTACTAGCACACCCTTAGCTAGATAGAGCTAGCACCCATTTCTAATTATGTCTTTAAAAAATATTTTAGGGGGCAGCTAGGTGGTGCAGTGGATAGAGCACTGGCCCTGGAGTTAGGAGGAGATGAGTTCAAATCCGGTCTCAGACCAGATACTTGACACTTACTAGCTGTGTGACCCTGGGCAAGTCACTTAACCCTAATGGTCTAGCAAAAAAATAAATAAATAAAGTTTTAAAAATATTTTAAAGTCTTTATTTCATGTATCTAATTTCATTTCTCAAAAAACACCTGTGACTGACCCTACCCTTATGTTTCTTAGTGTCCCTTTATTTGGGGCATGAGAAGAGAACAGCTTTGGGAATCACACAGGAGAGAGTGAGAGGTTAGGATATCAACTCCCTCCCCAGTAAAGATATTTTGCTTTCTAACTGATGACATAAGCATGAACCATTTCAGGACAACACATCCAAGGGCAGAATTACTACAAACTCAGGCCACTAAAAAAAAAAAAAATCTGCTTTATAGTCACAAGGTTACATCAGTCAAAGAACCATAGGTCATAGCAAGCTGCCTTTCATATACATTTTATAGATCTCTGGGCAAAAATGCCTCTAATATATGTACCTTCTTGTGGTATGATATGGCTTTGAAGTCAGATGACTTGGATTTAAGTCCTGGACTTGCCATTCCATCAGCTATTGGTTTGACAAACTAGGGGGTTAGGGTGTCTCAGTAACTCACTCTGTAGTACCTCAAATCTCTCAGGGACCCTAAGATAGACAAGGAAAAAATTGGAGGGACATGTCACATTGGTCACATTCTAGAGTGGAGCACACTATGGTATACAGATGTGGCAGGGGGTGGGGGAAGTGTCTATCCACAAGGAAAATGAAGGCCCCCTACTTGAGTCCCTCAGCATGGCTATGACTTTCATCCTAGAATCATGTCTACTCAAAACTAAATGATTTCAACATATAAAGTTAACTAAGTAACTTTTCAGTGGAACTTGGATTTTGTTTTGACCAAAAAAAAGAAGAAAAGAAAGAAAGAATGTGACTGAATATTGTCAAGCAGGGGTTTTTGAAAAGAGAAGGAATTGCTGTGGTAGAATATAAGATGCTTGAAGACATGGGTTGTTTTATTTTTTTCTCCCTATTTAGCTCTAGTTCTTAGAATAGTACTGCATACATTGGTGGCATTGAACAAATGTATGTTGAATTGATTTGTCCTTTGAGTACAAATGAAACAACCATTCTTAAGCAGGAAGAGAAGCAGTCTTTCTGAAAGTTGCTTTACAAAGGTTTGTCAAATTCTATTGTTTTAAAATTTAATTTCCATATAAATTATATTAAAATACAGTTTATAGGGTCATAGGTTTAGAAATAGAAGAGACTTTAGAGGTCATATAGTTTAACTCCCTCATTTAACAGAGGAAGACACTGAGGCCCAGTTAAGTGCCAGTGTCCAGATTCAAACTCATGTTCTTTGATTCTAAATCCAGTGCTTTTCCCATTATATCATGTTGCACCCTTAAAATTATTGTCATTAGGTGGCAATGAGCAGGATGCATGCAGCACATCATAGTTGAGAGAACATTGAACTAGGAGTCAGGAGCCTGAGCTCTAACCCTCACTCTGCCATTGATTAGTTATATGACCTTGATCGAGTCTTTCAATGTCCTTGAGTCTCTGTTTCCTTATGTGTAAAATGAGGAAGTTGGAATAACTGGCCTTTTAATATTTCTTCATTCTACAATTAGTAGGGTTAAGTTAAATCATTCTACAATTCCAAATCATCTTACCCCTCTAAGCTTGTTTGATCATCTGGAAAATGAAGGTGAGACTTACAATACCCACCTTACAGAATTGTTAAGGTGAGGAAAAGTGAAAGGTATCTCTAGAACAGAGATATCTGCTTGGTATAGATGGAAAGTATCTCTAGAACAGAGAAATGCTTGGTATAGTTGAAAGGTATGTTTAGAACAGAGATATCTGCTTGATATAGCTGGAAGCTATAACTAGAACAGAGAGATGAATGAGGTGAACATTCCAGTGGAGCCAGAGTATTCAGATGCAACTAGATGTCTCAGTGGATAGAGAGCTGGGCCTGAAGTCAGAAAGACCTGAATTAAAATTTGGCCTCGGACATTTGTGAATTGTATTAACCTGGGCAAGTCACTTAACCTATCTGCCTCAGTTTCCTCAACTGCAAAATGAGTATTATAATAATAGCACCTATCTCCCAGGGTTGTTGTGAGGACTAAATAAGATAACATTATTAAGCACTTAGCACAGTCCCTGGTATATAGTAGGCTCTTGATAAATGCTTGTGTCCTTCCTTCTTTCTTTTAGATCTCTAATACAGGATGAGAGAGACAACTCTGGGGTCAGATACCGAAGCAACGATGGGAAAGGGGGTAGAATATGATTTCTCAAGTCTTGGTCTCTTAGCTTGAAGATGAAATGATCTGAGTCAACTGACCTCATGGCCAGTAGAAGGGAACATGAGATCCTGACTAGGCCAAACCATCACATACCATACTGAAAGAAGTCAAGAAACCTGAGAAGCTGATACCAAAAGATTATGAAAGACAACTCTGGCTGGCCAATTCCATGGCCATATAACTAGAACTGGGTTCATACAAAGCTCAAACTGAGAAGAAGTTTTAGGGAGGAGGAAATTAAGGAGAGTAGACAAATATGTCATAGTTGATCAAACTATTAGAATTTGTGCAAACTGTTCATCTTTACTGTTACTTCATTCCCTTTCCTCCAGTGCATGTACTCAATTTAATTCAACAAATATTTAATAAATACCTACAACCTATAAGGTGAGAGACACTGTGGTTTAATTGATAGAAAGATCACAGAATCATCGAGTTAGAGCTCCCAGGGTCCATGGAGGCCATCTAATCCAACCCCCTCGTTTTCTAGATGAGGAACTGAGGCCCAAAGACATTAAGTGACTTACTTGAGGTCACACGGGGACAAAATAGAAGAGCTGGAATTCAAACCCAAGTTCTCTCTCTGATCGGAGAGTCAAGAAAACCTGGATCCTAGTTCTGTTTCTGACACACACAAGCCGTGTGATCATGAACAGGTAAGTCACTTTACCCTCTTAGCCCTGCAGGCAATTCGCTAAGACTATCAATTATTAGCAAGTTGCTGATCTGTATAAGTCGAGTGAGTTTCTCCCCAGGAGCTCACTACATAGATGCAGTAATAGGTCTGGACCAAGAAAAGTCCAAAGTACCAAGTTAGGGACTATAATGATTTGCAGTAATTCCCCCAAATATACTTAAGAAGCAGGTATGCTCTTATCAAATCTTATCTTATCGAATGACTGAGGAAGGGGTAGAATGAAAGAAACCCTGTGACCTTCCCCTCCCATAGGGCCTGATTGTGATTGTGCATTTCAGCAATCCAGCCAGCTCTCACACTTCTCTGCTACTGGCTCATTTCCTTATTAATTTTCATCCTAGGTCCTAAGGAAATTAAGGGGAATGTTCTGCCGTTGCCTGAAAAATCAACAGAAATGTACACTTTCTTATTAAGTAACTGAGACTGTATAATGATTTACGAATAAATTGGTCAAACTTTTTTTCACATAAACTTTTACTCTTCTCTCTCAAACCCCACCTCCTGTATGCTTAAACAGCATCATTATTACTGACTATACAATTTATTAACAATATAACAAAAATACAAAGACATATTCAGATATATCAATAACTTATCAGATGTGAGAAAGAACACAACCAGAGTCAGCTGCTACTGACTCTTCCACAAATATCGAAGCCAGAGTTCAATAATTCAGGTCGGTAATCAAAGTCTCTCAAGAATTCTCTTCAGGGTATCTTCTCCACAGAATGAAACAAATTCATTTCTTTCAAAATGTCTCTTCAGATTGTTTCTCCTTGATAACTAACTCTCTCTCAGGAAAGTTCTTGTAATCCTTTCTCTCTGCTCCTCTCACAGTCTCTCTCTAGCCGTGACCATTCACAGTTTCCATGTGAGAGTTAGACTCTCTCTTCCCAAGATTCTATTCCTCAATGATCCAGTAATGGTATCAATGGTCTCTATTAAAGCTAGTGTTGTTAACAAGGTATGTTAGGTTGCTTCAACCTGGTGGTAAGGAAATAAAATGATGAAGTTACATGGGACAAGTGGACTGGTGCACCAAAACCCCATTTTGTCTCTTCACCCAAATGGTCATCATTAGGAGAAACATTAATTTAAAGGAAAGAACTCTAGATTTAGAGTCAGAGGACCTAAATTTGATTCTCAACTCTATCATTTACTACTATGTGACCTTGGGTAAGTCATTCAATTATTCTGGGCCTTGGTTTCCTCATCTGTAAAATAGAGGTTGAACTACATTACCTCTAAGTTCCCTTCCAATTCTAAATTTAAGATCCGAGGAACTTTGCTGTATTTGAAGTCAGCTGGAAAAAGAGGGGCTGTTGTGTGCCAGGTTAGTAATTCTTTGGCTGTCAGGTGGGTGTTATTGTTCTTTAGGAACACATGTTGCACCATCTAGCATGAGGATCCTGGGATTTTTCCCAATGTTAATATTCCTTTTTGACAAGCTATATGCCTGTATACTTGCATGGCTAGGGCATGTCACCTACAGTAGCTTATTTTTTAATGACTTTTAAAACTTATTTTCCCTTTAAATTCCATGAAGGCCAGAATATCTGAAACTTATAAGGAAGAAGTGAGAATCTGAAAAATCCAGTATGTGTTTTTTCTATGCTTAAAGTAGTTATCTATGTAGGCATACCCCACTTTAAGAAACCCAGTATGCAACTCTACTTCTCAATTTAGTTAAATTGTTTTCACATTACAAAATGAGTATTTTAGACAAGGATTCACTTCAAAGTTCCTTTAAAGCAAGTGTTTTTGACCTTTTTTGTGTTATGGAATCCTTTGCAGTATGGTAAATTCTATGGGCCCCTTCTTAGAATAATATTTTTAAATGCATAAAGTAAAATACATAGGTTTATAAAGGGAAACCAATCATATTGAAATACAGTTATCAAAATATTTTAAAAACAAATTTACAGGCTCTAGGCTAAGATCCCTTGCTTCAAATGATCAACCCCCTTACTAAACTGAAGATATTCAAGTTAAAAATATCTGATTTCGAGAGTCATTGTGGTATAATGGATAGAGAATTGGCCTCAGAGTCACAGTGATTCAAGTCTCAACTGTGACATAAACTGGCTATGTTGCCATGGGCAGTTCTCTTAACCTCTTAGTATAATCAGCCAACTCCAAAGTTCTACCAAGAGTGGGGAACCCGAGGCCTCGAGGCCATATGTGACCTTCAAAGTCCTTGGGTATGGTCTTTTGACTAAGTCTAGTTTAACGGAACAAATCCTTTTACTAAAGGGATTTGTTCTGTAAAGTTTGGATTCGGTCAAAGGGCTGCACTTGAGGACCTAAAGGGCCACATGTGGCCTCGAGGCCACAGGTTCCCCGTCTTTGTTAAAATGTCATTGGTAGAGAAAATTTCTCACCTATAGCTCCCTAAGCAAATGAAATGACAAATCTGGATTAAAAAAAAAAAAAAGGAAAAGAAATATCTGATTTACGTGCAAATTTCAGTAATACATGAAGGATAATAGAAATTAAGATACATTTGTATGTTCTTTATATTTTTATGTTTTTAAGTAAGGATCTCTAATCTCTCTTACTTCCAACCTTCACCAAGACTTCTTTGGACTCTTTCTCTCATTACCTCATACCACCAACAAGTATAAGACTTCAGGGAAAAGCCCCTATTAGGAAAGGCAGGGAACCCTTGTTTTTGAGTATAAGCTATGGGTCAGGGATAATGTAGTAATCCCCCTTCCCTCCTCCCCATGTGATACCTAGAGCAATGCCACAGACAGAAAGACAGGTGCTTAGAAAGTCAATTTTGACAAGATCAGTGCTAGGTCAATCATAGGAAGGAGCAGTGTGAACTTCACCCTCTCTCATTCCCAAGTCCTTTCCCATTTCCTTATGTTACAGTCATCTCTATTATAACCTTTCCTTTGCCTCTTTCTTTTGCTACAAGGCTTCCAAAGCTCATCCCCCAAACCATCAAATTAAGTGGCAGCTCTGAAAGAGAATGAGGCTAGGCCACTTCTCTCCTGGGACGTAGAATAGCAAAAGGACAGTTCTCTCGGATGAGAAAATAGCAGGAGTAGAAAGGATCAAAGAATTTAAAGGAAGCAAAATTTCATTCATGTAATCTGAGCTATTGCTCAATTCAGTAAAGTGAACAACAAAAAGCAACTATAGGACTTTCTCTTCACCTAAGTCCTATGATAGTCGGATTGAATCAATTTCTTAAAACATATGCAAGTACACACATTCATACATTCCTCATTTGGAATCCTTTTATGAAAGAATGACCGGAGAACATAGGCACATTAGTGGATTGTTGGTAGAGTTATGAATCAACGCACCCATGTTGGAAAACAATTTGTACCTATACAAAACAGTCCATAGCCTTTGACCCAGAGATTTCACTAATGGGCTTATATTTCAAGGAGATCATTGATAAGAAAAAGTCCTCACATACATCAAAATATTTATAACAGTTCTTTTTGTGGGAGCAAAGAATTGGAAGCAAAATAGGTGCTCATCATTTGGACAATGGCTAAACAAATCATGGTTCATAAATCTAATGGAATATTTCTCTTGTTATAAGAAATAGTGAATGTGATAAATATAGAGAAGCATAGAAAGATATACATGAACTGATGCAGAGTGAAGTAGAGGCCAAGAAAGCAATATAAACAAATATTACAACAATGTAAATAAGTACAATGATAAACAATCAAAAGTGAATATTGCAAAATCACAAAAGAACAGGCATGATTCCAACAAAAGAGATATGAGAAGACACCCTACCTCACTCCTTTATAGGGGCTGGAGGCCCATGGATATATTACATTGCATATATTTTCAGACTTTTAAAGTTTATTGACTGACTTTAAAAATTCTGGTGATGTCAATAAAAACAACAAAAATCAATAAAACTTTATTTTGGAAACAAAGAAGGAAGCATGAAAAAGAAGAAGGAAGGAAGGAAGGAAAGAAGGGAGAAAGAGAGAAAAGATAAAGAGAGACAAAGAAGCAAAAGGCAAAGGAAGGAAGGAGGAAATAAAGAAGAAGGGAAGGAAGGAGAGAAGGAAGGGAGGCAGAGAAGAAGAGAGGAAGAAAAAGGAAAGAGAGAAGGAAAAGAGGGAGAAAGATGATAGAAAGAAAGGGAGGGAAGAAGGAAGGAAAGAGGAGAGAAAAGAGAAAGAGAAACAAAGAAACAAAAGGTAAAGGAAGGAGGAAAGAAAGAAGAAGGGAGGGAAGGAGAAAGGGAAGGAAGAGAGAAAGAAAAAGAGAAGGAAGGAAGGAAGGGAAGGAGGAAGAAAGAAGAAAAAGAAAGAGAGAAGGAAAAGAGGAAAGAAAGAAAGAATGAAAAAGAAAGAGAGAGAAGATGCAGGGAGGGAAGAAGGAAGGAAGGAAGGAAGAAAGGCAGGAAGGAAAGAAGGAAGGAAGGAAAGAAGGAAGGAAAAATAAAATGATCCAGGCTTCACGGTACCATGGAAACACAGCATTGGTTCTGGAGTCAAAGATAGGATTTGAAGTTAGAGAACCTGAGTTCAAATCCTGTCTCTGATGTTTACCACTGGTGGGCAATTCATTTAACCTCCCTGTGCTTCAGTCTCCTCATCTATAAAATTAGGGAATTAAACTAACAGGCTCTGGAGTCCCTTCTAACTCTAAATCTATGACTGCATGATTTGTCAGACCCTGTGATTTGTAACTTTCTTTGAGTATGATATTCCTTCATGCTATGAAAAATAATTGCCATCTTTTGTGTTTATCAAGCATTTCAGAATGAATTTACAAAGCTTTCATACTGGTGGCTACAATCCCCATAATGTTTTGGTATGACATAGGCTTGGCTGCTACTAAGTTACATTTGGTTCGGAACTGGCCCCATCAGTCCTATCATTTCTAGTCAAAGACAACTGTTCATTTAGCACCAGTGGGAAACTTCTGAAGAAAATCATCAAACTGTCTTCACCATCTTTGAATGGCTGACCATGTCACCCCCCTACTCAATAAACTCCAGTGACTCTCTATTACTTCCAGGATCAAAATTAAAATTCTCTGTTTGGTATTTTAATGTCTTTTCAACTTGGCCCCTTCTTACCTTTCTAGTCTTCTTACACTTTACTCCTCTTCATATACTCTATGATTAAGTGAAACTGACCTATTTGTTGTTCCTCACACATGCACTCTATCTCCCAAGTCCATGCCTTTTCTTTTCTTTTTGGGGAGTAGGGCTAGGGGGGCTGGATTTCTTTTTTAAATTAATTTTTGCTTTACTTTTTAATCCACAAAATTCTACCTTCTCTCTCTCCTTCCTCCCCAATTGAGAAAGGAAAAAAAACTCTATCACAAACATGTATAGTCACACGAAACAAATTTCTGCATTGGTTACGTGAGGTACATGTATATGTATATATATAATATACATATACATACACACATACAGATGTTTCGATCTATACTCTGAGTTAATTATCTCTCTATCAGGAGGTGGACAGCATGTTTCATCATGAATCCTCTGGAATTATGGCTGGTCATTGTGTTAATAAGAGTTCCTGAGTCTTTCAAAGTTCTTTGTCTTTACAATTTTGCTACTGTATAAACCGTTCTGGTTTTCCTCTCTTCACTTTTCATTAGTCCATCCAACTCTTTACAAGTTTCTCTGGAAAAAATTGTTTTCATCACTCTTACAGTAAAACAGTATTCTAACACAATAGTATTCCACCACATTCATATACCGTGACTTGTTCAGCCAGCCCCCAATTGATGTTCAATTCCTCAGTTTCCAATTCTTTGCTATAGATAAAGCAAAAAAAGAGCCATAGGTATTTTTCTATAACCTTAGATAGTTTGTTTTGCTCAGGACAAATCTTCTCCTTAATTTACCTTCAGTCTTATTCCCTATTCTCCCTCCTCTCCTTTCCTTCCTGTTTCCCTGTTGAATGAAATATACTACTTATATCCAACTGTGTCTGTATATGTTTTTCACTCTTTTAACCAGTTCAAATAGAGCGAAGTTCAAATGTCAGTGGTTTCCACAATATCTTTTTCTGTGTTTGTATAAACTTGTACTTGTATACCCCAATTATGTGAGATAATTTTCTTTAGTTTTCCTCTCCTTTCTGCCCCGCTCATTGTATTCCTCTTCACCTCTCTTTTTCATTCTTCTTTTAAGATCATCAAGACATAACAAAACCACTCTCAGGCCTTCTGTTTAAGTAGGATCCCTCTATGACACTTAGTACCTATAGGGTTCAAAGGGAACACATATATCATCTCCTCATATTAGAACGTAAACAGTTTATCCTTTTTCAGTCTTTCTTTTTTGTTTCTCTTGACTCCTGTGTTTGCATTTTAAAGTTTTCTTTGCAGCTCTAATCTTTTCACCAGAAATATTTGGAATTATTAAATGTCCATTTCTTTCTCTATACAATTATATTCAGTTCTTCTGGGTAAGCCTATATTCTTTGCCTTCTGGAACATCATATTGCCAGCTCCATTTTATACTCGTGGCTGTTAAATGAGGTGTGATCATGACTATGACTTTTCAGTATTTGAATTCTAGGGAACCAGTGTTAATGCATTCTACCTATCTCCTGACAGAGAAGAGATGGCCTCAAGATGAAACATGAGTTACATGCTTTTTAATATGACCAGTATGAGAATTTGCTTTGCTTGACAATGCATATTTGTTACAAAGGTTGCAAGGGTTTTGTTTTTCTTTTTTTTTTTCAAATAGAGAAGTTAGGAGTGAAAAAAAATAAATTGGTGTTAATTGGGGAAAAATTAATATAATTTTAAAAATAAAAAGGAGATGCTAAACTCATATAAAAATGTGCTTAGCTCTCCTAAGAAAAAAAAGGAAGTAGAGCAGAAAGAATTATTGAATCTTTAGACTGGAAGACACCTCTTTTAATGGTTACCTAGTCCATACCCTGCCAACAGGCAGGAATTTTTGTTTTTTACATACATATACATATAACATGGTTCATATTTCTATAGTGTTTTGGGCTTTGCAAAGTGTTTTTCCTTCCTTTTGAGGTAGTTTTAGTAAACAAGATTAACAATTTAACAAACTTAAATTTCAATTGTAATTTACAATTTACAGTTGAACAAAGTAAAATTCAGAAGCTCAAAGTCCCACAGACAGTAAGTCAGAGCTGCAAGGGACACTGGAATCAGCTTATTCAACCTGCTGATTTTATAGATGAAGAAACTGAGGCCCAAAGAAATTAAGTAATTTGCCCACAGTCACATAGTTAGTAAGTAGCAGAATCTGCATTTGAACCCTGGTCCTCTGAATCCAGATCAGCACTCTTGACACTTTACCACATTGTTCCTTATTTTTTCTAACCAGAAGGTCAACTATCCTATTCCTAAGGGTAGCCTGGAAATGAAAGTAGGAATCTTTGGGAGAAGAGGTGGAGGACATAGAAATAGACTGTTCAAACAGAAAAATGGCATAAAGCTCTCTGCCCTCAAACCCAGCGGGAAGGAGCTGAACATCACAAGAAAAATCTGGCAGTGTGTTGGAGCCAATGAGACCTTTTTTTGGGAAGCCACATTGGAACAGCAGGCCTGTGAGCTCTCTGAGAGAATATTTCTTTTTTTTCTTTTGAAAATACTTTTAAATGTCCAAATGTTCTACTTTCCTGGGAAATGAGAGGCTGCTGCCTTTCTGATGAGCTATAAATATGCCCAGGCACTCTAAATAAATAATGTAGGCCCGTGAATGTGAGGGAGCAACTGCCAACAATTGGGTTGAGAGAGGGAGAGGGCACAGACTGGCTGGCTACCTGAATAAGATACTAGGAAAGAAAAAGGCAGATCGTGATGTGCTCCCAAAGAGCTGAGACTAAGCAGCAATGCTTGATCACATTCTCATGGTGATGCTTTTGTCCCTGTAGGAGCCCCCAAGTGAAAGGAGAAACGTGGAGGTCTTGAACCAGTTGGAAATCTGCCTGAATGAAAGCTACCAAGTTCAGAAGCCAAAAGCTACATGTGGTCTGTGTGGTGGAAAAGTCCTTGAAGAAAATTCCATCATTACCACTGTCAGTAACGTACTATGCCTAAGCACAGGAAGGAATAAGGAATAAGGAAGAAAGTCGGGGAGCAGCCAGCAATGTCCTCATAAACTGGTACCTTCATAGCAGCTGGTGGGCAAAACTGGCCTACTTTTTGTTCCCCAAACTTCGGATTCTATCTTCCACCTCCATGCCTATGCATAGGTTGTCCAGAACTCCTGAAATGCATTCCTTTTACCTCTTAGAATCCTTAACTTCTTTCAAGGCTCAACACAGGTGCTATCTCCTATAGGACATCCTACTTGAGCTCCAGAGTTATTAGTCCTTTCCCCTTCTTATAATTTTCTTGAAGGTAGAAATGCTTTGGTTTTCTCCTGTCTCTCCAGGCCCCAGCCCAGTGCCTTATATATAGGACACACTTTAAAAAATGCCAAGATGGTGGAGTGAAAGCAGTGACTTGCTTGAGCTCTCCCCCAAAGCCCTCCAAATACCTGTTAAAAAAAGGCTCTAAACAAATTCTAAAGCAGCAGAACCCACAAAAAAAACAGAGCAAAACAAATTTCCAGCCCAAGACAACCTGGATGGTTGATTGGAAAGGTATATCGCATCAGGTGGGGAGAGGAGTGCAGGGTGGCGTGGGTGCGCAGACCGCAGCGACCCTGGAGTAGGCCTCAGAGGACTGAATCACGGGCAGCTGTGGCGGTTTCCAGACTTCTCAATCCATGAAAGCCAAAGACAACTTAGAAAGTCAGTGAGAAAAATCTGTGGCTGCAATGAGAGGTAGAAGCTAGATTTCAGTTGCCCCAGGGTAGTGACTGTCTCCTGAGCTTCCAGCCCACAGACTGAGGGGGAATCGAGTTGCTGATCAGATGGGGATTGCAGGGATCTCTTTGCCAGTGCTGAAGCAGGAATCTCTTGCTTTGCCCGTGCTTGGATCTGGGTCACAGTTCTGAGGGTCAGTCCTGGGGCGAGGACGAGCGCTGGCATGGTGAAGTTTGTTGTGGCAGTAGAGAGGAAACACCTCGCCCCTTATCACAGCACCTTGGAAGAACTGAAAATTTACAGGTCCCTAGAAGTAGCTCTGAAAACAGCTGTATAAACCCCCGAAGCATGGGACAATACATTCTCCACATTGGAAGCAAACTCTTACCTTAACAAAGAGTTTAAAACTCAAGTAATTGGCCAGGATCATGAGTAAGCAGCGCAAAAAGAGTCAGATTATATTATCTTACTTTGGTGACAAAGAAGATCAAAACATACAACCAGAAGAAGACAACAAAGTCAAAGCTCCTACATCCAAAGTCTCCAAGAAAAATATGAATCAATCCCAGGCCTTGGAAAAGGTCAAAAGGGATTTTGAGAAGCAAGTAAGAGAAGTAGAGGAAAAACTGAGAGTGATGCAAGAAAATCATGAAAAACAAGTCAATAGCTTGCTAAAGGAGACCCAAAAAAATACTGAAGAAAATAACGCCTTAAAAAAATAGCCTAACCCAAATGGCAAAAGAGGTCCAAAAAGCCAATGAGGAGAAGAATGCCCTAAAAAACAAAATTGGCCAAATGGAAAAGGAAGTCCAAAAGATTACTGAAGAAAATACTTCCTTAAAAATTAGAATAGAGCAATTGGAAGCTAGTGACTTTATGAGAAATCAAGACACCGTAAAACAAATCCAAAAGAATGAAAAATGAGAAAACAATGTGAAATATCTCATTGGAAAAACAACTGACCTGGAAAATAGATCCAGGAGAGAGAATTTAAAAATTATTGGACTATCTGAAAGCCATGATCAAAAAAAGAGGCTAGACATCATCTTTCAAGAAATTATCAAGGAAAACTTCCCTGATATTTTAGAACCAGAGGGCAAAATAGAAATTGAAAGAATCCACTGATTTCCTCCTGAAAGAGATCCCCAAAGGAAAACTCCTAGGAATATTGTAGCCAAATTCCAGAGTTCCTAGGTCAAGGAGAAAATATTACAAGCAGTCAGAAAGAAACAATTCAAGTATTGTGCAAACACAATCAGGATAACACAAGATTTAGCAGTTTCTACATTAAGGGACTGCAGGGCATGGAATATAATTTTCTGGAGGGCAAAGGAGATAGGACTACAACTAAGAATCACCTACCCAGCAAAACTGAGTATAATCCTTCAGGGGAAAAAATGGACATTCAGTGAAATAGAGGACTTTCAAACATTCTTGATGAAAAGACCGGAGCTGAATAGAAAATCTGACTTTCAAAACAAGACTCAAGTGGAACATGAAGAGGTAAACAGGAAAGAGAAATCATAAGAGACTTATTAAGGTTAAACTGTTTACATTCCTGCATGGAAAGATGATATTTGTAACTCATGAGACCTTTGTCAGTATTATGGTAGTTGGAGGGAAAAAATTATATGTATGTATATAGATAGATAGATAGATAGATAGATAAATAAATAGATAGAGGGCACAGGGTGAGTTGATCTGGAGAATAAAATTAAGGGGTGAGAGAGGATTATACTAGGAGAAGGAGAAAGGGAGAGGTAGAATGTAATTATCTCACGTGAAACACACAAGAAAAGGCTCTTACAGTGAAGGGGAAACAGGGGAAGGTGAGAGGGAATGAGTGAATCTTATTCTCATAGGATTTGACTTAAGGAGGAAATAACATACACACTCAATTGGGTATAGAAATCTGTCTTACCCTACAGGAAGATGGGGGGGGAGGGGACAAGAGAGTAGGGGGATGATAGAGAGGAGAGAAGATTGGGAAAGGGGGTAATCAGAAACAAATACTTCTGATGAGGGACAGGGTCAAAAGAAAGAATAGAATAAATGGGGGGGGTGGTATAGGATTAAGGGAAATAGAGTTAGTTTTTCACAGTATGTCTACTATGGAAGTGTTCTGTATACCTGCACATGTATAACCTATATTGAGTTGCTTGCCTTTTCAATGAAGGTGGGTGGGGAGGGAGGAAGGGAGAAAATTTGGAACCCAAAGTTTTAAAAACACATATTTAAAAAAAAAGTTTTCACATGCAACTGGGAAATAAGAAATACAGGAAATGGGGTATAGAAATTTATCCTGCCCTACAGGAAAATAGAAGGGGAAGGAGATAAGAGAAGGGGGGGAGAGATAGAAGGGATGGCAGACTAGGGGAAGGGGTATTCAGAATGCATGCCATCTTGGGGTTGGGGGAGAGGTAAGATGGGGTGAAAATTTGGAACTCAAAATCTTGTGGAAGTAAATGTTGAAAACTAAAAATAAATAAATTTACCATAGAATTTTTAAAAAAAAATGCTTGTTGTATTGAACTGAATTGAAGCAAATAGAATTGAACAAGAAGGCATTATGTTATATAGTAGGACCACAGGCTCTAGAATTAGAGTGCTTGGGTTAAAATTCTGGTTCTACTACTTACCACTTGTGCAAACTTGGTCAACCTCCCTGGACCTTGGTTTCCTTATTTATGAAGTGAGAGGGTTGGACTAGAGAGGACTTCTCAGGTCTCCTTCCAGCTTTTGCTCTATGATATATGAAATGAGAGGAACCAATGAAATAATCTATGGGATAGCATCTTGAAAACTGTAAAGTACAGAATTAAAAAGAGAACCATGGCTGAATCATACATGGGAATTTTCCGTATTTTTTTTAAGGCAATTGGGGTTAAGTGACTTGCCCAAGGTCACATACCTAGTAAGTGTCAAGTGTTTGGTCTGAGGCCGGATGTGAACTCAGGTCCTCCCAACTGCAGGGCCTGGTGCTCTATCTACTGCATCACCTAGCTGCCCCTCCATATTCTTTTAATTACACAAACCCCCACCCAAACTTCTCCTTAAAACATGGCTCATCTTTTCAATATCAGTGGAATTTTCTGACTTTGAGTCATGGAATACAACTGTCTCCAAAAAGCTAAAAATGAATATCAGAGGACAATGGAGTGAGACATGGTGGGTGTGAATAGGTTGAAATATATAACAAATAAGGAACTATGAAAAAGAACTGGAGTAAAAGCTATCATCAAACAATTTGGGATTGGAAGAAGGAGTTCTATATGGAGACAGTGAAAGATAACCATTAAAAGGAAGGAGGCAAGTATTTATTAAGCACTTACTATATACCAGACCCTTTACAAATTCTATCTCATTTGAGCTTCACAACAACCCTGGGAGGCAGGAGCTTTAATTGTCCTATTTTACATTTGAGGAAACTGAGGCAGATAGAAGTCAAATGACTTGCCCAGGGTCACACAGCTAGTAAATGTCTTGAGACCAGATTTTAATTATAATAATAACAGTTACATAATGTAATAACTATATGACATAATAATTAATTATATATAATAATATATATAATAATATAGCTAATACATAAAGTGTTTACTATGTGCTGAGTGCTCTACAATTACTATTTCATTTGATCTTCACAACAACCCTGGGAGGTAGGTACTATTATTATCCTCATTTGCACTGGGTAAGACTTCATCCAATTCTTGTTGGTGATTGACCTGAGGCACCGAAGGCAATTGGTCTTTTTCTTTATATCTAATCAACAGAACAGGAGAAAAAAACATGTTTCCAAATGCAAAGAATAAAATTTTGCTGACGACCTTGCCTGATTTAATGTGGGTTTAGTTTAAGAGTAAATCTATAATCCCCAAATGTGACTTTTTTGTCCTACATAATTGAGCATCTACTGAAATCAGGGCAAGAACTTTTTCCTATGGATCTTCCACATTCATATCCCTATGCAGATTGGTAGCATCGGGTAGTCAGTCTGTCAATAAAAATTTACTAAGAGCCTACTACATGCCAGGCACTATACTAAGCACTGGCGATCCAAAGAAAGGAAAAAGACTGTCCCTGCTCTCAAGGAGCTCACAGGCTATGCTACCAAGTTTTCTTGATGTACTTGAGGAGGAAGGCAGTGTTTATGTGTTCCCTGCATATGTAGACAATCTGAAAACTTTGGATGCAATGATTAGCTCCTGAACGGTAACCTGAGCTCAGGAGGTATGATCAGCTCTGAGATGTGGATCCTGTCTTTTTGGCTGAGCCTATCCCAGATGCCTTCATGGAAAATCATTTTTAACCTCCAAGACTGGTCAGTCAACGTCCTCCCACTTCTCCCCATAGCAATGCAAGCTTGTCAAACACAAGGGCAAGAATTCATCGTCTAAAGTTCTCTGCACAGTTCAGTAACGTTCGGCATATGAGATACATTTGACAGTCATTACTCTCAGATTAGCCTTTGTATAGAGGATGAATTAGGGTTCTTGTTTATTATTCCTCCCAGAATTCTGCCCCTGGATGCTAAACTACTCAGGAAAAGGCACAGCCTTTGTCTTCCTGACTAGCTTATTCTTCTATAGCAGCCTAAGTCCAATATTATGAATTCTTTGTGAGGGAAAAACCATTTCCAGTTCAATCTATGCACCCTTGCATTCAATTCAACAAGTCCACATACATTTATTAAACACTCACTGTGTGCAGAGCACTGTGTTATGGAAAAGAGAAAAATATTTTATAAGATTTTATCCCTGTACTTTGTGCAGCTTATATGATATTATATAAATGCATAAGAGGAATACAAACAACCTACTCCTTAAGAGATTAAAAAAAAAAAGATGCTGATTGGCAAGTCAATCAAGCCAAAGAGAAAACTCAGAGGTGCTTAGTTTTTTTTTTTTTTTTGGATGCATATGTGTAATAAGCTGAATAAAAGCATCTCTCTCTGCTATAAATTTACTGACTTACAGGCAACTAAATGGTTCAATGAATAGAGTGCTGGACATGCAGTGAAGACCTGAGTTCAAATCCAGCCTCAGATACTTCCTAGCTATGTGACGCTGGGCAAAGCAATTAACTTTCCGTCTGCTTCAGCTTCCCCATCTGTCAAATGGGAATAATAATAGCACCGACTTCACTGGGTTATTGTGAAGACTAAATGAGATAATCCTTGTAAGGCACTTTGCAAATCTTACAGCATAATATCAATGCTAGTTATTATTATTCTCTAAAAACAATTTTTTGGCTCCTCTAGAGAGCATTAGCCACTAGTTATCAAGTGTTCAATTCGCCCTCTTCCTTACCTCCCTCCATCTCTCCTAAGTGATTTGTTTGTCATGACTAAGGTCACTTTCATGATTTTTTTTTGGGGGGGGTGATGTGGGTAAGTGATTTCTCTGGAATATGGAATCCCAATGATGAGCTCCCTCTCACCTCTATTCTGGGACTTACCAGTCTTAGAAAGTTTTCGTAGGCAGGCAAAAGGTTGTGCGACTCACCTAGGTTCACACCAGCAGTATGTGTCAGAGAAGGGACTTCAACCTGGTTTGGTTTTGTGCTGTGTTGTGTTGTGTTGTGTTGTGTTATGTTGTTCTGTTTTCCTGGCTCCAAGGCTGATTCTCCATTCACTATATCAATCTGCTTCTCACTTATATCAATAACCTTTACAAAACACAAATCACATATAGTCTTTTCCAATTAATCAACAAATATTTACTGAGTTTCTATTCTATCCCAAGTTCTGTGCTAGGTCCTGAAGATATTATTATTTAGAATGTTTGTAAGAGAGAGACCAGGCCCACAACTTCTCTGGTAATAATAATAACAATAATCATAATAATAATAGCTAACATTTATATAGCATTTGCTTAGCACCATGCTAAGCACTTTACAATTATTATCTCATTTGATCCTCATAACAACCCTGGGAGGTAGGTGCTATTATTATCCCCATTTTAGAGATGAGGAAACTGAGGCAAAGTGACTTATCCAGGGTCACACAGCTAGTAAGTGTCTGAGGCTGGATTTGAACTCAGGTTTTCCTGACTGCAGAACCAGTGCTCTAACTACTTCAACACCTAGGGAGTTTAGAGTGAAGAAACTCCATGTGCCAACTCAGGTCTGTGCCTTCTCTGCAACTTATAGTCTTAGAGAGTTGCTTAGTTAGAACACTGAGAGATAAATGACTTGTCCGTGGTTCCATAGCCAGTGTACATCAGAGATGGGACTTGAACCCAGGTATTCTTGGCTCTGAGGCCAGCCCTCTGCCCGTTGTTCAACAGCCTGTGTATGTCTCTTCATTGTTGAAACTGTCAGCTTTAAGAATGTTTAACCTTCAAAGTCTCTGGGATTCCTGTACTAGAGTGATTTCTGGGGCACCCAGAAGACTTCCTAGTTTCCAATCCCACCCTCAGAAGAAGCTTGAAGTGTCTTAAATAGGCTTAAAGGCTTTCCTCTGGCATTGTAGATATTATTTAAAATGCAAAATGTCATTAAAATTGTTTTTACATGTAACTGGAGTAAAAGAAATAAATAAATTTTTAAAAATTTAAATATCCAGAGAAGTATATCCACTTACAAACTTAAAATTCACACTAAGGTGTAAATGAATGATAGAGGGTCATTTTTCCAGTAGTCTTTCTCAGGGTAGGCTGGAAAGCCTGGAAAATGGAGAGGAATTGACCATCAGGGAGGGACATAATCAGAAAAAACAAGATGGGAGCTCGGAGTCATCACTATTTTGAAATTTTGCCTAAGGCCTGCTCTAGGGTTTTTAGGTAGCTGCCTACTCATTACCACACAGTTCGCTACCTTACCAATAGAAGGCATGCTCCTGTTTTCCTTTTTTTACTCTTTCTTTTTCTTTCTTTTCTTTCTTTCTTTCTTTCTTTCTTTCTTTCTTTCTTTCTTTCTTTCTTTTTTTAGAAGGCTGGCTTAGCTCTGGCACTGGTTTGGGGGAAGTCAGCTAGCTTCTGTGACTTACAGATTTAGGTAGCTGCGTTTCTTGGCTTAAACTGATACAGATTGCCCAAATGTAGGAGTAGCGATGCCTGTCCATTTGGCTGGCTCTGTGGTCTCAGGGGAAAGGGTAGGGGAGGACACAATGATGTCAATCAAAACCACAAATGCCTTGATGGAGGAAATGGCTGGCCAGGTGACAGAGAAAAAAAATTAGGAATCTCTACCAACTAGCAAAATCTTAAATAGTGTCTCTTTGTGATTGTAGAGTGGTGTTGACTTTCAACCCAGCACACACTAAAAACCAAACACCATGCCTCATTGCTTACCAGATGTCACTTCCATTAGTCAGTTTGCTGTTTTGGGCTTATCTCATGCTATAAGTCCATTCAATTTAGCCACTAAAGAACAAACGAACAAGCCAGTCACCCATGTCTTTAAAACTAAAAAACATTAAAAAAAAAAAAACCAGTATCTTCAATATGGAGCAGGAAAAGTGAAAATCTAATCCGAGGTTTGTAAACTGGTACTGCAATGTATTAATCATGTATTCATTTATATAATTTAGGCATTTCATCATCCCTTCCTACAAACTTCACCCCTCCGGGTTTAGGCTCCCTCTTATTTGTTAATTTTAGAATACGAATGCTTAGAGTTCTGATGTTGTTGTTGTTTTTAATCCATACAATTCTAATTTTAAGAATATTTGAAAAGTAAAAAGTTCTCCACAAAACAAGACCAACTAGTAATTTCAGGCTAAGTTAGACTTTATGTACCATGCTTACAAGAGGCTTCCATAGTTTCTACATTGCTGGCTGTGCATGTGCTTCTCGTTGGCCCTTACCTATTACTCTCCCTCTCCAAGGTACCTAAATGGAGTTAGGGAGGTAGAAGGGGGATGGGGATACTTTATTCCTAAAGCAGTTTAGCCCAAGGTTTAACCCAAAATCTCACCCCTGATTTCCCAACAAAGAAAAGACAACCTGTCGAATACCAAGATACATATTTTTAATCAAAATTTCAAAATAGTTACAAAAGCAGCCTACCGATTTCACTTTGAAGCTAATAGAGACAACAGGAAGGAGTGTGTAGCAAAGATAAGCTGTTCCTTTCATGGGCTTGTAAACTGAATGGTCTCCACTGGAGGCTGTTGTACATTCCTTTTAACAAAAGAGGATAACAGAAAGGTGGACGTTGCACAGAACTGGTTATTATAGCATAGACTTGTATTATCATTATTATTGTAGAGACTGAGAAGTGGAAGTGATGAGGTATGAGCCCAAGCCGAGACCTTTGCCCCTCACCCCAAAAAGACTTTGGGTCCCATCTGTCTATGGGACTCTCCTACTTGATCAAGGCAGTCTCTAGCATTTGCCTCCGACTATAATCCTATCAACTGGCCTTTCACTATGGCCTATGCCCAATCTCCCAATTCTGTTATCTCTGTTACCCAGCCCAGCCTCCATTGTCTATTACCTCCAATGGCCCTGGCTACTTCCCACCCTTGACCCTATCTAGACCCCATTTTCAACCTCCCAGTCACCCCCATCAAGATCCTCTCTAGATCCCTCCCACAGTCTTTCTGTACGTAAGGTCTGTCTTGTCTCCATTAAGGTGCTCAGATTCCTTAAGAACCTAGCCAAGGGCTCAGATTCTTATAATCTAGCCAATAGCTCACAAATACTCGGGTTCCTTAAAAGTCTGGTCAATATAGTGGGATCTTTAATAAACCTTATCCTCGTCTGAAAGAAGACTTGGGTCAAATTCATTCGGGTAGGACCTGCGTGCTGTGATTTTGGGGTCCCAGCACCCCTAAACCCCTAAACCTCAACAGAACAGTAAAGACCAAATGAGACAGTACACTGGCCTTGGAGTCCAGATGGCTTGGGTTCAAATCCTGCCTCAAAGGATTTGAAGTAAGTTATTTAAACCCATCTGTGCTTCAGTTTCCTTATCTGCAAAATGGAAGTAGCTGTATTTGATAACCTTTTAGCGTTCCTTCTATCTTTAAACCTATAAGGAACTGATCATAGCCTGAACCTGGCGTTCAGCATATCTCTGTTGTCTGATCTGAGACTTAGTGTCCCAGGTTAGAAAAGGGGACTCCTTTTTCCCCATTTCAATGCTTATGAACTATTCCTGTTGATTTATGCATCGATAAGTCTTTAATCGACAGCAACCTCACAAGACTTTTTTGTTTTCGTTGTTGTTCAGTCATGTCCAACTCTGGGTGATCCCGGGGACCATAGCACATTAATACTGTCCATGGAGTTTTCTTGGCAAACGTACTGGCGTGGTTTGCCATTTCCTTCTCTAGTGGGGATTAAGACAAACAGAAGTAAAGTCACTGGCCCAGGGTCACACAACTAGCAAATATCTGAGGCTGGATTTGAACTCAGGTCTTCCTGACTCTAGGTCCAAGCACTCTATCCACTGAGCCACCTAACTGCCTCCTACCATGGCAGATTCTACCATGCTAGAAAAGTCTGGTCCTGGCAACAGAATGTAAGCACCTTAAGGGCCTGTTTTTGCTTTTTCTTTGTATTTCTAGTAATTAGTACAGTGCCTGACACATAATAAGTGCTAAATAAATGCTTATTGACTTAATTTGATTTCATTTGAAGTGGAACACATGAATACACACTTTTAAAAGGTCACTTAAGTGTCCCAAGAATATCTGACTAAAGAGAGAGGCTGGGGGAAGAAGTGGAGCTTTTTCTTTCAAATCTTTATTGGATCAATAGAGCGTCCAGAATTTTTGACAATATATCCTTTGAACTCTGATTTCATGTGTTGTACTTTATTATGTAAATGTGCTTTCCTTTGGGTCATGTGAAGTTGGGAAGATAAGAATCTTAATGGGAAATGGGAGTATGGGCCAATTTTGGTTAATTTATGCAATAGTTTATGCTAGTGGTTTTTACATTTTAAATCCTAGTTCAGGGTTCTAAGAGAAGAGGCAAAGGGTATAAACTCCCCTAGCATTGCTACACATTAGAAAGGAAAAGATTTGCAGTCCCAACTACACTTCAGTCCATTTGCACTATCTGATCCTCAGACCTTTCCTCTGGCTAAATATTTCCACATGCTAGGGACAAACCTGACCATTTCCTTTTTTTCCCTTTACTGTACACAAAATCACTACACAATAGCTGAGATCAGAAAATGGTGGAGATAATGGCAGATGTATCTGAAATCTTCATAGGAAACTAAAAAGAAAACTTAAAAGGCTTTCTCATATTTAATAATAACTCACAGAAGGGCAGAAACAAGGGCAAATCTAGGAGATGTAAGAACAAAAGATCAATAAAATATATTAAGATAACAATATTTACATAGCACCTTAGAATGTGAAAAGACCTTGCCTCACATATGAGATATGTAGTACAAATATTATTACAGTGTCTCCATTGTACAGATAAGGAAATGGAAGCTGCTGCAGGTTAAGAGACTTGCCCATGATCACACAGCTAGTGAGCACTTGAGATGGGTTTCAATCCAGGTTTCTATCACCAGGTTGAGCATTCTATTTAGTCTGTCACGCTGTTTTCTAACTCCCTAACTCTTATGCCGCCTCCCTATCTCAGTGAAATCTAAGCTATGGGGGCAGCTAGGTGGCGCAGTGGATAGAGCACCGGCCCTGAAGTCAGGAGGACCTGAGTTCAAATCCGGCCTCAGACCAAACACTTGACACATACTAGCTGTGTGACTCTGGGCAAGTCACTTAACCCCGATTGCCTCACAAAAAAAAAAGAAAGAAATCTAAGCTATGCACAAAAGCTAACCATGCATCTCCAACATGTGGAACTCTGAAATTTTCCTCTCTAGCCATTCTCCTCTCCTTCTGTCCCCCCAGCACTTTCTTCCTCCTAAAACTACTCTTCATCTTGTCATGACTCTATGTTCCCCAAGTCTCCTGGTCCACCATTTCTACTATGCCTCCATTTTCCTTCCTTCACACCCCGATATTTCAATGAGGTACTGTTTGTTGTTCTCAAATCACTTGCCCCATTATCTTTCCACTATTTCTACCCTGCTAATACTCAGCCCTAGGTAACCCCCAACACCTACTTTCTCTGCTCATACTCCAGTTTGTTCTTTTGCCCATTCATCTAGCCCTGCTGGAGAAAGTCATGATGGGGGAGGGAAGTTTCTATAGTTACTTAAAAAAGAAGAGGAAGATATGAGAGACATGCAGGTCAGTCTTGAAAATTACATGTTGAACTTAGTATATAACTAAAAGGAATAACAAGCTGTTTATATTAAGAGTTATGCAGTTTCACATAAAATTATCTTTTTTCTGTTGTATTTTTATATAGAAATGCCCCTTTCATTGCAGCCATTCATTATGAGATCTCTTGTCTTGCTTCCTCAACATTTTATAACCTATGTCCTGGACCATCCTTTGTTCTCTTTCAGTTCTTCTTAGAAGATACGGTAACCAACTTCCTGACCAAGGCTAATTCCTCCACCTGTGTCTTTGATCCTCTCCTATCCCATTTCCTCTTAAACTTTGATCTGTCAATCAATCCCATGGCTCTCAGCAACAAAAATAGACCTCTGGAGAAACTGGAAAGGGAAGCAAAAGGAAGAGCATCCCTAGGTGCCTTCTGCCTGAATCATTCTAGGGCTTTAAGTAAGTAACTGAGACTGCATAGACCTCTAGGAATAGACTTGTTCATTTGAGGGTGTCATTGTTTTCTATGGGCTCTCACAGGACTTCTACTAGTTTCCATTAACCTCTAAATAAACTAGTTCATGCTTTGAGCCTTGTGATCCTATGTTGTAAGGGAAGTTGGTGGCTATATCCTAAACTATGGGTAAAGAATGGCAGATACTGAAGTTATCTATAAGTTTGTCTTGGTTTGAAGCATAAAAATAAGAACTCCCTCAAAGTATGCTGAAGTTCTTTGTGTCAGGAGGTAGCTTCTGACTCTGTGGTTGCCTACTTTTCTGTGTACATAACATATATATCCTACACCTTTCACCGCCACCACAGTAGACATTAAGCTCCCTGAGATTAGAAATGATATCATTATCATTGTATTCATGGTGCCTGCTGTAATATGGTGCTTTACTAATTGTAGGCATTTCTAATAAAATTTCTAAAGTACTACTGAGCAAATGAAACAAAGTACAAACATTAATGCAGATGGAAAGAGAAGCAAAGTTATCCCAAGAGATATCCTCAAAAGATAAATGGTACATTTAAGGAAATTAAGCAGAAATTAACATTACTAAGAAAAATCACAAGACCAAGTAAAAGAAGAGCTTGTAAAAAAAATAAAAATCACAGGAGTAACTGAAGCTAGAATTAGAGGACGTTTATAAATAGAATGAGAGGAAATAATTTAAGTGACCAGTGTGGAAAATATAATAGAAAACTTGAAAAAATAAATAGAATAAGCCAATAAGAGATTTACTACAGCAGAAAATAGAATCACACATAATGTAAATCAATTGTAAATAGTTCAGAAAAAATACTGAATTCTTCAAAGAAAAACATGCAGATTCAGGTGATAAACCTAGAAGATAGGTTGAGATGCAGCCCTCTATTTACTACCAACTCAAATACTCAAAGAGATCTGGGAATTACTGTTACTCCAGAAAATTCAGAAAACCAAAATAACATAAACTTCAAGAAACTGTTGAAGAAAACATTCCAGAATTAGCAAAAACAAATGGCAATACATAATCACAAAGAGTCCACAAGACTTCATCAAGGACAAATCAAAAATTCAATACCCCTAAACAGATTATAGTTACATTCCAATGTTATAGTAAGGAAAAAAATAGTCCTGGATGCCAGAAGAAAAACATTATCTGTACTGAGAAGCATCAGAATCACGATGGACTTCCAAAGAAAGACAAAGAATGATCAGAAAAACCAAACTACAAATTGAAAAGCTTCAATCATAAACCCAAAATTACTTGTCTTAAAAAACCAATAACCTCAATATACTATATGAAGGCAAGATATGGATATTTAAGAAACATTTTGACTTTTAAAAGTTTATAAAAGAACACATGCACATCAACAAAGCGTTTGAAAAACAGCCAAGCCTCCAAGATAAACAGATAAATTTTTTTTTACTTTAACACTTCTCAAATCAAGACAAATCAGTTGCTAAGAAAATGTGAGGATATTCAGATTATATTGGTTAATAACCAAATGTTTCAGAAGTATAGTTCAGAAATACAGAGGGAAAGAAAAAAGTGTGTATATTGTTTTCTGATAAAATGATTGAAGAAAAGACAAAACTAACCATGGTAGAGCTAAATATAAATGAATGAATGAAATGTATTATTAAAAAGTTATCTAATAAGCCCTTCTAAAGGGCAAAAGCACTGTGCTAATGTAAACACAGACATTCCAGGCTTTTAAATTGAATCAATCAATCAAAGGTGTAAACTAGGCATGAACAGGTCCTTATTCAGTTTGGCAGCCATGAAATACTTGGGTCTTTGGATGAAAGCAGGTGACAGCACACAAGAAATATTTTGTGATTGGATGAAAGAATCAACCATATCTCTGGGCTTATTTATGTATAATACAGAAGCCAGTTCAGAAGCACACAGCCCAGCAGGAAAGCAGGCTCAGTAAAATCTGTACAGATTGCTACAAGGAGGAAGGGAGCAGAGTGAACCCAGGGGTGTTATACTCCCTCTCCTCCACCATTGAATGTGCTATGAGAGGGCCTAGACTGAGAGGAGACAATGCACCCAAACTGGAGTAGAGAGAGACATACCAAGGATAAACATGAATGAGCACCAACACTGATGGCCAGTCACCTGAGGGAGAAGACAGCTTCAAACGTGTGACCTCTTAAACCAGAAAACAATACCAGCTGTAGATTCAAGAAAAGTCTTCCAATCCCTAGGAGCTGGGATTTTACCCTTTGGCCACACATCTTCTCTCATGTCTGCCTTGTGACCATCATACTCTGAGTCCAAGCCCAGTCTTTCCCTGGACTCCATGTGTATTTCTGGGAGAGTGTGCTTTAAGCTTTTGAAGGGAAATGTTTTGTGAACTATAAACTATTTGTCAACTATTCCTATCATACCACCTTAGTATAAATGCTTATATAAAAAACTAATCGAAGGTACTAATTGATAATCAATGGATGCATACAAGTGAGGGCTCAAGTGATGGTACTGAAAACCTTAGCCCCTTAGGCTTACCCCTAGAATTTTGAGGGGACAAATAGTCATTGTCCTCTGGGGACTCACCTGCAAAACTAGGTGAAAGTTGAGGAAGTGTCCCTGGAAGGGATATAAGTACAAAAGCAGGACAGTCCTTGACCTCAAGAAGCTTACATTCTTCTAGGGGAGATAAAACATATAAGGCAATGGTGGTTGGGTAAGGGTGTTTTGGTCTGAGAAATCACAGGAAGAGTGAGTCCAGCCACAGGAAATTTGATTAATAGACTCTTTCCAGAATCAATTGCAATGATAATTTGATTACTGTTCCCAGAGGAAAAGGTATAAGGAGGGGTGGAGTGGAGGAAAGAGTAACAAGTGAGGATAGGAAAGATGAGCTAAATTCCCTAACAACGGCAACAAGCATATAATAACGGTACAATCGGATCACTGTTCCTAGAGCAACAGATAAGAGGAGAAGGGGAAGAAGGAAAGAGCATTCTGTGAGAGCAGGGCAGATGGGCTGAAGTCCCCAATAAAGGCAACATCTAATAGAAGGTACAAAATTAGGCAGAGCTTCTGAACCAGGGATTAAATTGCTAAGACTTTATCCTTAAAAAAAATCTTTAAAACAAAAGAAGTCCCTACCTCTACAAAAATATTCATAACTTTTATTCACAATAGTAAAAAAACAAGAAATAACCATTTAGTGATTGGAAAGTGACAATGAAAGTTATGGTATGCTCATGTATTGCATAAAAATAAATAAGAATAATACAAAGAAATATAAATATATAAAATAAAACAAAGCAAGATCAACATACCAAAACTCTATATACACTGACCACAAATATGTGTGTTCATATAAAAAGAGAACAAAGCCAAAGGCTGAATTTCAGATAGATCTAAAAAGGGACAAAGAACAAAAATCTTCTTTGATTCATTGCTTGTTGATTCATTTAGTTCTACCTTGTTCAACACCCAGGATTCTGTGTAAGATTTAGTTCCTTATTTTGCATGCTTTTTTGATTGCTTGTTTTTATTTAAGGCTCAATTCAATTCAACAAACATTTTTTAGGAATCTGTAATACACAAGTTTAATTAGCTTGTAATTTTAAAAGTTAAGAAAAAGACAGTAGGCACTTAGTATTTCTTGAATTGAATTAATTTGATTGGGTTAGGCTTCCCAGGAATCCTTATAAGACCACATCAGACCCAGTGGCATTTGTGTATATTTTAAAAATCATCATTATCAAACATTTATCAAGTGCCTACTATGTCACAGGCATTGTACTAGATGCTAGAGCTACAAATATATATTAGATAGATTTGGTACCTTCCCGTGATGGACTTACAATCTAGTTGGGGGATAGAAAGTAAAAATAGATAGATATGAGTAACAATACAAGATAATTTATATTAAGTATAAAATGAGTGATAGAATGTTAGAGGAGTTCAGAGGGCAGATTACATACGATCATAGATCTAACAATCACTAGGACGATAGGCTTCACAATATTTTTCATATATATAGCAGTTAAAAATTTATCACACACTTAATATAATTCTCATTTGAGCCTCAAATACCCTGTGATTATAATGCTATTGGTATTATAATAATCATCTTCCTTCCCATTTTAAAGACCAGGAAAGTGAATCTAAGAGGCCTGCTCATAGTCACATATATAGAATCAGAGGCATGACCTGAATTAAATCTTTCTGACATGAAGCCTGGCATTTATGACACCATGCTGCCTCATATCATGAGACAGATCCACAGAGACATGAGAACTTGATCTGAGCTTTGAAAGGATGACAGAATTTTAAGTAGAAAGGAAAAAAAAGAAGGTTGTCCAAGAGAACATTTTTGACCCGGGCAAAATCTGTCTTTGATTGTCAGGAAACGATCTGAGGGTTTTGGTTGACTTCAAGCTTCAATATGAGTCAACATATTGAATGATTTGGCAGCTAATGAAAAAGTTGATATAGCCTTAGCTTGTATTAAGATAGACATGGCATCCAGAATAAGGGAAGTAATGGTTCCCAGTACTATGCACTAGCCACAACATATATGGCCAATTGTGTTCAGTTCTTGTGTTCAGTTCTTTCAGTTTTTGAAAGCCTATTGATCAGCTGGAGGAGGGCCAGTGGATGTCAAGAAGACTGGAGGCCATGAAGAAGCTGAGCCTGCAGAAGAAAGTCAAGTATATGGAGAGCTCTCATGTGGGTGAAGTATTAGATTAGTTTTCCAAGGCTCCAGGGAGCCAAAATGAGAGCAATGTCTGGCAATTCTAGAAATATATTATAGCTCAATATAAGCAAAAGTTTTCCCAACAATTAGAACTATACCAAAGTGGAAATTGCTGTGGCAGGAGAGAACTGATTCCTCATCTTTGAAGGTCTTTAGGAAAAACCTGGATGACCACTTCTCAGGGATATTACAGAAAGGATTCTTGTTCAGGTGTGGATTGGGTTGTACTAGAGTATCTCCAAGGTTTCCGCCATTTCAGCTTCTTTAATATCCTTCTACTCCTCAGAAAGTTATCCTATGCCCCATTCCATATGGTCTTGTCCATATCTACCTGTTAGGCAGATTTTGATCAGACAATCTGGTTCTTCTTAACATGATAACCTTCTCTTTAAGACATTTTCTCTTGCTAAACCAACTATTCATTTGGGCTGGAAAGTCACCTTGGAGCTCTTGAAGGCTAAATCAAGATGGTCCAAGGTCCTCTGGGTCTACCAAACCAAAAAGGCTACCAGAGTTCCCACTGCAAACTGGTTGTTTCCCTTTTGATGATTTCTTTGAAGGAGGCCCCAACAACTCTTGGGCATAGTTAAATATTTAAACAAAGACTTTGACCTCATTGGTATGACTTTTATTTTCTCCACCAATTCAGATAATTTTTAGGAAGTTCTGTAACAAAACAAACAAAACATTTATATGACGGCCAACCTCCTGGTGACAAACCTTTCTAGGTTTACCGAGGCTGATCCTCTGAGGACCAATGACAACCTGCTCACTCTGAAGCCCTTGCAGCTTAGTAGGATCTACTCCAAAAAAAATCTATTAGTAAAGTCACAGGCACTGAAGCATGATACAAACATACATGCCTGCATGCACATGCACATACACATACAAACATATATCCACATAGCTATATCACTTGTTATTTGTCCTTCATTCTCAAAGAAGACCAATGACATCATTAGTGTGATGTTTTGACTTCAAGTGAATTAGGTTTAAGAGAGGCAGACTTCCACAAAGTCATCAGTTTCATTCTCTCCTCCAGAGTCATCAAAGTCCAATGGCAAGACAAAGATGAGGTGACTGGCAATGGATGCAGTAGGTGACCTTGGCCTTTCTAAATTAAAATCCCTTTCATCTGGTCTCAGTTTGCCCGAGGCAATGCCCATTCAGTGTCATGATTCAAAGCCATCATAACCTATGGTACCTTTGAACATAATGTAGTTTCCTTGCTTATCTCTTTTAATTAAATCTATTTTAGTCATATGCACAGAAATAAATAAATAATAATAGCTAATTATTACTAGCTATAATAATAACTATTTACATATCACTTTAAGACATACGAAGCACTTTACAATTATTATCCCATTTGAGCCTCACAACAACCCTGAAAGGTATGTACTATTATTATCCCTATTTTATACATGAGGAAACTCTGGTTTGCTAACTTCAGGACCAGCCAATGTTCTGGCCACTGTGATACTTTATATGAGGAGTAGGGGGAAGGGGAGCGGAGAGAATACCAGGGTCTCATACTGGGACATATTGGAGCTTAATAGAACCAAAGGAGCCAGCCAATGATGCAAACGATAAATTTTTTTATTTGGCAGGTTTAAGCAAAGGCATGAGGTTTAACTAGAGACACCCAAGGGTAAAACTAGGACAACTAGAGGAGAGAAGAGAAAGGGAAGCTCAGTGGCACAGTGGATAGAATGCTGAACCTGAGTTCAAATCCAACCTCAGGCACTTACTAGCTGTCTGACCCTCGGTAAGTCACTTAACTCCATTTGCCTCAGTTTCCTCCTCTGTAAAATGAGCTGGAAAAGAATATGGCAAACCACTCCAGTGTCTGCCAGACAATCCCAAATAGGGTCATAGAGAGTTGGACACAGCTTAAACAACTCAACAACAACACAACAACAAAGAGAAGAAAAATCAGACAGCATCTATCCCACAAACTAGGGCAGCACACTGACTGCCCGTGCTGGGCATGGAGCTGATACATCTAAAACAGCAAAGTGGGGAGCGTATGAAACCGGGGATGTTGTCAGAGAGCCTGGGGCACAACGGTCTTCAGGCCATGGCATGAACAGTCCACAATAATAACAAGAAGCTGCTTCCAGGACCTGCTGTATCCTTGTACCAAGCTTTTGCCTGTTACCAAGCTGGGACTCCTGTGTCCTTCTCTGTTCCATGTACTAGTGGAGATCAAGGAAGCTAAAGAGGACCAGGTGTTCTAGAGGGAATAGCAGTGTCTGGTTTCTGGCAGGACTCATTGTATCTGGAAGGGAGTCACTGATTCACTGGAAAAATCCAGCCTGGAAGGTCATAAGCTTAGAAGATTATAGATGGGTGAGGGGTGAGGATAGAGAAGATGCTTTCAGATAAAGGGCCTGGCAGATGGGATGGGTTACCAGATACCAGGAACTGAATAATAATAATAATAGCTAATATTTATATAGGGGTTGCTATGTGCCAGACACTGTGCTATGAGCTTTGTAATTACTATCTTATTTGATCCTCACAACAACCCTGGGAGGTAGGTGCTATTATTATCCCCATTTTACAGATGAGGAAACGGAGGCAAATAGGGGTTAAGTGACTTGCTCAGGATTTACAGCAAGTAAGTGTCTGAGGACAGATATGAACTCAGGTCTTCCTTACTCCAGGCCCACTTCTCTATCCACAAGGCCACCTAGCTGCCCCATATGAACATATTATCATAACTGATGAAGTAATATCAGTGATCTCCTGTCATGTTGAGAAAGACTAGGCCTGGAAAATCTCTGCTTATTTGTCCGTTTTGTTTTTTTTTCCCAGACTACATCAGAGAGAAAATGCCCTTAACTCTTCATTAGCAAAAAAGAGGCAGATACATGCTGGTACACTAATCTGTTCCCATCAAAATGAATTCCTGCTCCAATTCAGGTAGATCTATAACTAATGAATAATCTAATATAAATATGTATACATAATATATTATATATAGTATATAACCCATATGATATTAATATAATAATTAATAAAATGATATAATATAGAATAACATAAATTATATAATAAACTATATAAATAATCTATGATCCTATTTTGTTGGAGCTTCTCTTCTGGAGAGGACAGGAGGCATGGAAGGGATCCAAAAGGAATTGGTAAATCTAAAAAGGGAAGGTAGGGCTAAGTTGGGCAGCCAGGTGTCACAGTGGATGGAGCACTGGGCTTGGAATCAGGAGTTCAAATCTGGTCTTACACACTTAGCAGCTACATGACCCTGGGCAAGTCATTTAACCCTGTTTGCCTCAGTTTCCTCATCTGTAAAATGAGCCAGAAAAGGAAATGGCAAATCACTCCAGTATCCCTGCCAAGGAAAACCTCAAATGGGGTCACAAAGAGTTGGACACAACTGAACAGCAAAACAGGAACTAAATTGAAGGGAACAATGGGATGGATCAGGACAGTACTGTGTGACCTATACATTAGGTCAGGGAAAACAATCTTTGGGAAGATATTATTTAAATTATAGACCATGTATTTGTACTCTCTAATATGCTCATTCCTATGTTTGTCTGTGTTTTGTCTAGTTCTTCCTTAGTTTCTTTTTTTTTTTCTTTTTGGCTAGGCATTGGGGTTAAGTGACTTGCCCAGGGTCACACAGCTAGTAAATGTCAAGTGTCTGAGGTCACATTTGAACTGAGGTCTTCCTGACTCCAAGGCTGGAGCTCTATCCACTGTCTCCCTTAGTTTCTTAATGAAAACTCCTTGTACAAACTTCCAGCCTTGTTTTTGCTGAACTAAGGAGGAAAACGACCTTTTTTTCCCATGCCTTAGGCAGGGCAGGTAGTGGAACTCTTTTGTCCCTAGAGAACAGGTGGTTGGTGGCAGTGGTACCGGAACAGCTAAATAAAGCCCAGTGAACTTCAGAGGAAAACAATCAGGACTAGTTAGGAATTGAGCCATTCTTGACCATGCAAGTACAGGCAGCTCATGAAACAGAAAAACTTCCTCACACCTGTCAAATCACATTATTTAAGTGGCTGCCTACTTCATCTACTTCAACTAATTAAAAAGCATATATGAAGGACCTACTATGTGCTAGGCACTCTACTAAGCACCAGCCCTAATTGAGAGAGGAAAAATGATTCTCAAGTACAGGAAATAATTCATCTAAGACAGAATCTGGATGAAATCTGAGGCTTCCTGCTTCCTAGCCTTATGCCTACTGTTATTCTAGGGTTACCTATTATAGTAAGTTCATCGACAATTGTGTCTGTGTTGAAGAATAAATTTGAAAATAGCAAAAATCTTAAACCGAATAACAGCTTCCTGTTTACCTACTTTTTTTTAACCTGAGAGCACATTGGTTTGCAAAACTACATTTGCAAATGACTAAGAAGCACTATGATTAATTTAGAATGCTGTTTTCATTATTTCACCCACTTAAAATGTAGATGTGTCCCCTGTGATAAATTTTCATAGAAATGTCGGTCGTCAGTTTATCAAGAATTGGGCAGTCCTGTGGCAGCCTAGGTGGCTATGATTTATAGCCATAATTTTCATGATGATAACTGAGATGGGCCCTTTGGTGCTTTCTTCCTTGGGTATCTCTTGTGATTTTAAATTCCTTCTTGTCTGGTTAGACTGTACAACCTTAAGGAATCAATGTGAGTGCTAACCCAAAGAAAGCAAAAAAAGCGATGGGTCAGTAAATCCAGTCCAAAGGTATTTGGCATTTGGAGCAGGTTCAAAGGATAAAGCCCAGATTTTATCTCCCACCACCTTCTAATCCCAGGCAAATGATTTCCAAGGACACTGCCCAGGATCCTCATTGTTCCTGTTATGTAGGTTTTTTTCTCAGATGAAAATAGATCCAATTCATTTGGATCCAGGACCACTTTGATGCAGGTGAAGCCAAAAGTCCAAGCACACCCCAGAAAAATTCTGCAAAAGGAAGCTCATTCCAGCCCCAGAAATGTCATCACCATGTCCTTAGGGAAACTTTCAGACATATGAACCCCAGTCGAGAAATGCTTCTGAGATGCAGCCTAGACTACTTATTCTCTTCCTGCTTAAAATTTTGCTGATGTGAGACTGGCTCTGGCCTAGCCCCATTTTGCTACCACATCCCATCACAGCCTCTCTGACTGTACCATAACAACAGTGGTCTGTTTGATCTTTTACCTTTCCCCTGGTTCTTTTCAACTGTGATGACCTGTATTGAATATGAATAGAGGCTCAGACAGATGACAGCTGCAGCTCCATGGAAACCTCCAAGTGACTTACTGCTCCCACTGGGTTCTCCTGCCGGCTGGGGAAACTTTTACCTCCAACAGGTCATGTTGGCCTTGTTCCTCTCAGGTCTTACAGTTCTTTAACGGGCTAGAACAAAAATCAACTCTATGAGTGTGGGAGATGCTGGCTCCTCTACCTTTGACCTGTTAGTATTTCTATCTAAAACAGAAGCATGTCATCTAAGTGGACTAGGGATTTGGCTCTAGGATTTGGGTGTTGTGGGAACTCCATGAGGACAGACCTTGGGGTGAGAAGCCCTACTTTAGCAGAAAAGCCTGACCTCTTTGCTATCAAAAGCTTGGTCCTTGGTTGGTGTTCCAGTCATCTTCCAGGATTAGAGTCCTGGTACTAAGAATTCTGATAACTTCCTTTTCTCAGGTCACTTGGAAGATCGATCCCTCCAATAAGGAAAACATTTAGTGAAAGTCAAGCAAAACAGAGAAGGGGCAGTGGGGTAGGGTGGGCAAGAGACTATAAACAACTCCAAATATGACAGGTACTGCTTGCATCATTCCATCTGCTGCTGGCTATGAAAAAGGTAGCCCATGGGCAGCTCTGATTGAAATGAGGAGGTGAGACAAAACAAAACAAAAACTGCAAAGTATGAGTATGCTCATTCTCAGAAAACCTCATATACTCACTAGCTGTGTGACCCTGGGCAAACCACTTAACCTGTGTTTGCCTCAGTTTTCTCAACTATAAAATGGGGATAATAATAATAGTGCCTACCTCAAAGAGTTATTGTGAAGCTCAAATGAAGTAATATTTTTAAAGCTCTTAACACAGTGACTGGCATATATAGTAAGCACTTAATAAATGCTTGTTTCCTTCCCCCTTTCTTTTTGCCTTCCTGCTTTCGTTTCTTCCTTCTTTTCCTCCTTCCTTCTTTCCTCCCTTCATTCCTTTCTTCCATTCTCCTTTCCTTCCCTCCTTTGTTTCATTCCTTCCTTTGATCTGAAACTATTTGGAGGACCCAAGAGATGCTACAAGGAAGGGGAAGTTGCATTTTATTTAAGTAAGCAACTAGGAGACTTCACTTTCCAAAATATGAAATGGTCATTTACAATCTCCAGATCATTATGAAGCAGTATAGACATAGGCATAAAAATTGCCCAACCAGACCTTATGATGTAGGAAGACCTATGAAAGAAAGAGATTCCTTCGCCAACAAATACGTGCTTGGGTAATGAAGGAGAGAAGGATCTTAAAATTTTGCCTGGGGATCCAGAAGGTATCTTTTTTTTTTCCACTGAGAGTAAAAGCAAACTTCTCGGTGGCTCTTTTATTAAAAAACCAAATGATCAGTGAAAGCAGAAACTCTTTAAATCCCATCTAATGACTACCCCCTAAAAAGAGGGAAAGTTCCAAATTTATTAGTTTTAAATTTAGAACCCCTAGCTTCTAAGAGACAGGTACTTTTTTGACCTTTTAGACAATATGCCAGGCATCATTCTTTAAATATTTGAAAAGCCAGGTTCATTAAACAAGTGTCAATTAAACATAGTAGGATTACAGCATCATAAAATCCCTGAATTTGAGAGCTAGAAGAACTAAAAGAACCTCACTGTCCATCTGGTTCAACTCACTCAAAAGGAATACCCACCATACCACACCCAACAAGTGGTGGTCCACCTCTGCTTGAAGACTCTAAGGAGGGAAAACCATGTCTTTAGGCAACCCAATCCACTCTAGAACACTCTAATATAGTCTTTATCTCATACATTCCTATTATTTGGGCTTGTTGTGGAATTACTCTTTTTGTCTGGGTTTGCCTCTTAGGTTACTCTGAATCCAAGGGATTTCTTCATTCTATTTGGTATTTTCTTCTGTTTCTTCATCTCTAGTCTCAGGTTCTAGGCCCTCAGGAGTGGGGAACCTGCAGCCTCAAAGCCACATGTAGCCTTCTAGGTCCTTGGGTCCTTTTGACTGAGTCCAAGCTTTACAGAACAAATCCATGCTGTGAATCGGGGTCAGACTCTACTTACTGCTATACTCTTGCATGGAATAGGTGGATCCTGCTTGGTCCTGGATGTGGTAACTAAGACCAGACCCCATCTTCCACAGGAATTACTCGTTTTTGGCTCAGTCTCTTCATGGCGTAACTTACGTTTTTCCCTTGGCTCTTCCCTTCATTTTGCTCAGTTCCAAATTCCTATTTGGTTCTGCCCTTTTCTGTGAGCCTAACAGGTCCCATCTAGACGATGATGGTCCCGGTGGCAGGCTCCCTGAGAGACCCTTAAGTATTTTGTTTTCTACGCGCTGACCTGGCCCTTTCTCCTGCTGTGTGGTTCAGGCATGGGTCTCTTGGGCACTGGGTTGCTCTGGTGCTGTGCTGCCTGGACCTGGACTTTGAGATATTTGAGCACTGGTCTAGCCCTATCTTCTGCTATGTCTGGAGTGGGCTATTGAGTGCAAAACTATCTGGCAACTAAACACTGCTGCCCCTCCTGGGCACTGGTTTTGCCTTTTCTTCTGGTCTGGGTTCATGCTTTGGCCTCTCTGCTTGAATTTATCTCCACTCAGAGCTTCCTCAGAACTCTGGCAGTCTTTTGAAACAGTCCTGCACTAGATGGAGGAACTAATTATTGCTTCTCTCTAGTTTTCTTTATTGTTCTTCCTATTAGTGGATTTTTAGTTTTCTCATATGTTTGTGGGCGATCTGGGCTCCTCCAGGCCCTAACATAATTTTCTCTGCACTTTTGAAAAATCATTTTTCTCAACTTTTAGAAAACAAATTGTATGCTTCACCTATTTCTTGCTGTAGGCTTCTCAAAACACCCAGAGGCTGATTTTTACTCCCTCACAAGTGAGAATTCTCTCTAAAGATATTAAAGAATGTGTCTGTGGAAACCAAATGAAGATGTACTCCTCAGATCTGTACTAAAAGTAGAAACTTGTATTCATATGTCTTTATTAACACTAACTAGAGGAAAAGTTTTCTTTTTTTTTTTAACTCTACATATCTATTTTTTTAAGTGACTATGTAGCTAAATGTTTTATCAGCAGCCTTTATGTCATGTATGGCTGAAATTTCAGTGATGACAAGAACTTACAAACTCCTTTCCATGCTTGAGGTATTAATTTACCTCTCATCGCTCTGTAGAACATATATCCCTAAAGGGCAGGGACAATTTTTTTTTATTTTTTTGCATTGGTATCCCTGGCTTCTAGCATGGGCCAGGCATACAGGAGGTCCTTAATGTTCATTAAGCACAATTTCCTTTTTCCTTTTTTCTTTTTTTTTTTTAAAGATAGGGAAACTGAGGGTGAATAAGGTTAAGTGACTTGCCCAAGGTCACATAGGTAGTAAACGTTAGAGGCAGAAGCCATGTTCTCTGACTCCAGAGCCATGCTTCCTTGATTGATATGAACTGAATTAAACTAGCTTTCCAATGCTCCTGCCACTTATACCAAAGTTTTGTCCAAAAACAGCACCTGGAATCTGTTTTCTCTGTCTCTAGTTCTTTCTTTCTGTTCTCTAGGGCTTGTCAGAGGAGAATTTTTCGGGATCACAGATCAGGTCTCTTTCTTTTAGTCATGAAGAAAAGGAAGACAGCTTCATTCATAAGGCATTACAGAGAGAGTACATAAATTCTCCATCCTTTCTTCCTTCCTCAATTCTAATTCTGTTGCCATTTATAGTCTCAAATACTCTAGAAGTCCTTTGGGTGCATTTGTCTCCTGAAACTGTAAACTGCTCCACACATGCTCAAAGGATCATTTGGTGGCTACCCCATAAGCATGTGGCAGGGAATAATACTCTCATGATGATCTCATTGAGTGCTTCTGAAATGACTGATAATGCTAGATTGGGTTTATATCTCTTAATTTTCTTTAGGAAGAGCTCAAAGCTCTTTCCCTATTTCCTAATTTTGACTCAGAAACGGTGTTAAAAGTATGTCAAGTCTTTTATTCCCAGGTTTTGATGCATGTAAATAAAAAGAAGCTATTGTCATTCTAAGGCAGGCAAATTGAGATTCAGGCAGGCTTACAGGACTTGAAATCACTGCTGGTTTCAACTCCACTGAACAAGGTACCCTCCCAGGTTAAGTTTATCACCTCTAATCTCCCCATCACACTGCTCACTCAAGTCGTGGCTGACACCACCTTTCTCAGCCTCCTCTCCCCTCTGACTGGAGGGCTGTTGCTGATATTCAGCTGTTTCTAACTCCTCATGACCCCATTTGGGGTTTTCTTGGCAAAGATACCAGAGTGGTTTGTCATTGCCTCCTCCAGATCAATTTATCAAAAAATCAAAACTTAACAGGGTTAAGTGACTTGCCCAGAGTCACATAGCTAGTAAGTGTCTGAGGCTGGATTTGAACTCAGGTTTTCTTCGCTCCAGATCCAGTGCTCTAACCACTGTACCACCTATCTGTCCCGATTGGGGGGGTTAGAGGCGATCTATCAAACCCCTTCTACTACTTACCATTAGAGAGGGCGTAAACTGGACTTTTGAGCTCATTGTACTCTGCATATATTCTGTTCTGCCTGGTTTCAATTCCACGAAACTGTCAGGTACTCCCTGGTGTGCCTCCTTCCCTCCCCCCTTCCTGCCTCCTTTTGTGTGTTGTCTCCCTACATTAGATTGCAAACTCTTTGACAGCAGGGATTGTCTTTATATTTTTTAATTGTATCCATAGTGCCTGGCATATAGAAAGTGCTTTACAAATGTTTATTGGACTATTTGGATTGTTCTTGGAGGGACTATGAAACAGTTTTCAAATATTAGAAGTTTTCTTTTGTTTGTTTTTTTTTTTTTTAATGTGGGAAAAGGATTGAATTGATTATCTGGCTCCAGAAGCACAACTGGGACCAAAGGGTATTAGAGGGAGATTGGTTTTGATTTAATGTAATGAAGAACTTCCTAGCAATTACAGCTATTAAAAATAGGCTGGACTGTCTTGTGAGGTAGTGAGCTCCCTGTAACTGGAAACATTCAAGCAGAGACTGGATGATTTCTTTCTGGGATGGTGTAAAGGGGATTCACAGACTGGGTGGGGAATTGGATTAGATGATCTCAAAGATCTTTTTTTCTTTTTTTTTTTTTTTTTTAGCTCTACTATTCTATGATTTCATAAATCTCGCAGAGGCCTCTACAAGGCATCAGAGATGTCAGCATTAGAACCTAGGTCTATTTCTCTTCTATCTAGATCACATTGTTAACAGCTCTAATTGCCTTCTGTTGAGCACAGCTCTGCCTAATGGTGCTTTTCATTACAGTACCACCCACCTGTGCCGTTTTAACCTTGTGCAAATTGTACAATTTACCTAATAACTTTATTTATAGTGTTCCTTTCACCCAAGGATTTCAAAAAGCTTCAAGAACTGCATTTACATAGAGATGCAGATGCTTGGAATATGACCCATGATAGTGGGTTAATGTTGCTAAGATCCTTCGAGGCTGTAGATAAAAGGGCCTGTGTGAATGCAGAATATTTGATGTTATTCTAACTGTTATAAACTGCTTCTTTCAATAGCACATCTAATTTTTTAAACACTTTTTAGCTACCCACTCCCGATTTGTGGCATCTGCCTCTTTTGAAGCAATACATGCAAATTATAACATTTCAAATGGTGATGTGTGACAAGGTTTTCTGAGAATCAAAGGTATGTAGGTCACAAGCAAAGCAGACATACGATTCAAAACTGTTCTTCAGTTTTCTGCAACTGGATTTGATTCAATTAAACAAAGACTTTGTAAGTGCCTATACTGCGCCAATAAGCATGCTAAGTGCTAGATATAAAAGGAGCTACACTCTTCCTCCCTCCCCAAAAAAAGACATAATACCCACCTTCCAAGAGCTTAAATTCTACAGGGAAAAGAAAACATGCACGCTGATAAGCAAATATAAAATATATACAAACATTACCCCTGTATTATAATGTACAACAATCCCAAAATGTACAGTTTCAGAGAGATTTGTAGAAGGTAATGCCAGAGGCTGTGTGTGTGTGTGTGTGTGTGTGTGTGTGTGTGTGTGTGTGTGATTACGATTGGTTCCATGAGATTTCTATGGGGGAAAGGTAGAAGAGGAGATCCAGTGGACAAACTCTGATCTTGAGATTCCTGTGGGTAACCTCAGTGCATCCAACATGTCTTCCCAGCATCTGTATCTAGGGCAACCATGCAAAGCAAAGACCCAGAGATGCTGCTGGCAGTGTGAATGAAGTATCATAGATTACAACCAGTTATGTGTTTGCTCCCCATTTATGTTCTAATTGATCTTCCTTGATGTACAAAATTATTTTAGTGCACTAGCTTTGACTTTATGATCATTTGGGGAGCACTGGAGATGAACTGGGGGGGACAGAGCCTGTCTGACATAAATGCAAGAAGAAAGTCATCCAGTTTTCAGTTGGGAAGACATTCCCTTGGGGCTCAAATGGCCAGGAGAAAAGTGAATCATCCCAGGAACTAGTCCTCGCTGCCAAGCCTGCACCTAACAAATTGTAAGTCAGCCCAAAGTAATAAACAGGAAAGGTAAATAAACACCAGAGGGAGCTGTTATAATTAAAGCTGAATCCTCCCCCTCCCTAGACAAATTACAAGCCTAAAATTATAGGCCCGGTAGCTATGGATGGAAAGAAGAATAGAGGAGAATACATCACACGGCCTTTTCCTAGATTCTTCTATCCTATTTGCTAAGACACATTACAAGGAAGGCATTTAATCTCCATTACACAAATACAAAGTAGTTTGGGGGTTGGAGGGAAAGAAAGTACTGAGACTTGGGGAAATTGGAGAAGGTGTCATGTAAGAGGAAGCACCTGATTTGAGCCTTGAAGGAAGCTACGGATTCCAAGAGACAGCGGGGAAATCAGAGGACATTTCAGGCTTGGGGGACTCAGTCTGTGAAAGGGCACAGAGATGGGAGATTGTCATGAATGGAGAAAAGCAAGCAAAGCACCAGTCTGTAGTTCGTAGTGATACAGAAAAATGTAAACGAAAGAAAGGGAAAACAATGAATCTGGTTGAAGTCTACTTCACTGATTGTCCCTTTTACTTTTCTGGTACCCACTTTTGCCCAGGCATTTGCTAGCTGTCTCTGATTAACTGGAGAATTGGAAGAGTGGCTCTGTTAGGGTGTCACTGCAGGGGTAGATCTTACCTAGAAAACAGCAGGGTTTACCACATTGCAGGCATAGTCAATCTTTTAGCCTTGAATGTGAGAGTCTATTCTTTCTCATAGATTAATATATTAAAACACTATTAATTTATTTTGTATGTTGTTTTTTCTTTTAGATCTAGAAAGGGCCTTAGCAATCATCGAATTCAGGGCTTATTAACTTTTTTTTGGTCATGAACTCTTTTGGTTGTTGATAAAGCTGATCAATTTCTCAGAATACTGTTTTTAAATAATTAAAGGCATTGCTTGATTTCAGTTTTAGGTTAGTGAAAGTAAAGATGTAATTTTTCCCCCAAAAAAATAAATAAATAAGAAACAAAAAAGAAAATAGTATTGTTTATACCCATCAGTGCAATGCCAAAGACTGTGTTCTTACTCCTGCTATCTCCTTCAAATGAATGGACGAAAGATTAAGATTCCCATCAGCTAAGACACATTTGAGCTTCTGGTGGGTCTAGCTGCTACGTCCACCTCAGACTCAAGGGAAATCAAATATTTCTAAGTATTTGTAAGTATGGAACACACTGGGATCAAACCTTTGAGATTAGTTTGGTTCTCTTGGAGAGGGAGAGTTTGGTCTGTTAGAATGCAGGCTGCAGGAAGCTCTAAAAGAGAATGGCATTTTGAAATGCAAATTCACAACAAAAGGGAGTATAAATATGAAAGGGAGAATGGACTTGTTTCGGATATACAACCAGAAGACCTCAGAGTCCATCTAGCTCAATCTGGATCTAAAATGCAAGGAGGCTACATAAATTCCCCAAGATCATACAGGTAGCAAGAAAGGCCTCTATAGCTCTTTATAGAGCCTGACAGGTTAAGTTCTCCCCTCACAATGGGGACCCCTGAAGAGGATGAGGTTCTTCTGGTGATACTGTTCCAAACTCCCATCCTGTGTGTTCCTCAATATCACAAGTGATTAGTGCCCCAAAATCATTTGCCAGTGATAGTTACTATCTCCCTAATATCATTTAACCAGTTGGCATCTCCTTAATATCATCAATAAACAACGAACATCAATTATCTTTTACAAAGGGACATTTCCTGAGAATATATGGCAAGAACAGTCAGTTAGGGAGGTCCTGGAGTTAGGAAGAGTTCAAATCCAGCCTCAGACACTTATTAGCTGTGTGACCCTGGGTAAATAACTTAACCGTTGTCTGACTCAGTTTCCTCAATTGTAAAGGACCTACCTCCCAGGGTTGTTGTGAAGATCAAATTAAGTAATATTTGTCAAGCATTTAGCATAGTACCTAAATTTTATAGAGCAGAGACTGTCAGAGCTGTTGTAGCTAGGCCAGATGAAAAGCCACATAGCCTGAGGACTAACCTGCGTGACACAGCTCAAAAGTAAATAGATCTAAAAGTTGAGATACTATGTCCTGCAAGCATGGGAGTGACTCGTCCATCGACTGTGCCACATGTAGAAGAGAATTTTGTTGAAGGATTGTATGCACCAATCATTTTAAACTTAAATTCACTCTCCCCAGAAATCAGGGTGGCAAAGGGGAGAGTGTGCCCTAGTTGGAGAGAGTGGGGGTGGGGATATAGTTGCCCATAACAGATCACTGGGTCAACTAGAATTCTTAGAAGAAATGAAAGAGTTGAAAAAATAAGTTAAAAGTAATATTGTGAATGAAATGAGAGTGATAGATGAAAGAACTGTAAAAGAAATTCGAACTATGAAGAAGACATTGGAAAAAGAATCAATAGCTTAGGATAAGATAACAATAGCTCAAATTTATATGGCACTTCAACATTTACAAAGCACATTACAAATATTATCTCATATTATCCTTACAACAACCCTGAGAAGTAGGTACTATTATTATCCCCATTTTATATGTGAGGAAACTAAGATAAATACATTAAGTGAATTTACCAAGGTCACACAGCTAGGAAGGATCTGAGGCTAGATTAGAATTCTAATCTTTCTAATTCCAGGACCAATGCTTTATATCCACTGTACCACCTTGTTGCCTGCAAATGTAAAACCTTATCCAAAGTAACAGAATCTCTGAAAATTAGAATGGACCAGAAGCTAAAGACTCCATGAGGCAACAAGAAATGTTAAAACAAAGTCAAAAGATGAAGGAGGAGAAGGAGAAGGAGAAGGAGGAGCAGAAGAAGAGGGAGGAGGAAGTGGAGGAGAAGGAGAAGGAGAAGAAAGAAGAGAAGGAGGAGAAAGAGGAGGAGGAGAAGAAAAAGAAGAAGAAGAAGAAGATGATGATGTAAGTTATCTCATATCCAAAACAACTGACCTAGAAAACATATCAAGGTGGGATAATTTAAGAATTATTGGAAAAAAATATCATATTTTAATAAATCATGAAAGAAAACTGATCAGTTCTTCTAGAATCAGAGGGCAAAGTGAAATTAGAAAGAGTTCACTGGTCACCTCCTGAAAGAAACACCAAAATGAAAACGCCAAGAACATTGAAGTGAAAATGTACAGCTTCCAGGTCAAAGAAAAAAATACTATAAGAAGTCATATAGAGTTCATGTACTGAGGAACCATAATTAAGATCATAGAAAATTCATCAGCTACTACTATGTAGGAGCGGAGAGCATGGAACATAACATTCCAAAAGATGTAAGCTTATAACCAAGAATAACTCATTCAGCAAAATTGAGTATAATCTTAGCAAGGGGAAAATAGATTTTTAATTAAATAGAGGACTTACAAATATTGGTGATAAAAAGACTACAACTGAGTAAAAACTCTGAAAGACAAATATGGGACTAAAGAGAAACATAAGATAAATATAAGTGAGCAACTGGAAAAGACTTCATAGGTATGAAATGTTTGCATTCTAATGTTGGGGATGTGGGAGAGGAGAGGTCGATATAAGCAGCCCCTGAGAACCACACTATCAGCAGATGTCACAAAGGGAGTTAAGTAAGATAGAGGACGCGAGAATGGTTTTTGATATATATATATATATATTTTTTTTTTAGTGATCTTAAAAGGAAAAAGGACAAGAAAGGCAGGGGTTAAGGGTGAGGGTAGGATGGGAGAATGATATACTAAGGAAGAAAACGGGAGGAATGGGGGAACTTATTATGTCACATAATCAAGAGCGTACAAGTAGAAATCTATCTACATGGGTAGAGTGAGGGAGAACTGGCATCATTTGAACTTATGCAGAGTGAAGTGAGCAGAACCAGGAGAACAACCTTTATTAGAACAACAACACTGTAAAACAATTTTGAAAGACTTAAGAACTCTAATAAGCACAGTGATCAGCTATGATTCCAGAAGGGCCAATGATTTAGAATGCTGCCCACTTTTTGACAGAGAGGTGATAGACTCAGTGTGCCGAGGCTGTGCAAATGTGGACATGACCAATGTGGAGATTTCTTTGGCTTGACTGGGTATTTGTTGCAGAGATTTTATTTTCCTTCTCTTTTTCCCCCCAGTAGTTTGTAGAAGGAGAGGAGATGTAGAGAAGGTAGATGTTTATTAATTGAAAAACTAAAATTTAATTAAACTTTTAAAACTGTATGAAGAATCACTCTACTCCCTCAAATTTAATTAAATTCATCAATCATTTATTAAGTATGGACAGAGCACTGGACCTGGAGTTAGGAAGATTTGGGTTAATATGTGACCTCAAACCCCTACTAGCTGTGTGATCCTGGAGAAGGCACTTAACCTCTGCCTGCCTCAGTTTCCTCATCTGTAAAATGAAGGTTATTATGGCACTTATCTAGAGGCAGATAGGAAGTGCAGTAGATAGAGCACTGGACCTGAAGTTAGGAAGATTTGAGCTCAAATCCACCCTCAGACACTTACTAGCTGTGTGACCCTGGGCAAATCACTTAAACGCTATCTACCTCAGTTTCCTCAACCATAAAATGGGGATAATAATAATACCTACTTCCCAGAGTTGTTGTGAAGATCAAATGAGATAATATTTATAAAGATTTTAGCAGCGTCTAGGCATTTAATAAATAATTGTTTCCTTCCCCTTTCTCTACCCTTCCCCATGAGCCATGCAGGTTCAGGTATTGGGAAATGAAATTGTCCGTCTCCTCAAAGAGTGCATTCTTTTGGGGGTGAACAACATGTACACAGATAAGTAATTAGGAAGATGCATACAAATTACATAAAACATAATTTCTGGAGTATAGGTGAGAACACTGGCAACTGGGAGAATAGACTCCCTGTAGTTTATGTTTCTTGAACTGAACTTTGAAGGAAGCTGGAGAGTCTACAAGAATGGACCGTTTTCCATGGATGAGGAATGATCTGCATAAAGGCACAAAGATGGGAGATGAAACGTGTATGGGGAAGAGCAAGCAGACCAGTTTGGCTGGAATGTAGAATGTCTGAAAGCTAAAAATATAGAATAATCCTGGACAAGTGGGCTGGAGCTACAGTACGAAGGGCTTAAAAACTAAACAGAAGAGTTTGAATTTTATTCTAGTTGTAAGAGGGAGCCTGCAATTTCTTGATAGGGGCAGTTACATGGTAAGGAATATCATATTAACAGCTATGTGGATGATGAATTGGAGAAAGGAGAGACAGGAAGCAGGGAGTTTGATAAGGTGACTTTTTATGGTCTAGGTAATGAGAACCACTATGATCATGGTTATGAAGGTGAACAGAAGAGGAGGGAGCACTGAAAAGATCTAGAAATTGGTTAGAGAGGAAGGTGAGGTAAGGCAAAGCATCACAGACTACTCCAAGATTGCTAACCTAAGTGATGGGAAGAATGGAACCTTCAACAGAAATAAGGAAGTGAGGAGAAGGTATGAGGTTAGAAGGGGAATATAATGGGTTCCACATTGAACACATGGTCCACAATGTTAGGAGCAGTTAGATGGCACAGTAGATAGAGTACTGGCCATGAGTCAGGAAAACCTGAGTTCAAATATGGCTTCAAACACTAATTAGCTGTGTGACCCTGGGCAAGTCACTTAACCCTGTTTGCCTCAGTGTCCTCATCTGCAAAATGAGCTGGAGAAGGCAATGGCAAATCACTAAAGCATCTCTGCCAAGAAAACCCCAAATGAGGTCACAGAGAGTCAGACATGACCAAAACTACACTGCTAAACAACAACAACCACAATGTTAAAAAGTTTAAGTTCTAGCACTTAGGGGGTTATTTTCTAGGTACTTAGCAAAATTTCAGAGCAACTCAGGGTCTCAGATAACTAAAGCAGAGAAGGGCCCATCATTCCCCACTCCTCACTGGAATTACATCATGACACCCTGAAAGTCATAGTCAAAAAGAGCTAAGCTAAAAGTTGTTTATTATTTTAATAGACATAGTGCCTTACCCTCCTACGCTGTCACGGGGCAAGGGAGGAACAAAGGAACACTTAGGGTTTACCACATCATTCTAAAACACCACGACCTTTTAACCATGGTCCACCACATGGGCAGAAGTTTGTCATCCCCCAAAGGCCCATGGATGAGTCCCTGGAGCCCTTGGAAGCATCCAGGAGAGCTCTGGGTACATGCTCCATGGAAAGGCCTATATAGGCCCATGCAGCCTCTGCAACATCCATAAAGAGGTGTATACAAAAACATAAAGAGTACATTACTCTGTAATACTACTTGTTTAGTTTGGTATTTCAGAGAAATATTTGGTTTGAGGCACATTGAGGATGGAGGATGCATCATATCCCTGAAATTACTTCTCTTTTCTTAAATGGTCATGACCACAGGCAACTTTCTTCTGAGGAGGTTTTTCCCCCCACCTTCTCAGAAAGAAAAATAACCATCCATCCATCTCCAATGAGGTCATTCTCTCGATAACAGCTAACCTAGGTTTGTGGTCTGTCTCCTGTCCTAGGAGGGATTTGCAGACTGACAGTTCTGTCAGCAAGAGAACTAGGGTATTCAATATTTGGGAGCACTTGCTTCACTGGTGACAGAGTGTTGAAAGCCCAGAGTGTTGCTCACTTATGAATATGTCCTTTCTCCTACCTTTTTAAATAACCCCTTTCTAAAAATATATTTTCCAGCAAAGTGTGAAGATGTGGCATTCTTCCCATCTCTGGCACCTGCAGCATGGGGGGAGGGCAGCACAGGAGGAGGCATAGAAATACATGTCCTTTCCTATTTTCATGAATAGCAGTCAACCTCTCTATAGGTTCTATTAAGCAACTACAGTTATTTCTTCCACATCTAGGGGGTTAGGGGTGCAGTGCCCCATTGATCTGGAAAATCAGAATAAAATTTTTTGGCCCTCCCTTTGTACCAGAGAAGAAGTTTGAATTTTTTTCTTTTTCTTTTATGGGTTGTTTACAGTACCTTATTGTAAAATTTGGATTATGGATTTACTCATAGGTTCTGTGTGGTCTGCTGGCCTTTACACATCATCTGCAGCTTCCGCAAAACTCCCCAGAAAATTCCCATTTAATTTCTTAAGTCAACCTGCAACTGATCAAAGCCGCGATGGGGAAACCCATGATGTGGCAGGGATACCTGCCCTGTGTTCTAGGGACTGTGCTAGACACTGAAGATATAAAAATGAAACATCCCTTGCCCTTATAGACTCTGGAAAGACAACATGCACATCATCATCATCATCACCACAGATGTTGTATAGTACCTACTATGTGCCAAGTATTGTGCTGAGCATTATACAAGTATTATCTCATCTGATTATCACAACAACCCTGAGAGGTAGGTACTGTTATCCTCCCCATTTTACAATTGAGGAAACTGAAGCCAACAGAGGTTAAGTGACTTATCCAAGGTCACACAGCTAGTAAGTATCTGAGACTGAATCTGAACTCAGGCCCCATCTTCAGGCTCAGTGCTCTATCCACTGCACCACCTAGCTGCCCCTGTGTGTGTGTATGTGTGTGTGCATGTATATATGTATATATGTATATGTGTGTATATGTATGTATATGTATGTATGTAGGGAGGTAGGTATGCAAAAGAAGAATAAATACAAAAGCTTTAGTGGCTGTGGCAGAAAGTTGCCTCAGTTATCAAGGTCCCTTCCCTCTAGCACAGTAATTTTGGCCCTCGTTTTCCCCTCTTCTAATCCTTATAGAGCAGGTCGTCAAACTCATATAGAAACAGGACCACTACACAGTACATAAAGATCCCTGAAGGCCACATGCTGACTTATAAAACCACATATAAATATTATCTGTGGTCTATTGCATTTTGTTTTGTTAAATATTTCCCAATTACATTGGGGAGCATTGCTGCCTCAATGGGACCGGGTCTGTGTTGGATGCATCTGTTGTGGACTTCTTGGAGCTTGCCCCATCAGTCATTCTTCTTTTCTCAACTCCAGTGTCATATGACCAACTTCCTTTTGGATGCTTGTCTAGGGGTGTGCTGGAGTCAACTCCTACTGGCATGCAAAAGCTAAATGTTAAATTTTCAGTGTGAGCACTGACACCTCAGAAATCAGCAAGTGTTTCAAATCAGGGCTTGGCTTATTGCTTTTTTATTATTATCTAGGCTTAACAAAACTATGGGGAAGATATTACTAAGGCAAATTAAATTTAAAAGTGTTTCATACATATGTTAATTTTTTCAGAGACTCAGTTGTTAAACATTTACTAGCATACTTCTGTCTGTAGGTATTTGACACTCAACATGTCCAAAATAGGAGTCATTAATCCATTCCTCATACAAACTTCCCCATTTCTGTTGAGGCTACCAGTATCTTTCCAGTCACCCAAGTTTACAAACTCTTATATTTCTCGACTCATCCCTCTTCCTCATACCCCCAGCTCCCAAATTCATTCAATTATAAGGCTTACAGAGCCTACTTCCTTACCTCTCACATTTGGCTATTTCTCTCCACTTATAAGGCCACCACCCTCCTGTCCTGTCTCACCTGGACTACTATAAAAATCCCCTAGCTGGTCTTCCTGATCCTCTCCCCACCTCAAATTTATCCTCTACACTCCTTTATACTCCTTTACATTCTTTACACACCCTTTGCACTTTGACAACAACGATCGTCAAAGTAATTTTCTTAAAGCTTAGATCTGACCATGTCACTTCCCTGTTCAAAAATCTTTAGTGGCTCCCTATTACTTCTAGAATTAACAACAAGGTCCTCAGGCTTTAAAGACCTCAAGAATTTATCTCCAACCTACATCTCCACTCTTAATTCACATTCCTCCCCTTCATGCACCTTCATGTTCCAACCAAACTGTACTACTAACTGTCCCATACCCTGATCCTGAAATAGTCTCCTGCATTCACAGTGGCCATCAGCCATGACTGATACATACAACCTCCTCATTTCTGCCTTTCTGAATCTTTGTCTTCCTTCAAAACTCACCTCTGAGGTCAAGCCCTTCACGAAGCATTCACTGAAACCCTCAGACTAAAGTATTCTTTCTGACCTTAAATGTTCCCTAGATGAGAGCAAGTACTCTGTCTGGGTCTCTTCTTTGCTCCTACTTCTCCCTTCCTTATATTGTACTTGTCTATGTGAACGTTGTCTATTAGAAAGCCCTTTGGGTGAAGGAACTGTCATTCTTAAAAACCTTTGTATCTTTAGGGCCTACCACTCAGCCCTGTGCATAGTAAGCGCTTATTCTAGTAGTTAGTTTATTAAGAGGCAGTATAGTGGATAGCAAGCTAGCCTCAAAATCAAGAAAACCTGGGTTCAAGCCCTGCCTCTAAAGCATACTGTCTGTAAAACCCCAGGAAAGCTATTTAACCTCTCAGGGCCCCCATGTCACTCTCTAAGACTATCTGTTACAGAAGAGCTGCCAATCTGCAATGAGAGGAGGCTGAGATTAGTTTCCATTTATGTTGTCTACCTCTTACATATTTTCTTCCTCATTTGTATGTGAGCTCCTTGATAACAGGGACCATGTTTTTGCCTTTCTTTGTATGCCCAGCATTTAGCACAGTGCCTGGCCCACTTATGAAGGATTACGAAATTAGTGCTTCATAAATGTTTGCTGACTGACTTTGTTTCTTCATCGGAGTTCTCTATCCCAGTGAAATTACAGGTCCAATCTAAATGACTAGGTCCTTCATAAATATGTGTTTATTGATGGTGCCTATTTAATGAATTCAAAATCAAGATATTTGGAATCTTCATAAAGAACTTGTCCCTTTCACCATTGTGTTAACAGTGGTAAAATTGCTCAATTAACCTGATTAATACGCTCAGTGTCATAAAAAATGGACAACTTCTATGATACCCACAAATCTGATCTTAAAATGTTAGAAGTCAAGCACTCAAAGGCCCCGCAAGAGCTTCTGCTTGCCACAGGTTGGCCACTTCAAAACCAGGCAGGATTGTTCTCGGTGGCATTTAAGCTATTTCCCTGTTCCTTTGAAGGGAGGTAGTATGTGTTTCTCTGCAACCACAGAGTGTGAAGAAAGAGTGCCTGACCTACTTCAGCTGACAAAAAAAAAAAAGGGATCCTTTTGTCTTTGACTTGAAGACAAGATCAGGAATGAAAGGTTATTGTTTAATGAGGCTCTTGACTAAGTGGCTCATCTGTTTGTGATTGTTAGCTCCTTTTCTTCAGACCTTTTTAAAACAAGTAGATTTCATCTTTTGGAAACAATACCAAAAAGGTGGTGCACATGTGCTATGGACCAAGACTTCGCTGCTTAATATTAAGAAGACTGAGGAAAGCTCTCTCTTTCATGTCTTTAGATCTGACCCTTTCCCCTTTTTGGAATATGAGCAGTATCCCTAGGTAATTCACTCTTCAATTCACTCAGGGAACAGCAGGAGAGAAGTTCTATTTGGTTATTGGCAGTGACTGTCCGGAAAGCTGTAATGTGCCCAAGGTAAAGAAAGAAGGTTCTTTTGTGTTACACTGGGATTGAGTGGAATCATCCACAGCCTGGAAAAATAGCTTGACTGGTTCAAAATGCAAATTATTAGGATCCTAAACATTGACCTAAATTTTAAAGCAAACTAGAATGAATATTTGTGGGCAGACTTGCTAAGGAATAGGGATAAGGAATGGGTCTGGGATTTTATTTGCATAGGAAACTTCCAGGTAAGTTAACTTCCTCTACCAGTGTAGGTCAGCACCTTCTCTACATATTGGTCTTAGATTGTCTCAGAGCACTGAGAGATTAAGTGATTTGCTCAGGGTATACAACCAGTATATGTCAGAGGCAGTAGTTAAGCCCAGGTTTCCTGGCAAGCTAATGTAAAGTTAAATAGGTTCCACTCCAAAAATATGATCTTGTCACAGAATCGTTGAACGTGATGACCACCTAGCTCAACCCCTCCTTTTACAGATGAGGACACTGCCACCCAGATTGGTGTATAAACTTGCCAAAGACCACAGAGCTCAGACAACTCCTGTCTTCTGGTCAAATGCTTTTCCGCCTTCAACATGCTGCCTCTAAAAATGTTTTTCTCCTATGCTAGAGTCTCAGGAAGCAAGCTAAAGTAGTATGAGCAATGAATTAAGAGCTTAACAGCTAACTGGATACTTGCACAAATTGAATAATAACTCACATTTATACAGTCCTTTCCTTACAACAACCCTATAAAGTAGGAAGCAAAAGATCGGGAGTACCTCATTTCCCATGATAATCAGACATGACCCAGTCCAAGCTACTTTCTTGTTCCAGGCCCCAAAATGGTTAGTTATGGCTCTGTCAAAATATATATAATCTTTCTGGGGTCCTTATCCTGTGATAGGCATGGTGCAACAAGTCTGGCACACTCTTGACTTAGCTTCCAAGATCTGAATAAATAAGACACTTTGTCAGTGGAACGGTTGCTTGATATACACATATATGTATGTATATAAATGTCTGTATATTTCTTAATTCTTCTTTACTTTCTTCCATCAGAGAAATATCACCTGCATATCTGAGATTGCTGATATTTCTCCCAGCAACTTCAATTCTGGCTCTTGATTGGTCCAGCCTGGCATTTAACAGCTGTCTGCTGCATACAAGTTAAACAAATAAGATGACGGCATACAGCCTTGTGGTACTCCTTTTCTCATCTTCAACCAATCAGCCGTTTCATGTTCCATTCTAACTGCTGCTTCTTGGCCCATATCCAGGTTCCTCAGGAGAAAAGTAAGATGATCTGGTATTCTCATCTCTTTGATGATTTGCCACCTTTTGTTGTGATACACAAAGTCAAAGGCTTTAGCGTAGCCAATGAAACAGAAATCGATGTTTTTCTGGAACTCCCTTGCTTTCTTCATAATCTAGAGAAAGTTGGCAATCTGATCTCTAGTCTCTCTGCCCCTTCGAAAACCAGCCTGCTCTTCTGGTAATTCTTGGTTCATATGTTGTTGAAGCCTGGCTTAAAGAACTACCACTCTGATGGCACAAAGTGAAGAAGAATTAAGAAGCCTCTTGATAGGGTGAAAGAAGAGAGTGTAAAAGTTGGCTTGAAGCTTAACATAAAAAAAAAAAAAAACAACAACTAAGATCTTGGCCACTGATCCCATCACTTCCTGGCAAATAGAGGGAGAAGAAATGGAAACAGTGCCAGATTTTATATTCTTGGGTTCAAAGATAACTGCTCGTGGAGACTGTAGCCATGAAATTAAAAAAAAAAAATGCTTGCTCCTTAGAAGAGAAGCTATAGCAAATCTGGACATCATACTAAAAGGCAGAGATATCACTTTGCCGATCAAGGTTCATGTAATCAAAGTTTGGTTTTTCCAGCGGTAATGTATGGCTGTGAGAGTTGGATTATGTTAGGAAAGCTGAGTGCTATAGAATCGATGCTTTTGAATTGTGGTGCTGCAGAAGACTTCTGAGAGTCCCTTGGACAGCAAGGAGATCAAATCAGTCAATAATTAAAGAAACTGATTCAGGCTATTCACTGGAAGGTCAAATACTGAAGCTGAAGCTGAAGCTGAACCTCATTGACCACATAACAAAAAGACAGGACTCATTGGAAAAGACCTTGCCATTGGAAAAGATTGACGGCAAAAGGAAAAAAAAAGATGGCAGAGGATGAGATGGATAGTGTCATGGATTTCTCTTTCCTGTTTACCTTTTTATGCTTCTCTTGAGTCTTGGATATGAAGGCCAAATTTTCTGTTCAGCACTAGTCTTTTCATCCGGAGTGCTTGAGAGTTCTCTAGTTCATTGTATATCTATTTTTGCCCCTGAAGGATTATATTCAGTTTTGCTGGGTAGGTTATTCTTGGTTGTAATCCTGGTTCCTTTGCCATATGGAATATCATATCACAAGCCCTCCGATTCTTTTACATAGAAGCTGGTAAGTCCTGTGTTATCCTGACTATGGCTCCATGTTATTTGAATTGTTTCTTTTTGGCTGCTTGCAGTATTTTCTTCTTGACCTGGGAGATCTGGAATTTGTCTATAATATTTCTGGTAGTTTTCATTTTGGGGTTTAAGGAGGTGATTAGTGGATTCTTTAAATTTCTATGTTACCCTTTGATTCTAGAATATCAGGGCATTTTTCCTTGATAATTTTTTGAAATATGATGTCTAGACTCTTTTTTTGATCATGGTTTTCAAGTTGTCCAATAATTCTTCAATTATCTCTCCTGGGTTTATTTTCTGGGACAGTTGTTTTTCTAATAAGATATTTCACATTTTCTTCTTTTTTTCTTCTTTTGATTTTGTTTAATTGTTTCTTGATATCTCACTGAGTAGTTAGCTTCCATTTGCCCAATTCTAATTTTTAAGGAATTATTTTCTTTAGTGAGTTTTTGTACCTCCTTTTTCATTTGGCCTATTCTGTTTTTTAAGGTGTTATTTTCTTCAGTAGTATTTTTTGTGCCTCCTTTACTAAGATGTTGATTCTTTTTTCATGATTTTCTTGCATCATTCTCATTTGTTTTTTCAATATTTCCTCTACCTCTTTTATTTGATTTTTAAAATCCTTTTTTGAGCTCTTCCAGGAATTCTTTTTGGGTCTGGGGCCAATTCACAATTTTCTGGCGGGGGGGGGAGGGCTTTGGAGGTTGCTGTTTTGACTTTGTTGCCTTCTTCTGAGTTTGTGTTTTGATCTTCTCTGTTACCATAGTAACTTTCTATGGTCAAGTTCTTTTGTTTTTGTTGTTGTTTGCTCATTTTTCCTACCTATTTCTTGACTTTTAACTTTATGTTAAAGTTGGGCTCTGATTTCAGGATGTAGGGAGGATTCTCTAAAGCTTCAGGCCTTTTTTGCTGCTTTTTCAGAGCTACTTCTGGGGATCTTTAAGTTTTCAGTTCTTCCAAAGTGGTATGATCTAAGGAGAGGTGCAGTCACTACTCTCCTGGCCTATTCTCTGGTCTATGAGTAACCACAAGCACTCTTTTCCATCTTGGAACTGTGACTAGGGTCCCCACTCCCCTGTGCCCACATACTCTTTTGTACTAGTGCTCCTCCTGGCCCTCCTATCTAGAACTGCTTATAAGCAACACAACAGAGTCCTGCACCCAATGCCAGCAAAGGGTCCCCTGCAATTTCCTTCTGACCAGTTGTCCAACCCCCTTAACTATCTGCGGCTGAGAGTTCTGGAAGCCACCACTGCCAATTTAGCTGCTCTCAAGGCCTGCTGCTGGTTTTCCAGGGCTCAGGCTGCACTGGACTATACTCTCATCCCAGTGACAGAGACATTTCCTGCTGATCTTCTAAGTTGTCTTGGTCTGGAAAATTGTTTCACCCTATCCTTTGGTTCTGCCTCTCCAGAATTCATTTTGACATGTTATTTTAAAAATGTTTGGAGGGGAATTTGGGAGAGTTCAAGCCAGTCCACGCCTTTACCCCACCATCTTCCAGATGGTGTCTAAGGTCTGAGATGCCTGGATTACATGAGCTCTAAAATTCCTTTCACCTCTACATTTTATAATCCCTGTCTCAAGTCCATAGGGCCTTCATGTTGCTCCCTGATTACCTAGGAAACACCACCATGGTTCTCTCCTTCCCCACTCCAATAATACCCCAATACCTTATGCTCAAGGTCCTCCTCTCTTTTATACAAATTAAACAATCATGTTTTAGTCCCACCCCCACCCCAAATTCTGCTAAGTTATTAAAACTAATCTAAGACACTAATAATGACATTGAATGATAATGTAAGGCAATCTGATTAGACTAGTTCCTTTTTCCCAGAAAGTGGAGCGGGGAAACATACAGAAACAGCTAGTGACTGATGAATCTAGGTATACCTACTGAATGTCAAAAGAATTTTTCTTTTTCTGTGTGTGTTTTTATCTATCTCACTCATTATGGGTGTATTCAAAGGTGCTTGAGGTCTGCCTACTCAAGATTTATGCTTGCAAAGATCCAAGCTCCCTTGAGTATAAAAGAGTCTAAACTCCAGTGTTCAGAAGGCACTCAAATCAATGTGAAGTCCTGACAGAACCAATTCACTTCTACTATGGCATGGCCTGAATTAGGAAAAAGGAGAAACTGACTATTTCACAGATCTGACCTTGTTTAATCTTTTTTCTTAATAACAATAAATTCTAATTAGGCATGTTCACTGTATGAGCTACATCCCTCTTCCTTGAATTCAGAATTAGAATATTAGCTAATGTATTAGCTTCTGTACTATATAAGGGGTGGTATGCATTGCCCATGTAGGTTATGTGTATCCACATGGGCCTGACTAGATGTGGCTCAGAAGGAGGAGTGAGTAGACAGTTAGTGAATAGATAGTTTCCTGTAGAGTCTCTTTTGCGCACACTTCACAAAGGGAGACTTTGATTCCTGCCGGGAGAAGAAGCAGGAGGTTGGGGCTAGAGTCTAGCCACCCCATTTTGCTCAGCAAGAGGGAGTGCCAGGAGAGACTTACATCTGTCTGGCCCACCTAAAATTGTTAATCCAGAGGAGGTCATTTTTAGGTTCAATCTGAGCTCCTGAGCTTCCCTTACCAGGAAGGGGTGCCCTAAGCGATGTATCCAAGACTTGATTCCCTTCCTACCAAATGCCAATTCCACAAAGAACACACGTAGCGAATAGCAAAAAACCCATTTATCCAACTGATAGCAAACAGAAATCAGAGAAGCTATGATTGAGAGTAAGATATCTCAGCTCAATCAAGAGAAAGAGAGTCCTAGGTAGCACAGTGGATAGAGCACTGGCCCTAGAATCATGAGGACTTGAGTTCAAATCTGGTTTCAGACACATCACACTTACTAAATTACTAGATGTGTGACTCTGGGCAAGTCACTTAACCCCAATTGCCTCACCAAAAGAGAGAGAGAGAGAGAGAGAGAGAGAGAGAGAGAGAGAGTCCTAGATCTCACCCAAGGGGAAATATCCCCCAAATTTCCATGCAGTAAACTGGGAATAGGAACATGATCCATGTACCAGCTGCTCTACATGTTGACCACTTCCTTTCTTTCCTTTCAGGGACCTGAAGTGAATCTGAAACGGCATAAAAGACCATGAATCTCTTCTCCAAAGTCCTTGCCAACTCCACGCCTCTAACGGGCCCAGAATATTGAGGAGAGTCATGCAAATGGGCTCTGAGCCACAGGTAATAATGACATTTGCATTTATCAGAAGAAGGGAGTAATATGGATCTTTTATTTGCCAGGGCAGGGACTTGAGGGAGATATTTGGAAATGGAAGTTTTCTGTGTCCCTCAACTAAATAGATACCAGCTCTCTTAATACCCTGGACCTACATATACAAAAGACTGGTTATCTTACATTCATGACATTAGCATCATGATTTTGGAGCTATGAAGTCCTTAGTAGTTATCAGGTTGCAGCAGAATATCCTAAGAGGCTTCATTCTAGATCATGCCAGGATGTTCAGGGCATGGAATACAAAAACATTCTGATGTACACATCTGCCTAGTGCATTCTCAAGAGTAGAGTATCCTCCATTGAGAGGCAGTCAATTTTAGAAAGCCTTCACTGTCTTTAAGGTATGGAAACTGAATAGGAAGGGAGCTCCCTATGTAGAAATAATTTGACCTAACATGGTTTTTGGTTTGCCCTAATGTAAAAGGCCTATGGGAGTCATGGTTGGTTTCAAGACTTCTCTGAGAACCCAAGTTCACTCACAGAGGGCCAAATGGATCTCAGAATCCCACTACAGATTAGTGGGCGAGCCTAGAACCAATTCACTCTGATATGCATCCTGATATGCATCCGGAGTTAGACATTATGAGACCACTCCAAATTAATAGCCATAACTAGGGTATCAAGATCACTGAAATGAATGGAGTTAAATACTTAGTGGATATATTCCTTTAGTGGTCTAGAAACAACTGAACTTAGCTCCTTGTTGGTCATCATTAATAATATCCATCTGTGAACAACTATAGTAGCCAAGTTCCTCTCCCACTCTCCTGAATTTGTCTCAGTTACTATTTGTGGCATTTTTATCTACAAAATTAGAAAGCTTAATTTGAGGGCCTAGAGATAGGTTTCTTGATTCTAGGCACCAAAATTGCTGATATAACTCTGATAAAATTAGATATAATCTTCCTGGAGCCACTCTATCCTATGATAGGCTTGGTAAAACTTCACTGAAATACTCTTGACCTCCAGGCTTTAGAGGCTGAAGTGCTCTAAGCCTAGTGTGCTATTCTAATATGGCAATTTCCATACCAGACATGAAATAATAGCTTTTGCTGATCCACAGCATTTAGCAACAACTCTAGAAAGACTAAATGAATATGAAAGTGTGATACAACAACAGAATCATACTCAAGTAAACCCATGGAGCAGTTTCATGGGGGTCCTGGCAAAGGAAAGAATGTTATTCATTCCCATGCCCCTGCCTGATGGTACTATGTAGCAGCATTGTACAGGAACACAATTCTTGGCATACACCTGCTGTGAAATGCTATAAATTTTTAAGAAAGAGCTGGATAGATCTTTAATTGTATGTATATTTTATCACTGGTTCACTTGAAAGTTAAAACAGCTCCAAAAGGAATATAAAACTCTAAAGTATCTCAGTTTTCTTTTTGTTGCAGGAATAAGTACCACCAGAAAATATGAGGAAGATGTGGGATTATGTCTAAAAGGCACTTTGAGCAGGGTGTGATTACACAAACCCATAATCCCTGGTACTGAAAAGGCTGAGGTTAGTGGATAGCTTCAGCTCAGAAGTTCTGAGCTACAGTGGGCTAAGTTGATTGGGTGTCTACACTAAGTCTGGCACCAATATGGTGAGCCCCCAGGAGTAGGGGGACACAGGCTGCCTAAGGAGAGGCAAAGTGGCCTAGATTAGAAATGGAGAATATCAAAACTCCTATGAAGATCAGTGGTGGGATTAGTTTGTGAGTAGATGCTGCACTTACTGCCAAGGGAACATAGGGAGAACCAGTCTCCAAAAAAGAAATGAAAAATAGAAAAAGAAAGAAAGGAAAAATAAATAACTTTGAGATCACTGAAAGAATGGTGTCCAGGAATCATAAGAGATCAGTATGACAGTTTTGTTTTTCAAGGCTACATCACAAATTTATTTCTATACAAAGGTTTCTCTTCTTTCCCGCTGGTGATGGAACTGTCTTTAAACATTTGGAATGAATTTCTTTGGGAGCGCTGGCAATTTAGCAGAAAGTGCCACCCCTGGTTCTGTGAGCAACACGATCCTCTTTATTCTGTGGCTGTTTCAGCATGATGACAGGCAGAATGAGAGAGGATAAAACTCTAAAAGAATGATCCTTTAACTAGACCCTAGTTCTCAAATAGAACGTTCCTCAAGAACCTGCAAAATGAAATTGAGACACATCTTAAGCTTACTGATGCCAGGGCTCCTTCCTAGGCCATGCCACAGGGAACAAATCGCATCTGTTAGGGGCCCAGCTGCAGAACAAGATGAAGAGAGAAGATGGGGAAAAAACAATTACATTTAACAAATGAATGAAGACAATTATGCAGACACCCTCCAGCACAGAGTTCTGAAAGGCGATTCAAATGAGATATGGAATTTAGCAAGTGATAAATTTAGCAATTTAGCAAAAATCCGTTTGCATAGGCTGGCAGTCTCCCACAAGAGACATGACACAAGATCAGTGAGCAAAGGTCATTCAATACCCAGGTCTCCTTAGAGAAGCTCTGAATGCAGAATGATTGATTCGGTGCAATTTGCAGGTCCCTTAGGCAGCCTTGAACAATCCTGGTGGTGGTCTCATCCATTTTTTGAAGGAGCTAATAAATGAGATAAAGGGTGTGAATTTGGTTTATAAACTCTAAATGACCATACAAATTTGAGGTATTGTTCTATTATAGACTCCAACGGTGACAAGCAGTTGCCTTTTGATAAGAGATATTAAACCAGGGTAGCTTCCTTAATAAGCAAATAAATTTTTAAAAAAATGATGAAGCAAAACTTAGCAGCCTGGTAAATTTTTGTTAACGCATTATAGCCTCCCACATGGTGATACACTGGTTCAATTAAATTCAACAATTATTAAGCATCTACTATATTCAATCAACATATATATTAAACACCTACTTATATGCCACATACACAAATCAGGGGATATAAAAACAATTTTTTTTACCCGGTGCAGGGGATATAAAAACAAAAATGAAAAATCCCTGCCTACAGCAGACCTGCACAACTTGTAAACTTCTTCTGGGCCTGCAGACAGGTTAGACTAGAGAAGGACTGACAATGGTTGGTTGCCACCCACATGATAGTCATCTGAAATCCTTTGGCAGTCTGTATGTTGTGCAGCCCTATAGGCTGCATAGCACAATGTATAACACACTAGGCCTGAAGTCAGGAAGGACCTGAATTCAAATCTAGCCTCAGACCTGTACTAGCTGTCTAATCTCGAGCAAATCATCTAACCTCTGTTTGCCTTGGTTTACTCATCTACAAAATAGAGATAACAATAGCACCTATTGCCCAGGGTTGGTATGAGGGTCAAATGAGATACTATTTGTAAAGTGTGTGACACATAGCAGGTGCTATATGAATGCTAGCTATTATTATTGATCCATCTGATTATTAATCTATCTGGAGAGACAACACAAACAAAAACCACCAGACCTGCTTTTAGCTCAGCCCCCACATCCATTATTGGAGGGAGAAATTATTCTTGAGAGGGGGCCCACCTTCCTTACGCCCACCAGTAACAACTGCTGACCAACTGCCACCAATGGGCAGATAGGCACAGGTGCCCTGGTATGGCACCATCCCCCAGACTTCCAGCCCAGCCCTCATAGCCATCATCCAGAGAAGCAGCTCCTGTGGAGAAAGTGCTAACCCTCCCCATCAACTGCCAACCAACTGCTACACCCAGGCCGGACAAGCCAATCCAGCTAAAGCATCAAAGCACCCTGAGGGAGAGACAGGAGATGGCATGTAGCAGGAAAGTCAAACTACCGCCACCACCACCTTGACCACCATCTCCTCTCCAGACCCAGATGGAAACAGCCCAAGACGCTGAAGCCAAGAGCCTGAGAACAGCATTGCTTCCAGCCCAGTGCCCTCAGCCATCATCTTGGGAAACAGCCCCTGTGGAGATGCAGCCAGGCAACTGCTCCTGCAGGTGCTTCAGCCACAGCTACTGAAGACCCAGAAAGGAAATTTCTTGCCACCAAAGTCCTCAGCACCATCAAATAGTTCAACATTAGAAAGTGATATGATTTTATCAGTGGAAATGACATTAAAGAAGCATTCACAGCTGGTTTCCACAGGACTTTCCCCTCTGATTTGCATCTGAAATATCCCACATATGTTTTCTCTCCCACTAGAATGTGAGCTCCTTGAGAACAAAGACTGTCGTGCTTTTCTACTGGTATCCCCAGCATTCAGTATGGTGCTTTGCACGTAGTAATCACTTAATAAAAGCTTCATTCATTCATTGTACTTTAAATCACAGATTTAAACAGACTTGCTCTTGCTCTGACAGACCATATTTATGGAAGAGAGCAGTCCAGGTTATGGGGGGGAGAGGGAGAATTCTTCCTTAACTACTATTCTTCCTATGTCATTTATGCTAAGTACCTTCTCTAAAAATCTAATTAAGTTAGCTATTTATTAAGGGGCAGTATACCAGTAGGAGCTCATGAGCTACAGTGATAAGATATCCACTCCAAAGGTAACCCCCAAAACCCTGAGAGTACTAGAAGTAGCAATGTTAGTTGGGAGAGTAATCCCAGAGGGAGTGCCACAGTGTTTTAGGGAGAGAATCATTCTTGCTCAGCTTGCTGATTTCCCACTTCACTTGTCACAACCAGGGAATATCAGGAATTGGCCAGTGGTTGTCCCCATTCCACTCCTCCCCGCCTGCATTCAGCATGTAAGTTTCTAAAGATGTCAAAGCAAGGAATTGTGGTGATTAGAGGACAGTGTGCCAGAGAGGAAGAGGATGTGTGTGTTCAGGGAAGAAAGCAGGGGTGGGGAAGTGAGGGGGGTGGGGATGTGGATGCCTAAAGTAGACAGCCTATTTCAAGATAGTTTTTTGGATCTCAGAGAAGCTCTGAAAATCTGAGGTTTTTTCACACTATGTGCAGTAAAATATTTGGGAGTTATGTTAACATTTATGTAACAACTTGATAGGTAAGTCAAGGTTATGGGTGGGCACTATTTTATCAGGTTGTCTTCCAATATACATGCAAATATCGAAGTACCAAGTCAACAACAACAAAAAGGAGGGACTTTCAAATGGTCCCTTCTCTTCCTTTTTAAGGACTTTCTAAGTCAAACTTGAGACCACAATAATCATTCCTACACCTCACCTCACCAAAACTTAGTCTTCCCAAACTGTGTTTTCTTTCATCATCAGCACATGATTCATTCTTAAATGAAAACCTTCCATCATACAAGAACACAGGAAGTAGTTATCTAGTTGCTGCTTTAAGATTCAACAACCTGATGTGATTGCAGTCATGGTTACTGCATGAACTTCTGTTTTTATGGTTAGATATTTCTCCCTCTAGTTTTTGAGAGATCTGCAGCAAACCTGCCAACATGTGAAAACTATAAATAGGGAGGTGTGGGAAGAGAAATGGGGGTCCATCTCAAAAGAACTAAAATGTGGAACTAAGTTTTCTAGAGAGGCAGAATAAGATGGGTAAATATTTAGCTATAAGTAAAGGATAAGGTGATGTATGCTATCTACAAAGGAAAGGCAATGGGTCAGAATTGGGAGACAGAACAGGAGAAAACTTTGAAAAAGATGGAAAAAATCTGGTATGAGCACTGGAAAGGGCAGGTTCTGGAGTCAGAGGACTTGCATTCAAAGTGCACCTCTGATGTTTATTGCCAGTGTGACCTTGGGGAAGTCACCTAACCTTAGTTTCCTCTTGTAAAATGAGGATTGCACTCAATGGCCTTCTCTAGCTCTCTGTCAATGGCCTGCAATTTTATAGGAATTATTGCTGGAAGGAATCAGGTTATTTGGTTGAAACCTCTCATCTTAGAGATAAGGATTTTTAAGTTCAGAAAGATTAAATGATTTATTTAAATCTGTGCAACGCAGGTAGAAATACAACAGTTGAGATTCAAACTCAAGTCTCTGATTCTAAACCCTCTGTTCTTCTTGCAACCCAATTTTTTTCTATCAGATTAAACCTGTCTTCTTAAGAAAACTACTGGTTGCCTAATAAGTTATGTAGGTGTATGTGCTTTGATGAGCAAATTAAATTAAAAAGGAGAATTGGGAAGCATTTAGACATGAATATAAAATTATCATTTATTTAGTTCTTACTAGGATCCTTGAAGAAAATTAGTTGGTACTTAGACAGATGGAAACATAGGTCATTTTCTTGATCATCTGCTATGTTATTTAAATGTCCATTTTTTTTATCTTTCTGGGCAGTGTACAAGATGTTAGACATAGCCTAATAGCTTTCTAATCAATCAATAAGCATTTATTAAGCACTGATTATATATACTAGGGAGTATACTAGGAACAAGGGTATAAGTACAGAGAATGAGTATACTAGGTATACTAGGTACAGGGGTATAAGTACAGAGAATGAAATAAACTCTTCTCATGAGGACTGTATGTTCTAAATGGAGAAGACAAGTACATCTGGCACATACTCTGCATTTACTCCCATTGGCCTTGGAAGATTGGCTATTGTTCTAGTGGGGGGGGGTACCTTTCTAGGACTGTAACTCATGAGTGCCTACCAGTATGCTTCTCTCATTGATTATCTATCACTGTCAATTAGTCAACCGAATGTAAGCGCAAATAAATGGTGGTATGAAATATCACCTACATATCCCAGAGTCTGTGCTACACTCTCTTACCAGTACACACAGAGTTCAGGGGAAAGAGGGCTCACATTAATAGAAGATGTGGTAAAGTGGTAACTCACAGCTCCTAGTTTTGGTTGGTTCTTTCCTCCTTTTTATAGGCTACTCACAAAGCTCCCTTAGGTATGGCACTGCTTTTCTCCTGGGATCCTCGAAGTACCTTCAATTTGCCTTTTCTCATCACATCCACTCTTCTCTTGTTGGGATGGGTTGTTGAAAGGCTGGCACACAAATGCATTGTTGGTGAAGTTGTGAACTGATATAAGCATTATGGAAAGCAGTTTGGAGTGACGCAAATAAAATGATTAAAATGCCCATATACTTTGATTAGAGGATGGCTAAACAGATTGTGGTATAGGAATGTAATGTAATATTACTGTGCTGCATGAAACAGCAAAGATGATGAATACAGAGAAGAATGGAAAGCCTTACATAACTAACAAAGCAGAGCCAGGAAAAAAATAGACACAACGATGATAATGAAATGTAAAGAGCAATGACCACAATATAATTAAAACTGAATGTGTAAAATTATAAAGCTTGGCTCAAAAGAAGATGTATTAGAAGATACCATTCCTGGTGCATAGTAAGTACTAAATAAACGCTTATCGATTGACTGACACTTTCCCCCCAATCCTTTGAAGAGATGGGTTTCCAAAGATGTGAAATATTACAATAAAAAAGTCAGATTCTTTGAATATATATTGATTGATTTTGATGATTTTCCCCCATCATCTTCATCTTTTAAACATTTCTTTGTTATAGGAGCTGGGTCTTTAGAAAGGAGTGGAGGGTATGGGGAAGGATACAAGGGGAAATATAAGTGTTATAAAAAACAAAAAACATCAACAAAATTTTATCCAGAATAAGTACACACAGCAAAAATATAAACTGAATAAGTACAAATAAATACAAAGTAGTTAAATACAAGATAGTTTGAGAGGCAGATCACTAGTAGTTGGTAGGATCAGGAAAGGTTTCCTGCAGAAAGTGGTTCTCAAGTTGCAATTTATTTATTTATTTATTTATTGGCTAGGCAATGGGGTTAAGTGATTTGACCAGCATCACATAGCTAGTAAGTGTTATGTGTCTGAGGCCGGAGTTGAACTCAGGTCCTCCTGAATCCAGGGCTGGTGCTCTATCCACTGTGCCACCTAGCTGCCTCTTGAGTTGCAATTTAAAGGAAGAAAGGGACCATAAGACAAAGTACAGAGGGAGTGTATTCTGGACATGTATATGTGGTTTGTGTTTAGTTATGTTTGACTCTTTGTGACGCCATTTGGGGTTTTCTTGACAAAGATACTTGAAGTGCTTTGCCATTTCCTTCTCTAGTTCACTGTACAGATGAAGAAACTGAGGTAAAGAGGTTAAGTGACTTGCTCAGGGTCATACAGTTAGTGTCTGAGGTCACATTTGAACTCAGGTCTGCCTGACTCTAGGCCCAGCACTCTTTCCCCTGTGCCACCTAGCTTTCTATTGTGGGCATGTAGGGAAGCTTATAAAAAGGCATAGAGATGGGAGACGGTCTCACACGTGAAGAAGAGAAAGAAGGCCAGTTTGGTCAAATTGCAGGATGTGGATGAGAGAATAATGTTCAATAAGGCTTGAAAAAGCAGTTTGGGGTGGGGTGGGGAAGTGAGAGGGTTTTAAAAGTTAAACAGAGGAGTTTGTATCTAATTCCAGGGGCAATAAGAAACCATTTGGAGTTGACTGAATAGATGAGTCACATGATCAGATCTGCATTTAAGTAAAATAACTTTAGTAGCCTTGTATAGGAGCTAGAGGGGACCACAGAGGCTATTGAGTGCAATCCTCATTTTACAAGAGAAAACTAAGGTTAGGTGACTTCCCCAAGGTCACACTGGCAGTAAACATCAAAGATGAGACACTTGAGATAGGAAGATTAATCTGGAAGCTACTGCAAACAATCTTGTTGAGAGGTATTAAGAGGTATCCTGAACTTGTCTTTTTGAGTTACCATATTTTCCAGAACCACCAGACTTGGAGTATGCAGGAGGCCCTGAACATGTCAAGGATGAAGCCCCCAACCCTGAGCTGATATGATTTGTTATTTGCACCCTACATGGGACTCCCTGTGTGTCCTTGGGAGGCAAGATAGGTGCCAGTCAGTCTGCACCAGACTGAGAAACTGTTTTGTGCAGCTGGGACCCTTGTACATAAGTAGACCACCCTATCTTCATGGTTACAGTGGTGGGGAACCTGTGGCCTTGAGGCCATATCAAGGCTGCAGGCTCCCCACCCCTCGAGCAGTTCCCAAGGAAAAAGAATGCTGCTTTTTGCCATTTTACTTACTCATAATTTCTCCTCCCCATCAGGAGGGGATTAATCTGTCTCTCTTCCCCTATGATTTCCCCTTTTCCTTATAACTTAAATACCCAAGGCTTTCCCTACACTGATGGGATCCTTGGTATAAGGAGTTCCCACATGCATGTACCTTTCTCTAGTAACAAATCCAGTTGTAACACACATCTCACGGACTTGTGATATTGTTTTTGATTAACAGAAGTGAAGGGGGCCTTAACTAAGGTAGTAACTGTATGAGTACAGAGGAGGGGTCAGATAGGAGAAACATACTGGAGGTGGAGAGGGCAAGAATTAGCAACTCTGGACATGTGAAGTGAGGGAGAGTGAAAAGCTGAGGATAATGGCAAGGTTATAAACCTGGTGCCTTAGACAGAAATGGAAAAGTTTGGAAGAAGGGAAGGTTTGGGGTAAAAAAAAAAAAATGAATTCCGTTTTAAACATGTTAAGTCTGAGATGTCTCCTGGACATTAAGTTTTAAATGTCCAGTAGGCAATTAGTGATGTCAAACTGAAGCTCAGGGGAGGGACTAGGGTAAAATATGTAGATTTGAGAGTTATCTGCGTGTAGTGGAATATATGGGAGCTGATGAAGTTACCAAGTGAGAGAGAATGTAGGGGGAGAAGAGCAGAAGATCTAGGATAAACCCTTTGGTAACATCTTTGATTAGGGGTAAGGACATAGATGATGCTCCAAAGGGGACTGAAAAGGAATGATTAGACAGGTAGGAGGACACAACCTGCTGGAGAAGATTGAATCAAGTATACATGTAGAAAGGTTGGCCTTGGCAAGAAGATAGTCTACCTAGGTTCATAATATTGAGTAGGGAACTTTGAGTGCAACTCCCTCATTTTACAGATGAGGAAACTGAGATTGAGGAAGGTGAGTGACTTACCCAAAGTCACTAGGCTAGTAAGTATCTGAGATAGGATAGGACCCCATGTCTTCCTGACTCCAAGTCCAGACCTCCATCCACTTCACCACCTAGTAGCAGCTTCTTTGTCAGATGATGATGGAAAAGAAGGCAGAGTTAGACTATGATATCATGGGGTTTTGAGATAAAGAGAATCTGAGAAAGGGAGCTCAGTTTGAACAACCTCAATTTTCTCAGGAAAGTAGGCAAGGTCCTAAATTAGGAGAGAGGGGACAAGGGCATGGCTTGAGGAGGGAAGAAAATGGTTCAACCTCATTTTCAAAATGGGAAAAATTGACACATTGCTTCTTCATAAGAATTTTCAGGTACCAGTCACAGAAGAAAACAGAATAATCGAGATAATTTAGCAAAAAGGTCATTTTTTTTTTTTTTACCGAGAGTTGGCTCATGTACTAGTACTATACCATATAGCGTATATGGTTAAAAAAAAAAAGGTAACCCTTGTTCCTACTTTAAAGTAACCATAACATGTAATCAATTTGAGTCAGAGAGGAAGAAGCAGGGGGTGGAGTTTTGATAAAATCTGTGATATAAAGGTCTAGAAATTTCCCTTTTTCTTTGTTTTTTAAGAAGACACAAGAAGAAGGATGTGCTACGTTTCAGGGAAAGCTAGCTTACGTAACTTTCTGCTTTGACACTCTGGACTGATTCCTAGGAGAGAAAATACAGTTCTTATTCTTATTGTCCCTTTTTGTTAGTGGCAAGGACAATTCTTCCAGGCTGGTTTTACACATATCAAGTCCAGGGGCTAATTTTGTTTCCATTCTTAGAAAATACCAACAATTTCCTGTTTAAGCCTTCTTTGGTCATAGCAGCATGACATTTGAGGGATTTTCCTGCTCTCCCTGCCTCCCTTTAAGAAGGAGAACATTTGTATAATGCTCTTTGGAAGCTTATCATTGCACATAGCACTTCAGGGAACAATCCAGGCCAAGCTTACATAAATCAGGCCACAGGAAGGATGGCCTCATTTGGCTCTGAAGAAGTGTTGTTGTAAGATGAAAAGTGCTGAGTGAGATGGATGAGTTGGGTGTTCAGAATATGGGGGAAGAGCAGACATTAATGAATCACAATCTAAGGTTTGTCAGTGGCAATCACAACTTAAGGCGAAAGGACAAAAGGAAAGAGGAAGAAAGGAAGAAAATAAGGGAACATAAGAATAATATATTTCATGGGGGCTAGGAAGAAGAGAATAAAAAGAGAAATGCAGATAACATTCTCTTTGTTCTTCTCATGGGTCATAACTGAGCTTCTGAGAAATGATGACTTCACCTGGATTCTGGCTATAGCAAGAGATGAGCAGAAAGTGAAGAATGGTTGTGTGGGGGAGGGTAGAACAAGACGGACTCCAATCCAACGACCATATCATGAGGAAAGAAAAGTGATCTTGGCAAGATGTTTTGTGAGGAAGTTGATAAACCAGCCTTGGACAAATCAAGGAAATAAACACTTCTTCAAGAGGAAGAAAGAAGGCTAGGAAATTCATTAACTTATCCATCCACTTGACAAAAATACTTTAAGTGCCTGTTACATTCAATTCAATTCACCAAATATGTACTGGCACTGTGCTAAGCACCAGGGATGCAAAGTTTAAAAATGGTATGTTCCTGCCCTCAAGGAGCTTACAGTTTGTTATGTATTAATATACGCACAAAGAAATATAAAGTGGAGTGCAATAGGGACAAAAAAGAGAGCCATGAAAAGTAGTATAGAAAAATTTGAGGATGGAAAAAAAGAATATTCTTAGTTGGGAGGAGGGATAGTGATGTTTAAATGTATATGGCACACCTTGCTGAGTCTCTAAATATAGCTTGGGTAGAGGCAACCATTTGAAAACTTACGGGGAGCTGGTTTCTGGTCATGTGCGACTGAGGGACTGGTACTATACGATGACAAAAAAAGTCTTCTAACTGGCTGCTGAGATAGAAGAACATATGACTCAGGGGTTGCTGAACCAGAACTTAGTGGATAAACAAAAGGGCCAGCTTACCCTTCATTTCTCTCTTTCCCTTTAGGTGCAGAGGAATACTTTGAATTGCTCCTGAGAGTGGTTGGGGAAAGGGCAGCAGCCCTGTCTCTTATCTAGCTGTAAGCAAATGGCTGCCTCTTTTTCTTTGTATTTATTCTTACCTGATCTTTTTTCAAAATTAACTTATTTATTTTCAGTTTTCAACATTCACTTCCTCAAAATTCTGAGTTCCAAATTTTCTCCTCCATCTCTCCCCTCCCCCACCCCAAGACAGCATTCATTCTGAATATCCCTTCCCCCAATTTGCCCTCCCTTCTATCACCCCCCTCCCCTTCTCTTATCCCCTTCCCCTCTTATTTTCCTGTAGGGCAAGATAGATTTCTATGCCCTATTGCCTGTATATTTTATTTCACAGTTACACGCAAAAACAATTTTTAACATTCATTTTTAAAACTTTGAGTTTTTCCAAATTCTCTCCCTTCCTTCCTCCCCACCCACCCTCATTGCCAAAGGAAAGCAATTTGATATAGGTTATACATGTGTGGTCATGCAAAATGCTTCCTTAATAATCATGTTGTGAAAGACTAACTATATTTCCATCCTATCCCCTCCCTTCCGTTTATTCTATTCTCTTTTGACCCTGTCCCTCCTCAAAAGTGCTTGCTTCTGATTATCCCCTCCCCCAATCTGCCCTACCTTCTATCATCCTCCCCTTTCTTATCTCCTTCCCCGTATTTTCCTGTAGGGTAACATAGATTTCCATACCCAATTGAGTGTGTATGTTATTCCCTCCTTAAGCCAAATCCAATGAGAATAAGATTCACTCATTCCCTCTCACCTCCTCCCTCTTCCCCTCTACTATAAAAGTTTTTTCTTACCTCTTTTATGTGAGATAATTTACACCATTCTATTTTTCCCTTTCTCCTTCTCCAGCACAATTCTCTCTCACCCCTTATTTTATTTTTTAGATACCATCCCTTCATATTCAACTCACCCTGTGCCACCTGTCTACATATATATATGTGTATATATATATATATATATATATATATATATATATTCCCTCCAACTATCCTAATACTGATAAACGTCTTATGAGTTACAAATATCATCTTTCCATGTAGGAATGTAAACAGTTCAACTTTAAAAAGTCCCATATGATTTCTCTTTCCTGTTTACCTTTTTATGGTTCTCTTGAGTATTGTATCTGAAAGTCAAATTTTCTGTTCATCTCTGGTCTTTTCACCAAGAATGCTTGAAACTCCTCTATTTCACTGAATGTCCATTTTCCCCCTGAAGGATTATACTCAGTTTTACTGAGTATTCTGGTGATTCTTGGTTGTAATCCTACCTCCTTTGCCCTCCAGAATATTATATACCAAGTCCTCTGGTCCCTTAACATAGCAGCTGCTAAATCTTGTGTTATCCTGATTATGTTTCCACAATACTTGAATTGTTTCTTTCTGGCTGCTTGCAAATATTTTCTCCTTGACCTGGGAACTCTGAAATTTAGCTATGATATTCCTAGGAGTTTTCCTTTTGGGATCTCTTTCAGCAGGTGATCAGTGGATTCTTTCAATTTCTATTTTACCCTCTGATTCTAGAATATCAGGGCAGTTTTCCTTGATAATTTCTTGAAAGATGATATCTAGGCTCTTTTTTAGACCATGGCTTTCAGGCAGTCCAATAATTTTAAAATTATCTCTCCTGCATCTATTTTCCAGGTTGGTTGTTTTTCCAGTGAGATATTTCACATTGTCTTCTATTTTTTTCATTCCTTCGGTTTTGTTTTATAATTTCTTGATTTCTCATAAAGTCACTAGCTTCCATTTGCTCCATTCTAATTTTTAAGGAATTATTTTCTTCAGTGAGCTTTTGGACCTCCTTTTCCCTTTGGTCAATTCTGCTTTTTAAGGCATTCTTCTCCTCATTGGCTTTTTGGACCTCTTTTGCCACTTAGGTTAGGCTATTTTTTAAGGTGTTATTTTCTTCAGTATTTTTTGGGGTCTCATTTAGCAAGCTGTTGACTCGTTTTTCATGATTTTCTTGCATTATTCTCATTTCTCTTCCCAATTTTTCCTCTACTTCTCTTACTTGATTTTCAAAATCCTTTTTGAGCTCCTCCATGGCCTGAGACCAAGTCATATTTTTTCTTGGAGGCTTTGGATGTAGGAGCTTTGACTTTGCTGTCTACTGGTTTTATATTTTGATCTTCTTTGTCACCAAAGTAAGATTCTATAATCTGAGTTTTTTTTTCCTCTAGTTATTCACATTCCCAGGGAATTACTTGACTTTTAAACTCTTTGTTAAGATAAGGCTCTGCTTCCAGTATGGAGGGTATATTGTCCCAAGCTGCAGGGACTTTGTGCAGCTGTTTTCAGAGATACTTCTAGGGACCTGTAAATTTTCAGTTCTTCCAAGGTGGTATGATCAAAGGAGAGCTGTTTATTCCTTTCCTGGCCTGTGCTCTGGTCTATGAGTGACCATAAGCACTGTTTTCTGCCTTGGAACTGTGAGGAGGATTCTCTCTCTACTGCCACCACAAACTCTGCCATGCCAGCACTTCTCCTTGCCCCTGGACCACCACCCAGGACTATGACCCAGATCCAAGCATGGGCTAAGCAAGAGAATCCTGCCTCAGTGCCAGCAAAGAGATCCGTGTAGTCCTGCTCTGATCAGTCACTCGATTCCCCCACTGTCTGTGGACTGAGAGCTCTGGAAGCAGCTACCACTGCTGCCCCAGGGCTGCACCAGAGCTGTTCCTCTCTTACCCAGGTCCAACAGACCTTTCCTACTGACCTTCTAAGTTGTCTTTGGCATTTGTGGGTTGAGATGTCTGGAAACCACCACAGCTGCCAGTGATTCAGTCCCCTGAGGCCTGCTCCAGGTTCACTGCGTATTTACCTTTGCAGCCCATGCTGAACTGCACTCCTCTCCCAGCCTTGCACAACAGACTTTCCCCATCAACCATCCAGGTTGTCTTGGGCTGGAAATTTTTTTCACTCTGTCTTTTTATGGCTTCTGCTGCTCTAGAATTTGTTTAGAGTAATTTTTTACAGGTATTTGGAGGGGTTTGAGGGAGAGCTCAAGCAAGTCATTGCTTTTACTCCACTATCTTGGCTCTGCCTGTCTTACCTGATCTTTTGCAAATGAATATTCTCAGATGGGGATGTCCAGGTGACTTTGTGAGTTTGGGAGTTCCACAGGTTCTATAAGATATCCCATTATCTGTTAGAGATAAGTAGTGTCAACCACAGTATCTATCATGGTGAAGAGCAGTAGCCACAGGAGTCTGAAGGTGACTGTGCACCACCTTTGACATGGTAGGGCACATGCAGCTACCTTGTGAACACTATAAGGTCTGGAGAGTTTTCATGGTAATATCTAGAGACTTCCTCTTCTTTAGCACTGGAGAAGTAAAGGAAAAAGAGAATTATCATCAGCTGAGCCTCCTGGCTTAGCAGAGAAGTAGATCATGTCAGCTGAGGAACAGCCCAGTTTTGCATTAGTGGAATATCCTAGGCCTGAAACAAATCAGTCCAGTCCAGCAACAGGTCAACCCAACCAGCAAAGATATCATACCTTCAAATGAGGCAGCCCAGTTGAGCAGTGGAATGATTTATCCATCCTTAAACTTTATGAGGGTTCTACAAAGGGAAAAGAGGATTTCTAAAAATAGGGTGTGATCAACCACATGTACCTCACTATCATTGTCCTTACTGTCAGTGAACACCCACCCACTATGTAGATTTATGAGAGAATAAGTCTAGGCTTTTTGGGGAATGCCAGTTATATCACTGGTTCTTGTTGTACTTTCTTAGTAAAGCCCTTTTCTAAAAGCTAAAAGAGTCAACTTGTTGATTGTTGATGAGAAGAACATTGGTGGGGCTCAGGAACAAGCGTTATAAATGTGTCTGCTAAGGGTTGCCTTTTGTAGTAGTATTTGCCTCTCTGAGAACTCAACCTGTCAGTGTGAGTTTCCAGTTGGAGAAGTGGTCCCAAAGGATGTGCTACATAGGGAAAGAAGGATTTCCACAGATAGAGATGAAAAGCAAGTCCAAGGGGATTTTAGTGAAGAATTAGTGATACAATTTGACAGAAAGTAGCATGACTGAATGTGATGTCAAGAATGTAATTTGAAAAAAAATGTTCAAAAGGTGAGTTAGAGACAAATTATGAAAGGTCTTAAATACCAGGCTGAAGAAATTCTATTTTTTTCTGACGGGAACAGAGAGCCACTGAGGGTTTTCGAGCAAATGAATGACATGATCAGACCTTTGCTTTAGGAAGATTATTTTGACAATTGTAAAGAATGGATTAGAAAAGGTAGTTTTTGGAGCCAGATGATCATCTAGGAGGTTATTAAAATTGTCCACGTGGGAGGTGATAAAGCCCTGAATTAAGGTAGCATATGTAATCCACTGGGATGGGGATGAGGATGGGAATACAAATAGAAGGGTAAGAGTTCCCTGTCCTCAAGGATCTTACCATCTGGTGGAAGGGTCTAGACTTCTAGACTAGAGTCTCAACCTGTGATTTCATTGGGCCAGGCAACTCAGGATCAAATACTATCAAGGCAGATCAGTATGTGTGCTACAGTTTCCAAGAAAGTCTCTAAGGCTAGACACACACACAAAGATAACATTACAAACAAGAATGCCAGCTGTGTAAAACAGGGATGGGGAACCTGCAGCCTCCAGGCCACATGTGACCTTTTAGGTCCTCCGGTGGGACCTTTCGACTGAGTCTAAGTTTTACAGAACAAATCCTTTTATTAATTCTGTTAAGTTTGGAGTCAGTCAAAGGGCTGCACTTGAGGACGTAGAGGGCCACATGTTTCCCACCCTTGGTGTAAGACATGTACCGTAATTTATAGGCAAGTGCTAGGTGGCCCACGTAGAGTGCCCAGCCTGCAGCCAGGAAGACTCATCTTCCTGAGTTCAAATCGGGCAAGTCACTTAACCCTGTTTACCTCAGTTTCCTCTTCTGTAAAATGAGCTGAAGAAGGAAATGACAAACTCCAAATTTGTCTTCGCCAAGAAAACCCCAAATGGGGTTAGGAAATGGGGCCACGACAGAACTGACTAAACAAAACACACAGATACATCTACATTGCAAATAAGAACGACAATTGTATAAGATGCTCAGGTAGATGAGGTAGGTGATGTCTGAGTTCCATTAGATGAGTAAGTTTAAACATCTAACTTCTTTCTTAGAATCGGTGGAGGAAGGTGACAGGGAAGGGGATAGGGAAGTGAGATGACTCCTAGACCTACCTCCACTAGGTCTTGCTTCCTCCTCCTCCTTTCGGTTTAGGTTAAGGAAGGGACTGGTTCCCAGTTCAGCCTCCGGGCAGCAGTGCGGCCTCCTCCCTCTAGGGGGCAGCAGTTCACCCCTGGAAGGTGACATCAGAGCCATTCGAGTCCCTCCCCGCGGCGAGCGGAAGGAGAACTACCCTCTGACCCGCGGGCCCAATCGTTGGCCGCTGCGCAGGCGCTGCCGCGTTGGCGGAAGTGACGGTCCTGCCTCCTGTCTCCTGTCTCCTGTCTCCGGCCCCTCGTCCGGCTCTCCTACCTTGACCCCGGCTGCCAGAGTTCGGCCCGAAGCGGGGCCGCGCCGGGCGGGATGGAGAAGAGGAGGATGAACCTGCCCAAGGGACCGGATACGCTGTGCTTCGACAAGGACGAGTTCATGAAGGTGCGGGCGCCCGGCTGAGGGGGCCGCTGGTCCCTGGGCCCAGCTACTCCTTCCCTCCACGGGGTCCTGGCCCTCGACTCCTGTCCCCCCAGGTTACCGAGGGGCTGTGCCGAGGCTGCTGCTGTGTCTGCCGCCCCCTGCCCGGGTCCGAGCGCAACCCTCGGAAGCGAGTGAACGCTACACCTGTTTGTGGGGAGTGGGGGCGGAGCAAAGGACCAAAATATTGAGAAGTGGGTGGCAGCACTAAGGGCTCGGGCTTGTCCTAGCATTCACGGCTCTCCACGCTGGGGTTAGATGATCCTTTGTGGGATGAGTTGCAGTTATAGTTAGGGGGGAGTGGAGCCCTGGTCTGGTCGGGGTTAGAGCGCACCAGGGCTTCCTAACCTTGCTTGGGTCGTGGACCCCTTGGGCAATGTGGTGAAGTCTATAGATACCTTATGTTTTCAGAATAATATCTTTAAATGAATTAAATAGAACAGCCTGTCAATAAACATTTCTTAAATGCTCACTGTGTACCAGGCTGTGTTCTAAGTGCTTGTGACACAGGTCGATAATAGGCCTTGCTCTCAAGGAGCTTAGGGTCTGATGGGGTACAGAATTTGCAAACAACTATAATTTGTACAAACAGAAGGAAAGCACAGAAATTAAAGAGGACCTAGAAAGATCTCTTGCAGAAGGTGGGGTTTTAGCCGAGATTTGAAGGAAACCAGAAGGCAGAGAGGAGGAGGGAGAGAACTCCAAGCAGGAGGGTACGGTCAGTGAAAATGGCTGGAATGGGGAGATGGAGTGTCTTGTTAAAGGGAACAGCAGGGAAGCTTTCCAGTGTCACTGGATCATGTCATACACTTCGGGGGAGAAATGTGTAAAGGGTGGACGTGAGGGAACAGTTTATAAAGAGTTTTGAACGCCAAACAGAATTTTAAATTGAATCCTAGAGGTAACAGGGAGGCACTGGAGTTCAAGTTAGGAGGTGACTGGTCAGACCTGCACTTCAGGAAGATCACTTTAGCATCTAAAGTGATATGGACTGAAGTGGGGAGAAATTTGTGGCAGGGAGACCGAACTGCAGGCTATTGCATCAATCCAGTTTTGAAGTGATGAGGGGCCTGCACCAGGGTGGTGACAGTATGAGAAGAGAGAAGAGGACGTGTGTAAGAGATGGTACTAAAGTAAAATTGACAGACTTTGACAAGAGGTTGGATATGGATGGTGAGAGAGAATGAGGGGTGGAGAAAGATACTTAGGTTGCAAGCCTGGGATACTGGGAGGATGATGAGATGTGTGTGTGTGTGTGTGTGTGTGGGTGGGTGGGTGTGTGAGTAGCATTAAAAGGGAACATATATTGAAATAAACATGTGTTCTATTTCCCGTTCAAGTTCATGGGCCCATTGGAGTAGATAGTCTCTGAGGTCCCTTCTTCCTCTGAGATTTTATTATTTTATTATAGTCCATTCTCTTGCTAGTGGTATGAATTCCCTTTGTGACATCCCTGAAGAGGCAGTGTGTTGTTGTGGATAGAATTCTGGCCCCAAAGATGGGAAGACCTAGGTTCATATTCTGGCTTTGACACATAGTGGCTCTGTGACCCTGGCCAAGTAGCTTACTGTCTCAGTGTCCTCAGCCGATGGTGTCAGATTCATAGAAATGGATCACTGCTGACTGCATATTGACTTAGAAAACTGCAAATTAATATTATCTTTGTTGTATTGTATTTTTATAGCCTAATGGAGGAACAATTATTTTTGTTAAATGTTTTCCAAATATTTAACATTTATTTAATATTTAAATTTTAATCTATATTTTAATGCCTCTACTTCCTCTACTCTCACTCTTTTCTAAACTTTTTATGTCCTGACCTTGGACCTCATCACTCAATTGAAATTAATTCCCCCAAAGTTGCCAATTGCCTAATCTAGTGGTCTTTTCTCAGTCTTCATCCTTTTTTTTTTTTTTTTTTAGTTCTCTTCCTTCTTGACCTTTCTATAGCATTTGGCACTGTTACCACCACCTCTTCTTGGATGCTCTCTCTTCTTTGGGATTTTGTAAAATTGCTCTCTCTCTGTTCTCTGACTGCATTTTCTGGATTCATTATCTATATCTTAGTAACAGTGGGTTTACTCCATGATCCTTTCCTGGGTCCTCTTTTCTCTCTACAGTCTTAGCTCCTATAGCTATTCTCTCTACAGATTATTTCCAGATCTCGGTGCAGTGGATAGAATGCTGGGCCTGGACTTAGAAAGACCTGATTTCAAATCTGGCCTCAGACACTAGCTATTTGAGACACAGGGCAAGTCACTTAATGTCTGTCTGCCTCAGTTTCCTCAACCTTAAAATGAGGATCATAATGGGACCTACATCTCAGAGTATTTGTGAGAATCAAATCTGATATTTGTAAAGAACTTTGCACAGTGCCTGGCACATTGGGTACTTTATAACTGCTATTATTACTATCCTTACTATCCTTATTATCTATATATACAGTTTGTCTCTCTAGTAGTTGTCTCTACTACTCTCTAGTAATTGCCTCCCTTATTCAAGTCTCCCTTCTCTACTCCCCATCCTCTACATAGCAACCCAAGTGAGTTTCCTTAAGTAGCAGTTCAAACTTGTCACTCCCTTACTCAGTAAACTCCAGGGACTTCCGTTTGTATTTGGACTAAAATATATAATTCTTGTGTTTCGTTTTAAAGCCCTTTATGATGTGGCTACAGCTTGTCTTTCCAAACTTATCACATAAACATCACTTTCCTTCCCTCAATCTTTTGTACAGCCAAACTGCCCTCTCTGTCTCTCACACACTCCATCTCCCATCTTTGTAGTGGCCATCACCCATGCTTGGTTTGCACTTCTTCCTCACAGCTGCCTCATAGAATCTCTCACTTCCTTCACTATGCAGCTCAGGCACCACTTCCCTGAAACCCTTCTTGTTCTCCTCCCCTCCACTCCTTTGCCAACTGTTAGTTCGCTCCTTTCTTAACTACCTGGTATTTATTCTTAGTTATTCTGTATATACTATATATGTATATTCTGGCTCCCTCTGTAGCGTGTAAACTTCTTCAGAAGAGGAGTTGTTTTATTTTTGTCTTTGTGTCCCCAAGCACCAAGCACAGCTTCTGGCATATGTAGCAGGTGCTTAATAAATTCTTATTGATTGATGGGTAATATTTCTGTTTCTTTGGGGCATGAAGAATAAACAATACCTTTTACAGGATCAGTTCAATTCAATTCAAACCTAGAATGCTGTGCTACAGATAGAAAAGCAACAGTGAAATGTTGATAAGTAGTATTCCTTTTACTGGGAGAATACATACGTGTGAATACAACGTAAGTGAATGCAAGGTAAAATTCTAAAAGGGTCAGAGCAATGAGTAATAATGTGGGAATCACAGAAGAGGTGGCCTTTGAGTTGAGCCTTGAAGGAAAAGGAGGATTCTAAAATGGGGAAGTGAGTCAGGAATGCATTCCAGGCCTGGGCACAACTTGTGTGAAGTCAGGGAGAGGGAAATGAGATGCTCCCCTGGGGTCTGACCAAGAGAGTACAGTAGAAATACACTTCATGTGAGTTAGGATTGCATTAGCTTAGAGAACATCATGCTGTTAAGTCATAGTTGTCTGTAAAACTTTTCACATTAACTGTTTAGTCAAGTCAGATACTTAAGATTTTTTTCATAAGAGCTACTGCTTTAGTTATGCTATTCATTTTTTAAAACATATATCTAGGACTTTACATTTCTCTTTATTGTTTAATTTTTAAAATTTTCTTTCTGTGGCATGGATATCCTTTGCAAATGCTTTATGTAATCATGGAGATGATTTTTATTCCCAAAGCCTGCAGAGCACAAGCACTGGAATACTTCTACCATATTAAGTCAACAAGCATTTATTATGCACCTACTATGTGCCAGGTACTATACTAAGTACTGGAGATACAAAGTAAGGCAAAAAACAATACCTGCCCTCAAAGAGCTCACAGTCTAATAGGAGAGACAACATGCAAACAACTATGGGCAAACAAACTATATACAGGATAAATTGGAAGTAAGCAACAGAGGGAAATCACTAGAATTAAGGGGGAACTGGAAAGGCTTCTTTTAGAAGGTGGGATTTTAGCTGAGATTTGAAGGAAGTCAGGAGGCAGAGAGAAGGAGGGAGAGATTTCCAAGCATGAGGGACAGCTCTTGAAAATGCCTGGAGTCAGGAGATGAAGTGTCTTGAAAAAGAAACATCAGGGAGTCCAGTGTCACTGAATCACATGGTACCAGAGAATGGGGAAGGGAAATAAGGTGTAAGAAGACTAAAGGTATATGAAGCAGCTAGGTGGTGCAGTGGAAAGAGTGCCAGGCCTTGGAGTCAAGAAGATTCATCTTCCTGAGTTCAAATCTGGCTTCAGACATACTAGCTGTGTGACCCTGAGCAAGTCATTTACCCCTGTTTGCCTGAGTTTCCTCATCTATAAAATGAGCTGGAGAAGGAAATGGTAAACCATTCTGGTATTTTTGCCAAGAAAACCCCAGATGGGGTTATGAAAAACTGGATAGGACTGAACCGACTGTACAATAGCAAAAAGGTATATGTGGGGGGGCAGTTTATAATGAGCTTTGAATACTAAACAGGATTTTATATTTGATCCTGGAGGTAATTTTTTTGGGGGGTGCGAGGCGGTTGGGATTGTGACTTACCCAGAGGCACATAGCTAGTAAGTGTTATGTGACTGAGGCTGGATTTGAACTCAGGTCCTCCTGACTCCAGGACAGGTGCACTATCCACTGTGCCACCTAGTTGCCCCCCTAATATTTTCTAATAAATGCTTTCTTGGGTTTTTAATGATAGTAATGTAAAATTGTACAGAACTCAGGAAGTGTAGATTCTTTATAAATGTAATAGTCCTTTATTTTTATCTTTTAAGGTCTTTTACACATAGCTTTTCAAATCATGTTTTTAAACTATTTAATAGTATAATAATCTGGTCTTGCAGTGGGTTTAGGAAGCTTTGAGTTTTTCATTTATGAAGAGTGCCCAAGTTAGGGTACATAATTTTTGTTTTGTTTTCGTCCCGAAAATTAAAATCAGTGTATCTCATATTCTCAAGGTGAATAGAAACATGCATATTCATTGTTTGACGATTAAAAATAAAGTTCTACAGCAGTTAAGGGAAGGAACTAATTACGAGAACATGGAGTTTAGTCCTGAGAGTGAATCTAGCATATTTCTCAACTTCCCAATTCCCTTCATTTTATAGATGAGAAATTGAATGACGTACCCAAGGTCTCTGCCTCTAAATCCAGTGCTCATTACACTATACCGTGCTGCCACTTCTAATCTGGCTTTTATAATACCATTTTACTATATTAAGTAATAGTTGTCTTTTTGGAGGTGGCATAGTTGTATCAATAGTCCTGTCTTGAAAAAAAGCTAAAGCAGTGTTTGACTGTACAAAATAAAAAAATGACATTTAGGACTAGAGAAATGATACTTCCACTGTCCTCTGACCTAGTCACACTATATTTGGAGTATTGTGTTCTGTTCTGTAAGACTTATTTTAGGAAGGACATTGATAAATTGGAGAGTATCCATATGATGCTTGTTATATTGTGAATTGAGGACAACCATGATATTATAGGGTTTCAGTTGCTATCACAAGGGAAGCAGTTGAAGGCATTTGAAATATTTAAATTGAAGAGAGAAGACATTTCCCCTAAGTGAAACTATTGTCTTCAACTGTTTGAAGACCACATAGAAGAGGTGTCTTCTGCGTGGCCATAGGCAGCAGGACCAGGAGCAATGTTAGTTGAAGAGGTAATTTTATGCTTGATATAAAGAAGAAATTCCTAAGAGTTAGACTTCTCCCTGTCTCCCTCATGGCATGCCCTTGTTCCTCATTTCTACCTCATAGAATCCTCTCTCTTCCTTTCAAGACACAAATGAAGTAATACCTTCTGTGTGAGGCTTTATCCTATGTCCCCAACTGCTAGTGCTTTCTGTCTCAAACCACCTTGTATTTAAATATTTTGTATTTTTTAATATTTAATCTCTTTATGTTTATTCTGTCTATGCTTATATTTGCTTGCTAAATTCCCCACTACAATATAAACTCCTTGGGAGTAAGACTTGTTTCTTCTATTGTGCCTATATTTTCCTACAAGTCTTAGTTAAAGTTTTGCCTTCTGCAAGAAGCCTTTTCCAGTGTTCCTTAATCTTAGTGCTTGCCCTCCCTCCCTCTGGGACTACTCCCAGTTTATCCTGTGTAAATCTTGTTTGTATATAGTTGTTTGTGTGTTGTCACCCCCTACTAGACTGTGAGCTTCTTGTGGGCAGGGACTGTCTTTTTTGGCACATAGAAGTTGGTTAATAAATGCTTGTTAATGGCAAAGGTTGAATGATACTTTGTCAGGTGTGTTGTAGAGAGGACTCTTCTTTCAGGATATTTGGAATTCCAACTCCTAGATTTTTGGGATAGTAGCTTCTATTTAATGTCAGTGCTTTTTATGTTACTCGTCAGTGCTTTTTCTAGTGAACCAACTAAATTACTTAAAAGCGATTTTAAAAATACGTGTCTGAATATGCTGTTTTAAAAACTCTTCAAATTCAATTCAGCCAAAAGTTAGTAGATAACCTACTATATGTCCTACACTGTGCTAAACTCTTGAGGATAGCAAAATTAAAATGACACGACCTGCTATCAAGAAACTTGTAATCTAATGAGAAGCATAGAATACATACAAAAGACTTTAGTCACCTGGTAGACTGTGACAAGATAAGGGTAAGATCTGGACAAAATCTTCTAGGAAAATATGAGGGATAGATCATTTTTAGCTGGGGGAACCTGGAAAATCTTTATACAAGGGGTGGCACTAGAGCAAATCTTTAAAGGAAAATGATTTCCACAGGTAGAGTAAATAAGAACAAGGAGATTAAGTACAGATTAGTTCCAGGTATGGGAGACAGCTTGAGATCAGGGAACAGCTAGCAGTCCAATTTGGCCAGAAGGTAGAGTACAAGAATGGAAGTAGTATGTAATAATTTTGTAAAGGAAGCTTAGAGCCAGATTGTTGAGCACGTTAAATGCTAGCCAAAGGAATTTATATTTTATCTTATAGGGAACCAGTGCAGATTTTTGAGCAGGAAGTCTCTGTGTCTTAAAAATATTATTTTAGCATCTGTATGAAATATGGATCAAAGAGGGGGAGAGACCAGAGGCAGTGCGGTCAGAGAAGGACTCTGAGAGAATAGTGAGAGGTGATTGAGGGCTTAAAGTTGAGTAGTGACATTTTATGTGGAGAGTAATACTGTGGACATAGAATTAGCAGAATTGGAGGCTGCTTGAATGATAGGAGTGAAGGAGATGGAAGAATCAAAGGTGCTGTAAGGTTTTGAGTCTGGGTAATTGGGAGCATAAGGATAATATGAACGGAAATAGGAAATTTAGAGGGAAGGAATATTTTAAAGAAGACAAATTCCTTTGAGCTTGAGGCACTTCTGGGCATCTTAATGGAGATGTGTGACTGGAACTCAGGGGCGAGATTAAGGCTAAGTGAACATAATACCTACCTACATGCATACATAGATACACATTTATCTATATGTACATATAAGTACATATATCCACACACATATGTGTGTATAAATCGTCTGCCTAGAGATGATCAATTGAACTTCTTTAAGTTTATGAGATCACCAAAAAAGAGAATCTATACTTCCAAGTTATTGATAAAAATGATGAAAAACACAGGAGTGATGATGTCTTGGGACCTGAAAGGGAACAGACAGAAGAAGGAGCGAGAGAGCAATAAAGGTACCAGTTATGAATTATTGTTAATTATTGCTTGTCTCTATGTAACTCATTTTAACCTATGGCTTCCAGGCTTTGAGAAGCATCTTCTGTAAGTCCTTTGAAAGGGCTTAGATCTTTGACTTAGAAGCCTACTAGTCCTCTATTTAAATTCCTCATAACCTTTAGGAAGGCATTTTTTGGATACAAAGGATGACTCTATGCCTCAATTTTCCTTTGGGGAATTTTATTACCAACTTAATAGTTTTGAAGTATTTGTGAAAGTACCTGAGAAAATTAAAGTATGTGGCAAATAATTTTCATACATAGTATGTGAAGTTTTTAACTTTATCAGTAGTGGACATCCATAATAAATTCTTGTTGGTTGATTGATTTTTAGGAGATAAAAAATGTTTTACATGAAAATTGTAAGGGAGGTCAAAGTTCCGTTAGATTTTAACCTAGTGTGCCAAGTTCTGACCATAATGTTTTGCTCCAATTCCAGCTGAAAGATCTTCCCCTTTCTCTCATCTCCAAACTCTTCCAAATCCTGTCTATCCTTTCAGGCCTAACTCAGGTTTTGTCTTCATTATGAAAGCTTTCCTAACTTTCCTAGTCCTCTTCTGAACTTACCTGACCTGTCTGAACTTATAGTATTTATCTGTCATTAATTTTATGCATTTCATAGTCTTTGATTATCTTTATATATGAGTATATAACATATATCAAGCAGTTAGGTGGTACCAGTGGATAGAGTGCTGGACTACTCTTCCCTGAGTTCAAATCTGGCCTCAGGCATACTAGCTGTGTGGCCCTGGGCAAGTCATTTAACCCTTTTGGCCTCAGTTTCCTCATCTGTTTAAAAAAAAATGAGCTGGAGAAGGAAATGGCAAACTACAGTATCTTTGCCAAGAAAACCCCAGACACAACTGAAATGACTAAACAACAACAACATAACATATATCTGTGCTGTATATTTATACATTTACTATGTCTACATATACATATGTTAGCTATATATGTAAGGATAGAGTATTTATATAAAGGCCTAGAAAGTAGGGATAGTGGATTATTATTATAATCATCATCATTGTTATTATTACTAATATTATTATAGTTGAGTCTCCCCATTTTGCCTAGGCTTAAAGTGGAGGGGCCTAAATTCCATTTCTGATTTGCAGAGGAGCTTTGAGCTGCTCTGTTTCCAAAATGGGCCAGTTCACTTCTCCTTCAGCAATGTGATGGCCCTTGATATTGTGAATTTGCCATATTGATGTTCAATGTACAAGTTTTGTAATTTTCCAAAGGCAATCTAGCCCACTTTCCTCCTCCTATTTAATTCTAGGCCCAAATTGTTGTTTATTTGTGTTCTTTGTCCAAAATCTTTATAATAATCTATTTGGTTCCCCCTATACAGATGGAACTCCTATATGGATCAAGCTCTTTTGAGTTTTTTACACCCTACCCCCAAAAATTACTTTAAAAACTGCTTCTAAGAAGTTTATTCACCTAACTTAGAATTTTTGTTATAGCTGTGAACAATTTATTTCCTCTTGTTTTTATTGTTTCTGTTTTGTAAAGTGATCCCAGGTGAATGTTCTAAATAATGTCTTAGGTTTTGAACATGCCAGTTATGAGCCATGTAGTATTAACTAAAAATCAATTAAATACTTGGAAATTGTGTTCACCAGATATTAACCATTAGTGTTTCATTATTTCTGGTATTGTTTGAAATTTATATTGAAATCCTAGAACTGTGATGATTTTGCCTTGTCTCCTTATCTTACTGATAGGGAAACTGAGTCACCAAAGGTAACTAATTAACTAATGGTAGAGCTGAGAGTAGAAACTATTCTTTCTGATTCCTTAGGTCATTGTTCTTTCTACCTAATTATGAAGCATTGTTGCTGTTTGACTATAGGACTCCCTATGGATGAGTGAAAATAAGATGTCTTTCAAGTTTGTCTCAGAGAGCACAGTGTAATTCTTTCCCACGTTAGGGCACATTTGTTTGATTAATAAAGGCAGTTGCAGAATTTAAACAACAATAGAGGGTGCTCTTGTTTAATGCAGCCTCATTTTGAATTCTGCAGAAAGTGAATCTCTGTCATTTATATTGCTGATAGTCCTGTTACTTGATTTTTCCCTAGAGCTATATAACTTGCCACAGAAGTAGGATTTTCTTTTGTTATTTATCTTAATATTTTCTTTTTTGAATGTTGGAAATTATTGTAAATATTGTATCTTGTTTTTTTTTTTGTTTGTTTTTCAGGATGACTTTGATGTTGATCATTTTGTGTCTGACTGTAGGAAACGGGTCCAGTTGGAAGAACTTAGAGATGATCTAGAACTGTATTACAAACTTCTTAAAACAGCCATGGTAGAACTCATTAATAAGGATTATGCAGACTTTGTCAACCTTTCTACAAATTTAGTAAGCATTCAAGCTGGATATCTATATAATTGTTAATGTTTTATCTGAGTGATTTTACATTTGAAATTTTCCATTCTAACTTTTATCCTTGATTGATTTTAGAAGGTTGAAGCATCTAGTTAACAGAGAAGTTAACTTGTTAAATATTTTTCTTTCTTTTCTTTCTTTTTTTTTTTAACTTAAGCATTTGAAAACCTATTTTTCTTTAAGTGGGTTCCTTTATTGGTCTATCTTTTTCAGTTAGGTCAAAATAGAAGTTAGCACTTTATTAAATGGCAATAATGTAATGATCATGACTATTTGGGGGAAATTTTCCATTTATTGAAGTAAAAACTTCAGTGACTTAGTCAAATTGGAAGACCAGTCTGAAATAGTAAAAAGTGAAAATATAGGTTATTTTAAAAGAAATTTGCCATGGTTTAATTTATTTGCAAGTATAAATGCTAAATTGGAACTAGGCTAAGGGAATATTTACCATTAAATATCCTTAGGAGACTTGTGCTAACTAATTTATATAATTAGCCTCAGGAAGCTATAGCATATAAATGGAAAGGTTCAAATGCATGAGGATATAATATTTGAATAATTCTTCCTTTTTAGAATTTTAATTTGCTTTATAGACTCTTTCTTTATTGATAATACAGAACCAGCTTAGCTCTTTTGGAATTCTAGCCATAGTTCAAATGAATGATTACTCTCTTTGCTTTTGGAAATTTACAACTTAAAGTACCAATAGGTTGCACTGAACTCTTCAAGTGATTTTTCTACTGTATTCTATTTCTAAACACCTTGAAGTGCTTTTTTCTTTTTGTCTCCCCAGAGCTTACACAGGCTTTGGTGTATAATAAGCACTTAGTAAATGTTAATAAGTTACTCCAGGTTGCTTAGAGTTTTCTTGAATATTATAATGTCCAAGGAATGTAATAAAAATTTGTTTTGGTTATTGATTATCATAAGTAAATAATAGAAGCACATTTCTTTCAAATTGCTTTTCAAATTAGTTTTATTTCCTTTCATTCTTGTCTTTCCCTCTCCCGTTCCCTTTTTCCCTCCCACTCAGTTTTCATCTGTTTTCACCTCTCTCCCTTTCTCCCTTGGGTGCTCTGTCTCTCTCTGTCTCTCTTTTTATCTCTCTGATTTTGAAGCTTCATACAAAACAATTTTTATTATATTCCCATATAATTTTATGATGGAAGACATATTCAGTAACAGTAGTTGGAAAATTATATTTTTGTTAGTTTGATTGCTTGTTGCAGCATTATATAATAGTAGACTTATATGATATAGAAAAGGATGAATTGAGGATTGAATATAGATGTTATCATAAGTGAATATGAATCTAGTATTATTTTCTGTTGATATTTATCGTAACTATCACTCCTGATAATTATAATGTGTGTTTGTTAACAAAATTTCCTTTTTAGGTTGGCATGGACAAAGCCCTCAACCAGCTTTCTGTGCCTTTGGGACAGTTACGAGAAGAGGTTATGGTGGGTACAAAACAATGAGTCATGTCCTACATATTAAAACATAGAATGTTTATTATTTGTAGGGAAAATAATTGGGTAAATTACTATAGCTCCAACCAGAAATGAAATGATGTATTGTTTTACATGTGAAGTGATTTCACAATTTTTAAAAATTTTGATTTGATGAGAAAGATGAAAGCAATAGATTTTGTGAATGGAAGTGAAGGAACCTAAAAAACTCCTGTTATCTGCTTCACAGGTGGAGTATATATAAATAATTGTCCATATATTTTATTACTAATTTATGTCATATAGGCCACTGAGCATTAAGGTATGCTGCTGAATCAGTAAGGGCCAGAACACTCTGCTTATTGTGCTTTTTATCCTTCTTAGATTTGTCAGGGGGGTATTTTGGGGATTGATTTGATCTTATAGAGCCCTTTATGTTATAGGTTGTTTGAACTGGGAATTTACTTTTTAAAATCATTAGGTCCTTAAGTAGATACAAGGACATGTTATAATCAGATTTACTTTAGATTAGTAGGCTTCAGCTTTTCCCTGAGTAGTGAATTTTGATTTTCTAAAAGTCTTGTGATTGTTGAAGTTACTGATAGAAGGATTGGACATGTTGATACCCAAAACTCTTCCCTCTTTCTGAGAATCTGCCAAAGCATCCTAATATCAAAGGGTAGTGGCATGTTGAGGACCCCTGAGGATCCTAAAACTCATGGCAGTATAAAAATATGTCATTATTAGAATAAAACCAACCCTGAAAGAAGGTTCTGTGGATTTATTTCCAAAAATTCTTGAATTTATCATTTTCATTTTTTCTTGCTTATGTATTGCTGTTAAATTGGTTTGTGTTAATATCAAATGTGTCAAAACCTTTTGTTTTTTTAGGCTAGATTTTTGGTTTGTGCAGCTAGGTTCTTAAATATTTTCAGATATAATTAAAGTGTGTGCCATTTTTATCTTGACTACAAACTATAGTTTCATGAGCAAGTCTTCCCCGTTCCATATAAAAAAGACCCTCACACATCCTACCAACCTCCCAAACTGTTACTCTTTATCTGTCTTCCTTTTCACAGCCAAACTGCTAGGGAAAAATTGTCTACACTTTTTGTCTCTTCTTCGCCTCATATATTTTTCAGCCCTTTTTAATTTGACTTCCAGTCTCATCATTCAGTTGAGATTGTTTTCTTCCGGGTTACCAGTTATCTCTTAATTGCCACATATTCTCCTTGATATTTTCTTCTCTTTAGGTTTTCATGATACTGGTCTCTCCTTGTTCTTCTTCAGCCTGTCTTAGTGCTCCTTCTCCATCTCTTTTACCAGATCTTCATCAGGTGATGCCACCTAATGGTGGGCATCACCAAAGGCTTTGCCCTGGGTCCTATTTTCCTCTTCCTCCATGCTATTTTCCTTGGTGATCTCATCATTTTCCCCAGATTCAATTAACATCTGATCTGATTCTCAGATCTTCTTATATCCCACCCTAACCTGACTCCAGACCTCCAATCTTGCATTTCGAACTGGATGTTTCATAAACTTCTTAAACTCAACATGTCCAAAATTGAAATTGAATTCATTACCTTTCCCCCTCTAAGCCTTCTCCTCTTCCTAATTTTCCTGTTTCTGTCAAGGTTACCACCATCTTCCTACTTACCAGACTTGTAACCTAGGTGTTATTCTTAATTGCCCACACTCTTTCACCACCCACATAAAATCTCTTGCCAAGGCCTGTTGATTTTACCTTCTTAATGGCTGTCACATATGCCCCTTTCTTTCTTCTAACACTGTCACTATCCTGATGTAAGCTATTATCACCTGATACCTGGATTACTACAATAGCCTGATAGTTGGTCTCCCTGCTGGAAGTCTCACCCCACTTCAGTCCAATACTCCACTCATTTGCCAAAAGGATCTTCCTAAAGTGCACTCTAGCTCCCATTCCCAATAAATTCCAGTAGTTATCTGTCACTTCCAGGATCAAATATAAAATCCTCTGTTTTACTTTTAAAGCTTGTCCCTTTCCTACCTTTCTAGTTTTCTTACACTTTACATCACCTTTCCCTCCCCCCCTATGTATTATGTGATCCAGTGACACAGGCCTCCTTGCTGTTCTTTAAACAAAACATTTTATCGCCTGATTCTAGGCATTTTCCCTGGCTTTCTCTCATGCCTAGAATTCTGTGTCCCTGGTGTCCTTGGCTTCATGCAAGTGCCAGCTAAAATCTAACCTTCAGCTAAAGACCTTTCCCAATCCCCTTTAGTCCTAATGCCCTCCCTGTGTTGATTATCTTCAATTTATCCTGTAGATAATTTGTTTCTACATGATTATTTGCTTATTGTTTCTACTATTAGACTGTGAGCTCCTGGAGGGCAAGGACTCATTTTTTGGGGGGAAGGAGGGTTGAGGGTAGTGATAGCCTTTCTTTGTATCCCCAGCTCTTTTCACTGTGCCTGGTTCATAGCAGGCACTTAATAAATGCTTGTTGATTTGGTAACACATCTGATGGCCCTTTTTTAGTCCTTATTCTTTTTGACCTGCCTTCCTGGATATACTCTTCTACCTGTCTATCTATGCCTCTCCTATCCTATACTTGTGAAGTTAATTTTTTTGTCCCTAAGTACAAGACTTTACATTTGTCCCTGTTAAATTTCATTTTATGAAATTTAGCGCTCTAGCCTGTCAAGATCTTTTTGAATCCTGACTTTGTCATCACTGTGTCATCCTTCCTAAAATTTGTCATATTCATATCTCTTCATATTTTCCGTAAGAATAGTGTGAGATAATTTATCAAGGGCTTAGCTAAAATCTAATTAAATGATATCCACAGCATCCACTTCATTTACTTAAGAATCCTGTCATAAAAGGGAATAAAGTTAGTCTGGTATGACCTGTTCTTGATGAATCCATTCTGATTCTTTTTAATTACTACTTCCTTTTCTAGGTGTTTACCAACCATATCTTTAATAATGTATTTTTTAAAAAGTCCCCAGGAATCAAAGTCAAGCTCATTGGCTAATAGTTTGTAGAGTCTGGTCTCTTTACTTTTTGAAAATTGGGACATTTGCCTTTCTTCATTCTTGTGGTACCTTCTTCTTTTTCCACCTAACACTGATAAACTCAGTAGTCATATCTGACAGTTCTTTCAGGACCTGAGGATGATAGTAAGATAATATTTTTAAAGTACTTAGCACCGTGCCTTGAACATATCAGGAGCTTAATACATACTTGTTCCCTTCCCCCCTCCTTCTTCCTCCTGTACAACTCTGATACCGGTTCATTGTTCATCTGTACTGTCTGTCTCAGATACACATTCTGTTAGACAAGCTCTGTTTGAAATCTGGGAAATAGACATTCTTCATCATGATTACAGGTCTCTTCTAGGATTTTTCAGTATATTGGGGCACGATGAAGTCAGCATAGTTGTCTTAAAGAATCTTAATTCTCTTTGAACCAGCTAATATGTTAGAACATTTTAGGCCTTCCTATTCTAATGAAAAATAAAGATGTGAAAGTAACCAGTAAATCTACCTTCTTTTTAGATAGAAAAATATAGGAAAATATGAAGTGCTTTTTGAAATCTCTCATGGTTAGAGGACTGGCCAATTCTCTCATGACTTCAGCTATCACCTCTGCATGGACTCCTCCCAAGCCCTTATCTTTCACCTGAATCATAGAGTCAAATGTCATATTTCAAGATATTGAGAAGAGAGTAGTAGGGATAGAGGTGACAAATTAAATAATGTTTTCTACGAGTTTAGTTGTGAAAGAGATATCATTTTAACTTGAGGCATGTCAGGATCAAATGAAGGAATGAGGAAAACTTGGACATATTTATAGGTAGTTGGAAAGAAGGCAGGAGAAAGGAGAGATTTTGAAGAGAGTAGACGTTATGATCAGAAAGGGAAATTTCGTGATACAGGATCATGGAATTAATACAGTTTTGGACAATTAGGACCGTGGGAATGATATGTGGAATAGACCAAGTGAGGAAAGGAATTAGGAACCTGTTTTGATAATTAAGGTATAATTATCCCTGTGGACTGTTGAAATTAAGTAAACAGTTGAGTCAAACAGGTTTATGAACTTGGAGGCTGGGATGTTTGGGGGGATATCATCATGTTTTTTTAAGTCTCCAAGTGTAGGTGTTGGAATGGAGAGGAAGACTGTGAGCCTATTACTGAACTTTCAGAAGGAAGGAGAGTAATTTAGAGGCCAGTAGATGACTACAACAAGGATGTGAACATGGCTGATGAAGTGGACCTTAAAGGAGGAAAGGTTATTAAGTGATGGCCGGAGAGGGAAGGTTTGGATTTGGTGGTGAGAAACAAAGAATTTTCCTGTTCTTCCTGGCCCGTTATACCAGGTGGCATAAGAGAAGGAGTGCTGGATACTAAAGAGGTCCAGGGATTCAGGAAGGAGCCAGATTTCCACGAATGTGAAGAAATGGAAAGAGTGTGAGATACAGAGGTTTAGGATGAAGGGAAGTTTCTTAAGGATAGAAAAGGTTTCAGAGGAGACATAGTAAAAAGGGATAGGAGGTGGGATAGGAAGTAGGGAGAGGTGATAGGAGTAGGGTAAGAGTCAGAGAATGAGTAGTGGTAACAGGAGAAAGGGGCTTTTACCTTGACATCTTTAACTGAATCACAGTGATTGGGTTCTGAGGAATTGACTTTACTTTTCATAAACCAAAGAATTGCCATTTAACTTGAATACTCCCACACTCCAGGATCCTATGATTGCAGAAGATGTAATTCCTTGTAGCACAAGGAAAGAAGCCAACAGAGAGATCATGTCATGTGTTTTGGTTGATAAATACTTGGTGATCCATTCCCCAGGGCCATTTCTTTTATGATATCCAAAGTGGCAAGAGATTATGCGCTCAAAAGATACTTTTCTTATGGAACATGAATTTGGCTCCTAGTTAGGCATGCTATCTGAGGCCCTGATCTTGGTGTGGACGCTGAGTGTTTCTTAAGGGCTAAAGTGGTGTTTTTTTTCCCAGAAGGTTGAGTGAAACAAGCAGAGTAGGAATTGACTTCACATGTGTCTATATGTTCCAAGGTAAGGAGGCCTCTGAATCCAATTCTTGAGTATTCCCTATTGGAGTCTCAGTCTCCTGGGGCCAGTGTTTGAAAAAGGAATGAAAGGGTTCAGGGGCAAGGATCTTGGTCCCTGCCAACCTTCCTGTCATGATGGTGGAGGGTAAAGGCATTGTTGCTTTCTCTGATGATTTGACAAAACCATCTGTAATCCTAATCCAACTAACCTTGTTCACTTTATGTCATACCATTTCTCATGTATTCTCTATGCGCTATTCCCTGAATACATCCTTGCTTTTCCTATCCCTTTTTGTTTGTGTTTTTGCATAATCTTAAAATTCCCTGTTCACAAAACCTTCATTTGTTTGCATTCTATCCTTTTTTCTAAGCCCAAATTAAATATCGCCTCTTCTATTAATTCTTCACTCAAATTAAGTTAAATGATTTCTCCTTTATCTAATCTGATACTACTTTATTTTCTTATGTACTTAGATTTTATTTTGTATTTTATTTTCTTTGTACCTATCCTACTTTCCTCTACTAGAATACGCTTATTTGTTTTTTTCTCCTCTAGTGTCCTATATTATTATAGTTTTATGTGATTAACATTTGTTGAATAAGCAAACTTTTTGTTTTCTTTCTTTCTAGTAATGAAGTCCTTTTGATTCTTTCTTTCATCTTGTTCACTCTAGTTCAGACCTTAATTACCTCCCACCAGGATTATCAGAATTATCTCCTAATTCCTTTCCTCCTCTGATCTATTCCAGTTATCACCCTATAGTCCTAATAATCCTAAAACACCATTGTCGTCATATAACATTCCTGGCCTATAACTTAAATTGCCTACTTTTGCCTATCATATAAATATTCAGTTTCATGAAGCTTATACCTCGTGTTCTTATAACACTTGGTATAGTATTGACAGATAGACTCTTAGTACATACTTATGCAACTGAATAAGCAAATAAGCAAAAAAAAAAAGTGCTAATATTATACCTTATTTGTTATAGCCATGGGTTAATTTGTTTTTAACTTATGTTGCTTTTTTTTAAGAGCCTTAAGTCCACTGTCAGTGAGGGAATTCGGGCAGTTGATGAGCGAATGTCTAAGCAAGAGGATATAAGAAGAAAAAAGGTATGGGCAAATATATAAAATACCAATATAAAAAGTTCTTTTAAAAAGAACGGTAGTGGAGTATAATCAAAGGAAAAATAGCAAGGAAATATATTGGTTGTTGGCATGTTATTTTGTTCATTAACTTATCATCATGGCTTTAATTTTTTTTAAATATAGCAGTCTGGTTTCTTTGTCACTAATGCTCACTTATTTTTTCAGGATCTTTCCCCCATATATTATTTTTTTCATGCTTTTAAAAAAACTTCGTAGGTTTAATCTTATGTTTCCACTAACTTTTTGATGTAAGTAGGTCAGATCATAAAGTTAGAGAATTTTTAGAATCATCTAGTTCAGGTATCAGTTTTACATATAAAAATGTCCGGTCTCAGAGATAGATGTTAAATGGTTTTCCTAATCTCACGCAACTAGTTAATGCAAATCTGCGACTAAAATAGAACTCAGGCCTCTTCTCAGGTTACTACTCTTTCTAGTATTAATAATGATAATAGCTGACAGTTATACAGGGCTTTGGGTTTTACAAAATGCTCAACAAGCTGTGAGGTAAAGTACAGCAGATAATATCCCATTTTACAGATAAGAAAACTGACACAAAGAGAGGTTAAATAACATATCCATGGAGTCAGGACAATACTAACTTCTTAATTTTATGGATGAAGAAATGGGATAAGACATAAGTGAGTCATCTAAAGTTATACAAGTGCAGAGCTAGAAATAGAACTCAAGTCTGCTATCCTAATCTAGTGATCTTTCCAAAAGACCATACTGAGAGTAATCTTCCACAGAAAAAACTTGTTTATCAGTATAATGTCTATAGCCAAACCATCTGAAGGCACATAATCTTATCTGATCATAGAAGACTAGGAGGATTCAGGCCTGGTTAGGACCTGGATTTGAAGCCACCTGGGAATTGTAGATGTTGTAGGTCTTAAAAGTGTGACATAGTGGATAAATAACTGCAGAATGATTGCCAAACTTCAGTGGTAAAAGGATTTTTTTTCTCATGGGAAGTTCCTTACACCAGTGAAATAACAGGTCTAGACCCTCCCCAACAACCACCTCACCATTGGAAAAAAAGAGGAACACACACTCACATACACACAAATTTGTAAACTTTACTAAGGCTGAGAAAACAGATCTCCTTGACAGACTTATCTGTTTACTTATTTCTGATCATTATGTTCCTATTAGCTCTTATCCATGACACAAAACTTATCTTTTGTAAAGAAGTGGCTGTTTTTACCCATCCCTTCAAAATACTCCTCTCTGCTTATCTTTACCCTGTTTCAGCTATTTTGAAAGTGCTTAACTATCTATAAAATTATGTCTATTTACTCCCACATATACATGTAAATGTGGTTGTTATGTTCAGGATTCTTGGTATATACTTAGTGCATATATGCATAAAGAGAAAGATCTAACAAGAAAATAAGCACAATTAAAATTGAGGGAGCTCAGAAAAAGTAAGGCAGAGGAAAAAGTTCATGGTTCGAAAAGGGGGTGGGGGAGGGAGCAAGGATAGAAAATTTGAGGAGTAAGGAATGTCAGCATTTGTTACAATAAGCCTCCTGTATCATGCTGTAATAAAGCAAGGCGATGTATTTGTTCTGGAAAGTCAGTCTTAATATTTCTTTGTGTTTTCAATGACAAATTTTAAGACATAGAAAACCGTTCATAACTTAAAGGTTTTGACTGAACAAACATTACCTTTAAGTCTTGTCCTGAATTTAGACTCAGGAAATAAGGTAGTAAAGATAAAACGTCATGAAAAGATTTCTTTCTTACTTTTTTGCTTTATTCTTTACAGATGTGTGTGTTGAGACTTATTCAAGTTATTCGCTCAGTTGAGAAAATTGAAAAAATATTAAATTCCCAAAATTCTAAGGAGACATCTTCATTAGAAGCAAGCAGGTAAATATGTAAGATAGCCATTTTTTTCCAATGTACCCATTAATTGTTTTTTTAACCATATCAATCATATTTAGCTTATCACAATTTTATAAGTTGTGGCTTACTTAAAAAAGAACAAAATGGACCCACATGAACTTTTAAAAAGTCATGATATTAAAAATCTAGGTTTGTGACATGTAGTTAAAATTCTCTGTGTTACTTGAATTATATAACTTATTTCCTATGAATAATTTTCATAGCAACCGTAAGTTCTCACACTTTCAGAACCCTAACTTCAGGAACCAGAGGCAGAATGTTTTTGCTGCAAGTCTTTGTCTCTGAAATTTCCCCTTTTGATGTATATAGCCATTGTTGACCTCTGGGGCATGATATATACATTTGTCAGACCAGTATGCTCTAGGTATCTTGCTGACACCTATTTTAAATATTTTAATATCTTAAAATATTTAGGATGAGCTATAAAAACTTTTCAAATGAACATTAATGTACCTTGAGTCTAAAGTGGCATAATGGGGCAACTATTAACAAATTTAATAGGCATAATGCATAACTTAATAAACATTTCTACTAATCTCTGGTAAATCATTTAAAAGAGATTGCTAAGAGATTGTAACACTAGAACCAGGGTTTTTAACCTTTTTTGTATTATGAACCCCTTTGCTAGTCTGGTAAAGCCTAAGATCTTTTCTCATAATATTGTTTTTAAATACATAAAATAAAATAGAGAACATAACAAAGGAAACAAATTATATCAAAATAGATATATATTTTTTTTCTCATCCAGGTTCACAGACCCCCTGAAATCTATCCACAGACCCCAGGTTAAGAGCCCCTGCACTAGAATGTTATGAAACAACTTAGAAGATATTTATTTAAATCATAAAAACAGAAAAGAATGACAAATTAGCATAAGACAATAAGGTCTGTGAGCTCTTATCTACCACTCAGACTTGTGATTGGATAACCTAGGGATTCTTATTAAAATTAGTCTAACATTTCAGCTATATCTGTTATGTGTCTGCTACTTCTAAGATTATTTCTCATACTGAATTCTCTTAATCGTCTTGACATAAAAGAGATGGGAATAAGACAATTCCTCCTAGTTCTTAAGTAACAATATTTTTATTGATTATCGACTGTGTGCAAGACACTGTTAGACATATATAAAGAAATATAGTGTCTAATTTTTATCTTCAGTAGTCAAGTTGAGAAGGCATGATGTACATAACAATGTGATACCACGCAGGAGGATCATAAATATCTGGTAAGGGGTACATAAAGTAAATTCTATCAGATTTTGGAAGATGAAGTGATTACTGCCAGTTGAATTGGTCAGTGAACACAGGATAGATATGATTGAGTTGAACTTTAAAGATTCAGCAGTCTTTGCCTAGGAATAAAGGAACAGGAAAGAAATTCTAGGCAGGGACTACTGTGAGAGCAGAGTTGGGGAGACAGAAATCACAAGATGTATTCAGATGACAGTGAATCCATTAATTTGCTGAAGTTGGAAGATTTGAGTTGTAGTATGGTTGGAAATTCGGCCTAGCCTAATCCCATGTGATGTCTGTGCCAATTACTTCAAAAAGAACAGGTGATCATTGGTCTCACTCCAAAGATTCTGGACCATCATAGGGTCCATATGTTCCTGACTGAAACATAGCCAAACTATGAATTTATGCTTTATCAAGCAGCTTGGCAGTTTTATGCCTGCTTTTGGAACCTTATTTCACATAGATGGTTCTCTTTAACATTAATGCTAGTTTTGTACATGTCGGGTGATTTGTAGCATGAAGCTACTTCAATTCAATATCTCATTTTTTCTAGCTTTCACAAAATACATATACACACACATACATATATGCTCCCTACTGTTTGGGTGTGTCAGGATGGTAATTGATGGGGGGAGCAAAGTAGTTTTGTCTACAATCTCCACTTCCAAATATATATTTGGAGAGCTTTGGACACAGTAACAGGCTAAGGATATGTGACTGGAATGTTCTTTGATTTACTTAATGATAGTTAACAGGGGTCTTATCTATGAAGTCAGATGCTTTGGAACCATCTAGCCTGAAATGGACACTTATCTATGAAATTAATGGGAAAAGAGTGGGAGACCTTTTTGGCTGATTTCAGGGGTGAAACCACAAAGCTAGGGTCACTTAATATAGGATACATATCAGTGTCTTGTTGGTACCAGGAGAATGGCTTTAGGTTATTTTCTTAAGTGAGAAACCAAAGATCTTATAGAGGTGCTTATGTTTCCTGTCCCTTCCCTTTTGAGAGGGATACGCTTTCTTCATATATCTTTTTTTTATTCTAGGTGAGTTTTTTGAAAATAACATTGTTGGGGTTTTTAAAAAATTTTTAATCTACTCTGTCACTCTTTTTCATTTATTGGATTGTTTAATGCTTTCACAAAGTTATGAGAGTTAGGTTTATATTTTTCTGCATTTGTTATATTCTTTTTTTCTGAATTAGGTTTTTTTCTCCCTTTCTGTATAAAAATAGTAGTCTTTGTTTATTTTTGTTTAAATTTCTTTAAAGCAATTCTATTCCCATAGGTTCTCATCCTCTCATTTTCAACCTCCCAAGTGAAATAGTGTAGAAGGAGAAGAGGTCCCAGGGTAGAAAATCCTATGGAATACCCACGCTTAGTGGGCATGACCTGGATGAAGATCCAACAATGAAAGAGCTATCAGATAGGTAAGGTAGGAGAACCAGTAGAACTGATTTTAAGTAGTGACTCAAAAGCCTAGAGAGAAGAGAGTATCAAGGAGAATATGGTGATCACAGCCTGCAGAGTGGTCTAGATGAATGAGGACTGAAAAAAGGCCATTAAACTTGGCAATTAAGAAATTATTAGTAACTTTGGAGATTAAAGCCTATTACAATAGTCCAGGTATGAGGGGATGAGGACCTGCACTGGGGTGGTGGCAGTGTTGGAAGAGAAAAGGGGGCATATACAGGTAAAAGTTAGAAAGGTAGCATTTGATGGGATTTGGTAACTGATTGGAAGTGAAAGTAAGGAATTGAAGATGAAATTAAAGGCATAAACAACAGCAAAGAGATTAAATTACCCCTGTTTACAGATAGCAACATAGTTTATTTAGAAAACCCCAGAAAATCAGAAAAAAAACTGATTGAGATAATTAGTAGCTTCAGGAAAGTAGGAGGATACAAAATCCTCCCTCTCTTCATCAGTATTTCCTTAGAGCAGTAATACAAATCAGAAAGAAATTACAGAGAAATCTCATTCAAAACAATTACAAAATACATAAAATAAAAAGGAATCAGTCAGTCAAGATACTCGAGACATATATACAGTTTCAAAACATGGAAATAAAGGAACACTTGAAAATTGATAGACATTCTTCATGGTTGGGCAGACGCAATAGAATAAAGATGAAAATTCTACCTCAGTTAATTTATACTTTTAGTCCTTCACCTGTCAATCTACCAAAGACACAGAGACAAAATGACAAAGTTCAAACTGTATTATAAAACAGTAATATCAGAACTATCAAAGAACTGTCTGCACTACAGACACAAGCCTACTAGAGACAATTTTTATTATTTTTAGATTATTCCAAATCTAAGTATTTTTCTGTTGAAAGCAAGAAATGTCCAAACTGACACAGTTCTTTCATACCATTGGATGTCTTTCTCGCAAGTCGTTTTGATGCCCCAATTTAATAGGATTCTTGTACAAGGAATATTTCATTGTCAAGACTGATCAAAGGTCCAAAGATTAGGTAACAGTTCAGTTAACAATTTGCTTCATCTATCAGGACAATAGTCACTTAATTTTTCGCCACAATTTTGGAGAATTGTTTTCCTAAAGCCATCCCTCATTGACCACTCAGTTCAGGGATTGTCATTTCCAACTGGTCCATGCCATCCTAATTTCCATTAACTGAAGTTATCAAAAGAATTTCTTCCCTTTAAGTGGGATCAATATCTTAATCTAGTCAAGGTGGATTATTCAAAGGTTTCTTGCTCTTATTAATTACTTGAGTGTTGAGTCTTTTCCTAAGCTGATCTGAAAAGAGAAGGATGTTGTTTTGGAATTGAGAGTTAAAGATGTCTGATAAAGTTTCTTATCCAGATTAATCAATAGGCTTCAGACTAGGATAATTTTTAAATGTTTTAATATTTCCAGAAATGGGAATGGGGGCTGGTTTGTCTGCTTCCACAAAATGATTTGTTATTGGTTAAAAAAATAGAAAAGCTAATCATTACAACAGAATCCGTAGCACTTGAAGTCAGTAGCCCACACTGTTGATTAAAAATACTTTATTACATCATATACAGCAGTAAACTCCAAATGGATATGGGACCTATATATAAAAGATGTTATAAAAATTGGAGATTTTTATATAATACATATGCTGCCATGCTCATCATTCCTTGTATTCTTGCTAGATGTTCTGTTGCTGGATCTTCTGGACCAAACCTCTAAAACATGTAGGATCTTTGGTAAACATACTTTAACTGTTAGCTTCTTAAGCCTTGCCCTTGATTTTTCTTTAAGTCTTTTTTAGATGTATTAATCATGTTTCTCTTATTGTGTTATAAACTTCTCAAGGGCAGTGAATAAAGTGCTTTCAGTTTCATCTGTAGTATCCTCTTACAGCATTTAGGGACATGCCTATTTCACTTAGTGGGTATTTGTTAACTATAGTTAACTAAAGGACTTGTAGGAAAAGATTCTTTTCAGTGTTTGAATATTTTAACTATAAAATAGATTGTACCAAAGTAAGCATAAGTTTTTCCAAACTTTCAGAGAATAGAGAAAAGATGGGTATGATTCTGTGGGAAAGAGTTTAAAAGTAGAGGTAGTTTGAGGGATAGAATGAAATTCTTACAATAAAACTGGGAAATTCTGATAATAAAACTGGGAATAATTCTGACAAAAAATAGTAATTATGCTGTACTCCAGTGGATCCGTAATTTCATCAGTGTTAGTGGTCTTTCCAAAGGTATGATTGACAACCCATCAGTGCTGTCTTATCCTGTGTGGTTCTAGCTGTTTTCACATTTTGCTAAATGTAATGCCTGACTTTTGCGCTTTGGGGCCAGACTAGTGATTTCATTGGAATAGGGAACTTGTACAGAGGAAACTTCCTTTACCAATGCAGATTAGCAACTATTCTGCTATTTTTAATCTTACCTTCGAACACTGAGAGGTTAAGGGAATTGTCCAGGGTCTATTTAAGCCAGTGTGTATCAAAGGTGGGTCTATGAACCCGTGTCTTCTTGACTCTGAGATCATGTTGTGCCACCTCTCCTGGTATTTTACCTTTAGAAAACATTTTGATATATTATTTTGAGGTAAGGGATCTCAATAGACTAATGTAGTTAACAGAAAGATCTTCATGGTCACATTCAAGGAGGTCAAGTACAAGATATGGAAAACAAGAGCACACAGCCACAGAACAGTACAAAAGACTACAGGGGAGCTGTAATAGTTGTCAGGAAAGATAAAGCCCAGATTGACCTGAGATCTGAGAAATTTTTCAGGGAAAAAAAAAACAAAATGGACACTTTTAGGTATATTTAGGGTAAGAGGAAAAAAAAACAAAAGAAGATAGGTCGGAGAACAACATTGCCATTTGAAATAAATGGGGAAATTGCTTGATAGTTGAAAGCAGATTACTCAAATTTTTTTTGTTTCTGTATTTGTCAGAGAATGATTTTGTGTCAGAAAAGATGCAAGAGGGAATTGAACGACAAGATATGTGAGGGATAGTAAAACAGAATCTAGCAACTTTGAAAGAAGTTCTTTTCCAGCTTAGATGAACTATATATAGGATACTGAAAAGATCTTACAGAATCAATACTTGAAGTCCAGTCAGTGGTCTTTGAGGAATTATGGAAAATATGAGAGATACTAGAAAATTAGAGATGGGCATTTTTTTTAAGCCGGTGATAAAGATCGTTGAGCTTGGTGTAATATCCAACTGTGTACATTTTTTAAAATTCACTTTTTTTTTAAAATTTCTGAATTCTTTTCCTCTCACTTCTCCCTTCCCTACCCATTAGAAAGCAAGAAAAACAAAATGTATTACAAGTATATGTAGTCAAATAAAAGAATTCCTGCATTAAACACATTACAAAAGTATTTTTTAGTCTGCATTGAATCCATCATGTCTCAATTTTGAGATAGGTAGAATGTTTGATCATAAATACTCTAAAGAGTTGTAGTTATTTGTTTTGTTAATCAGAGTTCCTATTATTAATAAATTTATTTATTTTTTTAGTTTTCATCATTTACTTCCACAAGATTTTGAGTTCCAAATTTTTACCCCATCTTGCCCCTCTCTCCACCCCAAGATGGCATGCATTCTGAATACTCCTTCCCCTAGTCTGCCTTCCCTTCTGTCTCTCCCCCCCTTCTCTTATCCTCTTCCCCTTCTATCTTCCTGTAGGGCAGGATAGATTTCTGTACCCCATTTCCTGTATAACTTATTTCCCAGTTGCATGTGAAAACATTTTTTTAAACATGTGTTTTTAAAACTTTGGGTTCCAAATTTTCTCCCTACCTCTGTCCCCACCCACCCTCACTGAAAAGGCAAGCAACTCAATATAGGTTATACATGTGTAGTTATGCAAAACACTTCCATAGTAGACATGCTGTGAAAAACTGTTTCCCGTAATCCTATCCCCCCCCATTTATTCTATTCTTTCTTTTGACCCTGTCCCTTCTCAGAAGTATTTGCTTCTGATTACCCCCTTTCCCAATCTGCTCTCCTTTCTATCATCCCCCTACTTTCTTGTCCCCTTCCCCCCCCACCCCTATTTTCCTGTAGGGTAAGACAGATTTCCATACCCAATTGAGTGTGTATGTTATTCCCTCCTTAAGTCAAATCCTATGAGAATAAGATTCACTCATTCCCTCTCACCTTCCCCTGTTTCCCCTCCACTGTAAGAGCCTTTTCTTTTCTGTTTTTTGTGAGATACTTTACCCCGTTCTACCTCTCCCTTTCTCCTTCTCCTAGTATAATTCTCTCTCAACCCTTAATTTTATTCTCCAGATATGACCCCTTCATCTTCAACTCACCCTGTGCCTTCTATCTATCTAGATATATATATGTATATATGTATATATATATACACACACACACATACATATAATTTTTTCCCTCCAACTACCCTAATACTGACAAAGGTCTCATGAGTTACAAATATCATCTTTCCATACAAGAATGTAAACAGTTCAACCTTAATAAGTCTCTTATGATTTCTCATTCCTGTCTACCTCTTCATGTTTCTCTTGAATCTTGTATCTGAAAGTCAAATTTTCTATTCAACTCTGGTCTTTTCATCAAGATTGCTTGAAAGTCCTCTATTTTACTGAATGTCCATTTTTTTCCCCTGAAGGATAATGCTCAGTTTTGCTGGGTAGGTGATTCTTGTTTGTAATCCTATCTCCTTTGCCCTCTGGAATATTATATTCCATGCCCTGCAGTCCCTTAATGTAGAAACTGCTAAATCTTGTGTTATCCTGATTGTGTTTCCACAATACTTGAATTGTTTCTTTCTGGCTGCTTGCAATATTTTCTCCTTGACCTGGGAACTCTGGAATTTGGCTACAATATTCCTAGGAGTTTTCCTTTGGGGATCTCTTTCAGGAGGAGATCGGTGGATTCTTTCAATTTCTATTTTGCCTGCTGGTTCTAAAATATCAGGGAAGTTTTCCTTGATAATTTCTTGAAAGATAATGTCTAAGCTCTTTTTTTGATCATGGGTTTCAGATAGTCCAATAATTTTTAAATTCTCTCTCCTGGATCTGTTTTCTAGGTCATTTGTTTTTCCAATGAGATATTTCACATTGTTTTCTAATTTTTCATTCTTTTGGATTTATTTTACAGTGTCTTGATTTCTCATAAAGTCACTAGCTTCCAATTGCTCTATTCTAATTTTTAAGGAAGTATTTTCTTCAGTAAACTTTTGGACTTCCTTTTCCATTTGGCCAATTTTGCTTTAGATGGCATTCTTCTCCTCATTGGCTTTTTGGACCTCTTTTGCCGTTTGGCTTAGGCTATTTTTTAAGGTGTTATTTTCTTCAGTATTTTTTTGGGTCTCCTTTAGCAAGCTATTGACTTGTTTTTCATGATTTTCTTTCATCACTCTCATTTCTCTTCCCAGTTTTTCCTCTACTTCTCTTACTTGCTTCTCAAAATCCCTTTTGAGCTCTTCCAAGGCCTGGGACTGATTCATATTTTTCTTGGAGGCTTTGGATGTAGGAGCTTTGACTCTGTTGTCTTCTTCTGGTTGTATGTTTTGATCTTCTTTGTCACCAAAGTAAGATAATATAGTCTGACTCTTTGCGCTACGTACTCATGATCCCGGCCAATTACTTGAGTTATAAACTCTTTGTTAAGGTAAGAATCTGCTTCCAATATGGAGAATGTACTGTCCCAAGCTTCGGGGGTTTGTATAGCTGTTTTCAGAGCTACTTCTAGGGACCTGTAAATTTTCAGTTCTTCCAAGGTGGTATGATAAGGGGCAAGGTGTTTCCTCTCCACCACGCCAGCACTCCTCCTCGCCCCAGGACCCCCCCTCAGAACTGTGACCCAGATCCAAGCACCGGTAAAGCAAGAGATTCCTGCCTCAGCACTGGCAAAGAGATCCCTGCAATCCCCCTCTGATCAGCCACTTGATTCCTCCTCCTTCTGTGGGCCAGAAGCTCAGGAGGCAGCCATTGCCCTGTGGGTGGCTGAGACCTAGCTTCTTCTCTCACCACAGTCACAGACTTTTCCCACTGACCTTCTAAGATGTCTGGCGTTCATGGGTTGAGAAGTCAGGAAACCACCACAGCTGCCCGCAATTTAGTCCTCTGAGGCCTGCACCAGGGTCACTGCTGTGCCCACGCCGAACTGCGCTCCTCTCCCCACCCCGCGTGATATACCTTTCCAATCAACCATCCAGGCTATCTTGGGCTGGAAATTTGTTTCACTCTGTCATTTTGTGGGTTCTGCTGCTTTAGAATTTGTTTAGAGCCATTTTTTAACAGGTATTTTGAGGGGTTTGGGGGAGAGCTCAAGCAAGTCACTGCTTACACTCTGCCATCTTGGCTCCGCCCCCCAGAGTTCCTATTTCAAAGTTATTTCTCTTTCTAATATTGTTGTTATTATATAAATTGTTCTCCTTGTTCTGCTAATTTTATTTTATATGAGTTCATGCAAGTCTTCCCAGGTTTCTTTGAAACGTTCATCATTTTTTATAGCACAGTAGTATTCCATCACATCCATATACCATAAGTAGTTCAGCCATTCCGTAATTGATGGTTGCTCCCTCAGTTTCCATTTTTTTGGACCTCATTTAAGAGCTGGTATAAATAATTTGGTACATATGGGTCCTTTTCCTTTGTCTTTGCTCTCTTTAGGGTATAAACCTAGTAGCAATATTACTGAGTCTAAGGGTGTGCACAGTTTAATAGCCTTTTGGGCATAGTTCCAAATTGCTTACTAGAATGGTTGGACAAGTTCACAGCTCTGCCAGCAATTCATTTGTGTATCTGTTTTCTCATAACTCCTCCAACATTTGGCATTTTCCTTTTTTTGTCAGCTTTGCCAAACTGATAAATTTTCAGTGGCACCTCTGGCCAGTGTGTACATTTAAAGAAATTTTGATCACTAGAAGTCAGCATAGATTGGAATGCAGAAGACCTGAGGCAGGGAGACCAACCAGAAGATAATTGCAGTAGTCCAGGCATTAGGTGATACACCTTTGTGGTGGTTGTGTAAGGGGAGAGAAAGGGATAGATGTATAAGAGATATGTACAAGACTTAACAGAAGATTGGATTTGTGTGGTGAGTGAGATTGAGGAGTCAGGACTGAGCCTGAGTGACTGAGAAGATGGAAGCATCTTCATTAATTTTCACCTGTACCTAAAGGTCTTGGTTATAATTCACTTTCATTTCTGTTGACCTGAAAGATAGTGAATTAGTAATTATCCACATATCTCCCTAACTTTCCAGTCTCTAAACAAAAGAATTATGCAAAAGATGTAGTAAATAGAACTAAATCATTAAAATTAGAAGACAAAACAGCTTTAGATAAAGTAGATCATCTTATGAATTAATACTTGTGAATTGTAATTGCAAGATAACATTTATTAACAGGGCATACTGCCTGTCAATAAATGGGTGAATGGATTACCTTCATTTATGCCAAAGACCCCGAGGAGACAGACAGCTCCCCTTTTATAGGTTTTGGGGAGTATAGAACAAAGAACAGAACAGGGTAGATGACATCATAGGGTTGAGAGCAGCATAATTGGTTATACACTTGAGGTGCCAGGAATAACATAATTGGTTGGAAATTTGGTAATGGGAGCTAGCAATGACCCTCTCCTTCTTCCCTTTGACTATTAGGTTTCATTTTTTATCCCTAGATTGTGTTAGTTGTCTGAGGATTATCATAACTAAGTACAGAGAGGTTCATCATGTCCTAGGCTGGCCTCTAAGTGATAAGTTGTTTGGCCATGAAAACCTATGAGAAAACTTCCATTATTTCCTATTTTCAAAAGGGAGAATTTTTGGGAGTGGAAAACATTTTCAAACTACAGGATATTGGGAAAGCATGGCCTTTGTCAAACTACTATGTCTCCTCTACCGTAGAGGTATAGGAAAAATCCTGTATTTCTGTTTTTAAGTGGTTGCTATTTTAGGACTTAATTGCTTATTGCAAGCAATTATAGTAGCAACCACAAGTGCTGATGGAGTGAGTGGCCTAGCGGTGTTTTTATCTTGCTTGTAATAATTCTGCTGAAAATGTACTACTCATTAAATTTCCTTTGATGGGATTTGTAGACTGTCAAATAAAATAATCGTTCTAATGATAGTGACCTAGTTCCTCTTTTACCTTTTAACTCCGTTTGCTTGAGTCCACTTTATTGTCTTCTCCTTTTCCAACCCCTAATTTGGAAATGGCATCTGTTATCGAGTATTGGGGATACAGAAGTGATATTTAACACAGTCCTCACCCTCAAGTAGTTTTTCAGACTTATAGGGCAATAAGATATATAAATTATATGCAAGTTAGGATATGATAAGCATAGAAAAGATCTGGATAGTAATGTTGCAGGTGAAATTTAACAAAAAAGTAACTGAGGCACATATCTCTGAGTAAGATAGCATTTATTAAAAAGGGTATGCTGCCTATCAATAAAGGAGTTGATGGCTTGCCTCCATTTATGCCAACCGCTTCTTTTAGGAGAAAATACCTGAGATGAGCCTTGAAGAAAGAGGAGGATTTCAGTAGGCAGTGATGTAGTAGGAGTCCATTTCAGGATTGGGGGAGTAGAGTGAAAAATCACAAAATTGGAAAAGGGCAGGAAGGATTTAGGAATGAGGAATAGACCATCTTTACTAGAATATAAGAGTATGTGAAGAGGAAGTAGTATGTAATCAGTCTGGAAATACACTTGGAGCCAAATTATGAAGAGCATTGAGTGCTGTGAAATTTGTATTTAATTCTGTTTATAAATGAAGACTTGCTGAAAAGTTTTTGCGCTGTTAATGAAATGGTTGGAGTGAAATGGGAACATGATTCTGGGAGTCAAATGCAGGCTAGATTGGATTAGGGACAAGACTGGAGGTAAGGAGACAATTTAGAAGTCTGTCACAGTAGTCCATGTGAGAGGAAATGAAGGGTAGTAGTAGAGGCCATAAGAAGGAGGGGACAGATATAATAAGAGAGCCTTCAGAGGGGTAATTTACAGGCCTTAACAACTAACTGGATGTGGGGAAGGGAAAGGGCAGAGTCAAGATGACTTATTTATGAACTAATTGACTTGGAAGATGCCATCAGATATAGGGAAGTTTGGAGGAAGGACAGGTTTAGGGAGAAAGATGGTCAGTTCAGTTTTAGATATGTTGAATTTGAGGTGCTGTTAAGAAATCTAGGTGGAAATGTTCAGCACACAATTAGAGATTAGGGCAAGGGATTGAAGATAAAAGTGTGGGTATCATCTGAACAGAGTTGATAATCTAGCCTTTGATTGGATAGGATTGCCAAGGGAGAGAGAGCTTATAGAGAGAAAAGACCAAAGACAGAAATTTAGGGAGGAGGGGCTGGTGCTCATCCATGTTTGGTGGGTTGAGCCATATTCCTGTAGAATTCTATAGGAATTACATAGGAATAATATATCTATAGAATACCAAAATAAACTACAATTGTATAGTTCCTGATATAGTACTTTATAGTTTACGAAGTGCTTTGCTTACATTATCTTAGTTGATCCTTGCAGCAACTATGTGAGTCAAGTGGCACTATTTTCCATTTTATCCATGAGGAAACTGGAGCTCAGACTGTGGTGTGCCATTCTGTAGCAGAGGTGGAACATGAACCTTTGTCTTCTAATTCCATTGCTTTTTACACAACATGATAACTACCTATAATGTGTGAACATGTTTGTAACTTCTTATGCTTATATTGAACAATCCAGTTGGCATATCCTTTTCCCTTCTACACCATCATTCCAATGAACTGGAATTATTTATTATCATTATTGTTGTTATTATCACTTATAGGGCTCATGGTCTTAATGGAAAAGATTTTGCCCAAATTGAAGTTAAGAGTGAAAACATAGTAATGGGAAAAAACATAGGTGAAATACTGGTTACAATGAGGAAATTCTTTACAGCTTTTTAAATGGCTGCTTACCAGAGTAGTCTTAGAAACCAGGCAAGAAAAGAACTTGTCATATTACCATTGTCAGTTTTTGCTTTTTTATCTAGGCTATTATTTTCCTGGAGAGGAAACTTCCTCCAGCAGGACACATTGGTGACTTCTCTCCAATTTAGCATCTTAGAGTTATGTGGAGACATAGAGGTTGAGTGACTTGCCCAGGGTCACCCAGCCAGTATGTGTCAGAGACAAGACAAACCCAAGATATCCCAACTCCATGACTGCTGTTGGTTTAGCCAAATCTGCTGAAATTCGTCTTAATACATAAATTACTGTACTCAGACTCAAAAAACCAATTGTAAAAGTATAGGAATAGGGAAATAGGGCTTAGACAAAAATGTGAAAACGACAGGAGTATTTGAATAACTGTAAGTCATCAGTGTAATGTGGCCACTGAAAAGGCTAATGCAGTCTTAGGCAGTGTTAATGGAAGTATAGTGTCCAGAGTTGGACTAGATGGCCCTTCCAACTCCAGAGCTGTGATTCTTTGAATGAAAAAGGTTATTGTGCCCTGGTCAGACCAAATCTGAGATGCTTTGTTCAGTTTTGGGTGCCAGAACATTTGCCAGGATGGTATCACACTGGAAAGCACTAGGAAGAAAGCAATGACTAAGGTGGTATGGGGACTTAAAATCGTGTCATGAAGTATCAGTTGAAGAAAATTAAGATGCTTAGCCTGGAGAAGAGAAGACTTAGAGTGAAACAGCTATCACATGTGAAAAAGAGATTTAATTTGTTTTATTTGGCCCAGGACAGAACTAGGAACAATGGGTAAAAGTTGCAGAAAAATTGGTTTCAACCTAATTAGAATAAAAGTTCTCAAAAAATGTAATGGGTTACCTCAGTTGCTAGTGAATTCTTTATTATTAGAGGTTCTTGAATTGTCTTACATCTAAATTGTGCTTAATACCATTATCCTTTAGATGAGATTATATCATACATTTAATTACTTCTACTTGATTCTAATTTGTAAGTTCTATGTTTTATATTCATTAACATCTTTATTCGTGAGATTGTGAAATTTGCTCCCTGCCCTCATAAAAAATTAAAAGTAAGCATATACACAAAACAGATTTTTAGTTTGCTATTTTTGCTATTTTGAGGGCCATTTTTATTTTATTAAAGTAACAAATTATGAAAAGGTAGACAGTTCTCAGGAAGAAGAAGAATTAAATTTAGGAAAGGGAAGATTTACGTTGGTGGCACAGTATTGGACTTGAACAGGAAGACCTAAGTTTGGGTCCTGCCTGGGACACTATGTAAATCTGGATAAGCCATTTAGTTCTCTCAACAATAGTTTCCTCACTGCCCCCTCAGGCAACACCATCCTCCCCAGTCCCTCAGGCTCAGAACCTTGGTGACATCCTGGATTTCTGCTGTCTCTTACCCTTCATATCCAAGGCCTGTCAATTTCACCTGTGCAACATCTCTCCAGTACACTCCCTTCTATCCTTAGACATTGCCGCCACTCTGTTACAGGCCCTCATCACCTCATACCTGGATTATTTGCATTTATCTCCCGCGTGGTTTTGCTTGCCACAAGTTTCTTCTCTAATCCATTCTCCATTCAACCACTAAAGTGATTTTCCTTTCATGGTTCATGACCATGTCACCCCTCTACTCAGACTCCAGTGGCTTCCTGTTGCCTCCAGAAGCAAATACAAAATGCTCTGTTTGGCTTTCAAAGCCCATTAACCTAGCATTCCCCTACCTTTCTCGTCTTTGTATACTTTACTACCCTTCATATAATCTGATCCAATGACACTGGCCTTCTGGCTGTTCCACTAACAAGCATTGCACCTCTCAGTTGGTTGTCTCCCATCCCTATAATACTCTCCTTTCTTATTTGTGTCTCCTGGCTTCCCTGGCTTTTTCAAGTGCCGGCTAAAATCCATCTCCTACAGGAGGCCTTTCCCAACCCGTCTTAATTCTAGTGTTTTCCCTCTTAGATTGTAAGCTCCTTGAAGACAGGGACTGTCTTTTGCTTCTTTTTGTATCCCCAACATGTAGCACAGTGCCTGGCACATAGCAGATGCTTAATAAATGTTTATTGACTATTTGACAGAATAGTAAGAGAATCTACCTTACAGATTATTGTGAGGATCAGTTAAGATGATACATGTAATATATGATACAAATAAGATGATGCATGTTTTCAAACATTAAATCACTATATAAATGCTAGCTATAAATAGTATGGCAAGTGAAGAGAACGTTTGGGAGTCAAGTTGGAAGCAGCAAATAGAAAAACAGAGAAATAATGGCAGAAACATATAAAAATTTTAAAAAATTGGTTCACCTTATTGTCTAAAGTCCTAGTTCTAGTCTTAATCTATGTTCAGAGTTAGTGCTCTACAGTTCAATCGAGGGTGTCAGTAGGTAAAAACTATTGGCTATTCCTTTGCCATTTACCTTAGGATCTAACATAATGCTCTGCACATACTTGGTTCTCACAAGTTGGAAAAGATTCAGAGAAAGGGAAATAATTTTCAAGTTTAGCCTTTTAAATAGTTAGATATGGAAAAAGGTCACTGGAGACAAGAAAAGAAAAATAGTAATATGTACATTGACATTATGCAAGGCAAATTATATAATGATATTTTTAATAGTCATAAAATTTGTAAAAATGCCCAGAAGAGAATAGAGTCCAGAAGAGGACCTAGGAGTAGTTTTTCAATGTTAACATCCACATTTTAGAATACAAATTATAATCAATAATGTTTACAGTCTTGTATGTAATTATTTTTCATTTTTGTGTATTCAAATGTCTTTGTTGATAGTAACCAAGTTTGGAATATTATTTTCTAAAAATAAATTAACTAAAGTAATAGTATAGATTTTTTTTAAAATGACAGATAAGAGAAAACACAATGAATTAGTTAAATTTTATATATTATAAAGTTTTCCTTTAATCGTTTTCTTTTTAGCCCACTTTTGACTGGGCAGATTTTAGAGAGAATTGCCACAGAGTTTAACCAGTTACAATTTCATGCTGTTCAAAGCAAAGGAATGCCTCTTTTGGATAAAGTGAGACCAGTAAGTATCATTTTGATTTTCATGGGTTTAGGGGATTTAGGACATTAATATATTTAGGAATGTGCGTAGTTCAGTTTTTTGTTTTCTCTAGTGATACATCCAGAGAGGGACTGTGGTGTGTAAACAATGAGCACCATACTTGTGGATTTAGAAGACCTGGGTCCTAATTTTAGTCACACTCCTTATTGGACTTTTGATCCTTCGCAGGTGATTTAACTATGTGGCACAATGAGTATAGTGTTAGACCTGAATTCAAATCTTGCCTCAAACATTAACTCTGTATGTGATCCTGGGCAAGTCACTTAATTTTTTTTGAGCCTTAATGTCTTCATCTTTGCAAATCTTAACTTTGTAAAATTCTAGCAGTTATAATTATTACTAACCTCTTGGAGCTTCTGAAAAAAATGGGGATTCTACTTGTTCTCCTGAACCCCAAAGGCAGTTAGAATTAAGTGATACAGTATATGTGAACATTTTTTAAAAATTATAATGCACTATACAAATATATGAAGAGTAAATCATATGTAACAATTGCATATAATCCAAGAAGTGGTCAACTTTAGTTTTCCAAGCTTCTTAGAGAATCTTTAAATCTGTGATGATTACAAGTTTCATTTTTTTAAAAATATTTTATTCTTCCCTCTATTTTGTGTATGAAATTCTTGTTTGTTTTTCCAGGAATTTGAATACCATTGTTAATTTTGACTATATTATGGTTTGTCTTGGGGCAGGAAACTTTGTAAAAAAATCATTGTTGTAAGCTAGAGGTTTGGGGGCTTATATTTTACTATTTTTCTCTTTCTTATAGCGTATCGCTGGTATTACAGCCATGTTGCAACAGTCACTAGAAGGACTACTATTAGAAGGTCTCCAGACTTCTAATGTTGATATAATACGTCATTGCTTGAGGACTTATGCAACAATTGACAAGACACGAGATGCAGAGGCATTAGTTGGACAAGTACTAGTGAAGCCATACATTGATGAGGTATGTACACTACAAGATTTTTTTATTTGGAAAATTAACAGGTACAGTTGTCCCTTGACATTCATGAGAGTTAGGGGAGCAGAACTCCTGCAAATGTGAAAAACCTCAAATTACTCTAGGCTCCACTCCAAACCTTTATTTTTAATAATTCTGGTCATATTTATTTAACACACAAAACAAGTGAAACAACACATTACACCCCTTAAAAAAATTGCAGTTTCTATGTGGAAGAGATTAGTATCTCTCACACTATGCAGAGTCTTTGCAGCAGCTATTTCATGGATTTCCTTCTACAAAAAGCACAAGATACAGTGATTACTGTGAGAGAAAATCATGTGACTGAGTCTGGATGGTAGAGAGACAGAGAAGAGGGGTTCCCAAAGATAGTCTTTTGCCCATAATTCTTTCGCATTGAAACTTTTAACAAAATGTAACTGTTTATGATACATTAATGTACATATACTTATGGTAGTAAATAATAAAATATATTAATATATACAATATTTATGCATTTATGACTTAACTAATTTTTTTTGTTTTCTGTACATATGTACGTCATCTGTGATTTTCTGCAGTATTCTACAAATCTCCAAAAATTTCTGTTTAATTATTGATGATTAACCCAAACCACAAATGTTGAAGGCTGACTGTCTAGAGGAAGGAGAATTATAACAGTTCACATTCAGAATACAACTAAAAGCAATGAATAGTTTAAAAGAGATGTCTTATTTAGCCAAAATGATATCACAAAGTTCATGTTTTAGATTCATTCACTTAATTTATAGCTTCCCAGTGCCTCACTCAGGGTATCTTTTTTCTTATTTTTCATACAATTCTAACAAAATTTCTAAACTACAGCAGATTAGAAATAGAACACATTGGAAAGGACTTCTTATTGGAGACACATTGACAATGAGAAGAAACGATTCATAGCAAGGTAAACTGAAGAAAAACTATTAAAAAACAAATGCAAGAATTCAGAAGAGTGGGTGGTCTGAGACAGTTTAATGCAGGCACAAGTAGCTTAACCCACCTCAGTAGGTCCTGTGAGTATCATTGCCTTCCAAATAATTGGATTTGATATTCACACAGATAATTGAGAAAAGCCATTCAGTCTTCTCAACTTGAGGCCACATTATGTTTGGTATAATCAGCTTAATACATTTTGGAGAGTTTTCTGCTGGAAATGATTAAAATAAAAGTTTGGGTGCTTATGTGGTAAAGCCTCAACTTGTCAGAAAATTCAGCTATTTCATAATGACTCATTTCATAAAAGTTCTGGATAGCCGAAGCTTTCTATCATTGTGAACCTGAGCCAGCACTGCTCACAGATTTTTTGTCAACTAATTGGAAATCTTTATACCATTAACCTCTCTAAAGTATAATTTCCTACTAAAACTACAATAAATTCATAGTTAACCAAAGTAGTTGGATAAACAACGTGCTCCTATTAATCAGGTATTTCTATAAGAGGAATATAGTATAGTGGAAAAAGGTCTAGACTTGAATTCACCTGTCCTAGTTAATTCTCCTTTTGCCACTTAGTGGCTGTGATCTTGGGTGAACTAACTAAAACTGAGTTTTAATTTCTTTGGAATATAGATAATATTGCGAGACCCACCTATCTCACAGAATTGGTGTGAGGCTCAAAAGAGATAATGTTTGTGGAACTATAAAGGGCTATATAAAAATATGACACATTTCTGTATCATTGCAGTAATTGCATTATTGTATTATGCCAATTAACTGCATTTATTACAGATTATTTATTTATTAGTGAGGCAGATGGGGTTAAGTGACTTATCCAGGGTCCCATAGCTAGTAAGTGTCAAGTGTCTGAGGCTGGATTTGAACTCAGGCCCTCCTGACTCCAGGGCCAATGCTGTATCCACTGCACCACCTAGCTGCCCCCCCAGATTTTCTAGTAATTAAAAAATTAAATTAAAGTACTTAAGACTATGCTATACATAATCTAATCTTTTTTTCACACACAGGAAGTACTTCATTTTATAATCTCAAATTACCAATATAAACATCAGTTATTGTATGGTACCAAAGATGTTGGTTAGGCTGAATCTGTATTAAACCCATAAAATAAATTAGAAATACATATTTTTAAAAATAACCATGTGTGTCTTTGTATTTGTGTGTGTATATACATATATATCCATAGCACTCATATCAAGATTTCATCACCTTTGAAACTACAGAATTCTCCCTAGTACTTAAACTGAGTTAGCAGTGGATTCTCCCTTATCAGAGGTCTTCCAGCATAGGTTGGGTGGCCATTTGAGGATATGGTAGAGTGGTAGGATTCTCTTTTAGGTAGAGGTTGGACTGAAGGCTACTAAATAATAATATCTCATTTATCTAGCACTTTCTAGTTACTGAGAGAGCTCTTTTCTCGCAGAAACCTAAATTCTTCATGCTAACAATCTGTATTCTCTCTGTCTCCCAGCCAACATTAAGCTAAAGTTGTCTTCAGTCCCTCATCAGCTGCCTTTATTAGAGCAGCCCATTCTCCAGCATGGTTTAATTCCCACTTCTTTATGACTGGATAACCCTCATTTAAAAGAAAGTGAACAGTCCAATGCTTCCACAGCAGTTCTTTGGATCTAAGTGATGAAAATAACACTTTAGGAACCATTTAAAATAAAATCAGATATCACATTAGCAGAAACAAATGAGATTTTCTCTTGTTCTGCGTGTTTCCTCTTACATTCTCTTTCATAACTGTCTTATTAGGAGGAAAATGGTGGTTGATTTCAAGCAATTCCTTTATCAGTTATTCTGAAGGATCTTATTTCCTAGGATCATAGATTTAGAACTAGAAGAAACCTTAGAGGCCACCTGGACAGTTCCTTCTTTTTACAATTGAGAAAACCAGAGAGATGAAGTCATTCATCCAAGGTCACATAGGTCACAGGTAATGAGTGGCAGAGGGAGAATTGGAACCCAGGGTCACTGACTCCAAGGCCAGGGTTCTTTCTACTGTATCATACTACTGTCTCTAGATTTTGTGCCTGTTATTCGTTTTATTATAGAACTGAAAATAGAGTATTTATTCAAAAAGCATTGACTACAAAGACCCAAACAAAATAATCCTCACCCTCAAATAGCTTCTACTGAGAAGAAATAACATGAACACAGATAAGGACATAGCAGGGTAGGGTGTGGAGGTGGCAGGCCTTTGATTTCATAAGCACAGGGAACTTTTATTTTGGAAATTCCTCCCATCAGTGTAGATCAGCACCTTGTTAATCACTCAGAGTCTTAAAATGCCTGGGCTAATTGAGAGGTTAAGATATTTGCCCCTGTTCATACAACTAGCCTTTCTGATTCAAAGGTCAGTTCTCCATCAGTAGTAACTCCATGTTGCCTCTTAATGCAATACAAAAAATAAAATAATAAAATGCAGAAAAAAAATAATTTTGTGGGGGAGAGTACTAACAACTCTGAAGGTCGAAAAATACACCTTAGAGCAATTAGCTCGAGCTAAACCTTGAAAGCAGTTAGGTATTCTGTGAGGATGAGATTCATTCCAGGCATGAGTGACAGACATGGAGAAAGGAGCTAGAACGTTTTGTGCTGGAAATATCAACTAAAATGTAAACTTCTTGAGGGCAAGGACTATCTTACTTTATTATATTTTTATTCCCAAGGTTTAATTAGCACAATTCCTACCACCTACTAAGTACTTAAGTTTTCTCTCTCTCTTTCCCTCTCTCCCTCTCCCTCTCCCACTAATATTTCTACAAAGAAGAGTGGGGCTCTTTTGTGAAAGGCTTCAAATACCAGCCTGGAAAAGGGAGTTTGCATTTTATCCCAGGGCTATTGACTTCAAAATAAATGACTGCGTGATAATGGGGAGCATTCATGTAGTTCCTCTTTTGTGCTCGGCACTATTGCAGACCTTGTTCTAGGTACTGTGGGAACAAATGAAAAAAACAAAAGTTATTTCCGCCCTCAAGCTTACATTCTTCTGTGGGGAATGTGGGATAAGGAGTTATGGTCACCCTGTGTTTTAGAAATAACAGTTTGGCAGGTGATAGATTGTAGGAGGATAGAAATTGGTGGCAGGGAGACTTATTAGGAGGCTACTGAACTAGTCTAGGTAAGATATGACAAAAGCCTGAACTAGCTGTTGAGGCAAAATCAACAAGATTTGACAACTGATTGGATATAGGGAATGACAAAAAGGGAAGAGTTGAGGAAGAATCTAAGCTTGCAAACCTGGGTGACTACAAGGAGGTCAGGAAGATTGAGGTCTAAGAAAAGCCCATCAGATTTAGCAATTAAGGAGTCATTGGTGACCCTACTGAGAGCAGTTTCAATTGAATGATGAGGTCAAAAGACAAAAGAAAAGGAGTTGAGAAATAAGGAAAGGAAATGGAGGCAAAACAAGTATATAACTTTTTCTGTAATATTACATGTTATTAAGGGGCCCCCTGAACTTGTCTTCTTGAGTTGCCATATTTTCCAGACACATTGGACCCCAAAGTTTGCAGGAGGCCCTGAACATGTTAAAGATGAAGCCCTACCTTGAGCTGACATAATTTGTTGTTTGCACCCCAAGCTGGACTCCATATGTATCCTTGGGAGACAAGACAGGTGCCAGTCTGTACCACATTGAGAAACTGTTTTGTGTAGTTGGAACCCTTGTATGTAAGCAGACCATCATATCTTCATGGTCTAGCAGTTCCTAAGGGAAAACAATACCACTTTTGCCATTGCCTTTCCCTGTAAACTTAAATGCCTAAGGCTTTCCCTGAGCCACTGAGCTCCTTGGTATAAGGAGTTTCCAAATGCACGTGTCTTTCTCTTGTAATAAATCTATGTCTCATGGACTTATGGTATTGTTTTGGTTAACAGTAAAAAAGATTGCAGTTGAAGTTAAAGGAATATTTTAGGTTGGAAATGTGGTCTGGGGGTCTTGGGAACCCTGAAATTCAAGGGCAAAAGGCATGAGTCTGCCTTGAAAGAATTTGACCACTCAAGCCTTCTCTCAGTCAGACAAAATTTATTGTATCCGCATTAGAAGCAGGCAGGATTTTAAGAATCTCTACCTTTGATAGACAAGACTGACTCTTTTTTATAGTGAAAAGGATTGTGGGAAGATTTGGATGGAATCAAGGATTGACTAATAGCCTAGGGTGACCCAGAAGTAACAGGGAAGGGGGGATTAGGAGTAGAAGAAGCTTGGTGTGGTCCAGAGGTAACAGACAATGAAGGGCTGGGCTGGGTCAGAGGGAGGACAGTTGATAGGATTATTGAGTATTTAGGTGGGGATATGTGGGAAGGTAAAGCAGCTGGATTCCTAAAATTCTTTGGAAAGTTCAAAGTGTATGTGTATAGGGGGATCCAGAGCCCATAGTCTGTCGTTAATATCTTTAGTAAGATATCAAACCAACCACAAGAGACTTAATTGGAACGTGTTGTCAACCATATTACCTTTAAATAACAAAAACTTTTTTCTTTCTCTTTATTTACTCCATAATTTCTTTTTTCTATATCCTTGTCCCTCCATGATCCAATAAACTTTTTATCTGAATGGGGGTGGAGGAAACAGGGTGAGATAATCACAAAATCATTCACCAAGTAGAAAAAGAATTTTTTTGCAATGGAACACAATTCCCTGAATCAGTACCTAGCCCATTGCTTTCCTATCAGCATCACCAAGAGGCATAATGTTAAAGAGAAGCAGCTGAAAAGTGCTGATCTGCCAGTGTCAGAACTCCTCTGCATGACATGTATTTCTGTAGGGTCAAAGTTGGCCTTTCTTGTCATGCCACTTGATGGGATAATGTTATTGTTATAACTATTCTAAGAAACATTGTGTGCTAACTGTAATATTCATTGATTTGGGAGAGCAGGGTTAGGTTTTTGAGATTTTTCACCATTTTTTGTGTCAATAATCCATCTCCATTTGTTTAGATGCTTTATATTGTTACTTTTGCTGACAGGTGATTGTAGAACAGTTTGTTCAATCTCATCCAAAAGGCCTTCAAACAATGTATAATAAGTTGTTGGAATTTGTTCCTCACCATTGCCGCCTTCTTAGAGAAGTCACAGGAGGAGCCATCTCAAGGTACTGTAACTTCTTTAGCTTGCCCTTCAGTTTCATTATCATGCTTAGATTTCAAGCTGTAAAGTACTCTTAACAACTTGCAGTTTTGTCATTTACCATTAAAGTTGCTTCCTTTCCTTCTTTCTAAATCCTAAAGCCTGTGTCTGAATATCACTAATTCTTTGAGGGTATGTGTAGATTAAATGCAAATCAAAAACTGCTACATATTATTTATATATTTAGATTTTTGCTATTTGAAAATCTGAGGTAATAAATACGTTTATTGGCCTTTCAGTTGTTACTTATTATTTCTGATAAAAGACTTTAACCGAGACCAATTTTTTTAATCACCTTTATATAAAATAACAGCAGCAATCTTTTGAGTTTGGGATGAGAATTTGCTAGAAAGCTTATAAAATTACTTCACACATTAAACAATTAGTTATAATGACAGGACAATTATTCAACCTCTAGGCTTTGACAAGTCCATTATTAGTCCTGAATTGTCAAGACTGAATGTTTTACATTGTCTTTTCTGCTGTCTTCTCATTGTAATTTTACTAACTGTAGCAGTTCATGAAATCTGAGGCATCAGAATGGTAGTGTCATTAATCAGATCCTTTAGTTATAAGACCTCTATCAAAATGCTCCAGAATTTCCTCATATATGTTATGTTACCTTAACCAGGTTCTTGAATGTACTTGTCATTCAGTCAACAATCATTTATTAAGTGCTTACTGTCTTCAAGGTAATGCACTAAAGTGCTGGAAATACAAGCAAAAAGAAGGATAGTCCCTGCCCTTTAAGAAACTTGCTTGCATTTCTCTTTTTCCAGTACTTGTGCTCCTAAGTATTCTTTTTTTTTTTAACAAAATAAGTTTTTATGAACAGTTTTCTTTTTTTTTAAATATCATCCTAACACCCCCAGCATTCTTTCATCTTCCTCTCCCAGAGAGCTATTCCATATAACAAATAATATATTTTAAAAACAAAAAAGGAAATGGAAGAGGAAAAAATCAGCATAAATAAATCCTAAAAGTCTGAAAATATGTGCAGTGTACAACTTGAAGACCTTCCACCTCTACAGAGGAACAGGGTTGGGTGTTTCCCAAGTATTCTTCAGTGTATTTTTCCACACATAAATGGTCTATATTCCACAAGTCCCTATCTTTCACCTTCTCCAAGAATTATTTAAAATTATGTTTACTTCATGAAATCTTCCATGAATAAATACGAAATTATCTTCCTCTGCTCCAAGGCACAAACACTTAACTGTACTTAATGTGAATACCAGTTTGTTCTTGGGCTTGGACCCCTGACTGTACATTAAAACCTGAATTCAAATCCAGCTTTAAAAACTAACTACCCAAGTGACCCTGAGCAAATCCCCTAACCTCTGTTTGTTTCATTTTTCTCATCTGTAAAATGGGGGTAATAATAGCATTTATCTCCGAGGGTTGTTGTGAGGATCAAAAGATAATAATTGTAAAGCACAGTGCCTGGCACATGGTAAGTGCTATATAAATGTATTATTATCATTATAGTGTTACATGTCTTGTTTCATATTTATCTTCTATACACACAAAGAATGATTTAAACATTGAATGTTTAAATTCCTAGAGGGTATTTTATAAGATCATATAATTTACAGCTGGAAAGGACTGTGGTGAATATCTAATCCAACCCCATCATTTTACATGTGAGAAAATTGAGACCTGTAGAGGTTAAGTGATTTTTGGCCAATGTCACATGAATAATAAGAAGCTAAACTTAGATTATCATTTATAAAATAAAATTTTATTCACATTAATATGCTGTCATTTGCAGTTAACTATTATAAGTAGCAGTAATCACAGCGATGTAAAATGCTTCTAAAGCTAGCAAGGCTTAAGCTATATTCTCTGAACACTACAGATTGACTTAATTGACTATCTGCTTGCAGGTGTTGTATGCTTTTAATTTATTTTTTGTGTTTCATTTGTTACTTTCAATAAATTTTAAGCCCTTTTCAGTTTTAATTATTGTGATATCCAAAGCCAGAATAGCAAAATCCTCCTTTTTTCTTCAGTTTCCAAATTTCTTAATTTAAAATTCATCTATGTGCAATTAAAAATGTAATACTTAAAAAATTGCTACTCCTTCTCCCTCTTCCGCTTTCATACTAGTACCTGTAGAAAGAACTACCATTTTTGCTAAGCTAGAATATTATGAAGAATAAAGATGGGATTTTGGCACAATACTTTAGCACCATTGTCAAATGTTAACAAGCCCTATTTTAGGAAAACAGTTTAGTTCTAAGACATTTATTTTCCAGTTTTGCTAAAATAAGTCCACTTTTTCATTTGTTGCTTAGAAAATACTAAACTAGAACAAAAAAAATCATTAGACAACAACTCAGTGGCCAGATTGTGATGGTTGCTGTTTATATAAAAGATAATATCGTTTCAGAAAAAATTCTGCATTGCTCTTTATTTAGAGATCTTACTAATTAGAAATACTGTGTGAAAGAAATTTGAATCTGTTCTTCCTCATTTCTTTAAGGACATTATCTGTCAAAATTTTGCTTGAAGTACTTACTGGTTCATTGGCTTTTGAAGCTGAATAACCTACATCAAACTTGTTGATTTGGGGGAAAGATATAGCAGATAGCCATGGTGTAGTGACCAAAACACTGGATGGGAAGACACATCTGAAGTTTGAATTCCAGTTATGCTGTTCTTGGACAAAATCACTTAATCTTTCTGGACCTCAGTTTCTTCAATCGTAAAATGAGGAGGTTGGACGAGACAGACGATCTCTATGGTTTCTTCCACTTCATATCCTGTAGTACTATGAATTAATGGCAATTTGAACAAAAATATAATTTTCTTTTATGGTGGGGGCTGCATATTTTCTATGAAAATGTAACAACAATGAAATTTTCAGGGTTTGTAGTGGTAGTGACATTCCTAAAAGTTTTTAAAGTTCCTGCCCTGTATTAGTCATGGGCTTGCAGCACAATGTGGATTAAGTAGTCAGAACTCTAGAGCCTAAGGTTGTAAAGTAGTAGTGGGGTTAGGGAACAGATTAAAAACTGTCAGATTTGAGAATAAGGCTATGACTGAAGAGCTGAATTGAGATTAGGGAAGAGGGGCAAAAGTATTTGTGAGGGAGAGTAGACAGAGATGTAAACTAAGTTCTAGAGTGAAGAACATTTAGTAGGGACATCACTGTAGCATTTGATTTTTGTATAAAGAAGAGACATTCCAAATTGGAATGCACTAAACTGAAATCTTGCCATATTTATCTCACAGTGAAAAGGGTAATACTGTTCCTGGATATGATTTTCTGGTGAATTCTGTGTGGCCAGAAATAGTGCATGGTTTAGAAGAGAAACTACCTTCATTATTTAATCCTGGGAATCCAGATTCGTTCCATGAGGTAATTTTTTTTTTTAAATTTTTAAAGTATTTTGATGCTTCTCAGTTCCATTTTGAGGGTCAGGGATTTAAAAAATACCATGTCCTCCATTCCATTTTCTGAGTACTGTGGTTCATTTAAAAAAAAAGAAAGAAAGAAAAGAAAAAATCTTGCTATTATATGATCATGTATCTACTGTAAAATGTGCACTTGCGCAAAAGTTTTTATCCAAGTTTAGATCACTAATACTTTGAAGGAGTAGGAAGTTTTAATTTAACCATTTGTAGTATAACTCAGATAACAAAAGTCATGTATAAGTATAAATTGAGTTCTTTAAATTTTTTTTTAAGAAATTCATTATTTCCTTGAGTATTTTGAATTTTTTGTGGAAGCATTTCATTTTAATATATTTAATGTATTTCAAAAGCCAGGACTTTTTAGAATTGATTTTCAGATTTGGAATTTTGTGAAATGTTATGAGATTAAATTAATAAAGTAAATTATATATTATTTTAGGAACAAAAATATTGCCTTGTTACCTAAGTGTGAATCATTCTCAAGAATCCAAACTGATACTAGGAATTACTCAAAAGGTATTCAAACTAAAATGATAAAAGGCCTGGATCAGTTGCTTAGTATTACAATTTTAGTAATATAATAGTATCCTTAAAAATGAAGAGTCATTTCCTGACTTAGATCATAGAAGTATAGTATCTGAGTAGGAAGGAACTTCAGAAGACTTCTAGTACAACCCATAGCTGAACAAGAATCCCCTCGAATAATGATGATGATAATATTAATAACTGAATTTCTCTGGAACTTAGGGCTTTCAAAGTACTTTACAAATACCCCATTTTATCCTCACAACAAACATGGAAGGTAAATGCTTTTGTTATTATTATTCTCATTTTACAAAAGAAGAAATTGTGGCAGACAGAAGTTAAGTGACATGCCCGGGGCATTCACCTAATAAGTGTCTGAGGCTAGATTTTAATTTAGATCTATCTTCACTCCAGGTCCAGTTCTCTCTCCACAAAACTCCTACCTGCCCACTACAACAAATGGTCATTAAAACATTGCATGAGTTCACATCCAAAAGCATCCCATTCTACTGCATCTACGTATTTCTAATTTTGCCTTTTGGTGTCAAGTATAGAAGTCTAATCCGTCTTTCAGATGAAAGCCCTTCAAGTACTTGAAAGCAGCTATCAGGTCTCTCTCCAAGTCTTATCCTCTTCAAACTAAACACTTCCAGTTCTTTCAACCAGTCTTATGACAGATGGCTCTGCACCATCCTGGTTGCCTTCTCTTGGATACTCTCTAGCTTATCAGTGTCCTTCTTAAAATGTCATTTAGGATTATACTCAGTACTCCAGATGTTGTATGACCAGTGCAGAATTCAGTATTTTATTTTATATAATTTTAAATTTTAAATATTTTTAATTTTAAATTTTAAAATTATATAATTTTATTTTATATAATTTCATTATCCCCTTCCAGGACACTATGCTTCTCTTAATGCCATCTAACGTCACAGTAGCTCTTTTTGGCTGCTATATCACATAGTTTGACTCATTGAGCTTGCACTCTCCTAAAGCCAGCTGACTTTGTCAGATGAATTATTGGCCAGGCATACTTTCCCCATCTTGGTATTAGTAAAGGTTTTTGTTTGTTTGTTTGTTTGTTTGTTTGTTTGTTTGTTTTAACAGTATAACACTTTACCTTTATCCCTTTTAAATTTTATCTGATTACATTTTGTGTCTTAACTCTCTTCTAATGTTAGCTGTTCCTCTTAGCTCTGTGTCATCTGTAAATGTGATAAGCACACCATCTATGCCTTTATCCAAGTCATTGCTAAAAGTGTCAAATGACATAGGGCCAACATCAGATCACTGGGGCATTCTATTATCAGTCACTTTCTAAGCTGACAAAACCATTAATGATAACTCTTTGAGTTCAACCATTCAAACAGCTTCAAATCCATCTGACTGTAGCTTCTAGCTCTCCATATTTTCTACAAGAATAGCACCAGAGACTTTGTCAGATGCTTTGCTAAAAATATACCAAAGTTTAATATTTCTCTGATCTCACTGTCTAGTAGTACTGTCAAAAAAAACATGTGGTTAATTTGGTGTGCCTTATTCTTAATTAGCCATGTGGCCCTTTGTGATCATAAGTTCCTTTTCCCTAACCTTTAATGATATGCTTTAGAATTTTACCAGTTATCAAAGTCAAACTCTTTAGCATATAGTTTTCAGAACCCATCTTTTTCCCTTGTTTGAAAATTACAAATTGCCCTTCTCCAGTCCTAAGGCATCTCTTTCCTTCTTAATGATGTTTCAGAGATCATTGGCAGTGGCTCATCAATCATATCCACCAGTTCTATCAGTACCCTTAGTTCACCTGGGGCTGCTCAGTTGAAACTATAAAGAGCTACTTATTTTATTATTTTAGGTTTCAACTCCCTTGCCATTTTTGTCTTGGTCCTTCTCATTCCAGAGATTATTGTCTTAGAAACAAGGAACAAAATAAAAGTTGAGTAGCTCCTTTTCAGTTATTAGTCATCATGGCATCTACCCTGAGCAGTGGTGATCCTTCCCCTCTTTGGTCCTGTTCTTTTCCCCAATATAGTTTTTAAAAGTCCTTCTTGTTTTCCTTAGTTTCCCTTGGAAGCCTCAAATTTTTTTTCAGATTTATCTGTGTTTTTGTATTCATCCTTTTATTACCTTGATCTTATTTCTATCTCCTATTTGTATCTTTTTTTAAAAAATCTAAGTTAATCAGTAATTTCCATGTGCATTCACCTTAGTCTCTTTTGGCAACTCAGTTGACCTTGTTGGACCTCAATTTCCTTATCTGTAAAAGGAGAGGTTTGAACCAGATGACTTTTTTATATCTCTCCTAGCTCCCATTGCTTCCAGTTCCAATTTTGTGATTCTGTCATCCCTTCAGAACTACTTTCATTAGAATTCTTCCTATTCTTTTTTTGACCACTTTAAAATGTACCTTCCCAAAGTCTACAATATATATCAGATTTTGCCCAACTTTTTCTTTCCTTCTTTATCATTCATTCCAAATTGGAATGGTTACTTTCCTCCAAGGTTCCCATTATTTCTTCCTCTTTCAACCTAATCTTCCTTTTATCGAGAATCAGGCCCAGAAAAGACATTCCTTTTTTTTGTTTCCTCCAACTTTTGAATGATGAAATTCATATTAATTGGTGCCAAGCAGGGAAGGGGAGAGAGACAAAAACCTTTAAGGTGTACAAAACACCTTCCTTACAACAAATTTATAGAAGCTAGGCAATAAAATTATTTTCTTCAGTTTACAGATAAGCAAACTGAAGCTTAGAGGGATTAAGTAACTTTCTCTAGGTAACATAACCTGAAATTTTCATAGCTGGGATTCAGTTGTAGGTCTCTCTTGACTCTAAATCCAATGCCCTTTCTATTATACAGTGCTTCCTCACCCTGAAACTCAGAATAGCTTAAAGTACATGGGTGAAATTACTTTCTTTTATTGCTATTTGACAATGGCCATTTAAGACACCATGCCAGTCTTGCATGGTATTCTATATTATATTTGTAGAGTAATTATCTGAGGGTTTAGCGTCATACTTTTGACTCTTTAGTAACTAGTTCTCCCTCAGATGATCTACAATGATACCTTATTGTGGCTCAGAAATGACCCTGAGTTTTTTTTGGGTTTTTTTTTTTTTGTTTTTTGTTTTTTGTTTTTTGACCCTGAGTTTTTGAGGCTTTTCCAGTAGGGAGTAGTCTGGTAGTAGACTGTGCCTGCTTTCCAAGGCCTTGCCTCACCAAGTATGGAAATTCTGTGATCAGGAGATTGTCCAACTTGTGAAAGATTTTTTGGTCACAGTAATCCATAATGAGCTCCCCAGTTTGACATCAAAATGCTTTTTTTAATATTCATCTAATTTCTGTTTAAAGTAAAGAGTTATATTTCTCTCTAAGGGAGAAAAATGGAGTTTGAGGAAATCTCAGTATAAGAGTTTCCTGCTTTGATTTCTCCTATTCCCATCTCCACCACCAGCCACCTGCATGCTGTTCTCTGGGCACAAGCTGCCAGCAGGAGGAAGTAGCCTGCCCCATTAGAGCCTTGCTGGTCCATGCCTTTCCACCCAATTTTCCTCACACAACAGGCATCTAGAAAGTAGGATGAAAAGATAACAAACCTAAAGCTTTGCTTCTCAAACTTAGCTTTCTTCTACTCAGGGCCAACTGACAGGGAAGGAGCTGCCAGTGAATGTGGGCACTTTCTGTTGCCCATACCATCAAGTAATATTATCAGTCACCCACCCATGTTGGGATGAGTGACTCTCTTTAGGAGTCTCTTTGGGATGAGCATCTCTTTTGGCTTCTTTGAAGCACAGGGTGGGACAAAGAAGTCCTTTCCTCAACTTCCATAAGATTTTGGCCCCATTCCACCTGATCCCTCTTTAGGTACTCACTACAGAAATTTTGAATTAATTTTTGTAGTGCTGGACATTTTGTAACTAATATAGGACCAACTTTAGCATGAGAGGGTAATTAACAACTTCTCCAGGAAGAATACCAACCCAATCTGTGTTCCTGATGTTTCTGCATTTTTCCAATAGGGAACTATGTAACCTCCCACCTAACGGAGTCAAATTTTTACATCTGGCCATCTGAGCCATAACATCTCTCTGGGGATGGCAATTAACTCTTTAAAAATCCTTCTTCAGTATTTTTTGCCTACACAAAACAGTTTCTCCCCTGTCCCTCCTTGTTAGCTCACTTCAGTACTGAAGTTTACGGGATAATCACTAACCTACTTGCCTTTTGGTAGTTTGGCATCTCTGTGGTACAAATGATGCTATTCCATTGAATAATACAGATTTCCTAAAGAGGAATTTAAGGACATATATAACATCTGCATTTAGTCAGAGTAGATAGCAAAAATGTGTCCCACAGTGATAAAATGTATTATATATAAGAACCTAGGATGAGAACAATGACCACAAGAAAGCACAAAAAGCAGGTAATTATAGTTTGTTTTATTGCGATGCTATAGACTATAGTGTGGCTCTAAAATTACATTGTTGAAAGCCAGTCATGAGCTCAGTCCATCTGTTCTTTTCCTTTTTCTAGAATGTTCTCCTGCCTCTGCACCAGTCCAACTCTTTGAACTTCGGCCAATATTTATTAGGCACCCACTGTTTGCAGATTGCTATGCTTAGGTCTGAGAGATTTACTGAGAATGATAATATACTGTTCCTACCTTCAAGGAATTCACAGACTAGTAGGGCAGCATGGTATACACCCAATTATAATACAAAATTGTGCCTTACAATAATTGATCATATTTTACTTCACAATTTATAAAGTATTTAATTCCCAGCTCAGAGATAGGTGGCATAAATATTATTATCCTCATTTTACATACGAGGAAATTGAAGTTTATAGAAGTAAAGTGTCAGAGCCAGGCCCAAGTCCAGTACTCTTTCTACTCCATCATGCTACTGTTCTTGATAAGTGCCTGAGAGAGATACAAAACAACTGCCTGTCAGGGGAAGGGTCGTGAAACCATTTATAAAAAGAAAAGATGACATTCAAACTCAGCTGTAAAGGAAAAGTAGAGTTTCAGTAGATGAGAAAGGGCATTATGGGCTAACAAGCACTGTGAATAGAGACCAGGTTGGAAAAGTGTTGCACAAAGAAAGGAGTAACTCAGAGATAAACTAGAAAGATTGGGAGGTGCCAAACAATAGAAAACTACTTTATTTGATAGGCACTTGGGAAGCTATTGGTGAATTTTGAACCAAGAAGATCAGATCTTGAAGTAGAAGGGAATAAAGGAGGAAAAACTACTTAGGGGAAGATATTGCAATAGTCTAGATAGATTGTAGGGGCAGCTAGGTGGCACAGTGGGTAGAGTGCCAGGTCTGGAGCAGGAAAACTTATCTTCCTGAATTCAAATCCAGCCTCAGACACTTACTAGCTGTGTGACCCTGGACAAGTCATTTTACTTTGCCTCAGTTTCCTCATCTGATAGATGAGCTGCAGAAGGAAACGGCAGACCACTCCAATATCTTTGCCAAGAAAACCCCAAATGAGGTCTTGAAGAGTTGGACACAACTAAAAAATGACTGAACAACAACAAAATATGGAATACAGCAAGGTTCTGTACGCGGACCACGGTAGTGGAAAATAGGAAGAATATTTACTATTGCCTTCTTGTTCCTTGCATTGCATTTGGGTAGAATAAAGTGCTGTCCTTCATGTGTGTAGATGATGCTACTACCCATGTACTTCAGCCTATTTTTCTAATGAAATCACCTTAATCTAGTCTCCTTCAATTTCATTTATGGCCAGTGGCACACATTATGAACAACCGACTTTAAGTATAGTCTTCTGTGTTGAAGAATAAATTGTATTGACCCATGTCAGATCTGAATTATTGCTTTTATGAGTATACTTTACTAATTGCATGTTGGTTGGGGATTGAAACTCAATTTAAAAGATTGTTTTTTTGTTTTTATTACAGAAGTACACCATAAGTATGGATTTTGTCAGAAGATTTGAGCGACAATGTGGATCACAGGCCAGTGTAAAAAGATTAAGATCACATCCTGCCTACCACAGTTTCAATAACAAGTGGAACTTACCTGTTTATTTTCAAATAAGGTCAGTAGTTAAATCCCCCCCCCTTATTTATTTTGAATTTAGATGTTAATCAGGAATCTTGTCTTTAATCAGAGCTGCCTTTATTTGTGGTTATCACTTTTCTCCTTTTAGTGATAAAGTTTACAGTCTGTAAATGATATCATCACTGCCAGAATACTAGATTACACATGAGATAACACATGTTTATCCTACCAGGCAAACACAACATGCATATGAATATCAGATACTTTGCTCGGGGCTAAAGAACAAATATAAAAATGAAACAAGTCCTGCCCTTAAGGAGCTTACATTTTTACTGGGAAGGAAAGACGTACACTGCAAATACATATATATGTAAAATAAATACAAAGTAATTTCAGGAGAGAACTAGAGTATTTAAGAAAGGAAGACCTTTTGGAGAAGGTTGCCCTTGAACTGAACTTTGAAATTAGGTAAGGATTCCAGGAGGCAGAAAGGAGGAGGGGGAGAAAATTTCAGGCACAGCCTGTGCAAAGATACAGAAGCAAGATATGGAATTTCATATAGGAAAAACATCTTACAGGTCAGTTTAGCTGGATTGTTGTGGGGCTGAGAAGGAGTAAGGTGGTATCAGTCTGAAAATATAGGTTGATGCCAGATTTCAAAGAATGCTTACCACCAAACAGAAATGTGTGTTTTATCCTTTAGGCAAATCAGATTCCTGTGAAGCTTCTCAAGCCAGGGAATGATGTGGTCAGACCTATGGAAAAGTGTTGCACAAAGAAAGGAGTAACTCAGAGATATACTAGAAAGATTGGGAGGTGCCAAACAATAGAAAGCTACTTTATTTGATAGTCACTTGGGAAGCTGTTGGTGAATTTTGAACCAAGAAGATCAGATCTTGAAGTAGAAGGGAATAAAGGAGGAAAAACTACTTAGGGGAAGATATTGCAATAGTCTAGATAGATTGTAGGGGCAGCTAGGTGGCTGTGTGTTTTATCTGATATCAGTTTGATAGCTGTGTGGAAGGTGGATTAGAGAAGAGTGAGAACCGGATGCAGGAAAACCAATTAGGAAACTCATGCAATAGTCCCAGCAAGAAGAGGTGATGAAGGCATGAGTCAGATGCAAGAGATGCCATGTTATTTACCAAGCTTTGGCATTTGATTGGTTTGGGAGTTGAAGAAGAGTGAAACGTTGAAAATGAATCTGAGATAGTAAACATAGTTGACTGAAAGATTAGAAACAGTCTCAACAGAAACAGGTAAGTTAGGAACAGTAGGTTTAGAGAGGGAAGATAATAAATTTTGAGCTGCTATTTTGTCTCAATTTTCACTCTATCCTAGATGAAGATCATAGAATCATAGATCTAGAACTTGAAGGGACCTTAGAGGCCATAGATTCTAACTCCTGCCCGCCCCCGCCCTCATTTTACAAATGAAGAAACAGACACAGAAGGAGGTTGAGTGACATTCCCAGGGTCACAGAGTAAATGTCTGAGGAAGGATTTGAACCTAGGGCTGTCTGACTCCCATGTTCACTGCCCTGTTCATTATGCAATGCTGAGATAACTGTTTCTTTCCTATCTTACAGGGATAATGAAAAGATAAATAATGTAGAATGCACAAAGTGCTACCAGACATTTAAAACAGCATATTTCATTTATATTTTTAATTTCTATTTTAAATATAAGATATCAAGTAGAAGGGAACAGCTAGGTGGCACAGTGGATAGAGCACCAAGCTTAGAGTCAGAAAGACTCATCTCTGTGAGTTCAAATATAGCCTCAGACACTCTCTAGCTTTGTGACCCTGGACACATCACTTAAACCTGTTTGCCGCAGTTTACTCATCTGTAAAATTAACTAGAAAAGGACATGGCAAACCACTCTAGTATCTTTGCCAAGAAAACCCCAAATGGAGTCATGAAGAGTTGGACATGACTGAAAAACAACTCAGCAAAAAATCCATTAAAAGATTCAAGCTATTTACTTTTACTGAATTTGATTTCACACTGTAACTTATTACTTCAATGCAAATGAAACTAATTTTGAGAAATTTTGAAGTTTTATTCTGTTCTTCTGCCTGCTTTTCTAACAGGTCTGGAATATAAGACAGTGCATTGGGCAATGAGATATTTTTAGTGTAGCTGGGGTTATGAAACAACTCTAAAGATGTTTGAAATCTGGAAAATTAGGTAAAATCTTACTCATAATATTGAATAAATAGATATTAAGGAAGCATTTACTTGACTTTAGAATCAGAATCTTAGAATTGAAATAGATCTAAGAGGTCATCTAGTCTAGTCTCTTATCAATGATAATAGTACTCTCTGTACTGACCCATTAGGCCTATTTCTTCCTTATTGCTGTTCCTGTTCCAAACATTAAAAAGCCCTATTTTGAATCTTTAGCATTTTTTCCTAAGTCGAATGTCGTTCTAGATAATGCTCTTTATTGTCCAGTTGGCCAGTATTTTAAAGCCCTACTTTTAATTTTGATAATTTAATTATCTTGCTTTCCTTTTTCATCTGTTCTACAAACCAGTGGCACTGAACCACTTTACTAATATAATGGTACTCTTTTTAATAAAAGGGAGAAATTTGGGATGAAAAGACTAATTTATAAGTGCCATTGGAAAAATTATAAATATCATTAGGTAGTAATAATAGTAATTAAGATACACCTAGAAAATTATGTAATTAGATAATTATAGTTTTCATCACATGGTAAAGTTTAACTAATACTTTAGTAGAAATACTTTGAGAATTTTATCTTTTTTAAAGGGCTTTGATATTTTCATTATCTGTGTTAGTATCCTTCTGCCAGGTAGAGAAGAAAAAAAAAATCACAGAAAGAGGAATATGTTAGCAATGAGGAAACTTGCATTATAATTGCCTGTCATGATTGCAAATGTAATTTTATTCTAGATAATTGAATCCCATTTATTAGGGTGAAATGTGTCTTATCAGACACAGAAGTATGTCTTCCCCATTAAGTTGGCCCAGAATGTACGTTTGTCTTTCAGTGAGAGGTCAAGGAGTTATTCATTTGTTTTAAAAATTAATGTATTGAATTGGAAACAGTTGTATCATATGAAAATTGTATGAGGTGAATTTAGGGCACATTGTCCTTTTATTTCATGGGCAAATTTTTAAATATATTAAAGGAATATTCCGTAATATTATGGTGTTGTAAAAGAGAAACAGCAGCCAATCAGACTAAATGCATTCCCTGTCATTTCTGTTTCTGTTATGTTCATTTTCCATTCCTTTCCCTGCACAGCCCCAACCCTAAATCATTCCTTCATAAACCATTTCTTCAAAGCCCTTTCTTCTTATAATAACCTTTCTAAGCCTTGCCTGTTTTAGGCTAGGTAAGGCTCTTTTCAACCCTGGAATATCGAGGATGTGTGCCAGGCTGGGTCAATCTCAATGTGATGTCCTGGCTTCTCTCAGAGCTATTATTGAAACTCTGAATTATTGTTGAACAACAGCACTTTCCTCCAAAAGGCTTTTGCTTTCCCCAAATTCCTGGCTTAATTAAACATTACCTGCACAGCTAAAAATAGTTGGTGGATTTTTCCACTTACCACTATTTATTCAAAATTCACAAAAATTCTTTTTTTGTTACATTTTTCAACACAGTTGTTTATCCATTTAAAATAAATTTCAGGTAGAATGTTGTGGCACATTGCTATTGATTTTTATCATGTTGGATTGTTTATTAATGAAGAGTGACAAAAAGTTGTGCAAACACATAGTCACTGTGCCATATGATATGCATCAGAGTCATTTAAAGTAAACAAAAATTGAAGGCATTTTGTTGAAATTTTTTTGTGTGGAAATATTGATGCCAGTGTTGCACATTTTATGTTGTTGTTTTTTTTCTCCACCCTAAGTGTTCTTTGCAGTTAAATTAGAGGTGTATACTGTCTTTGTATGGTGTCCCTTTCCTCTTAGGATTACTTGAATTAAAATTTAATATCTCTTTCCACCTGGAAATATGATCCAGCAGTCTGATAAGGTAGCCAGAAAAGCTAATGCAATTTGGGGCTTCATTGAGAGGTGTATAATGTGTGTGTGTATAGAGAGAGAAAGAGACAGAGAGAGGGAAGGAGGGAGGGAGGTGGAGCACTAGAGCAAGCATACTTTCATGAATAAGAAGGTGGTGGTCCCTCTTTACACTAGTCATACTCCATCTAGATTATTGTAGTCAGTTTGCACAATTTAAGATTGACGTTAGATAAAGCTAAAGAGTATCCAGAGGAGGCCAACTGCATGGTTAAGGGCCTTGAGTCTGTATCATTAGAAGTGGTTGAAGGAACTGGGAATGTTAAACCTCAAGAAAAGAAGACTCCAGGGAATATGATAGTTATCTTCAAGTATTTGAAGGCCCATCTGGAGGCAGATCAGCTTTGGTGTCTGAAAAAACTTCCCAACAATTAGAGCTGACCAAAATTGTAATAGGCTACCTTGAAAGGTGAGGAAAGTTCTCCATTCCCTAACCCTGAGATGTCTTCTGATAGAGGTTGGATGACTACATCTCAGATGTTTTAGTCGTGATTCTCTCAATTATGAACTGGACTTAGATGGCTGCCAAAGTCCATTCCAGCTCTAAAATTGTGTGATTCTGGTTGCCTTCACTCAGATTAAATTCTAGGACCTTAAGCTTCTGTTTTAGGAGAAAATAAGACAACTTTGTCCCTTTTCCTTAAACTGGTACTATTGAGCACCTGCTGTTTTCAAAGTAATTAATTAAATTGCTTGAGGTCTTAGAGTACAAGTTAATAGTTCATTGCTTGCCTTCAGGGAGTTTACATTTCTTTGGAGTAGATAAAATACACATAAAACAAGCTTTAGCAACTATGGTAATATGATTAATAATAAGAATATAATCCAAAGACCACAATAAAAGAGTTATTTTAAATACTAGTGTGTTCAAAGAAACTATTTTAACACTCTCAGTATGAGATTTTTGATGTATTTGTTTTAAACTAATTTTTAAACTGTATTAAGTACTAATCCCTTAGGTTCTGCCAATCTTCCCTTCCCTAACTTTCCCCCAAGTAGCCCTTGACTTAAAATGTTGAATAGCCCTCCAGCAGGGAGGTTCTGCTCTCCCTCTACATCAGTTTTCAGATGATCAGCTGTGAATAGGATTAAGCTGGGAGCCGGGTTTCTGTTTCTGGCTCGGCTACTGATCGTGTGGCCTGAATAGGTCACTCCACAGTCCTGAGCATCAGCTTCCTCACCAGTAAGATGATGGGATGGAGCTGGGTCTATGAGGCCCCTTTTAACTCTCACATTCTAGGGTCAGGGAGGACAAGAGAAATTCGACTGTTTTTGGCACTACAGATAGATACAGTAGTGAACTGAAAGAATAAAACCTACCAATTTGGATGGAATAATTGGTATGTTAAGTCCCATATGAAGCTTATTTTTCATCTTCATGGAGCTCCATGACCATATAGATACAGTATATGTAATTTAAAGATTAATATGTTTTAATTGCATATTATGACTATGTTATTCTTGTTCTTCATATCAGATTTAGAGAAATAGCAGGAGCCTTAGAAGCAGCACTTATAGATGGGCTGGAAGAAGCTCCAGGTAACTTGCTGATAATATGTAATTGACAAAATGTGGCTGAATGTTAATTGTTAGTTAAGATAAACAAGTCCTCTAGATCTTAATGTCCTTATAATATTTTAAGAGCTGGATACTTAAGACATTCAGGTATTTAAAAAAAAAAATCTGTAGTACTTTAAAAAAAAAACAAAAAACATTGAACTGGCAATGTAGAAGCCAGAAGGGTCCATTTCATTGGTGCTTGTTCATATAGGAGTATTGAAATGATTATCATCTTTAAGTCTAACAGAATTTGTATTCTGAATTTACCACATAAAAATGAGACACCTTAAAGAGTGTGTAAATGTCCATTTTTCATAGAAAAATTATTGGACCATCAGAACTAAGCATGCATGTCAATCAGTCCTCTGTATTGGTCTCTGTCTTCTGGTACAGAAAGAGCCCTTGACTGGTATTCTAAACATGAAACTAATATAGGGTCAGAATAGATATTTTCTTCCCTCAGAAATTGACTGGACCATAGTTGCTCTGCTGGGTTCCCATAGCCAACATGTACCCATTAAAATATTTTAGCACAACTCTGTGACCCCTTATTTGTATATATTATAATCACTTATCAGTGAAGATGTTTTGATTTTACCTCAGAACCACCATATTATTTATTCTCTGAACATTTCTATAGAGTTTCCTTGTGAGAAAACAAAGAAACAAGAAACCATGAGTTCCATTTCTTTGTAACAATACCAGTTTCTGTTTAAGCACAATAACAATTTCAGTGCTAAGGTGAAAAATTAGTGGCAAGCTATTGCTCAGGCCAGAAATGAGGTATTATTTAGCATAGGTTATACACCTAGATGTGCAAGGAACCTCAGAGAACACCTAGTCAGGTAGCATTTAATTTCCATAGCATGAATATGGAGTATGTTAAGGTAAGAGTAAAAGAAATAATTGCAAAGAGGAAATAGAAGTCCCTAAACTTTATTTGATTGATTTGGTGCATACCTTCTTATACCATTATCCTCCACCCCCCCCACCCCCCAAAATTCATTTTTCAATGTTCTAAGTGATTTTAGTGACTGTCAAAATATTCAGTAGGTAGCATTTAAAGAAGGGGGACATTTGGTCATCAACAAACTGGCAAAGACTTTGATTTAATAAATTGCTGTCTGAATATAATGTATTTATTTCCTTTTGGTTGTTTCATTTAGTCAGTAGAGAACTGTGATGAGAAAGACATCTCTAATAGAAGAATTGTCTGCGTTATTAGCTTAGGATCATCTTAATAGTACTGGCAGACTATATAACTATCCATATAACTTGGGAATAAACTGAGTTTCTTCACAGTAATCAAGTAATTTAAAATACCACTTTTTTGGTTCTTAAATAGCATGGAATGAAAAGATTAGTTTGTTACATAAGACTTACAAAAAGTTTATAGATCATAATTGACTTAAGGTGACTGGGATCCCTTAAATGTATGTTTTTTCCCCCCTAGCTGGGAGCTCATTTTGCCTTTTGGCCTCTCATATGGCATGGGTCAGTCTTATGAAGTGTTGGTCAGATCAGATGTTTTTACCATTGCTAGCACACCGTCTGTGGAAACTCACTTTACAGATTTTAGCACGGTACTCCATGTTTGTTAACGAGGTAAGGGCTGGGTGTTTAAGTGTTAATCATCAATGCTGATAAGATCAAAGATAAATATAAGTTAAATATTGTGATGAGATTTAAGCTTGTCTTAAAACTGTTCTTCAAAAAGTTCAAGAGGGCAGATTTCTGTTTTGAAAAGTTACTATTTTTAAAAAACTGTAATGGGCTACCACTTACTTGCTCAAGGCTATACCAGGCCCTTAGTTCTCTATTTAAGTATTGTTTTAAGATTCATGCACTGTCACATTTTCACTGTTTCACGGTTCTTGAAAATCATCATCTACTGAAAGGTTCTTTTTCATTCATAATTTCAAAATTATATAGTTGGATATATTATCTTTTGATACTTTCTTAGTATTATTCTCGAATTAGAAAAAGATGCTCCTTTTATTAAAACTATTTGAGATGAAAATAAATAAAAATAGTTGGTTTCTTTTCCTGTTTTTGTAAAATGTACTAAATTTATTCTTATTTCAAAAAAATAATATCTTTATTAAGTAGTAACATGTTCTGTAATGGTGCATTAGGCTCTGTTAAGTATTCATTCTTCAAATATTAGTGTATTCCTACTCTGTGCTAGGTACTGTGGAAGGTAGAAGCATGAGTGAGATGCAGTTCTTGCCTTAATGGAACCTGGAATGTGTACCTTAAAGTTAGATCCTTTAGCTCAGGCAGAGCTTAAATTCAAAAGAAAGAAAAATGAAAGAAAAGAAAACATAGGAGACTATGTATATCTATATTCATTTTTTTTCCTTAAATGAGTGAAGAACCTGGAAGCCAGCTGGACTAGGATAGGATCCTGTAGAGTCTAGGGTGGTCACCTTCTATGAAAACCCAGGAACTTCTTACATGTCTCGAAAGTCTTAGTGATTTTAATTTTAACCATTATGCTTTCTATGTCCCCGAAATATAGAGGACTGTAGTGCCGCAAAACTTAGTTGAATTTTACCCTCGTTGACTCTAGAATGTTAGAGCTAAAAGGATCCTAATAGATCACTTTCATGCCATCATCTTACCGGCGAGGAAGCTGAGGCTCAGAAATGTCAAGTAAATTGCTCAGGTCTCATTGATAATCAGTAGCAGAGCCAAAAATAAAATCCAGATCTTTTGGCTCCTACCTTAATGCTCTTACTCATTATTTGCTCTTGCCTAACCCTCTTCTCTGTCTAAAACCACATAGAAGTGTTTGAGATTTCCTACATGACATCAGGGACAGAGGAATGATGAGATATGTTTGAAAGGATGTTATGCCTGATAAATCTCACCGATTCTTACTACCTTGAGTCCTCTGCTGCTTCTTCTCTTAGTACATCCCCCTGCTCTGAAAAGCAGATGACACTTTGTCTTGTTGCCATTGTGCTGTTAACAGATTTCTTTTTTGTAACTGTAGCTGTGCAAAGAATACTGTGGTGTTCTTGTTTCTGTTTGTTTCAAGACAGTTTGAGGTTGTTTTTTTTTTTTAATTAGTTCTGAACCTTACTTGATTTCATAGAACTATGTTATGGATCAAAAGTTAGATGCTTGAACGTTGAGGTGGAGAGGGGACCTCTGTAATTTGTTATATGGTTTCAGATTGATCTAAGATTGATCAAGGTGGTGAACAGGAAAATACGAAGATGTTTCTTTCTTGCTAATCTAAAATTGGTTACAAAAGTGAAAAAATAAGTTACAGGGGCTACCTGTCATCATGTGATGCTTGCCCAGCCTATCAGTAGATGTTTACTGAGTACCCATTATGTATCCTTGCATAAGGCTAAGCATAATTTAACATGTTCAACAAGTCATTTTATGGCAGTTAAGAGTGTTTGTCCTGAATGGAATTTTAATCATTAAATTATTTTTCAGTTATTACTCAGGCCTCTCTCCAATGAAAGTGCCAAGGATAATAAAAAATCCTCCATAACTAGTAACAAGGAGTCTTCCTCCATTACCCAAGGAACCAATGAGGACCAAGGAAATGGTGTTTCTGAAACACAAGCAGTAGCTTTCATTTCCAATACGCAGCTTGTATATATGGTTGCAGATCTTGACAAACTTCAGGAACAAGTAGGCATGCATTCCAGTGTTGTTTTTAAATGTCAATATTAATCAATTTGCGTTATAATAGTCACTGTTAAGTTTTGCACAACTGGGCGTGATGGGGCTTATAATATAGAGGTAGAAGGGGTTTGGAGAGATTTGGTTTTTCCTGACCTGCCTGGATGAAAGTCAAAACTATGCAGGACAGATAATAGTTATCCTCTTCTTGAGTAACTCACATTTCTTAATTATTACCAAAAATCATGCGTCTTTCTATGTGTTTGTTTTTGATAGTATATAAAGTGAAGTTTTGAAATATGTATTTACTAGATTCCCACTTCATTTTCATGCTTACTTTATCATAGCAGCTTAATACTAATCTTCTATGGGCATACTCTTTGTGTGTGGTGAATTTTTATTTTGGTTACTTAAGGAAATATTTGCTGGTAACATTTAGTCATCAGCTAAGCTTTATTAACTGTTCAGATCTTAATAGTTTGTATTTTTTTTCCTTTGTGGCATTCATATAACTGCCACAGTTTTGCTTTCATTGTTAAAAAGAGTGTATGTGGTGTGCATGTTCATTAAGCCCTCTGATATACAATTTTATTCTCTGCCCTCTCCCCTCCCACCCAGAAACATAATGTTTTGTGGTATATGAGTGAATAAGATTGTGTTATATGTTAAGAGGATCACAGAATAAAAAAATATTGTTTCCTCTTTTCAAATTCCCATATAACAACCACTAATTACACTTTTTACTACATTTACTGTTAAATACACTTATAAGGAAAACATTAAGAATGTTATTTTCCTCTGATCAAGATTATTAGACATGCCAATTGTAGGTTTATAATATATTAATAATAGTGTAATCATTGTGGAGCTAAAAAATGCACATATTTTTAGAAAGCAGCAGAATGAATACATTATTTATTTGTTTCAGCTTCCAGAACTCTTGGAAATAATCAAGCCCAAACTTGAAGTAATTGGTTTCAAGAACTTTTCCTCTATCTCAGGTAAAAATAAGTCTACTACCTCTTAACAATTCTTTAACCAGTAAATATTTTAAAATGAACTTATGAAAACATAATACTATGTGAACATTTATATTTTTCTCTTCAACTTTTGAAGTAAGTCCTTAACATCTCAAATGCAATATTTTGTTTATTTTGATATCCCATTTAATTCTTTTAATAAAAGTTCTTGTTTTAACTCTGATTTAGAGATTTAGGCTCTTGTGGATATTATAACAGGGTATATAGTATTTAAAATAAAACTTACATTTTATCTTGGAGAGAGGTTTAACTTGAATATTTATACCTCAACAGCAGCCCTTGAGGATTCTCAAATCTCTTTATCCTCCTGCATGCCTTCCCTGAGTAACAGGATCATCCAAGACTTGAGTGAGTCCTGCTTCAGTTTTCTGAAAAGTGCCCTAGAAGTTCCTAGACTTTACCGAAGAACCAATAAGGTCAGTCTCATTAAACAAAAACTATTTTATTTTTCAAAGATATAGCAATTAAGTAATATAACACAGAACCCCAAAGTAGTCCAGTTTGGTTGGAATAGAGTATGTGAGTGGGGAATCATATGAAAAAAGACTGAGAGAGTAGGTTGTCACCAGATTGTTGAAGGCCTCGAATGCCTGGAACATGTAGGTTTATTCAGCAGACAACTGAGACCCACTGATAGTTTTTTGAGTCTACCTATTTGATCAGAGATGTGCATCAGGAAGATTACTCATGTGAGAATGTGAAAATTGGTAAGAAAAGGATAGATTAGAGGCAAGATGATTAGTTAGGGTATAGCTTGGCTTATTAAAATTATAAAATGTGAGAGCTTGAAGGCCCTTTAAAGATTAACTATCTAAATCCATTTTTTCATAGATGACTAAACTGCAATTCAGAAAGAATGACCTTGTCCAGGGTCACAGAGAGAATAGCAGAGCTAAGAGCTAAGTCATCTGACTCCAGGTCCCACTGTGATTGTTGCAGTGGAAGCAAGAAAAGAAAAACTATATCAGAAATCTATTGTAGAGGTAAAAGTAATAGTACATGGCAACTAATGGGATAAAAGTGGTGAGAAAAAGAGAGAAGTCAGAGATGATCCAGGGTTTCCATTCTGAGTGACAGAATAAATGTTGCTACCATGAGTAGAAATAGAGAAACTAAGGTGAGGAATAGGTTTGGGAGTAAGATTATGAGTTCAGTTTTAGTCATATAGAGTTTGAAATGCCGTTAATTATGCCCAACAGACAGCTGGAAGTATGAGACTAAAAAGATTAGAGGTAGACATCTGGATTTAAGAGTTATCCACATAGATAATCATTGATGATAAAGGGATATCACTTTAGCATTGACAGATGAAGTCATGGAAGAGAATGAGGTTACCATGAGAAGAAAGAAGCAAAAATAGACTTGAGGGCCACCCACATTTAAAAAGGAAGGAGCATGATGAGCCAGCAAAGGAGAACAAAATGGAGTGGTCAGAGTTAAGTAGGAGAGACCCAGAAGCCAAAGGAGAGGATATCAAGAAGGAGGTAACCAGAAGCATCAGATGCTACAGAGAGGTGAAGAAAGCTAAGGAAAGAAAAAACAAGTTAAGTAATAAGGTCATCAGTGACTTTGAAAAGAATGTTTTCAGTAGAGTTGTGGGGATCAAAACCACATTGAGAAGTGAGTTGAAGGGGTTATAAGTAAGTGAAGAGTTTGGCAGTGAAGGAGAGGAAAGAGATAGGACGATAGATTGAAGTCTTTCTCAGTGGTAAAATCACAGATTTTTGAATATTGTTGGCTTTTTTTCCTGACCTGACAATCGTGCTCTGGCGTGACCCTGTTAGAGGCAATAGAACCCTACATTTGAAGTCAAAAGAAATGAGTCAGTCTAAATGTGTCTCTTAATAGTCAGTGACTGATTAGACAAGTTACTAAACTTCCTGATCCTTAGTTTGCCTATATTTAAAATGGGATGCTGGGGCAGCTTGGTGGCACAGTGGATAGAGCACTGGGCCTGAAGTCAGGAGGACCTGAGTTCAAATCCGGCCTCAGACCAAGCACTTGACACTTACTAGCTGTGAGACCCTGGGCAAGTCACTTAACCCCAATTGCCAAAAAAAAAAAAAAAAAAAAATTTTTTTTAAATGAGATGCTAATACTTATATTGCCTATTTTACAAGATGGTTATAAGGAAAGTACTTTCTAAACTGTTATCATGTGAACTACTACAATTATTTAATGAGTTAAGAATCAGAAAAGATGAATAACCTTACCTTCTTTTCAAGGAATATTACAAGGTTTTAAAAAGTTGAAAAACTGCACAAGATTCCCTTTTTTCCTTCACATTTGTTTGAAAAAGACAATTGTAGTTTTCCATTCTATGCAAACTGATTTAGAGAATTTTTTGTCACTGTTAGTACCTGTTTGACTTATTGTTTTCTCCTCATCCTACATTATTCTCACTATCCTTCTTCTAGAGTATCCAAGAAATCTGTTTTTTTTCCTCTCAATTCTTTTTTCCTTTGGTATAGTTAATTTTTACTTCCTTTGCTATTAACAGATCGTCAGGAAATGTTAAGTATACTTATTCTGAATCCCTTTGGAGTTGTTATAAAAATCAGTTTCTTATTTAGCAAGCCTGTTATTTGGTCAGCCTTGTGGGTACAAGGATTCTACGATTTCTTGTTATCTCTTACAGTTGTTCTGTACAGAGTAGGGATGATAGAAGGGCTCTTGGCTCCTCTGGCTAGAGGTTTATAACCAGTGCCTATACTTCATCTTTTTTTTCCTTACATCTCAGATACAAAGAAACACTGTGAGCACTGTGCTAAAGTGCTCAGTTTTATCGTTCAGAATGCTGCATTTTACCCCTTCTATTCTCATTTGCAGTAACCATTTGGAAATTGGGGAAGGGAGGAGCTATTTTTTTGGAATGATTGCTTTCCATTTTTCATATCCTTCACAGCCCAATTATTCCTTGCCATTCAGCAGCTTATTGTATAGCTATGTGTCTTACTTTAAAACATGCCGTGCCTTTCTCCAAATGAAGGTCCACCTGCAACATGAATTTGACATTAAGATTTTTGAATGAGTTGTGATTCTCTTCCATTTTTCTTTCTACCCCAATTTTCCCATCCCCACCCCTGTGCCAACACTATTACAGGAGGCCCCGACCAAAGCTTCCCCTTACGTGGACAGTGCTCTGAAGCCATTCTACCAGCTTCAGAGTGAGCACAAGGAGAAACTCAAGCAGTCAATAGTTCATCAGTGGTTAGAAGGTGCTCTTTCAGAAAGTACTCACAAGTAAGTAATATGACAGTAGAAATATATGAAATACTCTGTTTCAAAAAAAAGTCCCAAGCCAGAGACAAATTAGAAAATCAAGTTCATATAAAGGTAAAATAGCCGAAAAAGTCAGAGCATTTGTTCTTTTGATGTTTCAAATATGTGCCTTTTGATTTGTAACACAGACTCCATTCCTCCCCATCACCCCAGATTCTTCAGCTCTCGTATCTTTAGATAACAGCCAAGTTCCTGGACCCCCTATAAAGAACAATTTCCCAGACATTTCCTCACCTACCCACTCCCCAAACCACTTCTTTCCTTTTGCATTGTGCATAGGCTGCATTGCCCTCCATTTTTCCACTGCTCACAACTCAGTTCTACCTAAGGCAGGCTCTTTCTTAAGATGTGTGTACATCCTTTAAAGCCCCCTTGCTTCCTCTTTTCTGACTCTTAACTAAGATCCTCAGAAAAATCTCTTCCCTTCTCATTTAGGCTCTCAAAGCCCTTCACAATTTGACCCCTTCCTACCTTTCCAGGCTTCTTCACCTCCTTTCACATGCTCTACAGTCATGTGACATTGGTCTTGTTGTTCCTTACACAGCAAGCTCCATCTCCTGACTCCTTGCCTTTTTCTTGCCTGTCCCCCATGCTTAGAATGCTCTTTGTTTTCTTTTGACCTCGGCCTCCTGGCTTCCTTCATGACTCTACTCAAATCTCACCCTCTACATGAGGCCTTTCCTATCTCCCCCACTGCTTGTACCTTCCCTTTGAGATTGCTTTCCCTTTACACTATATATATATCTTGTACATATAATTTTTTGCATGATGTCTCTTACATTAAAATATAAGTTCCTTAAAGGTGGGGACTGTGTTTATCACCTTTCTTTGTATCCCTCCTGCTTAGCACAGTACCTGGCACATCATAAGAACTGAATAAAAATACTTGTTGAGTGACTAGCTGACTTCTTCTTCCTTCTCTCTTCCCTCTTCTTTTCTTCCTCTCCCTTTTTTTTTTCCTCCCTCACCCTTCTTTCTCTCTGCCCCATCTTCCATCTTTCCTTTCTATCCTTCTTCTTGTCCTCTACTTTCTTTGCCTTTTCCATTCTACTTGAGTCAAAATATGACCCAATCATGAAAATAGTAATAGTGACACATATGTGTCAGTTAATCAGTAAGCATTTATTAAGCATCTCCTCTATGCCAAGAAAATATTTCAAGGTTAAACATAAAAAAGAAACAGTAGCATTAGTTTCCAAGGCTCTTGAAAAGAACTGTAAAGTTTTCTGCACAGTTCATACAAGTGTCTCTCTATCTTCATCCTTCTCTTTATTTTTTTAAAGCATCACAATTCGTAAAATAAAATTTAAAAATATCCTTGTTCAGGCTTACTGTTTCATTATTAGTATTGAAATTTTTTAGGGTTCACCTGCTTTTCACTGCCAGTCTACAGGCTTGGCTTAAACAGACCTCCATTTATATAGTATTCCAAGTTCCAAATAACCTTCTTACAGATCACCTTTGGAAACTGCCTATTTATAAGTTGGCAAGTACCTGTACTTAGAGCTGAATGATTGGAGATGAATAAGTTTTATTGAAAATGTTGTCATTTAGTAAAATGAATTTTAATCATATTTGTCTGGGTATGATTGATTTTTCCCATCCCATCTGGCTCTGAATTATTTGACTTGGTCAGACCCCAAGTGGCCTCTATAATAATATATAATAATAACAGCCTTGCATCTGAACCTACTCTGAAACCATTCCTAGTTCTCAATAATCAGCAAACCCCATAACCTCTCAGAGCCTTAGTTTTCTCACCTGTGAAATGGAAATGATAATACTTAGACTACTTACCTCACAGGAGCATTATAAACAAAATGGTTTGCACATTTTAAAAGACTCTATGTAAATGTGAATAGTTGTTGATATTATTGTGGAGCATCCAAACAAATGCTGCAATACATTCTTATATTCTCTGACTTTGAAGGGGAGACGTAAGGTAGCTTTATACATTTGAGACCATCTTCTTCTCTCAGCCTTAACACACATTAAACATCTACCAAGGATGTACATTTAATTGGAAGATTAGTTATTCTTTTTACAGTGTTTTCCCCCAGACCTTGTTTCGCATGTCACACTGTTGTGTTTGCCTCATGCACACATTTCTTAGACTTCTTTCTCATCCTCCAGTATGTTTGTCATTTTCTTTAGGTATTATGAAACTGTATCTGATGTTCTGAGTTCTGTGAAGAAGATGGAAGAGAGTTTGAAAAGACTAAAGCAAGCCAGAAAAACTGCCACACCCAACCCTGTTGGCAGTAATGGCGGCATGAGTGATGACAACAAGATCAGGCTGCAGCTGGCCTTGGATGTTGAGTCCTTAGGAGAACAGGTATTATATAAACTGCTTCCAATTCCTGTGTTTCTTAAACTGAGCCAGGAGTCCCTTAAAAGAGTTATTGTAGTTCATGTGGTCCAAAACACAGCACTCTGAACACCTAGCCACAAATCAGTGCAACCTCCTGACTTGAGAATTATACCTGAAGTGCTCACTGAGGTGGATGAGTATGTTACATGGAAGGAAGCAAGCAAGCATTCTGATCGGCTTAAGATGTCTTTTAAGGCCAAACTTTTAAATGGGATAGCCAAGAAATGCGGGGAGAGTGAGAAGGGATAGCGAAGAGATGGTAGTTCAGTAATTATAAGCAGAGAAATGCAGTTACTGACACTGGGAGTGGAGACAGGGAGAGAGGCATGTAGCAGAAGGCTGGGGTGGGGGGAATGTTTCAGTACAGCAAGTGTTAAGTGCTTAGTATGTCTCAGGCATTGTGTTAAGACAGGAATTAACAGGACCTTTCATTCTATTCAGGGAGCAACACATATACAGATAAGTAAATACAGATTATGCACGATAGAATTACTGGGGAGAGAGGAAGGATTCTGACAAGTGGGGCAATCAGAAAAGATGAAGGAACCAAGCATTTCAGGAGCCAGAGGTGAGGGTGACAGACCGTGAAAAGGATTCAAGGTGGGAGATAGAATATCATATATAAGAAATAGCAAGTGTTCCACTTTGGTTAGAATGGCTGAGGGGGTGTCATATGGAATCAGTCTATAACCATATTATGAAAGGCTTTAAATGTCAAACAGAAAAGTTTGTATTTTGTGCCTAGGGACATCTAAGTGGCACAATAGACAGAGCATTGTGCATACAGTCAGAAAGCCTCTAGTTCAAATCCAGCCTCAGACATTTACTAGCTGTGTAACCCTGGGCAAGTCACTTAACTCCCTTTGCCTCAGTTTCCTCATCTGTAATATGAGGACAGTAACAGCATCTACTTTGCAAGGTTATTGTAAGGATCAGGTAATATAATATTTGTTCAAACTGCTTAACAAAGTGTCTGGCACATAGCAGGTGCCATATAAATGCTTATTCCCTGTTACCCTTCCTAGAAGCAGTAGGGAGCTACTGAAGATTTTTGATGGGGCCAGTGATATTGTCAGTTCTGTGCTTTAGGAATATCAAATTAGCATCTGTGTGGATATTAAAGAGATAGAAGGGAAGCGGGCAGATCATTCAGGAGACTCTTGTCATAGTCCAGGTGTTTAGAGCCACTAGGTGGTCATGGAAATGTAGAGAAGGGGAGGTAGCATTAACAAGATCTAGAAATAGATTAGATAAGAGAGAAGTAAAATGAAGAGTTATAGACTATCCCAGGGTTGCTAACTCTAAGAATAACTAGAAGGATGAAACCTTCAACAGACAGAGGTAAGTGAGGAGGAGGAGGAGGACTAAGTTTAAGGGGAAAGATAACGAATTCTATATTTGACAAATTAACCATTTACAAAGTTAAAATATAATGTTTTAGCATTTAAGGTTAATCTAATTCCAGAGCAACTCAGGGTTCCAGATAGCTGAAGTTTTGCTATACGGTACTTAATCATAATTAAACGTAATCATTGAGTTCTTAATCATAGGTGTTGACCACATCTCTAACGTGAGGTAGAAAGAAAAGTGTTTATGTATGATTTACAAGGATATGCATGTAACTGTTTGTGCGTCCTGCAAAGTATGGCATACATATTGCTGCAAAGCTTTTACTCCAAACTAAAGGTGAATAGATTTTCGTCTTGATGTTTGATGCTGCAACTGACTGAGGAAATAGATGCTTCACATATAACATAAGGGTAGCCTTTACACGTAGGAACACTATATCTGAAAAGAAACTTTTAGTTTAAAAATACATTAAGGTGGATTCAAAAACATTTTCTCCTAAAACCTTACATTTGTCATTCCACTTTTAATTCAGTTCAACACATCAGCTTATTAAATGGTGGTTACTATGCCCAATTGTTTTTAGGTAAATTCTCAAGTTGCCAAGAAAGTAAAAGTTTAATGCATCCTCTTTTCAAAATCTTTCACTTTAGAATTTTTTGTTTCTGTGTTTCCCTTGGCATGAAAATGCTCCTTGCATAAAAGATGCAGAAAGAGACTTACTCTCCCAAGATTGGCCTCACTGATGGTGAGCTATACTTAAACACCTAGCACCAGTTGGTGTGACTGCTTAGAATATTAGGTATTTGACTCATCAGGTAAATAAAATGTTTTCATATAGATGTCCTTTGCTTTGAAGGTAGTGAGGATAGAAGAGAGAGTTGTTAACCAGGGCTTGAGAGAGCTATTTTTTCAGATTTATGAGAGGACGGAGGTTTCTTTTTTCCTCTTTTTTTTTTTAATTAATTTATTTTGAATTATCAACAATCACTTCCAGAAGCTTCTGAGCTTCAAATTTTTCTCCCTCTACCTCCTTACCTCTGTCCCCAAGACAGCGCAATCTGATATAGGCTATACATATACATTCTTCTTCAACATATTTTCACATTACTGATGTTGTAAGAATTAGAGCCAATAAGAGGAACCACCAGAAAGAGGAAACAGAACACAACAGAAGAAAAAAAATAGCAAATAGTCTTTTTTCCTCTTTTAACATAAAGAATTGAGAACATAATTATTTTTTTTTAACATTTTCAGATGCAAAAGATGGGCCTGCAAACAAGCAACATAAAAAGCTTTACAGCTCTTATAGAGCTTGTCGTAGCTGCCAAGGACCAGGCAATGGCAGAACAGCCATAAGCACTTTGGAATACCCCTGAAAAGGGAAACAGATTGTTGGGCCTCTCAGACCTGAAAGGTGGCACTGCTCTCTTACCAATCCCTTTGGAGCAATGAAGTGCTTCTGGATGCTTCTCCAGCAACAAATTGGTGCATCTCCTGTCTACATGGTTGGGGCTTATTTCACAAGCAAAAAAATCACACAAGTTTTTCTTCCATTATATGGAAGACAGTGGGGGGTTTTTTGTTTATTTGAAACTTTCTACTATAGGTTACAAAGCAAATTATTTTTATTGTAAATCTTAGTGTGGAAGAACTGATTTCTAAAATATGACTAAAGCAAATATATCTAAAAATCTATATGTATGTATGCAAAAAGTTGTCTTTCTGACACTACAGTTGGAAGAAAAAAGATGTTGCTGTGAAGATCTCACAGTTGATGATATGGAGAGTTCCTTACTCCACTTTCCTTGAAATTAAATGGCTGTAAATTATTGTGACTTTAAAAGAACAAACATTAAAATGGTGGTTCTCTGCTCTGGTGCTCATTATTCATGTGCTTCTGATAGGGCTGCACGTTATTCTGACATTGGTAAGAGTCAGTACCATTGGGCATGAACTTACTGTTATTTCCTAAAGAATTCCAAAGCCAGTTCTCTGTTCACCACTGCTCTTGTTTTCCTTAATACATTAAAAAGCTTGAGTATCAAGAATGTGAGAAATCAAAATAACCAAGATGCATTTTGGTAGAATGTTGTAGAAAGGCAGCAAAATTAGGCCAACCTAAAGGGGAGAAAAGGAAGGGAGAATGGTAAGGGGAAATCAATGACCAGGGTGTAGGGAGATAATGAAGGTATAGCACATTGGAGCTGAGCAGCTGACCCCCTCAGTTATGAACTATCATTTTAATAATAGTCTAATCCTAAAAGAGGAGGAGGGTAAAAGTGGGGGGTGGAGGTGGCAGAGGGTGTGCCACAGTAACTATATACCTACCATTCTTGATGAACCTACTCTCATACTTTCAAATCTTTGTTGTGCTTAACCCCTTTCCCGAGTCAGCAGGGATAGCTATGATATAATGACACTGATTTTTAGTGCAAGATTGCTTATCCCTTCTATAGATAATTTCCCTACTACAAAGGTATAGAGAAAGGAGATGTGCAATGAGTAGTACATGAGCCAGTGTGGCTGGATCATGAAGGAGAGTAGAATGAATGTGTCAATCTACTCTTCTGCTTTTCCATTAGTACAAATAATTGTTGATGATAGATGTGAAATGGAATTAAAAGCGCTGTATAAACAGGAACTGTGTCTTATTTAAACTTTATATTTTCCACCAGCATTTAGCCAAGTGGTTGGCATGTAGTAGTACATTAAGTAATTAATGTCTTTTGAATGCATGAATGGATTAATAAGCATTTATCAAGCCATGCACTAGTGACACAAAAACATAAGTGGAGACAATCCCTGCCCTCAAGAAGATTGCATTGTAATGGGGGAAACAACATATGTAGGGGAATGGTGGCGAGGGAGAGAGGTATTTTGGTCTGGAAAGTTAGGAGTGGTTTATGGAACCGTAGGAGAGTAGATTGACACACCTTTTCCAGTAGTTACAATATTGTTGAGTTATTAGAGGGGAGGTATGGAGTAAACAACTGAGACAGCAAAACAGCTGGCAGGAGGATAGTGGCCAAGTCAAGTGAACCAAGAGTAGAACAGCCAGCCTGCACTAGAAGGACGCACAGGAAGCTCTTACCAATCAGGACCTCAGGCCTCAGAATAGGAGTTGAAATCTGAGAAGATGCAGTCTTCCAGTGCATGGTCTCTGGTACAGGTAGCAGGACGGCTATCAAGATGGAAGAAAGTAAAGTAACTTAATTCTTCAGTCTTTTTAACAGGCAGTTAGTAAAGCTCTACAAAGTCAGGAATTGTGTTCTATACTTCTGTGTCTTACACATTGTTAGAAGGGACCAAAAGGATCATTTAAACCCTGGGTTCATAACCTTTTTTGTGTGTATCATGGAGTGCTTTGACAGTCAGGTGAAGCTTATGGACCCCTTTTCAGAATTAATGTTTTTAATGGTGTAAAATAAAATATGAGGGATTTCTAAGGAAACCAGTTATATCAGTTATATAGAGTTACCAAAATTTCAAAATAAGTTTACAGACCCCAGGTTAAGAACACCCAACATAATCCAAATCTCTCATTTTACAAATGAGGAAACTGAGGCCCAGAGAGGTTAAGTGACTTTTCCAATTGATCATTCAGCCACACAGAGGCAGAAACTGAGTTGCTTAAGTCTCAAGCCCATTGTTCTTGTCTCTATACCATATTGCCATCTAACATAGCTTCTAACTTAGTGCCTTGTACATAGTGGTGGCTTAATAAATGTTAAATAAAGAAGATCTGCATAGTGGATTTTGTTAGAGGCCATTCTTAAATAGACTTTAACCTCCAAGCTGTGAAAAATATTCATACTCTTTTTTTTCCAAAATGAGGAAACATTTATTTGTTTGTAGCATCATGGGCCTAAACTCTTGCCAGGTGCCTGGTCTGCTAAATAAAGTAAATATTGGTAAGCACAGTATCCCTAGGTTGTATTTTGTCATTTTTTAAAAATGCCACAGTATAATTTCTTTTGACAAAGTCAGTGTTGGACAATCTATATATTAGTGTCGTTATCCTTTGTATTCTAAGACAAGGTTAATAAATGATGGTGAATACTATCTAGATATTTAGGTATGAATGAAGGGTGATCAAGAGACCTTTGCTGTTGCAGTAGTGGAAAATGATTTACTTAAAGTTGTAGAGGCAGTACTAGAGCTTAGGTGTCTTGGACAAAGGTTTAGTCCTACCCTGACCAAGGTCCCAGTTACCAGATTTAACATAATAAATATAAGCTCTACATGGAGTATGACCTTGGTATTCCTCATACCCCACCATCTTGGAATATGACCACCTTTTGTAATTTCAGTATAGTCCATGGTGCCCAGACCTTTGGCCTGCGTTCTCTGCTACCACTACCATCTCCCAAATCTCCAGTTTAGAGAAGGAATACCACACCCAGTACCACCTTCCATCATCATAGGAAGGTAGAGGCTCCAACCAAATGTTACTTAGGCTAGCAAATATGCCTCTTCCCTTAATCCCAGTGATTCAGAGTCATCATCTCCCAGTGTGAAATCTTCTGTTGCCTCTCTGCATACTCATCCCTGTCCAGCCCAATCATAACACTCCCCATTCCTCTGTTCCCTTCTTTTCCATTGTGTCCCATGAAGAATCCCATTTAGTCCCTAATAAATTTCTCTTTATTCTCTATTTCTTTTCACACTCTATCTTATTCTCACAGGAAACTTGCTTCCTCTGGAAGAGTTTGACTCACTGGCCACCGTCCTAAGTGTTAGTTCCTTATTTACCCATTTTTCACAGGTAGATACTTCCTTTTTACCTTATCCATTGATATTGATGTATTGTTGAATTTAATAACCTACATAGATTAATTCTGCACAAATTTCTACCTCAGTTTCTTCAACTATAAAATGGGGATAATGAGGATTACCTACTTTGCAGTGTTGTGATGAGGATCAAATGATATATTTATGAAAAATGCTCAGCACAGTGTCTGGCACATATGTGCTATATAAATGCTTATTCCTTTCTCTGTGATTCTGTGACACTGTGACACTGGCCTCCTTAACTTTTCTTCATACAATTTATTATCTCCCAATTCTCCATTTTCACTAGCTGCCACCCCATACCTGGAATTCTTTCTTTCCTTCTCCCCTCCTCCTGGCTTCTCTGGTTTTCTTCAAGTCTCAGTTAAAATACCACCTTCTACAAGAAAACTTTCTCAGTTGAAATTATTTCCCAGTGTATATATTGGTTGCACACAGTTGGTTGCATTTTGTCTCCCCCGTTAGACTGTAAGCTCTTTAAAGGCAGTGGTTGTTTTTGTCTTCCTTTATCTTCAGAACTTAGCACAATGCCCAGCACATCGTAGACACTTAATAAATGCTCCTTAGCTTGTTGACTACCCTTTTCCCCAAATGCTGACTTCCAAAGTAAATAATAGTCATTCCCTCCAACTCCTAAATTTAAACATACTTGCATTTAAGTAATAAGTTCCCCATGCCTGGAATGCACTTACTCCTCCCTTCTGTTTTCTTCTCGGAATCTTTGTTTCTAGTCTCATCTCAGGTGCTACCTGCTCTACAAAGTCTTCCCTGATTCCCTCAGTTAATGCCTCCTCAATCATCAGTTTGCCTTGTCCTGTTTGTATATGTGTCATATTCTCTCCAGCAGAACATCAGCTCCTTGAAGGCAGCAACTAGTTTTTGCTGTTAATGTTTTGTTGTTTGTGTGTTTGCATAAAGGCACCCTGGGTTTGTATCCAGGGTGATTAACCATTTTTGAATTAAATTTAATTGAATTATATTGCTTTTTACTGCTTAGAATAGAGCCTATCACTCTACATCTCAGCCCATACCACTAACTGGCATCCTGGAAGAATTTTTGCTCACAACCACTTCATGCCAGAGAATTGCCTGGCAGATGGCTACTATTTCTGAATGGCCTGCAGCAAGGCTTTGCTGCAGAAACTGTATTTCCATGTGTCCTTAAAGCATTTATTCTACCTGTGTGCTCAATTTTCCCACTTTGCCACTTAAAAATGGTGTAGGTCTCCTGCTATCTTCCTTTCTTCACACATGGTTTGCTTGTTGATTTACACAGAGTCTGTCTTCACTGGAGACAGGCTATAGTATTCTGCCTAACTACTTCCAGGTGAGCTTGGTGATGTTGAGGGAGGCCTTCCTTGTTTAGTGATTTCTTTGGAAGGACTATGCCTAAGTCAGTTATTGTGCCTGGAATGTAACCCTATTTCTAATCCCTTTTCTCCTATCCCCAGGAAAAGAGTGGCCTACTTTGAGGAAAGCATGCTGTTTTGGCCGAGCTTATATTACAGAACACCATGATGGGAGAGCAAAAATGGGGCACTAGTTCATGGAGGTCAGAAAGTCACATGGTTCATGCCTTAAAACTCTTAAGTCATCTCACAAAAATGAGATATTTATGTTTTCAAGTTATCTTACATAGTGGCTTATAAACTTCAGTCCACTGACTACTTATAAAGGGCCCCTTATAACACCTTACATTTGTCTGGCTCTTTGCAATTTCCAAAGCACTTTCCTAGACATCATTGCATTGGATCCTTACGACATCATGGCAAGATAACTACATAATATAATGGATATTATAATCCCCATTTTACAGATGAAAAAACTAAAATGACTTTTCTGTGGTCACACACTGTCTGCTAATTCCTAGCTCACTGCTTTTGATGTTGTTTGCGTTCCATTGGACCGGATAAAGTCATTTGCCAGAATTATGCATTTTGTTCATTTTGTGTGCATGTACAAGAGAGAAAAGAAGAAGGAGACCAGTGCATACTTGGAACTGGCTTAGAAATGATAGCTTGTTTGCCAGTACCAAACTGGCAAAGAACAGTGATGGGCAAAGCAAATTGAGCTCTGTCCTGGGGCTGGGATATAAGTTCCTGACACTTCCTCTCTCATCTTGGTTCATAGGCAGTTTAGCTACTGGCATCAGATACAAAATCCAGACCCTCAATGGTACCATCCTCTTAATTCCCAAACCACTTGTCTCACATGAATGAGGCTTCCTCCTGCATGGCCTTAACATCTATTCTGAATCTCCTTCAAACAGCTTTCCCACTCACCTGTTCAAGCAAAGCATTTCCATTTTCAAAAGGTATTCTTATTTCCACAAAAATCTCATAGCAAAGCTTTTTGGATACGCCTTTCTGAAAGTATAGCAGTTGGTATCTATTAAAGATAGCTTCCATAAAGATTCTTCTTCAATGTTTACAGCCCTATTCACCTTGACATTTTTGCAAATGAATAGTTACAAGAAGGGGAACCATCATAATTTGTAAAACCCATTTTCACTATAATGCAGTCTTTGCCTTAGCTTCCAGAAAACCTTTGACAAGGCACAGATTTCTACTCAAAAGAACAAAACAAAACCAAAAAAATTCCTTTTGGCCACTCAGCTCTGAACCTCCAGAGCCAGCACGGGGAAGATGTCCAGAATAGCTTCAAAAGTCTCAGCTTTTAAATAGCTCAAAAGCCTTATCATCCATCTTCCTAAGACACCTAGGCAAAACAGGTTTACCATAGCAACTCAGTACCATAGCAACTCAGAGAAAAGAGAATCAAAGGAGTACAGAGCACAGGGAGGGGAAGCTGAGGACTTGGCACACAAACTAAGGAACTCATCCTTTCACCTACTGCAGGCTCTTTCCCACCATGGCAACACTGGTCCTCAACTAGGAAGCAAATGACTCTTGCTTCCCTGATGACACCCAGTCATCTCCAGTAGCAAGGCAGGATCCTCTCCCCTGGCTGGTGGCCTACTGCCCTTCATATATTCTGATGTTCTAGGCATCTCAGAGTAAGGGAGATCACTACCAGACCTCTTCCAACTCCTCTCCCCTTAAGGGATAAGAGGAAAGACAGATATGAAGAAATACGGCTGGGGGTGAATAAAAGTTGGCTGAGCAATAAAGAGCATAGACCAGACTCTGTCGGGGAAGGAAGGGCAACTTTTCCTCTGGAAACACTATACCTAACCATGAACAATTCACCCATGGCATAATGATGGAGAAGGCTGGTGTCCCTCAAAAATGGGATCCCAAGGCCTTCCTGAATCTAAGATAGGTCCCTCCCCCTGTCATCCCTTTACATGGCTATCCTCATGTTGTCCCCCTGCTTCCCCACCCAGCCCTTTCCCTAGTCACCAGAATTCTGTTACAGTACGGGGATGACTACCTAGTAATGTCTTCATCCTCACAAGAAAGCATAAGATACATTTTCTCTTTCCTTGGGAATTTTGCAGTAAGTTAATCTGTATTGCAGGCCCAGTAACAGGATGGTGCCCCTGGGAAAGGCCCCAAGGCTCAGGAAGCTGCAGTGCTGGGTTTCATGACCATATTTTTGCTTTCCCTCCCTATTTCCATCCCTGACTCCCTGTAAGTGGTGAGGTTAGAAACAGGGAAAAGAGAGATAATCTTATTCTTTACCTTTAAGGTGAGGAATGATATTATGGGTTACCCATGCAGTGATTGCTGGGATGCTTATAGGCCTCAGAGTGGCTCTGTGGGGATTGTTTCTAAAAAAAAAAAAATCTCTTCTCTTCTCTCCTGAAAATTAGGGACCAGTAGGTGATTCAATGAGTACAGTGTTAGCCTTGGAGTCAGGAAGACCTGAGTTCCAATACTGGCTCACACACTTGCCAGTTATGTGACCCTGGGAAAGTCGCGTAACTTCTCTGCCTGCCTCAGTTTCCTCATCTGTAAAAGGGGTGTAATAATAGCCCCTGTCTTACAGGGTTCTTATGAAGATAAATGAGTTCAATGTAAGGTGATTTGTGTGAAAGGAACATTATTTACCAGGGTCCCCCACTTCTTCTGCAACATAGGTTAGACTCGTTTTCCCCTGAAAGGTGATCCAAGATGTCCCTGGAAATTGATTGGCCTAGGTATCCAAGGCTCAAACTGTGCCTACCTTAACTGATTGACACTTAACTGATTAACTTAACTGATTAACAGCTACCTGTTCGCCTCTGGTCACCCAAAGGCATTAAAAGACACGTCTGTGTGGAGTTGGGGCCCTTCAAACTTTGCAGATAGGCCTGAGTTTCCACACCTTACCCTGTTAACCACATGGAGACAAGGGATTCTCATCCAGCATCTCCCTAAATGAAGTGCTGCAGTACTTTTGTTAAATATCTTTTCTCTGCTGTCTTAAGTAAACCTTTTGTTAGTTCCTATCGAAGGATCAACAAGCACCTTATTTGTCCTCAAAATAGAACTTGAACTAACAATGACCTGGTCCGAGGCAGGCCTGCCCCTAACACTTTGCAAGCCTTAAAGGACAGTATAAATGTTGGCTATTATTACTTTTACTATATTCTCCCCCAAGCAGTGATTGGCTCTCAGAATTCACACTGCCTTAATCTCCTAAAGAAAATTGGAGATGGAAGAGATATTCCCTAGGACTCTAGGAGGCCTTTCAAGTGTCGTTGCTAACAATTAAAAGAACTCAGCAATTTCATTGCATTATTAGCTTTTAAAATGTAGAATCACCATGAAAATAAGTCAACTCAGAGAATAGGCAGCTAGGTGGCGCAGTAGAGCCCGTGAAGGGGAGCTAGGTGGAGCATGGGCCTGGAGTCAGGGAGACCTGAGTTCACATGTGACCTCAGACACAAGCTGTGTGACCCTGGGCAAGTCACTTAACTCTATTTGCCTCAGGCTGAAGAAGGAAATGGCAAACCACTTCAGTATCTTTGCCAAGAACACCCGAATGGGATCATGAAGAGTTGGATACCACTGAGAAGTGATTGAACAACATAGGTCAGAAAGGTATTGCAGCCTATTGGAAAGAGTGTCAGTTTCATAGTCAGGAAGATTGTCAAGTCCAGCCCCTGACACATGCTGGCTGGCTGACCTGCAGCATGTTAGTTAACCTCATGGTTTCCCCAGGCAGCTCTCTAAGACTATAAATTATCATCTAAGTGTTGATCTGCTTTCAGAAAGAAAGTTTCCATACTGAAAGTTCCCTTTGTCAATTAAACCACTGGTCCAATCCCACCGCATTGGTCAGATAGATGGAGATGATATTTAAAATTAAAGTTTCTGTTATCTCAGTGAAGTGAAGGAAAAGTAATTTCTCCAATATAGTATACTGAAGGAACACTGGAATTGGTGTGTGTGACCATGAATGAGTCACAACCTTTCTGAACCTTAGATTTCTTATTTGTAAAATGTATATTACCTGCCTCCTATAGTTCCTGCTTCCCACTATTGTTGGGAAGATCAAATGAGATAATTTAAGTAAAGAACTTTTAAAATATTATAGAAATGGAAGGTATTCCATTCCACACATTAATAGTGTGACATTATGTCGCATCAGCTCCATAGGGGAAAGGAATTGCATGACCTCTGAGATGTTCATCTCAAAGGTTAGTGAAATGTGTGTTCAGAATTTTAACAACAAACTTTCATAGGTGGCTAGAGGAAGAAAAATGTATTTTGATGTGAATGAGGGACGATTTAATTTCTTTTCATAAATCCTGAACTTAAATTGCTTCAAGATTTTCAGTCCTGTAGATAGAACAGAAAATTTGTTGCATATACATCCTCTGATGGCAATAGTGGAAATGCACTGTTCCTTCTAAAATGTATAAGGTAAGGTCTCAGGATCTCCTTTAATGTGGCCATTTGCAGACTCAGTCGGTTACGAGGGGTGGCTGTAAAAGACCCAGAAAATCCTGGTACCAACAATGCATTATAAGCATCACTTGCTTAATTACAACCATTCTTTTAGCCTGCTGGGCTCCTAAAGCTGGATCCTGCACTCTAAGGTCTTAGAGAACAGCCACCCTGTCCCCACCCTGGAGGAGCTTAAACAGAGACAGAACATCTAGAAAGCATCATGTCAATATTTATTTGTGAAGGCTTTGCCCTCCCATGTTGTGCTACATATTGATAGTAACATCTCCCGTGTAAAATACAAGCAACAGTCTTTAAATGTTGATGCTCCTGACACCTGACTGTCCAATAAATAGACCCTGCTCCGTTGTGGCTCCTGAGATCTCATTCCTTTTTCCCTTTTCAGGTACAATATGAAGTGAAATACTTCCCACAAACACAAACTCAGCTTTCTGTTGGCCATTACTGTCTAAATACAGAAGGGGACTGAGTCATACATTCCTAGAGACTGGTTAGGTACCAGAGACAGGACGTCCACAGATATTCCATACAAAATATGTTTCATAGTCTATAGAGCACCTTTGTTTATGCATACATATGTAACAAGACACCCTGCTAGCCCATTGGGCTGCTACTAAGTGAAAGGTGAAGCTTTTTTTTTTTTAATAAAGCAAAGCTTATTTATTAGTAGCATAAAATAAAATCACCAGTGGCATTGTGTTTGCACGCATGCAAGTATTCATGATTTTCTAGCATACATACCTACCCCAACTTTTTTTTTCCAAATAAAGAGCCCTTTGTTCAGACCACATCTTAGTAACTTTCACAAATGTTAAATGAGATGGGTCTGAATACAGGCAGCAAACAATTCTATTTTATTTTTAAGACCAACATTTTCTTCTCTACTAAAAATGAATCTTTTTTTAGTTTTCAAACACAATTCTCAAATTCTCTCTAAAACCAGCAGCTCCATGGTACTTAAAAAGCTTGTTGAAGCTTATTTATGCCATCACAAGTTCATGCTACTAACCTAAGGAGAAATGTCTTCCCACTAGCTCACAGTTGAATAATTAGAAGAAAAAGTGGAAATTGGTGACAATTTAGTGTTTGTGCCATCTGCTGCTTTTCTGAGTTATTGGCACTAGCTTGACAGAGCACTGAAGAAGGCAGGGAATAACAATTTTAAATCTTACAGAAGCTTAGGGTTATCCTCTAATTTGCCTTTCTGTGTCATGGGTGTGTGTGATCCTGGGGTCTCAAACACCACTCAGTGGGTTTGTCACACGACTTAAGAAGTAGAAGGCTCTTGATTCTTGCTCATAGACAGCAAACAGGAATGGACTGTTCAGTTTCACTTCCAGGGGAACAGCTTCACTGCTTTGGAAAAGATCTTCTTGTCCTCCCTGACTCTCTTTCAGTTCAAAAAGTACTCTATTCATCACCTATAAGACAGCAACACACACACATTTCATTTTACTCAAGAGATCAAGATTTACCACTTCAGGTTGTATTCCCAGGGGTAGAACCCATCCCAAATGACAGAAGAATTGGGAAGTAGAGGTATATGTAAACACTTCTCTAATTAACCACCACTCTGCCTCAGGTGTTGCCTACCCCTATTAGAATGTAAGCTCCCTAAGGACGGGGACTGTCTCACTTTTGTATTTGTATCCCTAGCACCTAGTACAGTGTCAGGTACGTAGGTGCTTAATAAATGCTTTGTCATTCATTCAGTGTTTCAGGCATTAAGTACCTTGGGCATAGAAGGCATGTTTTCTCAGAGGCATGTTTTATTTACACTTCCAGTATAGTGCTGCCCATAGAATGTGTTTGCATGGATTGTTTGTTGTGTGTGTGTGTGTGTGTGTGTGTGTTTGTACATGTATGTGCATGAATCTTTCTGAAAGTGGAGATAATAGTGTTCCTTTTGTGTATGGGTTGAGCTAAATGCTGGATTCCCTTATACCTCTTAGATTCTGTGTTGATGTGAATGTCTACGCACATGCAGAGTAGGAGACAGTATATCCAGAGGCTAAGGCAGGATGAGCAGGGCAATGGGAAGTAGCCACAACAAGAATTGGAGTCAATGGAAAGTAGAATAGTTTGACCCCGACCCCGCTTTCTGTGCCTGCCATGCTCCAGGCAGGAGCTGATTCCTTTCTTCCCTCTCCTGACCCACACTTCCCCTTACCTTCCTATCTCTTCTCTTCCCTTCCCTTTCTTTCCCTTGGCCCCTTTGCATCCCTCTGTTTCCATACTCCATTCCATACATACCATACATTTCCATGAACTCATTTGCAGATAACTAAGGGCAGTATGGGCAAGGAGGGTGGCCTGAACAGACTTTAAAATGTCATACCTTTCCAACTTTGAGGTTTGTATCACTTATTTTGCTGAGCTTTGCCTCATCTCCAAGCAATCCAGGCAACTTGGTGTAGGTAAGCAGGCTCTGCACATCATACGTGCTCTCTTGTACCAGCTTTGGCAAGGTCAAGTGGATCTTCCTAGAAGGAGATTAAAAAGATAGGGGAATTGTAAAGTCTTGCTTCCAATATCTATCTAACACTCAAGACATGAAGAAGGACCTCACAGAGCCCAAGGACACTGAAGCTGATGGTTAGTGAGCCCCATGAACCTACAGAACCCTTCACTTAGGACAGTTGAAGTTTTCTATGCTCTGAGGAGCAGAATATATTCCTGTATAATCTAAATTAACCTTCCATGTTCTTAAGAGGCAAATGAAATCATTCGTGTTTTACTAGTTGCCCATTCACCATATCCTCATGTTCCATAGCATCCCAAGGCTGGGCTGAGAGACATGGGAGAGGGGAAGGAAGGAGGGATAAAGAATGCCACAAGGAGCTCTGATAAATATAGTGACTAAATGTGTCACTGGAGAGTAGAAGTGGTGACCTAGAGGTGCAGAATGAGGCATACATTTTTAGACTAGACAGATGAGTTGATTTGTTTGTTTGTATCTGTTTCAGGAGTTATGTTGGGGGGAGTAGGAGGAAGTCAGATGTTATCCATTTTAACCCTCAGGGAACTGGGGATAAAGACACATTCTCCTAATTATGCTTTTGGTTGGCAGTCTTAAAATAGTTGTGCACCAAAGGTTAAAGGACCCATAAAACCTTTTTTAAAGTTGTGTCACTAGAAAAATCAGTGTTTTGTGCAAGAAAAAAGATGAACCCAGTGTACTAATTTCACATCAGTATCAGCATAAGTAAGAGTTATTGTTTTATGTCTTGATGATTTTTCAAGGTCACCAATATTTTTCTTGCTGATAGTTTCACTGCCTACTGTAATGATGACAGACTGGAGGGTTTGCTTCTTTTGTAAGAAACTTCTCTCGTAGAAGTGATGGATGTATTTGGACAATGATTTTCATGTTAGACTTTTTAATCATAATCAGTTCTCAACATGGAGAGCTATTAGCACCAGAGTTGCCAATAAATGAGGGTTTTTGAAATTGTCTCTCAAAATCTCAGAAGACTTTCACTTAAAAAAAATAGCAAGATGAAGCCATTGTAATAGCCATCCACAAGTTAAAACCTTAATTATATATGAAGAAAGTTGAGTTAAAAATGAGACTATGTATGTGATAAAAGTAAAATGTACTGATTATATATAAATAACTAAACAAATTGGCTTTAAAAAAAAAAGAACCACGATGTTAAAAAGGAGGAGGGCAAGGAGGAAGAACGTCAGGACTGCATACCAAAAACCAAAACAAAAAACCTGTAAGATATGGCTGATAGCTCTAGTAAAGGAAACTTAAGATGTTCAATGTATACCTCTAACTGTGAATTTGACTTTAAGGAGGACAAACATGTCCATCTACTAAAATGTCCTTTTAGTGCCATTGATAGAGGGATGCAGTCTGGTTACACTGAGCCCCTGCCTCCCAGACGGAGGAGGGGAAACACAAGGTCCTGACACCCACAGCGTTCTGTCCACCCCGTGCTCCTCCTGATCTCATTTACTCATGACTGGCATATTCACAGGTGACTGGTGTCTGCTTCATGTAGATTGGCGCATTTGGTAAAGGCTGCAGTTTAATTTGTCCGTCTCCGGATAAAACCCCATAGACTCTTGACTGCCCCAGTCCGCTCAGAATCAGCCTGAAAAGCTCTGGGCAAGACTGGGGATTCTCACATGAGCTGCTTTGTCTCTCATAACCAGAACCAATGTCTAGACCCAAGCGGTACATGCATTCTTTGATATCTTTTGTCCATTAGAGCTGTTCATATACTATCAATAACCTCCATTGTTAGATCACCTGATGTGAAGCTGTCTCAAATCAGACTGGTAAGCTGAGTCAGAAACCGCGACTTCTGTCTTATTACTGAATTAGCCATCTGACGTTCTTACTGAGGCTAAACTGTTGTGTTTCTACCATAGTAAGAGAAGGTAATAAATTATCATCACAGTCGCTAAAGGGCCAACACCAGCAAAGCCATCCGGTGTTCCAGGTAAAGGCTAGTCATTTAGCCACCTTCTTATTTAGGCCTCTGGAGAATTCTACAGTGCTCCAGAGGAATCCTACACCAAACCTCCTCTCCTAGAGTGAACTGAAATTTGCTGGGACCCCTGCGCCCCCCCCGATTCTCTGTGGTGGTCTTTTAGACTGGGAAATGGCCTAGCCTGGAAACAGACACCGTACTCCCACTCGCATCTCCACTGCCTTTGGAAAACACACTACCATGTGTAATTCCTCAAAGTAACTGACTCTAGCTTTGGGGTGCCCTGTGGGTATCCTGGAATGTGGACAGGACCCCCATCCTGTCACCATGGACATTGGAGCCATGTGATAGAAGGGAGCAGGGCTTATGGTCTAGGGAGAAAGGGAATAGGAGTTGTTGCCCACCTTTTCTCCTCAAAATAGGAGGGATACAAAGCAGAAAGCACTGTCAGTGACAGAAGACTTGGAAGAATAAACCTATGTGAATGAAGAGCTGGGATACTATTTCTTCCTGTTCCTCTCCATCTCCACCTGTAGGGAGAAGTGGCTATGCCTACCTCCAGGGAATTCAGAAAATGGTCCAGTGCAACAACATCCTCTTTGTCCTAACAAACCCCCATCCTAGGGTTGTTGGTGCTGCCTCCCACCCACATGTGATAGATGGAGAGCCTGAGGTTCAGAATAAGTCATACAAGATACTACCAGAGCCCCACCCCAAGTCATACCGGGGGGACAGATTTTTCATCCAACTTGAAAAGTCGTGACCAAAAGCAATATTCTCAATTTTCTGTAGGTTATCATTTTGAGGCTTAAGCAGTAGGAGGAAGGCATTCTCATTAAATGGCACTTGAGTCACAGAGAAGTTGTTTTTGATGTCATTCCAGTAGAGGAAGATGCCCGTTCCTGAAAGCATTGGCACGGATGTCCTAGTGGTGTTGTTTACCCAGAACACCTGGGGCTGGGCCAGCTGGGAGAATCCCTTTATTGCTCCTGAGAATCCAAAGAGGAAATGAGAAGAAAGGGTCAACAGCAGACCCAGGTAGCTCTTGGAAAGGACATAGCAAAAAGAAATCTAAACACTGACAATTCTACTTCCATGAAGGAGGAGTAAACAATGGAAGGAAATCGGGGAAAGGGAGGAAAAAAGAGAAGATGGGGAAAGAGCAGAGGAGAGTAACGGAAGAGGGGATGAGAGCAAGGAAAGGAGGGAAGAAGAGAGATAAAAATACAAAATTAAGACAATGCTGTCCTCAAGAAGCTTACTTCTAATAGAGGGAGACAACCCACATGGGGATGTGGTGGCCAGGGAAGAATGGAGACCATCAAAAACACCAAACCATCTCTCCTAATGTCACACATTCCCTTTTCCCCCTTCTAACTGCTGGTCTTTCCCTGCCCTTCTTAATCCTTGTTCTAAGGTCCACTTACCTTTCGAGACCAAGTTCTATTTTCAACTCAAGAGACTCCGATTTCTTTACAAGTTTGGAAAGTCTCTTCACCATCAAAGAGTAAGAGATCTAGCTTGTGGCAAAGTCTATCTATAATAATATCCTCTAGTCCTGATTCAGGAGGGGTGGGAGTCCTTCCTTCATTACCCTTTTTAAAAATGTACTTATTTTATTCTGAACTTGTTTCCTTAACATGGCAGAACAGGAAAAAAAAGATGATTATGCATGAAGCTGCAAATCTATTATGTACAACTTTCTATTCCTTTTAAATGTGTAATAAAGTTATCAATTTTCTTTTTTTTTCTTTTTTTTCCCTCCCCCACACCCTGGAGATGGCTACCATTAGACACAAACATGCGTGTGCATGCATGTGTGTGTGTGTGTATGTAAAATCATTCTATACATACTTCTATTTATCAATTCTTTCTCTGGTTACAGATAGCATCTTCTTTCATATGTCCTTTGTAGTTAATAATAGTCAAAATGACTTAGTCACTCAAAGTTATTCTTAAAACAATATTGTTGTTACTATATACAATGTTCTCTTGGTTCTTCTCACTTCTCTCTTCACCATTTTGTGCAAGTCTATCCTTGTTTTTCTCTAAAATCATTGAACTCATCATTTCTTATAGCACAGTAGTATTCCATCACAATCATATACCAGGCTTTGTTCAGTCATTCCCCAATTGACAAGCATCCCCACAATTTCCAGTTCTTTGCCACCACAAAGCGAGCTGCTATAAATATTTTAGGACATATGGGTTTTTTTCCTTTTTCCCTAATCATCTTGGGAAACAGAAGTAGTAGTGGTATTGCTGGATCAAAAGGTATAGGCAGTTTAATAACTCTTTGGGCACAATTCCAGATTGTTCTCCAAAATGGTTGGATTGATTCACAGTTCTACCAACAAGAAATTAGTATCCCAATTTTTCCACGTTCCCTCCAACGTTTGTCACTTTCCCTTTCAATCAATTTAGCCAATCTGATACATCTAAAATGATATCTTAAGGTTTTAATTTGCATTTCTCTAGTCAATAATGATTTAGAGCATTTTTTCATATGACTACAAATTGTTTTGATTTCAGTGGAAAAATGCCTTCGTTACTCTTTGAAAATCAGGAAGCCTCACCCTGGTTCTTCCTTAGATAGTCAAAGGGATAAAGAGTTTAGGAAATATGACTTTGGGTAGGAAGGGGAAAAGGGTATTCCAGAACGTCTTTCTCTATTTTTCTTCTATTCGTCAAGCTTTAGCTAATCACCATTTAGATTGTGAGCCTCTGCTTCCAGATCCCTTTGACTGGTAGATAAAGGGAAGAACCCCTCCCCAAACCTCCACTGAAAGAGGGCACCCAGGCCAGTTGTCTCTTCCTTTCCCACCTGGCTGCCCTTCTCCACCATGCCCCAAAAACACTTTTCTTCCCCTTCCACCTTTTCAGCTTCATTTTGTGGGGTCTTCCACCATAAGATTGTAATCTTGAGAGCAGGAACTGTCTTTCTTTTTCCTTTGTATCCCCAACCTGCCTGCCACTGTGTAGGTGCTTAATAAATGTTTATTGATTGACTAACTGAACCTTAAAGAAGTAGGCAAGATGGTGGAAGAGGTCTTTACATAGGTTAATTGTTGGGAGGAGCAGTGAACATGTTATCTTTCCAGGCCTACCTCAAGACCTGCCTCTTCTAGGATGTCTTCCCTCATCTCTAATCTCCTATGTTTATCCCTGGCAGTTAATCAGAGAGAGAAGTTCCATGATAGTTTCTAAGAAAGGATGGTAGGCCTGAGAAATAGTCAACCCAGATTTGGGATGAGGGAGCTGAGGAATATGAACAGATCTGGTTTTGAAAGAGGAGGCATCGTATGATGGAAAGATGGCTAAGCTGAGTTTTAAGACCTGAATTGAGACCCTCACTCCATCCTTGACTAACATGGTGTGTGACCTTGGGCAAATCACTGAATTTCTTTAGGTCCCAGTTTCTTCAGGTTTGGACTAAGTGGTCTCTGAGGTCTTTTACATCTACATCAATTATCTTGCTATATAGTGTAGTTTGGAGGAAAAGAGGACTAGGACCAGGGTTCAGATCTTGCCTCGGATGTTTAACACCTACATGTCAGTTTGCCTCATTGTGAAATGATGGGTTTGACTAGATGACCTTGGAGGTCCCTTCTTCTAGCCCTTGTCCAAGCTCTTAAGTCTCGCCTAACCTGTTATGGAGGCCCCAGTCTTCAGAATGAAAGTCTCTCAGGAAAAGGAGAAAGCAGAGAGAGAGATTGCTTCTGAGAGGTAGCTATGAACTGTACCTGGATGGCTGATGTGGATTCTAACTGATTCACAGAATCATAAGATTCAGAGCTGAAAGAACCCTTGGAGATCATCTAAGCCGCCCCCCTCCCCTTCATCTTGTGGGGGAGGAAGCTGAGGCCTTGAAACATGGTGACTTGCCCAAAGTGAGAATATAAATAGACGTTTAAGTGTATGCAACATGAATATGAAACACAAGTTACATCCTGGGAATGGAAGCCACCAGTAGCTGGGGGAATCGGAGAAGGTGGAGGAAATGGCTCCAACTGAGCTTTGAAGGAAACTAGGAATTCTGAAAGGTGGAGGTAAAGAGAGAGTGCATTTCAGGCATCGTGGACGGCAGCCTGAGCCAAGATAGGAAGGCGGGAGATAGCTGTTGTATGGAGAGAACAGCGTGAATTTACAGCAACTGACTTCTGAAAGGAGTGTGTGACAATGACCGTTCAAGGGTTTTTGATGACTAGATTTCTTTCCCTGACAGCACGACTCTGTTCAGGCTCCTTCCCTCTGTACCCACTAATAACAATAATAATAATAATAGCTGCTTTCAGAAAGATGCTGGCATTTGACAGGAGTGCTGTCATCCTTTCTGCCATCCTCCTCCACCCCCTCCACTAGAAGCAAGACCACTGTTCCTGGGAACAAAGTTGGGTAAATCTTACAAGGTTAAGTCAACTGATGTCATGGAAACTACTGTGGTCATTAACCTGTGCTCCAGAACTAGCTGGAATAGCTGATCAAAGGGCAGGATGAATCTCACCAGATCCTAAAACTCAAACCTCGGGTGGTTGGAAACATTCAGTCCTTTGGAAGGGATGTTTGCATGTGGTTGGACTTTATTTTTCTTTTTTCTTTCTCAGATGAACCATCTACATCACAGAAGAGTCCTGGTTTAATGGGACCCTTGGCCTAAGAATGATCTCCTGTCCTGGCTCTGCCTTATAATTAGCCTTGATTTTCCCATTAAGTCCCGACATTCAGGCATCAGCATGTATTCTTTAACCCATCAGGCAGAGCTCATAAGCTAGATTTGGAAGTGTTCATGGACCCTTCACATGAATCCTCTTGCCCCAAACATGGTAGACAGCTTCCCCAAGGGCATATGAAGGTGTTCCCTGCTCTGGTTATTTAGGAGACTCTCTTCCAATGCCATGAAATGAATGATTTCTGGGTTTATTTACCAATGTCCAAAGGGCAGTACAAAAGCTCCATTTCATGAGCTATTTTCTCTTAAGCCCAGGACGTTGCCATGGTCATTAAAATAACAATCTTCTATTGGACCGGTCTGTGTCTAAACAGTATTTACTATGTTATATACTATATAAATACTATACAGTATTTACAGTATTATAGAATGATCTAAGTGGGTTTTCTTTGTTTGGTTTTCTTAACACCTCTGAATTGGAGAATTATGTAAACCAGCAGATTTACCTCTTGTTTCATGATGGAATGACCCAGTTTGGAATTCAGTGAGGAACTGGAGGATAAATGAATTTATAATTAATTAAGTAAATAAGTAATTAAGATCGGGCATATGGATTTTTTGGTGATGGCAAAAAACTGGAAACAAAGTAGATGCCCATTGATTTTGGAATTGCTAAACAGACTGTAATTTATGAATGTAAAGGAATATTATGGGCAGCCTTTGTAAGAAATGATGAGCATAATGAGCATGATGAATTTAGAGAAGGCTAGGAAAATTTATATGACTGACCCAGAGGGAAGTAATCTAAACCAGGAAAACAATATTTACAATGACTGCAGCAGTGTCAATGGAAAGAATAAAACAAAACAAATGAAAGTGTTATGTAATTATAATAAACAAGCTTGGCCCTAGAGAAGTGATGAGAAAATATGCCATCCTTTATTTGTTGCTCATACTATCAGGGCTGATGTTTAGATTTCCTGAATTTCCTTTCTTTTTTTTTCTTTCTTCAGAGCCCTGGCTTCTTAGGGGTGGCAGTGGGGAGGATATATTTGGAAATCAAGGTGACATACAAACAAAGGAATCAATAATTTAAAAAAAGCAATCCACAGACAAGAGGGGGAAAGAGAGAAATTGGCATGGCTTTTCTACCATGATATAAACTCCTCCCTGCCAAGGTCAGAGTTAAGTGGGCAAGGGAGTGGGTGGGAAAGAGTCTTTATTGCCACCTTTGAAGTTGACCTTTGCTTGGTCTTCAGTTGTCCTTAGACCTGATCCTGCTCTGGTTGTTTAAAGCAGCAACTGGAAACCAAAAAAGCCTTACAAAAAAGCTATTGCCTCTGCACAACTGTCACCAAGGAGCTGTCCTTACCTTGGAAATGCATGTAAGTAGTGAAGAGCAGTGTGGTGTCCAGGCTGATTCCAGTCAGCTGTGTCTTCCTTGTCCATCCTGTGACAGCCTTAAGGAACTTGTCAATTTTCTCTGCAGCAACATTTGGGTTTGTGGCCAAATCCAGGGAGCGGGAATAGGTGATGCTGGCAAAGGGAGCCAAGCCCTGCACAAATGACTGCTTCAGACGTAGGTTAGGGGAGGTGAATAGGCCCACCACTGTGGTCAGGAGCAGACTGGAGCTGCCTTTCTTTTCTTGGGCTAAAAGGAGGCTTTGGACAGCCTTCAAGGCAGAGAGGACCTTTTGCCCATCTAGTCGGGAGGTACAGTTCTGGTCTTTCTCAGGGACACCCAGAAATGCCTGGAGGTTAGTGGCTGTGGAGTCCTCAGAACCCAAGTAGAAGGAAGCGAGGGTCCCAAAGAGGCCAACAGGGGACAAGAGAATTGCCCCATTGTCTGAGGTCGCCATCTCCCTCAGCATCTTATACATGCGGAAACCCACAAAGTTCAGCAGTATCCCCACCTCAACTGACCTGTCCTTGTCCTCTGCATCTAGTGTCTGGGCATAAGATACCAACTGGTCTTTGAGGGCCACCTCATCCAAAGGGGATGTCTTGGCCTGAATTGGGACAGGGGTGAAGGTCTGTTCCTTGGTGGTCTCCGCATCCACTTTCTTCAGCTCATCACATGTACTTTGGTTATAGGTAAGGAGGTAGAAAGGGTGAACGTACACCCGGTCACTGACCACCAGGGCAGTCCAGCCCAACAGGATGACAATGACTCTCAGTAACATCCTGGAGCAGGTGCTACTAACAGGTACAATTCCTGCTTTTCCTGAAATGACATTTTTGGAAAAGGGTAAAGAAGATTGATTATCATGTGTCTACAATAGGCCAGGTCCTTTAAGAGTTGCCCAGTGTAGCGTAGTGAAAAGAGTGAACTAGGAGTCAAAAGAACTGAGTTCAAATCCTGGCTGTGCTATTTACTATGTGTGTGACCTCAGGCAAGCCACTTAATTTCTTGAGGTCTCATTTTCCTCATATGCAAATAAGGGAGCAGGTCTAGATGTCTTCTAGATCCTTTCCAGCTCCAAATCCTATAGTTTAACCCCCTTGCCTCTGTGGATAATTGTCCTATATTACAGGAATGCAGAGAAAAGGAAGTGGGTAGCCCAAGACTGAACCATATGTCATTGGTAGAGCTAAGACCAGACCTTGGAGAGCTTCGTCGCAAAGTAGCCAAGTATCAGTCTATCAGATCAGTACTTAATGAGTGCTATTACATGTCCAATATATGGCGGGAGAAGACAAAAACCCAATCTGTGTCTTCAACACACTTATAACCCAGTAGGGAGGACAGTCACTGAAGGATTGCTTGGAAAAGAAGACATAGCTATAGAGTTCTGTGATGAGGGGCTAGATCTCATTTCTCAAATCCCACAAATGATGTAAGAACACAATCTATGTTGAGCCACCCTACACTACTCCATGGAATGTAGATGCTGATGGGTTACTACAGCAAGGGTGGACTTTGTAGGATCAAAAAGGACTTTGAGAGATCTTTGCATCTTTCCCATGAATGGATAGAACTATACTGATCCATTCCACACAGGAGAATTTATCTGTCTTGGATTTCCAGAGAGGAAATTCCATCACTTCCACCTGGTAACTGCTTCTAATATTTAACAACCCTTCATGTGAAGAAACACTTAGGTTGATATTGAGATCTGGAATTAGGAGTGGGCAAAGTATGCATAGGGCACAACATTAAATGCCAGGAGGTGGGGATGAGGGCAAGGCAAAAAAGGAGGGAAGGAAGATGGCTAAGAAGAAGTCAGTAAAAAGAACCACACTTTTTTACTTTACTTTTAATAAAAGTGAATATCTTAATGTTCAGAAAATTTCCCTGTCCATAGGGTATTTATTTGGGGATAATATTGGTGTATACTGACTAGGGTGGCGGCTCAAAGCCTGTGGTAGACACTAACCCAGAGGAGATGGAGCAATTTTCAAACCAAGCTTATGGCATAAAAATGCCTTCTCCCATCTCAGCCTATAAAACAGCAACAATTCCCATTTATATAGAACTTTTACAGAGCACTTTCCTTTCAACAATCCTGCACAGTAAGCAGTGCAAGCTTTATTATCCTCATTTTGCACATGAGGAAACAGTGTCAGAGAAATTAAGTGACTTGTTTAGGGTCAAACAGCTAGAAAGTATTAAAACATAGGGTATAAGCATTTATATAAAGCTTACTATGTTCCAGGCACTGTGCTAATAATTTTTTTTTGCCAATTATCTTATTTGATCTTTTTAACAGCCCTGTGGTTAATGCTATTATTATCCCCATTTTACACTTGAAGAAACTGAGATAAATTGGGGTTAAATGATTTGCCCAAGATCATACAGCTAGTAAGTGTCTGAGGTCAAATTTGAACTCAGGTCTTCCTGACCCCAGGCCCAGCTCCCTATTCTCTCCATTGGTCATAGGATCCCAGAATCCTTATTCAGAGCTGGAAAGAACCTCAGATGTCATCTAGTTCAACCCTCTCGATTTATGAAGAGGAAAGGGAAACCCAGGATAGTTAAGTGACTTGTCCAAGGTCATACAACAGAGGCAGATAAATATCAGAGGCAGGATTTGATCCAAAATCCTCTGATTCCAAAAGTAACACTCTTTCTGCTCCAAGTCCAATTCTCTTTGCACTACACGATGCTAATCAAAGACTCATCTCCCCTTACTCTGCCCTTAGGGAGGTGAACAGCTGCCATCATTTAAAAAAAAAATACCGTACTATAAAATTGTGCAGACTGCTTCAGTGTCATGTATGATTTCAATATGCTTAAATTCTTAACTACCACCTTTAATTTTAACTACATTGTTGCTGAACAGCATCATTTTGTGGTCCACTGTGATCCTTAGATTTTTTTTCTACTATCCTTGCACATGGCCAGTGATTCCTATCTTGTACTTAACCAGTTGTATGTACTGTATTTACTTTTCCTTCGTCTTGCCTACCACAATGCTGGGACATAATCTAAAGCCTGAAGATTTTTCTTCACCATCCCCCAACCCCTACCCCAGCTTATACGTTCTGATTTTACCTACAATTTTTTCTTTCTTTCTTTCTTTCTTTCTTTCTTTCTTTCTTTCTTTCTTTCTTTCTTTCTTTCTTTCTTTCTTTCTTTCTTTCTTTCTTTCTTTCTTTTTTGGTGAGGCAATGGGGTCAAGTGACTTGCCCAGGGTCACACAGCTAGTATGTGTCAAGTGTCTGAGGCCAGATTTGAACTCAGATCCTCCTGACTCCAGGGCTGGTGCCTATCCATTGCGCCCCCTAGCTGCCCCCTTTACCTACAATTTTTACCAAATATAAATGATTGGAGAGGCATGCCTGGAGAGGCAGCCTGGCTTAGTAGATAGATTGGTCATGAAGTGAAGAGTTGCCTCTGATAGACACCATTTGACATTCAGCAAATCACTTATACTCTCTCTGCCCAGGATAATATCCCAAATTTGTGTTAAAGAACCACATCATTAGAAGGTATTTCCACACCAGAAGTTCCCTGCACCATGAAATTACAGATTTATATTTAAAACAAACAAACATAATGAAGAAGGGAAATAAGAAATATCCTCTGAACCACTCCAGGCAAAGCCTAATTTGCCAAATGATTTCTCATCTAAATGAGTCAGCAGTAAAGCCTTTGGGAATCAATTGCTCCACGAGCTCTCTGCAGTTATGGATCCATAGGCAGGGCATGGGTCTGCTTAATCCAGATAAGACAGGGATGCACTCCCTCCTCCCCGTCTCAGCCCAGGCTCCCCTTCTGCAGTTTGTGGCCTCCCTCTCAGACTAAGCAATTTCACAGATCATTTTCGAGCTAGAGATTGTCTTTCCCCTTCAATTGTAGTCTTGAGTTTTGCTCCCCTTCCCCCAACTCTCCCCCCGTCCCCAACAAGCCTATGTTTCTAGGTAGGAGGCAGCTGGTGTTTTGAAAATGAAAGATGGTTCCATCTGTTGCAGACTCACAGTCCTTCCCTCCTCTTCCCCCTTCTCTTCTTTCCCATTTGGCTCTTTTCCTCTCCTTTTTAACCTTTCCTTCTTCAGCTGCCCCCCTCTCTGTCTCTGTCACTTTCTGCTACTTAAGCCTCCAAGGCCTCGCAGCCAGGACAAAACAAGCACAAGTGGTAGGCAAATAGGCTTCAAAATACTCGAGAGGGAGCTTATGGAGGAAAAAGGAGGGTGCCAAGCCATGTCTGCCCTGCCCGTGTTGACCACCTTTGCCCCCTCCATTATACAGAACTCAGTTTTTCTGGTGCAGTGTCACCTCCAGTCCCCTGGGAGATCGGAGCTCCTTTGTCCTTTCTCCAAAAGGCTCATCCACTATGGGGGTTGAGGATCTGGCCAGACCCCCACATCTCCTCCCATGCCCACGCTGTTGCCTCCCATCAGTCATTACATTGGCTGCCTTCTCCTCTCTGACTTGAGGTCATCCTGGCTGCATGATACAAGCCTGCCTCTTTCTCTCCATCTCAAGTCTTGGGTCCAGAAGTAGAGAGGACAGGTTTATTATGGAGTCATTATGGTCTCATTCTTGTGATGTTACGAGGGAGTAGGAACTCTTTGTAAAACAAAACAAAAAAAAAAACCCAAACCTCTTTTGGGGGTGGAGTGGGACAACTGCAGGCAAAGGGAATTAATGAGATGTTGGATAATTTCTTTCTGTTGCCTCAGCCTCCTGCTGGCAAAAGTTCCCTACAAAGCAGCTTGTTCCTGGCTCGTTGTGTTCCCAATTTGATTTTTCCCGGGCAAGCTGCCCTCTATTGCCATTCAAAGTTATTGTTATTTTCTAGCTCTGTACCCGTCTCTCTTAATCTTTCTGGCCCCAGCCTGCTGCCAAGATCACCTACAGAGAGCTGAGGGGGAAAAGAGAGGGAAGGGTCCCCAGCCACTCTAGGCTTACCTTTTACTCCAGTCCTCAGGGACTCAGGCTGCCTCTTCCACCAAAGGCCCTAGGACACCTTTCTCCAGCCTGGGGGTACTGCAGCTCTATTTATACTGGAGGACAGGGGATAGAAGCCATTCCCAAGCTTCGCTGTGTTCTGGCTGGCAGGTGGGATGACATCACTCAGGCCAGGGGGGCTAGGGCTGACTAGACAGAACCCAAACACGTGGATGCAAGCGTCTTTTATCGGAAAAGCGTCCAAATCAGTGCACACTTACCCCGATGAACACCACAGCTTGGTACAGGCTCAGGTTACATATTTACTCAAGTAGATTGGAACCAGGGCCCCAGCCACTCACTGACACATGAAAGTGTCTGTGCGTGTATAAGTGACTGAAAGCAGCTCTCCTGTGTGACCCCTTTCCCAGCCTCCCCTGGTATTGTTTTTGAGAGGTTCATAATACAGGGGTAAAAGTGTATCGGTTCATAGCGGCAGCAGTCTGGGGTGGGGGAAGCCCTGAAATGAGAAGCCCTGAAATCCTGGGATTTGACTCCCCATATATATATTTAAGAGCAAAAAGGAACCTTAAGGGCAATGAAGTCCAACCTCCATGTCTTACAGGCAAGGAAATTGTTGAGAGTCATGCAGCTAGTAAGTGTCTGAGGTGAGATCTGAACTAAGATCTTCCTGAATCTCGGTCCAGGGCTCCATCCACTGAACCATTCTGCATTAACCAACCTTAGGTGAGTCATTTCAACTCTCTAGGAGTCAAATTTCTTTACCTATAAAATGAGGAAATTGAACTAAATAATAACAAACATTTATATGTGCTAAGTACTTTATAATTATCCCATTTGAGCCTCACAACCATCCTGGGAAGTGGGTGCTCTTATTATCCCCATTCTACAGATGAGGAAACTGAGGCAAACAGAGGTTGGACTACTTGCCCAGAGTCACACAGCTGTTAAGTGTCTGAGGCCAGATTTGAACTCAGGTCTTCCTGACTCCCAGGCCCTGTACTCTATATACTGCACCATCTAGCTGCCCTATAAAGTCCTTTCCCATGCTAAAGTCCTATGACTTTATGTCTGAGGGAAGGGCAAGCCATACTGAAAATGTGGTCATAGCTAAAAGAAAGAAGCAACTTCTCATATGGAGGGCCCTTAGGCTGGCCAGCTAGGTGGGGCAGGTCCTGCAGTCAGAAAAAACTGAGTTCAAATCTGGCTTCAGACACCTACTAGCTGTGTCACCCCATGCAAGTCACTTAACCCTGTTTGCCTCAGTTTCCTCATCTGTAAAATGAGCTGGAGAAAGAAATGGGTAGCACTCCAGTGTCTTTGCCAAGAAAACCCCAAGTGGAGTCACAAAGAGTCAGACATGACTGAAATAACTCAGCAACGAAGAATGGACTATGAGACTGTGCTCACCCACCATGCAGCCTGCATCCTGGTTCTCCTTCTCTTCTCTCCAGAACTCATATTCCCACCCCTGGAACTCTGGGCTCTGACACGTGAGTTTTCACCTTATTCCTGCAGCCAGGCTATCACAACACTCCTTAGCTGCTTCAACTACGTGAGTCCCTTCAGCCCACCCCCATGCCCCATTTTTCAACTGTAGCTCCCCTTTATGTAGGGGTATGCTGGAGCTTACTATTGCTAAATTTTCATTGTAGGCATTTATAGGGCAGAAATCAGCAAAGACTAAAAATCAGGGCTTGATATATTGTTTTGTTGATTGTCTAGACTTAAGAACGTGTTGGAGAAAATGTTAATAATGCAGATTAAACTTAATAGAGTATTGTGTGTATTACTCATATTTATGTTCCCAACACTTTGCACAGTTCCTGGCACATATTAAACATTTAATAAATGCCTTTTCGTTCATTCATTCAGTAAGTCAATCAGTCATGTTCTTAAGAAGACTTGTATGAAACAATGCAGACAGAAGGATGCAAAACTAGAGAAGCAATATGCACACTGACCAATATAATACAAGTGAAAATTGCACTAAAAGGCAATTGAATTCATATTAATTTCAATAACCAATCTTTGTCCCTAAGAAGAGGTGATGAAAAATATTTACTTCTTCTCATTAGAGAGATGGACAACTGTAGGTGAGAAATGCTATATATGCTGTCAGTCAATGGTTTTTATTTAACAATATCTCTATGACAAGGGAGGGTTCAGTGTGAAGGGTAGGGATTATATCAGTAAATAACTCATTTTTTTAAATAAAAAGCATTAGTAATTTTTTGAAACTGTGTCCTGCACTTATTCTCCAATAATCCCAGTTCCTCTGAGCAAACATTTCTGATCTTAAATAACACTCTACTAATGATTTCCTTTTTTTAAAGATCAAATTACTATCCAAGAAATCATTCATTTTGATCAAGTTGAATTTATGCTAAGAATGCAAGGATTGTTGGTTCTTCAGTAGGAAAACAATCAACTCATATAAAAACAAAAACATCCAAAACCATATGATTGTTATAGATGCCAAAAAAAAACTCTTTGACAAAGTACAATACTCATCTATGCTAAAAGCCGTACAAAATATAGGTATCTTAAATATCTTAAAAAGTATCTTTCTTAAACCAAAAGTGAGCATCATAAGCAATTGGGAAACCCTGGAAACTTTTCCAACAAATATGGGAGCTAAGCACTCTCAAACTATTATTTGATATAATTCTGGAAATGCCAGCAATAGCAATAAGACAGGGAAAAAATTAAAGACATAAAGATAATTATTTGCTTATGATGGTATGCTTGGAGAATTCTAGAGAATCAGCAAAAATACATTGAGACAAATAATAGCTTCAGCAAAGCAGCAGATTACAAAATAAGTCCTCAAAAATCAACTGCATTTCTGTATAATAATAACAGAATTCAAGAGGCAATAGCAGAAAGGGAAATTCTATTCCAAATAATTACAAAATGATCAATCTGCCAAAGTACATAAAAGAATAACAAACAGCTATAGGAGTATTCAGTGTTCATTGCTGGGGCCTGCCAATATAATAAAAATGGCAATGCTGCCAAAGTTAATTTATACTTTCAATACTATGCCAATAAATCTATCACAGGAATACTTTATAAAATTTGATAAAATAGTAACAACATTAATTTGGAGAAATGAAAAAACAGAGCAGGTCAAACCTACAGTCCATAGAACTCATTTATGGGCTTGAACCAATTTAAAATGTAATTAGAAAATGTTTAACAAAGAATAAAAATTACATTATAACATAGATAATGTAATTTGTAGTTTTCTAAGTCAATATATGAACCAACAGGGACCTATTTCTATTTGAGTTTGACACTACTGATGTAGAATATCAAACGAGATGATAAAAAGAAATTAGGGACAAAAAGGAAGTAGCATTTTCAAGTCTTAAGCTATGTTATAAAGCAGCAGTCACTGAAAAATAAATGTAGACCAATGGAACAGACTATGGAGAATCAGAAACAGTGGAACTCAATAACCTAGTGTTAGTGGAGATGTGAATTGATGAAACCATTTTGAAAAACAATTTTCAATTATGCAAATAAAGTGACTAAATTGTCCATTCTCTTTGACCTAGAGACTCTGTTGATGGGTCTATACTCAAAGGAGGCTATTGGTAAAAAGAAAATTCCCATATACACTAAAACATGTATAGTACACTTTTTATAATAACAAAGAATTGGAAACAAAGTAGATGCCCATTGATTAGAGGATGACAAAATAAATTGTGGTACATTGATGTCATGGAACATTAGTGTGCTGTAAGAAATGATAAATGTGATGAAAACAGAGAAGTATGGAAAGATCTACATGAACTAATGAACAGTAAAGAGAGTCAAGAAAACGACATACACGACTATAACAACGTAGATGGAAAGAGCAACCAAACATAAACACAAAACCAAAGGTGAATGTTGCAAAATTATAAAGAGCAAGCATGACTCAAAGAAAGAGAGCTAAGAATGCTCTTAACATACCCCTTTGTGGAGGTAAGAGATCCACAGAGGTTGCGTATAGTACATGTTTTTGGACTTTTTCAACATATTGATTGGTTGTACTCTTTTTTCCCTCTTTTTCCTTTGTCTTTAGAAAATATTACTTATTATATGAGATGACTCTCTGGGAGGAGGAGGCAGAGGGATACTGGAGAAAACTAAGATGATATAAAAAACAAAAAAAACTCTTATTTTTAAAAAGTCAAAACAAATTGCATTATTTTACAGAGAAACACTCCATTAAAATTACATTTAATGGCAAGACAATGAAGCATTTTCTTAAAATATACAGAAGTGAAAGGAAGGATGTTTAGAAAGGGATACAGAGGAGCAGGTTAATTTTGTTACTATCATGTCAAAATGTAAAATGTACTTTTAAAAAACTGGATGCAACATATGTGTAACTTTATAGGTAATCCTTTTATTTTCTTTGCATTTTGAAAAATTCATGTTGGCTAACATTTAAGGTCATAATTAAAAAGAAAAAAAAGGGGGGGAGGGGTCCTTTAATGGGAAAAGTTGTTTGTGTGCCCTGAGCAAAGTTTAAAAAGTGAGGCTCTCTTGTGTTACTGTCCACCAGAGACTTTGAGCTTTTACTATGTAAGGTCCTGACCCTTTGTTATGTGGACATTTTGGCTAGAGAAAAGGACAGGAAAAGAACATTTCCATGTAAAATGCAAAATCAGCCCGAGAAGAAACACAGCCCATCAGATAAAAAGTGTTTGGGGAGAAACATAGGCTAGATTGAGAGGACCAGAGAGAGAACATTCTAAGAGGCAAATATTGTTATTAAAAACAAAGATGACTGCAGTGCATTGTGTTCTAGCAGCCAATATTAATATTACTATGTTAAAACTTTAGAAGTGGGAAGCTGGGAAATATTAATTCTGATCCTAAACTATGTTCAGAAGGCATGAATAGCAAAGCCACTTCTTGTGTAACCTAAAGAGTTAGTCAGTAGGTTTTTCAGTTGTGCCTGACTCTCTGTGACCCCATTTTTAGGGGTTCCTTGGCAAAGATACTAGAGTGGTTTGCCCTTTCCTTTTCTAGGTTATTTACGGATTAAGGCAAACAGAGTTAAGTGATTTTCCCAGCGTCACACAGCTAGTAAGTGTCTGAGGCCAGATTTGAACTCACAAAGAATCTTCCTGATTCCCAGGGCCAGTGCTCTAACCACTGTACCACCTAGCTGCCTGCTTAATCAATTGGTTAAATAAGAGCTAATAGGATAAAATGACTGCAGCTGTGCTGTTTAGACTACAAGATAACTTTGGTTCCATAGATAATCAGATAGTCTTATGTAATAGATTATAGATAAGTTATATTTCATTACAATCAAAATCATCAAGTTTAACTAACACAACAGACTCTTGGGAAAGCTGCCTATAATATTTCAAGTTTAAAATAGATGCCTGTACAGTATATAAGCCTGTTTCCACAAATCACCCAGTTCAAGAAAGATAGGATTGCAGATATTTGTAGTTTTATAGGAAGGGAGTGAAGTCACCTTTTGGTCCCACAGGATTCTGATGTCTAGTCTAGCCTGTAGTTAATAAGGTTTGTGGTTGTCAGAAGAGTCCAGAAAAAGTTGCCTTCCAAAAAGGAGAGGAGATGTGGAGTGAGCTTAAATCTTTTCCAGAGGGGAATCAGACAGTAAAACAGTTATTCCTTCCATATCACTGGAGTCAGGGGTGTGGCACCCCCGAGATCTGGAAAAACTATAAAAAAATTTGACCCTCCTTTCATACCAGAGAAGAAATCTGAATTCTTATTTCTTTATAGGGTGTTTACAGTATTAAAAGATAAAATATGTTGATAGTATATGATACTATACATATATTTTATGCATGTCTGAGTTTCTAAACTTTTTCTGTGTCATCTGCTGTCCTTTGTGTATTGTCTGTGGCCTCTGCAAAACTTAGCCAAAATTCCCATTTAATTTCTTATGCTGGCCCATGATACACCAAAACCACGATGGGAAAAATTGTGATGTGGAAAGGATAATTGTCTATCACTTAGAATAAATGAGAAGGGACAACTAATGATAGGGGCAAAGAGGGAAACCTAGGATGGGGAGGTAATAGATAATAGCAGCTGGAGTAGGGAATGTTTTTTAGGGAAGCTGATTTGGGATAACTAGCAGATTACCACCAGCAAAACTTGTATTTTTCCACTTATGAAACATCAATATCTGTGCTTCTTGTCTCCACTATTAGAATGGTAGGGTGAGAGCCCTTTTTACAGGGACTGGGGACTTTGTGGGTTGGTCTAAATTCCTCATCTCCTAACTCTTCAAACTCTCAGGCTGTGATTTGATCATCAGACTACCCTGAAACTAAAACAGAAGATTCAGCTAGAAATAACCTGGCATCACTGAATGAAGGCTATCCTGAAGAAGAGTTGAGAAAATGTAGCATAGCCCACCCAACAACTTTTGCAGAGGGAGCCAGGAGGATATGGTTGAGGAATATTGCATGTACCATCAGATATGATTGATGTGTTGGTTGATATGGCTTTTCCCCTCTTTTTAAAAAATTTTTATTACAAGAGATGGCTCCCTGGGTAAGGATGTTGGGAGAGATATATTTGGAAATGAAAGTAATATAAAAAGCAAACAATATTGCAATGATAAAAATAAGATCTTTTCAAAGAATAGAGACCATTCATAGGGGGTCCCTTTTAAGTCAACAGAAAGGAAGAAGGCTATTTCTTTTACTATGACCAACTATGTGGGTGACCTGGGGCAAGTCTGTGGGCAAGATGGGCTTCCTATTTCTCTGTAAAATGAGAAGAAGGGGTAGGAGTGAAATAGATGGTCTCTAAAGTCCCATTCAACTCTAACTCTGGTGAGCCTGTGAATAGGATTGTGAGTACTAGGAAGTCCAGTTTATTTGGCCATCTTTGCCTGCAATAAGGATTTTTGTCTCTGAGAGTGTTCACTCTCTGGTCTTCACAGTATAGTCTGTGTCTCTCCTCAAGCACTTTTATTCAATGGCCTGTGTTTCTTCTCAAACTGATTTTGTGCTTCACACAAAATTGTTCTTTTTTTTACCCCTTTATACAGCCAAAATGTCCACATAACAAGAGGTCAGGACCTCGTATGGTAAAGGCTCAAAGTATCCAGTGGATAGTATTTATACCTGTTGGCCCAGAACCGTCTCCAATCTATACATACAATCTCTGAAATTCTTTTGTCATTAAGAATTTCTGTAATATAGCAGTACTCTAGATATCACTCCTTTTATTATTTCATAACCAAGATTAGATTTACAGCCAGAAGAGGCCTTTAAATAGTGAAGTAGATAGAGCACTAGACCTGGAGTTGAGAAGACCTGAGTTCAAATGTGGCCTCAAACGTTTACCAGTTGAGTGACCCTGGGCAAGTCATTGAGATTCTATCTGCCTTAGTTTCTTCATTAGTAAAATAGAGATAGTAACAGCACCTACCTCTCAGAGTTATTATGAAGATAAAATGAAATAACATTTGTCAAATGCTTTGCAGATCTTAATGTGTAGAATGTTACCGATATTAGGCAGGTAGGTGATTCGGTAGCTAGAGCGCAAGTCCTGGCATCAGAAGACCTGATTTCAAGTCTGACTTCAGATCCTTACGAACTGTGTGACTCTTGGCAAATTGCTTAATCAGGGCCACATGTGGCCTGAAGGCCGCAGGTTCCCCACCCATGGCTTAACCTCTCTTGGCCTTAGTTTCCCCATCTGTAAAATGGGGATAATATTAGCACCTGTGAGGATGAAATATTAATAAACTGTTTTGCAAACCTTATAACGCTATATACCTATATACTAGTTATTTTACAGGTGAAAAAAGTGAGGCCCAGAGACATAAACTATCTTGCCTAGGGTCATGTAACTAGAAAGTATTTTGAGAGAAGCTACTTCCAAGTCTTCCAATCTCCAAGTGCAGCGCTTTATTCTTTGCACTACATTCCCTCTTGTCAACCAATCAGGAAATACTGAAGGAAAGTGGCTACCTTTCACTGCATCTTAAGTGGATTTATTATCACTGGTCCAGCCTGATAAACCAGTGGATTTACAACAGATTAAATTACTAAGCAGCTGACTAGTATGAAGGCTTGTTCAACATTAGCTACAGGTGCCCTACTAGGTAAAACCTGATCCGTACCTTCCAGGTGCTTAGTACTGAATGAGGGTCCATAAGAGGAACATAATGAAAACATTCAGCTGCTTACCCCAAAGGGTTAAGTGGGGCAAAAACCTGGGTTAGAAGACACCCTTGGAAGATATCTTATTATTGTTCAGTCATTTTTAAGTTGTGTCAGATTCTTCATGACCCCATTTAGGGTTTTTAAGTTTTTTTGGCAAAGATACTAAAGTGGTTTGCCATTTCCTTCTCCAGCTCATTTTACAGATAAGAGCCCTGAAATATGTCTACTTTTGCACTAATTGTAACACCAATAGCAAATTCAGAAAAAGACAACCACAGAATAAACTTAACATCAAGCTTTTTCCCAAATCCCTAGACACTATGCTCTTAGAGACAGGGCCATATATAGCTCTGACCTCCCCAGAGCTATGATCACTGACAATAGAAGACCAAAATAGGGTGACACCGGCCTTGCTACATAGGATGGAACATAAAATTATTTTTGGGCTAGACCTGAGATTTCATTGTTGTAAGAAGCTCCCCAGTTAGGAAATCTTCTCTGCCAATGAGATCTTTGATTGTTCTGTAATGCGTAGTCTTAGAGAGTTGCTTGGGGACACTGAGAGTGTTGTTGTCCAGGGTGGCATAGCCAGTATGTGTCAAACATGAGACTTTGAGTTTCATGATGCAGACTCCAAAGCCAACTTTCTAGTCACTGTGCAATTCTTCCTTTGAAACATAACGAGCTGGTGTAGAGGGATAGGGGGAGGGTGGGAGTGGGGTTGGGGGGGGAATGGGGAAGAGGCTTCACTTCCTTAATCACTGATAATTTTTCACCTAGTCCAATTCAATTCAATTAAATAAACATTTATTCAGTACTACTACATCCCAGGCACTTTGCTAAGGGCAAGGGATACAAATAAGGGGGAAAAAAGGTAATCCCTGCCTTCAAGGAGCTTGCAGTCTAATGGGGGAAAAAAACACACAAAGGGAAGCTGAAAAGCAGGGTCGGGGAAGATCCACAGGGGGAAGGGGGAATATTCCATGAAGCTGAAACCAAGCAGAGCTGCTGTTGGAAAATGTTCTGAACCCTCTATAAAGGAAGGCTTTGGGAAGAGTTTATTACCCCATCCTCTAGCCCTCCAATTAGAGGAGAGAGGTAGAGGAGAAAGTGAGGCTGGTGACCTTGCACAGCCCTCCCCCACTCAAATCAAAGTCAATCGCAAGTCATGTCATCATTTCCCTGATGTCGTTGTCCTCTTCAAGAATGAAAGACAAACACAAATAGTAACTTTCTCTTTTGGCCAGCAACCCTGAGGGTCTTCCCCTCCCAGTTTGATTTTTTTTTTTAATTAAATGGGCCATCCTTTGACTCACTTTTTAAAGAGACCTATTTGCTGAATGGGCATTACCTCACTCAAAGTGAGAACCTGAAAAGACCTTAACTTAAAAGGGCCAGGGTCTTCCATTGTATCCTGGGCCATCTCCAGTCATCCTGATAAATATCTGGCCGATGGACCCAGATGGCTCTGGAGGAGGAAGTGAGGCTGGTGACCTTGCACAGCCCTCCCTCACTCAAATCAAAGTCAATTGCAAGTCATGTCATCGTCTCCCTGATGTCATGGTCCTCTTCGAGAATGAAGGACAAACACAACCTAGAGGAGAGAGGCAACTGAGGGAATTAAGGTGTTGAGTATCTAGGGACTTGATGTGGTACAGTGAAAAGAACGTTGATCTTAGAGGAATAGAGGCATGACCTCATACCCAAACTCTGCCACTTACTACCTAGGTGACCTAGACTGAATCACCTCAAGCTACAGGACCACACTGGTCCTAGGCTTCATCATCCGTAAAACAGATTGATGAGCACGGTGCCTGGTGCTTAATGAATGCTTGTTGGCAAATTAATAAAAGCTTGCTTACTTGGCTGAGATGACTCTAAGGTCCCTTCTACTTCTAAATCCATGACCCTATGGAATGATAAGAAAGAAAGCGTAGAAATTGAGAATGGCCAGCTGGGTTACCCTACTCCAGTTTTGTGACATCCCTAGTATCTTCAGCTTTCTGTCACAAAACTCTTTCAAACTTCTTTAGACAAGATTCATTACAACTCACTTCAATTTTTTAAAAATTGAATAAATGAATGGCAACAGATAAGTGCTATATACCCTTTAGGAAGAAACAGAATATATCATCTTAGAACTTGAGCTCTTTATCTGGAGGACTCAGAGAACATCAGTCCTCTAGGACCTACTAAATCCCTCGGAAGAAATGGAAATCCAGGCTGTAATGTCCCATAAACTCCAAACAACATCATTCCAAATAATAGTCTGGGTGACATTTGAATACCTACTTGAGCTTCACAAGTCAAGTGGAAATGACACAAAAAGTGGAAATGAAAAACCCCAAACTATTTTCAAGTCAAAAGGGGAGGAGGAATTGCTGAGCTAGACCACTCTGTAAATGAATACAGCCACCCCATGCCGTTTGCTATCCCACCCACCCCTAGAGATCTTAGAATTTAGAGCTGAAAGAGATCTTACCATCTCTCCCCACCCTGCCTACACTTTTTGAATCAACCTTGGCAAAAGTCCAAAGCCAGATCACGAGGTAGAAAGGATTTCAGAGGCCATCTTGTGCAACCCTTCAATTTACAGATGAGGAAACCAAGGCACGAAGAGGCTAAGTTTAGCCTCTAAGAAACTTCCCAGCAGAGCTGTCTGAACATATAACATATAACTCTAACAGTGGTAGTAAATATCAGAGATCTGAATGCAGGTCCTGACTCCAGTGCCAGCTCAGGTCACACTGTACTACTCACTGTATTGCCCCACCCTTAACTTCTCACCTCTGACTGCAAGAAAAAGCCCCTCTTCTCTTGTTCTCCTCCAGGAACTGGTTACGGAATTAAGTCCTGACAGGAATGCAGTTTTAAATGTTCTCAGTCTCTGGGCTTTTTCTTCTGCATTAATAATCAATACTGCCTCTTTTCTCAGAAAAGAAGAGCCATCAGTGGCCATAATGCAAATTCTGTCTACTCACACTCATTTCTTTGTAACTTGGTGTCCCTGCTGTTCAGATTCCTAGAATCTCTAAATGTTTCAAAGTGGCTACAAGGATGCCTCTTTCCAAGTAAACAAATACCCTATTTCTTTTCTTTCCAAGTTCTTTCAAATGTAGTTTGTTCCAAACCTAATCCCAGCTGGGAAGCAGACTTGTGATTTTTTCAGCCAAAAGTTGCTATTGTCCACATTTATTAGCAGTTCACACTCTGTAGAACTATTCTTTGTAACTCCACTAAGAAATTAGGCCCTTTTGTAGAGTTGGAAGAGAAATTAGAACAATGGTTCCAAACCTTTACAAATGTGAAGACCTTTTTTTATGTAAAAAAAAAAAAGCTTAGGACCCCTACACGATACATGTATTATTAATATCCATTAGCCAATAAAAGAAATGAAGACAAAAAGCTACTATGCACTCATGAATGCTTTTGTATCCTATTCATCACGACAGCATCTGTATACATTCAAGAGATGGCAGTACACATATATGTTAATGCTGGGCTTGAAGTCAGAAGAGAATCAAACCTCCCCACACTAACTAGCTGCCTGACCCTGAGGAAGACATTTAACCTCTCTAAGCCTGAGTGTTCTATTCTGCAAAATGGGAATGATAATATTTATATCACCTCATCTACAGGACTATTGTGAGGGTAGAATGAGTAATATAGTTAAAATGTCTTGCAAATCTTAAATCACTACATAATTGTCAGCTGTCCTCCAAAAGGAATGTTTGTTGATTTATTGTAATGAGTCACACTGCATTTTTTATTGGACCTAAATAAAGGCAAAAATGACAATGCTTTGTATGCATGTGGTTGCATTGACTTGGGGTATGAGGGCAGATTCTTGTTCTACTGGTTGGGGAACCTCTGTCTCAGAGATTATCCAGTCAAATCTCCAGGATAGTATAGTTACTAACTATATTATACAATATACATACATACATAGTAATTATACTATAGTTACTACATATATAGCTACAAACCATATTATATATAGTAACTATAGTATATATAGTAACTATATTATGTATATATTGTATTATATTGCGTTACATTGCATTATATTGCATTATGTTATATTATATTACATCATATTATATTATGTTATGTTATGTTCTGTTATATTATATTATATTATATCGTATCGTATCATATCGTATCGTATCATATCATATCATATCATATCATATTATATCATATTATATCATATCATATCATATCATATCATATTATATTATATTATATTATATTATATTATATTATATTATATTTATTATATTAATTATATTATATCATATTATATCATATTAATTATATTATATTATATTATATTATATTATATTATATTATATTATAT
>NW_020954576.1:57266375-57301643 GCF_900497805.2 Vombatus ursinus | reverse complement strand
TATTATATTATCCTAGCACTGGGAATACAAAGACAAAATGAAAAATAGTATATACACACAGCAAATAGAGAAATTTGGAATGCTTTAGACAAGTTCACTTACTTAGGCAATATACTTTCCAAGGATGTACACATAGATGATGAGGTTGATAAATGCATTACCAAAGCTAGCTCAGCATTTGGGTGGCTCAGAAATAATGTATGGAAAGAAGAGGTATTAGGCTGCCTACCAAGCTGAAGGTCTACAGAGCCATTGTGCTGACTTCATTGTTATATGCCTGTGAAACCTGGACAGTTTACAAGCACCATGCCAAGACATTGAATCACTTCCATTTGAATTGTCTTAGGAAGATTCTGAAGATCACCTAGCAAGATAAAGTACTAGACACTGAGGTCCTTTCTTGAGCCAAAATGCCAGGCATTCAAACTGTACTACAGAGAGTGAAATTCAATGGGCTGGCCACGTTGTTCAAATGCCAAACATGTTTTCCTAGAAGACTATTTTGTAAAGAACCCACACAAGCCAAGCGCTCACGTGGAGGTCAGAAGAAGCAATACAAGGACACTCTTAAAGTCTCTCTAAAGAACTTTGGTATCTTGACATGGAAGACATGGAAGACACTGGGAAGGGATAGTCCAGCATGGCATGCCCTCATCAAAGAAGGTTCTGTGCTCTATGAGCAAAGTAGAATTGTAGTAACTCAAAAGAAATATGAGATGTGCAAATTTAGAGACATCTCCCCCCCTACCCCAAATGATCATAAGAGCTATTGTGCCCAACCTGTGGCAAAGCTTTCTGAGCTTGTATTGGTCTGATCAGATATACTGTACATTAACCGCAATATTATGGTATCATTTTGGTCCTTTTTGAACATGAAGGACAAATAACACACACACATACATGTATATATACGTATGTATGTATGTATAGTTGAGGAATGGGATATGTAGCCCCATAAATTAAATAATATGATGAACCTGGGACTGCATTTCTAGTTTCCTATGCCAAGTAACAATGGTCTTCATTTTCAAGAGACGGACATACAGATCTTCTGATCTGTATAATTGGAGAGATGAGAATTTTTTAAGTTACCTATACTGAGTACAGTAATTATGGATAGAATCACAAATCTAGAGTTGAAAGGGGCCTTAAAAATCTTGTTAGCCAGACCCATCATTTTGCAAATGTGGAAACTGAGGCTCAGATAAGTTAAGTAATATGTCCACAGTCACCAGGTGACAAACTGAAGTCACAAATAGAAGACCTAGGGGATCTGAACTTAAGTTTGTGTTTAAGACTCTTTGCTCTGTGCCAAATTGCCTCCTGATCTCAACTCCCTCATTTGTTCAATATTTGTTGCTGTTGGGTTTTTTCTTTGTTTGTTTGTTTGTTGTTTGTTGTTTTGTTTTTGTTTTGTTTTTTGGTGAGGCGATCAGGGTTAAGTGACTTACCCAGGGTCACACAGCTAGTAAGTGTCAATTGTCTGAGGCCAGATTTGAACTCAGGTCCTCCTGACTCTAAGGTTCTATCTACTGTGTCACCTAGCTGCCCCCTCCTACACACCATTTTTGTTGTTGTTTTTCTTTTTTTTTCTTTTTTTCTTTTTCTTTTGTTTTTAGGCAATTGGAATTAAGTGACTTGCCCAGGGTCACACAGCTAGTAAGTGTCAAGTGCTGTGTGTCAAGTGGTCTGAGGCCGACTTTGAACTCAGGTCCTCCTGACTTCTAGGCCAGTTGTTGTTGTTTTTCGAAAGGAACTAATTGAAATATAAAATTAAAAAAAATGAGCCCATGGTTGCACTTAATTTGCATGATATAGCTTAGAGTTCTCTTAGCTGTGTCCACATGAGGTTAATGGTTTTAGTCTCTCAGATAAGCAAAAATCTTCATGCCTTGCTTTGTATTTCTGCAGGCCTTAATTTGATTTTTGAAACAGAGTATGTTCTAAAAATATTAGTGTGGTTTTGACCTTTAATAACTTCAGAAGTATAAATGCTACACACTTATAAAAACCAGCATTTGAATGTTTAATTATTTAAATTCCTTTACACTTATTTAGTTTTGTGAATTTTGAACAATAAATTTTCCCATTTACAAAACTAGGCACCCTGTTATGTATTACATGTGCAAGAGTTTCTCCATGACATTTTCTCAGACTGGTGGATCACTGGAGGAGGTCCTATTGCTTGGCCTCCTCAGTGCCCTGATCTAGCTTCATTAAATTTGTTATTGTGGGGTCATGTCAAAGCTGTCATATATACATCCAAAGCTCATCCTTTGGATAACCTTCAGCATAGGATGACAGGTGTGATCATTTCAGTCACTGAGCAGCCACTGATGAAAGTTTTTACAAAATTTGAAAACTGACTAGAGCAATATATAACATAAGACAGTGGCTATGTTGAATTTTTAATAATTAGCTTTTTAATGTTTTGTAAGTTTGTAGAATTTATACTCCTGAATTTATTCAAGCTACTAAGACTTTGGGGACTACATACACACACACATATGTGTCCATCACAAGTTTATTCTGTGATCTGGCCCTGACTGTGTTCTCTTCTTTTATTTGTTTTAGTTGGTATTATATTACCTGCCCTTTGCCCAATTCTCAGAGGTATTATGGGATTTAATTAAAGCATGCAGAGCAGTAGATGGTGGAGTAAGCAGTAAATCACTGTAACCTTCCCATATCGACCTCCAAACAACTATAAAATAGAGCCCCAAAGCAAATTCTGGAACAGCAGAACCAGCAAAAAGATGGAATGAAGCAATCTTTTAGCCCAAGAAACTTGGAAGATCGGCAAGAAAGGTCTGTCCCACTCAGATAAAAGGGGAACATAGTTCAAGACAGGAAGCATCCCAGTAAGCCAGCAGCAAGCCCCACCTCAGAAAGCGGTAGGAGATCCTGAGCCTCAGGGCAGTGGAGCAGTCAAATGCCAACACCAGGACCCCACCATGTGCCTCAGCATAGCCAAGGGAATGGGCAGACTCCAGCTCAGAGAGCCACCACTTCAGCGTAGCCGCAGGCAAACAGGCAACCTCCAGCAGCTAGACCACCACGTGTTCCAGTGCAGCCCTGGGGAAACACAGAAGCACCCCACCAGCCTCAGCACACACCAGACACCAGCACTAGGACCCCAGCTCAGCACCAGGCAAGCTGCTAGACCCCCTATGGCCTCCAGCAGGGCCAGCCAACTCCCACCTCACCCCCTTAGTGCAGCACCAGGTAAATAGCCAGGGCCTGCAGCCAGTGGCACAAGAAGTCTGAGACAGTGCCCCTTCCACTCCAGGAGCAGAGCTCAAATTTAAAAGAAAGGAAGAAGGCCAAAGAAGATGAACAAAAAACAACAACAAAAAAAATCTGACCATAGAAAGTTATTATGGTGACAGGGAAGATCAAGACAAATTCAGAAGAGGACAACAATGTCAAAACACCTATGGGCAAAACCCCCAAAAAACTGGGAAGTGGTCTCAAGCCCAGAAAGAACTCATGAAAAAACTCCAAAAGAAGCTTAAAAATCATATGAAAGAGGTAGGAAACTACATCTTGCAATAGGCAATGAAGTAATATCATTACTAAATACATATGTACCAAGTGGTGTAGCATCCAAAGGAGAAGCTAAGTGAGTTACAGGTTCACAATCAAACAAGAGATATATTTTATGTATTTATATTTTACATACAAAATATAAAATAGATAATTTGATTATATTAAATTAAAAAGCTTTTGCACAAACAAAACCAATGCAACCAAGATTAGAAGGAAAGCAAAAAGCTGGGAAACAATCTTTACAGCAATGTCTCTGAAAAAGGCCTCATTTCTCAAATACGTAGAGAATCGAGTTAAATTTATAAGAATATAAGCCATTCCCCAGTTGATAAATGGTCAAAGGATGTGAACAGGCAGTTTTCAAATGAAGATAAAGATATCTATATGCATATGAAGAAGTGCTCTAAATTGCTTCTGATTAGAGAAATGCAAATGAAAACAACTCTGAGGTACCACCTCACACCTATCAGATTGGCTAATATGACAAAAAAAAGAAAATGATAAATGTTGGAGAGGATGTGGGGAAAATGGGACACTAATGCATTGTTGGTGGAATTGTGAACTGATCCAGCCATTCTGGAGAGCAATTTGGCACTATGCCCAAAGGGCAACCAAACTGTGCATACCCTTTGATCCAGCAATACCACTACTATATCTGTATCCCAAAGAGACCATAAAAAAGAGGAAAGGACTTACATGTGCAAAAATATTTATAGTAGCCCTTTTCATGGTAGCAAAATATTGGAAACTGAGGGGATGCCCAACAGTTGGGGAGTAGATGAACAAGCTGTGATATATAAATGTAATGAAATATTATTATGCAATAAGAGATGATGAACAGGAAGATTTCAGAAAAACCTGGAAAGACTTATAAGAACTGATGCAAAGTGAAATGAATAGAACCAGGAAATCAATGTACACAGTATCAGCAACATTGTGTAATGATCAGCTATGAATGACTCAGCTTTCCTCAGCAACACAATGATCCAAGACAAGTACAAAGGACTCAGGAAGGAAAATGCTATACACATCAAGATAAAAAACTGATGGATTCTGAAAGCTGATCAAAGCATACTTTTTCACTTACTTTATTCTTTTTTGTGCTTTTTTTCCCCTGTTGATCTGTTTCTTCTTTCACAACTGTGACTAATATGGAAATATGTTTTACATGACAGCATATGTATAACCTATATCAAATTGCCTACCATTTTAGGAAGAGGGGAGGGGAGGGAAGGGAGGAGAAAAATTTGGAACTAGGGGCAGCTAGGTGGTGCAGTGGATAGAGCTTTGGCCTTGGGGTCAGAAGGACCTGAGTTCAAATCTGGCCTCAGACACTTGACACTTACTAGCTATGTGATCCTGGGTAAGTTACCCAAACTCTTTTGCCTCAGTTTTGTTAACTGTAAAATGGTGATGATGTAGCACTTACCTCACAGGATTGTTGTGAGGATCAAATGGAAAAACAGTACCTGGCAGAGTGTTGCTGTTGTTTACTCGTTTCAGTCTTGTCTGACTCTTCATCTCCTCATTTGGGGTTTTCTTGGCAAGATATTGGAGTGGCTTGAGTGGCCATTTCCTTCTCCAGCTCATTTGATATACCCCATTATTCAGGATCCTAGCTCTCATGCCCCAACCAGTGCATTTCCTTTTACACAAACCTAGCCACTCACAATGATGAAATGTTAATTTTTTTTGGAATATTCAATAGGCAATCAATAAATAGAAATGAAGCTCAGAACAAAGACTGGGACTGGATATATGTAGATATATGTATATCTATATATGTGTATATATATATGTGTATATATATATATACACACATCTATAGATATACATATATACTTTGAATTATCTGCATCAGTGTGACACCTGTGTGGTTATGTCTAGCATGGACCCTTACACTCGCTCTGGGCTTATTTGTTTACCACCAGCCTACTATCATACCAGTCAGCCCAGGGTCCTAAAGAAGGACCATCACTGTGTGGCTACACTCAAACTCTCTCCTGGTGTTACATGTAACCCTATTCTGGATAAATATATACCCCATTATTCAGGATTCTAGCTCTCATGCCCCAACTAGTGCATTTCTTTTTACACAAACCTAGTCACTCACAATGATTAAATGTTAATTTTCTTAATTAAAAATTATCAAGCATTTATTTTTTCTCCCTCCCACATTATCTCCCCACTGGAAAAGAAGACAGAAAAACAGAACCCATATAACAAATAAGCATAATCAAGTAAAATAAATTTCCATATTGGCCATGTTTTAAAATATATATTTCATTCTACATATTCATTAGCACATCATATATCAAGAAGTAGGTAGCATTTTTCATTGGTCTTCTGGAATCATAATCATTATGTTGACCAAAGTTTGTATCACATCATATTATAGTATATTCCAGCAATAAAATTACTGCTATTTCTCCATCCTTTGACTTTTACCAAAATATTCCCTGCCATGCTTTCTCCCTTGGGCTCTGAGATTTGTTCACATGATAATATATAGTACTACCCCCACTTACCCACCCTCTTTTACCTATCCTGTTTCTTTATAATACAGTATACTTATTGAGAATCATAGTTTGTTCATAGGTTTTATCTCACCAAATCTCAGTGATACCTATAATGTCAAATTTGCCACCACTACCCTTACACAAAGGACCTCTAACTCCTCTTGTTTATTGCCTAAACTTTGGGAATTTGTATATAGACACTTAAGGCCATGAGTTTTTATTACTGGATCCTTTTCAGGTATCTCAGATGCTATTCTTTTTCCTCTTTTGAAGCTACTCCATATGACATCTAAGTTTGGGGATAGACACAGTTCATGTATTCTCTCTCCCCCTACATTCATATATTCTTAAACTGGGTATATAACTGTTCATGAATGCAACCCCTCTCACAGAGACATTGCCCTGAATTTGGAGGAGTGGGAATGTTAGCATGTGGTAGCATTACTCAGAGTTCCCCAAATTTCTGGGCCTTTTGGCTTTGGAAAGCATGTCTTTTAAATAAAAAGTAATGTAGATAAGACAGGAAAAAAAAACAATCAGAGAGATAGATGTCTGGGAGAGAAGACCAAGCTGGGCTGGTCCTTTATGTTTTTCCTACACAGTCAGTAGGGAACAGGAAGATTGGGCATTACTCTGTGGCAGAAAGCACAGAAGTCATATCAAATGGCACTGAGACCTTGTGACATGGCAGACCATGCGGGAAGATGAGAAGAGAAACTAATAGAAAGATTACCAGAGTCCAATCCATAGCACATGCCCTCTGCTTTGCTGGAACTCTGCCTGGGAAAAACTCTAGCTCATCTTTTTTCACTTCTTCTTTCCCTTTTCCTAGTGGGAAAAGAGGGTTGGAGAAAGTTTACTGTCAAATCAATTCAACTCAGTTACATAAACATTGAGAAAACCAATTGTGTATAGGAAAAAATCTGCTAGGGAGTTGGGAGACAGAAAGTTTAGATGTGACTCAGATCCTTGCCTTCATGGAACTTGGAGTTTAATATAGTGAATAGAATCACACACAAATTCTCCTTTCCTTGACTTTGTTACAAAATGTCTCTCTTACACCTCCTATACCTCTATACAATAGCACAAAGCTATTGTAAGTTAGTAGCTATTCCAAATTCAATGATATGACATTGCATTGTGGATTCTATGGCTGAAGATTTATTTTTGCCTTCTGTCTAATACTATATACTTAGCTATTGTGTGCTGTAAAATAACACATTTTTCACATATAAATAAAATCCTAAGGGAATTTAAAATAAATTGTTTTAATTTAACTGATTTTTTTTCTTTTTTTATTAGAATATTTGCAAACATGTTTGTAAGAGAAAATGGGTGAGTATAAATAGATAGCTAGCCCAGGAGGACTGTGCTTTGTTTTGCTATCTCTTCAAACCTTTTCCATGAGCTAGATCAATTCAAAGGTGCATAAAACAGAACAGAGCATCCTTTTTAAAATTGTTTATATATTTTCAACATTCTTTTAAAAAAATTTTGAGTTCCAAATTCTCTCCCTCCCTCCAACCCCTTCTCTACCCATTGGGAAGGCAAGCAATATAATATCAATTATATATGTGAAGTAATGGAAAACCTATTAGCCATGTTACCAAAAACAGTGAAAATAAAGTGAAAAAAATTATATTTCAATTTGCATTCAAAGTTCATCAGTTCTCTCTCTGGAGGCTAACATTTTTCATCATAAGTTCTTCGTAATTGTCTTGAATCATTGTATTGATCAGAGTAGCTAAGTCTTTCACAGTTAATCATCATTACAACATTGTCACTGTGTACAATGATCTCCTGGTTCTGCTCACTTTACCCTGCATCAATTCATATCAATATTCCCAGGTTTTTCTGAAACCATAACCCTATCTTATAACACAATAAATAGTGTTTCATCACAATCTTATGTCACAGAGCAAAAAGTCCTGAGAAACTACAACAGAAATGAGATTGTCCCTAACTTCTTTGTGAGAGAAGATGGCAGAAGTGAGATTGTCCTCAAAGCCCCTAAAACAAACAAGCAGACAAAAAACTGCATTTCTCTGAAGCAAGGTCCTGCAAAACACTCTAAAGGAGACACTATCTGTATTTCATACCCCTTCTCTGTTCAGTTTTCTGGTCTCAAGATAAGAGTTGGGGAGGTAGTTGAAAGACAATTCTGCATGAAGGCAGCCTGCACAGCAAGGAATAGACACCGTTCCACAACCAGAACGAATTGAAGACTGGCAGCTATTAGGATACCTGTTCACCAGTAGCTTGATGAGCTGGAGGAAACATATTTTCCACTTTGATTCATGAGACTGAGATGGGCTGGTAAGTGATGTTTGTAGTTGTAAATCTTTCTTTTTTCCTTGACCTGATAATTCTAGAATTTGGCTACAATATTCCTTGGCATTTTCAATTTGGGATCTCTTTCAGGAGGTGATTGGTGGATTCTTTCGATGACTATTTCGGCCTCACGGCAGTATTTTTTTCTTTTTTTATTAATTAATTATTTTTTTAAACTTTTTTGTTTTAATAAAATTACACAAGATTTTGAGTTCCAAATTTTCTCCCCATCTTGTCCCTCCCCCAACCCCAAGACAGCATGCATTCTGAATAACCCCTTCCTGTAATCTGCCCTCTCTTCTATCTCTGCCCCCTTCTCTTATCCCCTTCCTCTTCTTTTTTCCTATTGGGCAGGATAGATTTCTATACCACATTGCCTGTATATCTTATTTCCCAGTTGCATGTGAAAACAATTTTTAACATTTGATTTTAAAACTTTGGGTTCCAAATTTTCTCCCTTCCTCCCTCCCCACCCACCCTCATTGAGAAGGCAAGCAACTCAATACAGGTTATACATGTGTAGCCATGCAAAACACTTCCATAGCAGTCATGCTGTGGAAAACTAAGTATATGTCCCTTAATCCTATCCCGCCCCCCGTTTACTCTATTCTCTCTTTTGACCTTGTCCCTCCTCAGAACTGTTTGCTTCTGATTACCCCCTCCCCCAGTCGGCCCTCCCCTCTATCATCCAACCACTCTCTTATCCCCTTCCCCCCTATTTTCCTGTAGGGTAAGATAGCTTTCCATACCCAATTGAGTGTGTATGTTATTCCTTCTTTAAGTCATATCAGATGAGAATAAGATTCACTCATTCCCTCTCACCTTCCCCCACTTCCCCTCCACTATGAAAGCCTTTTCTTGTCTGTTTTATGTGAGATGATTTACCCCATTCTACCTTTCCCTTTCTCCTTCTCCCAGTATAATCCTCTCTCACCCCTTAATTTTATTCTCCAGTATCACCCATTCATCTTCAACTCACCCTGTGCAGGGCAGTTTTTCTTGATGATCTCCTGAAAGATGCTATCCAGGGCTCTTTTTTTCATCATTTCAGGTAGACCAATAATTCTTAAGTTATCTCTCTTGAATCTATTTTCCAGGTCAGTCATTTTTCCATTGAGGAATTTTATATTTTCTTCTATTTTTTTCATTCTTTTGATTTTGTTTTTACTGATTCTTGATGTCTCATAGAATCATTAGCTTCCAATTGCCCAATTCTAATTTTTAATGAATTATTTTCTTCAATTAGATTTTGTACCTCCTTTTCCATTTAGCCCATTTTACTTTTTAGGGAGTTGTTTTCTTCGGTGCACTTTTTTTCCCATGTTGCCAACTGCATTTTTTAATGAATTGTTTAATTTTTCTTCTACCTCCCTTATTTGACTTTTAAAATCTTTCTTGAGCTCTTCCAAGAAGGTTTTTTGGGCTTGAGACCAGTTCATATTCCCCTCTGAGGTTTCAGATGTGGGTATATTGACGTTATCCTCTCCTGAATTTGTATTTTGATCTTCCCTGTCACCAAGATACTTTTCTATGGTCATTGTTTTCCTATGCTGCTTCTTGCTCATGTTGTTTGCCTTTTTTCTGGCTTTTAAAGTTGATTTCTGCTTCTGGGGCACAGGGGGCCCCATCCCAGGCTTCTTATGCTAGGGGCTAGGGGCCTGGTTACTGGTTTGCTGAGGTAGGGCTTGCCACTGGCTTGCTGGGACACCTCCCATTCTGTACTAGTTCTGTTCAGTGACAGCAAGAGGGACCTTTCCCATTAATACCCCTAGCCGCACAAGCTAGAAGACTGCTGTAGCTAGTCTTTCTGCTGGCTCTACTATTTCAGGATTTTTCCTGGGGCAATATTCTCTGGGTTTTTCAAGGTCATTAAGGAAGGATGAGAGCAACTTACTGCTTACTCCACCATCTTGGATCCCAGAAGTCAAAATATGTGACTTTCAAACATTCAGTCTATGGGTTAATAGCTTCAGGAGCAGTGCTGCTACTACTGCTACTGCTACTGCTGCTGATTCAGTCACTCCCAAGGCCTGTCCCTGCTTTGCTGGGGCAGGGGCTGTATTGACATGCCCTACAGCCCTGCACTGGACTGCACTTCTCTCTCACCCAGTTCTGACAGACCCCTCCCACTGACCATCCAAGTTGTCTCTGGCATCTATGGGCTGAGAAGACTGGAACCCGCCACTGCTGCTGGTGATTCAGTCTCCCAAAGCCTGCTCCAACTTTGCTTAGGCCAGGTCTGCACTGTGCCCTACGCTGGATGCTCCTCTCTCAGGCCAGTGCAATAGACTTTTCTTGCTGACCTTCCAGGTTGCCTTGGGCTGGAAATCTGCCTCATTCAGTCCCTTTGTGGGTTCTGCCACTCCAGATTTGGGGTAGAGCTCAGGCAAGTCCCTGCTTTCACTCCATCATCTTGGCTCCCATTCATCCTTCTTTTTCAAAGAGGATCACTGACATCATGGGGTGATGTCTTGCCTTGTGCATGAATTGGGTTTAAGTGAGGCAGAGTTGCACAAAGTCATCAGCCTCATTCTGTCTTTCAGAGTCATCAAAGTCCAGTGGCAAAACAAAAGGCAAGATGACTGGTGATGGCCTGGGATGCAGAAAATAACCTTGGCATCTTTGATGTCTGACCAAGCTCTAAGCATTCCACAGCACTTGCTTCAACCACCTTCATGGCTGGTGGAACAAATTGTTCTCATCTGGGTTTAAGGACTGTTGGTTACCTTCAATCTGGTTTAGCTTGCTGACAGGGTGGTTTTACCAGGATTTGGATGCTGTGCATGCTACAGCTTCATGGAGCCTCAGGTGAGAGGCTAAGAAAGTATTCCCATCCATACCAAAGATCCAGAAGAGTTCAGCAGCAGTCTGAAAGTAAAAAAATTTCTATAGTAACATATCTGCCCAAAGGAAGCTTGGAGTGGTTACCTGAAGGACCACCTTAGGATTCTGAGTACTGCTTTTTGAAGAGGAAGCTATGACTCCTGGTTTGCTGAGATACCTCTGAGTCCATGATGCTTTATAAATGTAGGGAGACTCCAGAGAAAGTAGTGAATTTGAGACAGGCTGGATGAGAAGCAAGTCACAAACTTATGAATAGCTAATAGAAGTCCCCAGAGCTGGAGACATGTGGAGAAAATGATTCCCCAACATATCACTCAATTCACAGCACCTATAATTCCAGAAACTGCTTGAAGTCAACTTCTAGTTAGATCATTCTCTCCTTGATTAAGCTGAGATACTGTTTCACTCCCAAGTCAAAGAGCTCATTTAAACTTTTGGTTGATGTCATCCATCTACTCTAATCTGTATAACTGCCTCAATTTCCGTTCACTGGGTTTTTTTGATAAGTGTGTGGTTCAATTGTCTTTTAAGTAACCAGCATTTGGTGAAAGGGAGCTAAGTTGACTCTGAGTAAGCTATGTGTTACCTTCTCATTTAGAGAGACCAAGAAAAGTAGTATTCTGAACTCCTAAAGAGAGCATCAAAACTCTAGACTGCCAATATTTGATCTGTGATAGATATAATTTTAGCCCCAATGCCTCTCTTGGAAATAGGATAATGAAGAAAAGATTACCCAACTTTGGCTGTCCTGAATGTTGGCTCATCTTCCCTTGCTAGGTTCCTGGTATTGTAGCCATGGTCCTCTTCTTACTCTCCACAAGGGTTAGTCATTTTATACTACATGGTCCTTCCATGTTGATTACACATATTTTAATATTTGGTCAACATTGTATTTCCTAGACTAGACTGGAACTTTAGGCAGCAAAAAATTTAATAAGAAACTGTTTGCTAGTGAAGTGTAAAGCCATGGTTCTGTGGCAGAGGGAATAGTCCAGGTATTTGCTGGTTTAAATGTCCTATACTGGCCAATAGGGATATGGACTAGCCAGTGAGCATGAAAGACAGAGTCTGGTGCTGGCGCTCAAAACTTTTGGATGGATGTTTTCCCCTGTGTCACATGACATATGACTAGTATTCCACACACATACTTATTCTAGAACAAATAAGACCATTTGGTTCTGCTCAGGATTCTCTCTCTTCTACTGTTTACAAACAAGAGTCTGGTCAATGCGGAGACCTAGACTGACATTTTTCTGTCAATGTTTCCTGCAGAAGTTGGAAAGATCCTCCAGGTATATAGAAGATCAGGAAATCTGTGAGAGCAACCTCTCTAGCCAACAAGGGCACAAGTTAAATCATCAAAAAACTATTGGGATTAGGGAACAGAAGGAAGGCAGAATTTTCCATTTAGTCAGCTATCTCTTATCTGGGCTTATTAAACAGTGAGCATAATCCCTCTTTGTAGACTTTTCCCATTCAAAAGAGCCAAAGTAAACACAATGAGTAGAGGTCAGTGACAAATTGTTTTAAGCATGTGATATTAGCATAAAATTAAGGACCACTGAATGGAGATACCTGATTTCTGAACTAGCATTTCTGTTTTTTTTTTTTTCAAGCCCTGGCCATTTTAAAGAGTTTCAGGATAGTCCAGTATAATCATGGAAATAAGATGGTGCTCTGGAATCCAAAATAAGAATCTCTGGGAAGCAAGGCCCTCTTTTTCCTGAAGATGGACTAGAGGTCTGCTTATGTATATGGGACTAGAGGTGTGCTATAAAGGCCCCATCCACTCAAAAATATTTCCTTCACGTCCTTCACAATATCCTCTGAGGTTGGATGAAGGGTTTTCCTCACTATCTCACTGAGAGAGGATTGGACTAGAAAGCAAGGAGGCCACGGGTTAGAATCAAAAGTACAGAATGTTTGAATTGGAAGGAACTTTAAAGGACCATCTAGTCCAGTCCTGTTACTGTCTCAGTCTTTTTTTTTTTTGACTCGTTTTGTAAATGATGTAAATGATAACTGTTTTGTGTCTTTTTTTTTTGTTGTATGTTTCTGTGAAATAGAAAAACAAATATTGGTGATTTCATGAGTGTGGGCACCCTTAGCACCAATGCAATCCCTCCGGGTCTCAGTAGAGCTCACTCAGTGGCCAACTTTATGATAAGGAGCTGCTCTACCTTTAAGTAGGCATATAGTCTGTCTATCTCTAGGGCCTAGATTCTCTAGGACCTAGACTCAAGCTCTTTTCCAGTTTGGAAGGACCTTAATGCTCATATTCTACTGGTATAATTTTCAAGAACCTGATGATTTTTCATACCATGGTGGAGTGAAATGAAGGATAGATCTTGAGTCAGAAGAAGTCAATTTAAAACCTGACTCTGCCCCTTACTGAGTGACCCCAGGAAAGTCATTTAATTTCTCTTAGCTTGTTTCTTCATCTATAAAATGAGGAGTTTGGACTGGATAAACTGTTAAGATCCCTTATAGCTTAACATCTACACAACCCTACAAGGCACTTTAGTTGAGATGCCATGAAATAAATGTTGGAAGAACTTACACTCTGAGATTTCATATATTAGACCTTAGGGAAGGAAAGAAACAAGTACCTACTATATGCCAGGTACTATGCTAAGTGCTTTACAAATATTATCTCTTTTGATCCTCACAACAACCCTATGAGGTAGTTGCTATTACTTTTGAAGAAACTGAGGCAAACAGAAATTAAGTGACTTGCCTAGGGTCACACAGCTAAAAGCTAGATTTGAACTCAGGTCTCTCTGAATACAGGTTCAGTGCTCTATTAGGCACCACATAAATGCCTCTAGGCCTTAAAATAGTGAAAGAGCCAGATAAATAGAAAAAAAATGGTCTTCAGTATAACTAGGAAGACGTACACAGGAAAAGAATCATGGATTGTGGCTTGAAAGATCTGGTTGGAATATGGAAATATGATGCTTTATAGAGAGTATTTCTAATTTACTTTTTTAATGAACTTAAGAAATATCAACACATGTGAACATTCAGTATACAAACAACAGATTAATGGGCCATTCATTCAGCTTTAATTTTCATTATTAATCAGTTGATTTCCTCTAAAGACTATTTGGAATGCTTTATTTATCTACTTCATTGTTCCAGTCTATTGCAGTAGGTTTATGGAAGATGATTTCACACAAGAGGCAGCCAATAATGCTAAAAGTAATAGGCCTTAATTACAGATATATATTACAGATATAGTTTACCTCACAGATTTCAAGCACAGGGGAATGTATCAGTCATGATGTCTAACAAGAAACATGGAACAAGAGAAGAAGGAGTTCAGGGCAAATGTTATACAGGTCAGAGTCACCAAAGAGAGGAAGGATATGACTCTCTCCTGCCACCTCCTCCACAATATCACCAAACACCTTGCTGCTGATACCAGAGACCACATCTTCATCTATCCAGGGGATCCCTTCTCTTGATTGATGACAGCTTTTGTCAGACCACAATTTCAGGACAGCCTCATTCTGCCACCATGGTTCATTTCCTCTCTCTCCTCCAGCTACCTCCTCCCCAGCTTCACCAACCCTCTTGCTATCATGTGCATGCTTTTTTCCTCCTCTTCATTCTGGAATGATGACCCACAGTGATGGAGTCAACTCTACCATTGGGCTTGGATGGGGCATGTTAATCTATTCCCCTAATGTTAAAAATAGGAAGCCATCTATTGGCAAAGTTTCACAGGGAAACAGAAGTGCCTAATATGGAAGCTTCCAGGAATGGAAAATTCCGGGAAAATGAGGTGGGTATATATGAAACATACATATATGCCCTACATCGTATGCCTTAAGATACCATAGATAATAAATCAACTTCAATGCTTAATATACATGCACCTAATAACATAGCATCTGAATACTTAAAGGAACAGTTAATTGAAGAGAAACATTAAATAGATACTAAATAGATAACTGGTGGAAAAACTGGCAGAAATTAGGTTTAGAACAATACTTGGAGGGGCAGCTAGGTGGCGCAGTGGATAGAGCACTGGCCCTGAAGTCAGGAGGACCTGAGCTCAAATTCAGCCTCAGACCAAACACTTGACACTTAATAGCTGTGTGACCCTCGGCAAGTCACTTAACCACAATTGCCTAAAAAAAAAAGAACAGTACCTGACACCATATACCAAGATCAGCTAGAAATGGATACATGACTTAGAGTTAAAAGAGCACAGCACAAGTTAGAGAAGCAAGGAAGAAATTACCTTTTGAATCTATGGATAGAGAAAGAGTTCATGACTGAATAATCATCAAGCGAGGCTCACACGATAAAAAATGGACAGTTTTTGTTATATGACATTAAAGTGTTTGCATTAAAAAATCTGTGGTTAGAAATGAAAAAGAAAAAGAGCTAAATGGGAAGAAACAAAAACCAAATGTTTGTAGCATGTTTCTCTGTTAAAGGTCTCATAGCCAAGATCCATAAGGAACTGAATTTGTAAGACTAAGAGCTATTCCCCAGTAAAGGAATGGTCAAAGGATATGAATAATTTTCAAAGGAAAAAAATCCAAACTATCAATGGTTGTAAGAAAAAATGCTCTAAATGACTAATAATTAGAGAAATCCAAACTAAAGCAACTTTGAGGACGCACCTCCCAAGCAGATGACTATCAAACAAACAAACAAAAAGCAAAATGACTAACTGAAGGGGTTGTGGGAAGACAGGCACACTGTCGCACTATTGGTGGAGCTATGAACTGTTCCAGACATTCCGGAAAACAATTTGGAACTATGACCAGGAAGTTGCTAAACTGTGTGTTGCATACCTACTTATGCAACTTATCTACTTATATGACTACTAGGACTGTAGCTCAAAGAAATCAAAGAAAGCAAAAAACCTGTAAGTTCAAAATATTTATAGCAGCTCTTTTTATTGTAGCCAAAATTTAGAAATTAAGGAGCTTTCCTCCCACTAGGTAAATAAATTGTTACATGGATTTAATGGAATGTTATTCTTCCCAAAGTAATGATGAAATGGACAGTTTCAAAGAAAACTGAGGACACCTCTATGAACTGAGGTACAGTGAAGTAAGACCTAGAAGAATAATTTATAAATGCTCTCTTTATTGCAGAAAAAAATTGCTTTTTCTATCATGTCTATATTTACTACAGCATTATCTGAAATCATGATGGCTACATTTGCTTTTTTGATTTCAGAGGAAGTATAATAGTTTTTGCTTCAACCCCTCATTGTAACTCTAGGGAATCTTTGGCTTTCAAATGTTTCTTTAAACATTGTTGGATTCTTTTTTTTTCTAATTCAGTTTGTTATCTTCTAATATTTTATTGAGTGAGTTCATTCCATCCATATTTAAGTTAATTTTTTGTTTCTCTCCAGCTTATTTTCTTGCAATTTTTTTTCTCCTTTTGCTTCCACTTCCCCCTTTTTATAAATAAAATTAGTAACAGTGGGAGTTTGACTCTTGTGATTTATATATGAAATGGCTTGTTTCCTCTCTTTTGCAGCTCTTTTCTCCCCCTTGCTTTGCCCTTGATACCAGATTTTTACTCTTTATTTCTTTCCTTCTAAACCTCCTTCAACATCCTTTCTCCAACATTTCAGTTTATTTTGCTTATGACTATTGCCTTTCCTATCTTTTTAGACTCCTCTCTTCCCATGTCCCTTTACCATCCCATTTTCTTTTTAAGTATAAAATATTGTAATATAATTATGTTCTTTTACCTGATTCAGATGACCGTTTTCTCCATTATTATATATACTCTTATAGGTCTCTATTATGTACGATTTTCCTCCCCTTCCTCCTCAGTTCTTTCCTGTATAATTCCCTGTGCCTTTTCATCTTTATCTTCTCTTAAAACTAACAAAACAGAACAAAACCATCCATCCTTTTATCATTTTTTTAAAAAAATATCTTTCTCTGTGGCCCCCTTCATAAGGGGCATATAGGTGGCACAGTAGACAGAGCACTAGGCTTGGAATCAGGAAGACTCATCTTCCTGAGTTCAAATCTGGCTTCAGACGCTTTACTAGCTGTGTGACTCTGGGCAAATCACTTAACCTTGCTTCCTTCAGTTTCCTTATCTGGAAAAGTAAATGGCAAACCACTCCAGTTGTCTTTGCCTAGAAAACTTCAAATGGGGTCATAAAGAGTCAGACATAACTGAAATGACTCACCAATAACATGGCCCTTATAAATATTAAGATTCTGAAAAGACTTTAATCCTTTTACTTAAGTAAATGTGTACCTTTCTGTGTTTTTCTTGGTTCATGCATTTCCATTTAAAGATATCTGCTCAGTTATAACTTTTTCATTAGGAATGATTGGAAATCTGTTCCATCAAAGATCAATTTTTCCCCTTGTAGGGTTGTATTTAGTTTTTCTGGATGGCCTGTCCTTGGTAGTGTGCCTATATCTTTTTGCCTTTTGAAATATCATATTCTAAGCTTTCTTCTTCTTTATAGTAACAGCTGTCACAGGTTGTGTAATCCTTACTGTGATTCTTTGGTGTTTGAACTCTTTTTGGCTTTTTATATTTTTTCTTTGAGCTGGGAGCTCTGGATTTTGGCTATGTGACGTTCCTGGGGTTTCCATTTTTGGGTTTCTTTCAGGAGGTGACTGATGGATTCTATCTTTATTTTTCTCTCTAATTCTAGTTCTAGGGTGTGTGGGGCATTCATGGAGGACTAGCATCTTTGGTGTGAGAGCTTACCAAGCCCTTTTCAGGGCTGCTCATTTACTTTTGGTGTCCACCTGCCACCCAACTTTCACCCGTGGCTCCAAGAAGCTGTAGTATGTATAGTGGCTACACCTCAGTTAACCATCTTGGCAGATGGGCTAAACCAGGTTGAGGGTAACCGAAAGCTCTCAAATCCATAGGTAAGTTAGGGGGATGTCTACCCCAGCATGTAAAGACTTCCCCCAATAGAAGGGGTGGGTGAGAACAATTTGTTCCAATGGCCATGAAGGTGACTAAAGCAGGCACTGTGTAGTGTTTAGAGCTTGGTCAGACATTGAAGAGGCCAAAGTCATCCACTGCATCCTGTGTTATCACTCGTCATGCTGACTTTTGTCTTGCCAGTGGATTTCAATGACTCTGGAAGAGAGAGTGAGGATGATGACTTTGTGCAACTCTGTCTCACTTAAATCCAATTCTCATGCAAGTCAACACATCACCCATCACATAGTGATGTCACTGGTCCTCTAAAAACAAAAGATAAATAACAACAATACCATACACCACAATGAACTCCAGATGGTAACATGACCTAAATATAAATGGCCATGTCACACACACACACACACACACACAAATAGAGAAGGAAATACTTTAACTATAGCTAGGGGAAGAATTTTTTATCTAAACAAGGGATAGTAGTGGTCATAAAAGATAAAATGGACAATTTTAATTTCATAAAGTTGAAAGGCTTTTTTTCTATTTTTTTTATTAGATTGGCAAAGATGAACAAAGACAAAAAAAATTAGCAATTGTTGGAGGAGTTGTGTGAAGACAGATACACTAATGCACTTTTGGTGGAGTTGTGATTTGATTCAACAATTCTGAAAAACCATCTGTGATACCCAAGAACAGATTTTTTTTTTTGACCCAGTGATTCTACTATTTGACATATATCCCAAAGATGTCAAGGTTGGTGGAAAAGGACTGGAGACACAAGAATATTTGTAGTAGTATTTTTTATAATAGCAAAATACTAGAAACAAAATGGGTGCCCATCAGTTGAAGAATGGCTGAACAAATTTATATTTAAGTGTAATGAAATATTATTGTTCTATAAAAAATGATAAAAGGGATGAATTCAGAAAAACATGGAAAGCCTTATGTGAACTGTTTCACAGTGAAATGAGCAGATCTAGGAAAAACAATTTACATAATGACAACAATTAATGTGAAGGAAAACAACTTTGAAATACTTCAGAACTCCACAAAGGACTTATGATGAAACATTCCTTCTTCCTCTGGAAAAAGAAGTAATAGACTATAGATGAAGAATGAGATATACCTTCTCTCACCAAGTCAAAATGTTGATATCCTTTTGCTGGACTATATACATATTTGTTAGGAGGGAGGCATTTTAGTGGTGGGAGGGTAGGTGTCATGTAAGTAGCAACACTCATGCGAAAAAGCACCAAAAAATTTTAATAGAGGAAAACAGAAAGGGCAAGCACAAATTTACCTTGTCAAATCATGCGTACATGTATTTCTTTAAAAACAAATTATGTGTAAACTAAGTTCATATTTTCTTATACAATATTCTTACTTCTTTGAATGTTGAGAACTGAGTTTTAAACTTCCTCAGACACTTACAAGCTATATTTCTTTGAGCTTCCATTTTCTCATGTTTAAATGAGGGGGTTAGATTAGATGACCTTATATCCCTTTTAGCTTAAAATTGCATCTATGAGCCTATGTAATGTTTGTCTTTGTTGATGATTACTAAACTCGTGATTTATTTTTTAAATTAAATTTTTTTTAAAGGGAAGGAAGGTGGATACCAGGCAGTAATAAGAAATATGTCTATAGTGGAGATGACATTTAACAAGAAAAATTAAGCCTGACATATCAGAAAGGTTTTTACAGATGACGACACCTGTCCTGCTGCAAAATGCATTTTCTCAGAGAACTTTAATGCCCCTGCCATCTTTCAATATCTTGGTAAACCGCCGCCATTATTTGATTTCTTGGCAACCGCTCTGATGGGTGAAGTCACCTTTCCGATTATGCTTTTGAAATGTCCCTGCTTTCTAATTTAATAAAGAACTTCCTGTTTCTCCTATTAAGAAGGAGAAGGCTAGCCTGACACAAGTTTTATCAATTCAACAGGACACACTAGGCAAATTGTGAAGCGGGTGACATTTGTGTTTAGTGTTCTCCACAATTCCCTGTTTCCTCCATTCCTTCCCAGGTGCTACACACCCTGATCTTCCTCCTGTTCTTCACCCCATTCCCAAATTCTATCCTCTAGTCATTCAATCAGTCCAGACTCTGAGTTCCCACTAAAATGTATCTCTTCATTTTGCGCCTATGCCTTTTTTTTGTAAGGCAATTGGGGTTAAGGGACTTACCTAGGGCCACACAGCTAGTAAATGTCAAGTGTCTGAGGCCACATTGGAACGCAGGTCCTCCTGACTCCAAGGCTGGAGCTCTATCTTCTATGCCATCTAGCTGCCCTTTGTGCCTATGCCTTCTAAGAGGATAAATAGCTTAACTACTCTTCTTACTATTAATTAATGTGACAAAGGAAGAAAACTCCCCTCCCATGTAAATGTGCATTTTAAAAGTGGTCTTCTGTATCATAGACTTAGAGCTGGAAGAGATCTCAGAGGCTATCTCTTCATTTTATAGAGAATAAAATGTAGGTCCAGAGAGTTTAAGTAACTTTCCCAAGGTCTCTCAGACATGGAGTGGCAGAGCTGGCAGTTAAACTCAGGACCCATTACTTCCAGGTTAATGGAAAATTAAATAAACTTTCCAGTACACCACACTGGTCCCATATTGATTGTCTACCAGAGAAGAGCAACATTTCAGAAAGTTCCTGAACAGATAGAAGGGGAATGATGCATGATACTAGGACAGATAGTAAATGTACTGGGGGAAAAGTGAACCTTTGAGGTTTCCTTAAAATCACATGACTGACATCCCACAAATGCTTGAGGCCGGCCCTGTTTTCTGGACTGTAAAATCTCATAGGAGGATGTACATGTTCCCTTACAAACTAAACTAATACAGAGGAAGAAAGCCAAAGCCCAGGATGATTTGAGGCTTGTGGTTAACAATAAGAACAACAAAAAAAAAATGGTCCCTTTTCTGGCTAGGATCCAGAAGAGACCATAAGGGTTAAGCCTACTTCTAGGAGTCACGGGGCAATGTTAGATCACAGGCCTTTCTAGCAGAATTCCTCAAAGCTACTTAGCTTCCCCTTTCTCTACAAGTGAGAATGATCTTCAGACTGAAAAGGATAAAACCAAAAGGGTTAAGAGGGAATTGAAAGCCATGCCAAGAAAATACCTTTGTTGTTGTTATTCAGTCATTTGCAGTTGTGTCTGACTCTGTGACCCCAATCTGGAGTTTTCTTGGCAAAGATACTGGAGCGGTTTACCATTTTCTTCTCTAGGTCATTTTATAGATGAGGAAACTGAGACAAACAGGGTTAAGTGACTTGCCCAGGGTCACATAGCTAGTAAGTGTATGAGTCCAGATTTGAACTGGGGAAAATAAGTCTTCCTGACTCCAGGCCAGGTATACTATTCACTGTGCCACTAGCTGCTCTAAGAGAGTACCTACCTGTCCTAAATGAATTTTAGTTTCCTAACCGATATGAATTACATCCCAAGGTACCAGGATATGTCAAGTCAGTAGAAAGATTTATGGGAGGAAATAAGTGATCACATAGGTGAATCCTAGATGGACTTTGAAGTCTGGATAATAAGACTTAAATCTCCAAGGTCCCTTCTATATCTTTATTCAAATCATTGATAAAAATACTGAACAAAACAAGGTCAATGGCAGAACTCTATGGCATGCCACTATAGACTTACTTCTAACTTGAAGCCATTCCATTAATCAACATTGTTTTGGTTCAATCATTCAATACGTTCCAAATCTGCCTAATTATATTTCTCTCTAGATCCCATCTCTGTCTTACTCACGAGGATATCATTAGATTTTGTCAAATGTTTTGTTCAAATCCCAGCATACCATATCATTGATATTTTTCTCATCTATTAGCCTAGCATATCAGAACAGGAAATCAGGTTAGTCTTGCATGATTGGTCATAATGATCTCTGATCCTCTAAGTGCTCACTTACTATGTATTTAATCCCTTCAAGAATTTTGCTGAGATTAGATGTCAAGCTAACTGACCAACAATTTGAGGAATTCATCATATTTCTATACTTTTTGAAACTAAAACATTTTCCCATCTATAGGCCTGTGATGCCACTCCCATTTCTCATGATCCTTCAGGGATGGTGATTTAGCAATCTGATCTGCAAGTTCATTCAGTACCCTGGAATAAAACCTAATGAGCAGGCAACCAACTCACTTAAGACATTTAGGAACTTTTTTACTAAATTTTCCTATCTTATATTTCAGTTGATGTGAAACCAGGGTCATGTTCCCTACCCTCCCTCCGCCAAATTCTTGGATGGAGTGGTAAGGACCTGTTTGGTTCAGACTTCCATATCCTTCACTCCTGCCTCTAGCTTCTATCTCCTCAGAGAGCTGGAAGGTTTCAAGCCCCTCTATATTGTCCAAGGCCACAGTACTACATTCTTTTTTTTTAAGTTTTATTGATGTGTTTTATTTTTATATTGCAAAGATTTACAAATTATCCCCACTTCCTGAGAGCTCTCTTATAACAAAGTAAATAACTCTCTTATAACAAAGTATAATTAATAATATAGTGACTTCCTCTGAAGGTGCATGCTATCTTCCACATCTGTAGCAACAACCTGACACCTATTTTCTTAAAAAATAACAGAAATCTATTTTCCCTTTTCCCTACCCTATTGGGGGAAAAAAAGAAGGAAAACAAATTTCTTATGACAAATATGCAAAGTCAAACAAGACAAATTCTTTCAATAGCTATATACAAAAATACATATGTCTCTTTCTGCACCCTTAGTCCATTTCCTTTCTCAAATGTATAGCATGTTTCATCATCAGTCCTCTGGAATCATAATTAGTCCTTGTATTTATTATAGTTCTTACAGCTTTCAATTTTTTTATAATTTCGTTGTTCTGCTCATTTTATTCTTCATCATTTCATAAAAATCTTCAAACTTGTTCATTTTTATGATATTGACATGAGTATAAATTGTTCTGTTGCTACTCACCTCTCTCTGCAACAATTCATGTAAGTCTTTGCATGTCTTTTGGAAATCATCTGTTTTATTCATTTCTTATAGCACAATAGTATTCCATCCCATTAATATATCACAACTTAATCAGCCATTCTCCAATTAATGGCTATCCCCTTAGTTTCCAGTATTTTTTTTTGCTACCACATTCATTTCTATTAAAAACGACAGATTATTATTTTATCTGTGCCCTTCTTTTAGATCATTGATGGAGTATTTGTGGGAGAAATGAGTTCCTCTATGATTTATCACCCTATCTTCTTAACTGAGTTTCAATGATCTTGCATTATCTTGCTTCTATCAACCAATCAATTAATAACCATTTATTAAGCACCTACTATGTGCCAGGGACCATGCTAAATGCTCGAGAAAAAAACAAAAGCAAAATAGACTCTGCTCTCAAGATACTTACATTCTTTTAGGGAAGACAACATGTATGTACGTATATGTATGTCTGTATATACATATGCTTGTATATGTGACATATATAATTTTTTAAAGTGACCTTGTGGTGAAGGTAACAGCTTTGGGGGGGGGGACTAGAAAAAGTCTCTCACACAATAGGTGCCACTTGAGCTTAGTCTTGGAGTCAACTAGTGATTCCAGAAGACAGGATTTTGAAGGAGAGCACACCAGGCCTAGAGGATAACCTGGGTCAGGACTTGGAGATAGAAGGTGAACCATCATACGTAAGGAGCAGCAAGTAGACCAGTATGGCTAGACCATAAAGGAATAACTGAGAAGGAAGAGAGGAAAGAGAGAGAGAAAGAAGGAAGAAAAGAAAAAAAGGAGGGAAGGAGAGAAATAGGAAAAGAAAGGAGGGAGGGAAAAGAGAGAGGGAAGAAGAGAGGGAAGGAAGGAAAAAGAAAGGAAGGGAAGAAGGGAAAAAGTGAAAGAAAGGAGGGAGGGAAAAAAGAGAAAGGGAGAAAGAGAGGGAAGGGAGGAGGGAAGGAAAGAGGGAGGAAAGAAAGAAGGGAAAGAGGGAAAGAAAGTAGGAGGGAAGGGAAGAAGGAAGGAAGAAAGGAAGGAAGGAAGGAAGGAAAGGAGGGAAGGAAAGAAGGAGAAAATAAAGAAAGAGGGAAGGGAGAAGGGAGAGAAAGAGGAAGAGAGGGAAGGAAGGAAAGAGGGAGGAAAGGAAGGAGGGAAAAAGGGAAAGAAAGTAGGAGGGAAGGAAATAAGGAGGGAGGGAAGGAGGGAGAGAAAGAGGGAGGAAGAGAGGGAAGGAAAGAAGAGATGCAAAAGAAAGAAACACGACAGGCATCACATGGGGATCAAAGTAGACATAATAAAATGGAGGGAAATGTTCATTGAAGCAATAAAGCGACTAGGACTAGAGAAAGGCACAATGTTGGTTGATGTTGGGTCTTTTGTTTGTTTTTAGGAAATGCACCTACTCATTTTATAGGCCAACAGCAAACACGAGAGAAGGGGACAATAGCTGCTTAGATTCAGATAATTTGAGTATCGAACGCTCTCCACATGTTAAATAAGTGTTGAGGCTATAAAGAAGTGAGACTGATTCTCCATAGGATACACAAGAAATGGGAGTATCTTTCCTGTATAATCATAGCACATTAAGGGAGATGAGGGTCAGAAGGGAGAGGGAAATAGGAAGCTCCTTTTTGATCTCTTGACCTTCCCTTTTCCAAAGTAACCAAGTGTTTGGGAATCTGCCCTGAAACATAAGGAAGTACAAAGTCTTGCCTCAGCTGCTACACTGAGGTGCTGCTGCTAGCATGAGACACATAGAACCATATTTCACAGGGTCATAGCTAAAGACCTGCAGGGGACCTCAGAAACCATCTATTCCAACTCCTTCATTTTACAGTTGAGGAAACTGAGGCCCCAGGAGGTTGAGTGGCTTGCACAAAGTCACACATGTAATAAGCACTGGAGGGGGTTATAAACCTAAGTCCTCTGGCTAAAGAAGCATTGTTCTTTCCACTGTACCACATTGCCTCCCTAGTTAGTGCTCAGTAAATATTTGATTAATTGATTGAACTTCTTGATTGAAGGCCTAAAAAATCCTTCCCTGAGGTAGGCCAGTATAATGGAAAGATCACTAACCTGAGAATAAGGAATCCTAGACATTATTCCTGTCTCTGTCACTAATGCTGTGAGAGGCAATGTGGCTTAGTGGAAAGTGCACTGAGCTTGTCATCAGGAAAACTTGTATTTGAATCCCCCTTCAAACACTTTCTAATTGTGTGATCTTGGAAAAGTCTCTTCCTTAATTTCTCTGAGACTCAGTTTCCTCATCTGTAAAATGGGGATAATAACACCCACTTAACAAGCTTCTTGTGAGGCTCAAATAAGATAACGTATGTAGAGTTCTACAGAAATGTAAGTTTTTATTGGTGGCGGAAATAGCCCTGGATTTGGAGGTGAAGGACCATTCCTCAAATCCTGGCCCTGCTACTTATTGATCTTGGGCCAGTTCACTGATCTTTTTGGGCCTGTTTCCTCATTTGCGTAATGAGGTTATGGGATTGAACTTGATGGGATTTAAAATCCTTTGTAGCTCTTGATCCTATGCAGCAAAATGCAAAAGCATTTATTACGTTCTTACCATGTACCAGGATCCTACGAACTTGGGCAGGTTGATTTATCTCCTTGAGGCTGTTTCCTCATCTCAAGAGTTAGATTCAATGATGTCATTTTCTAGCATATAATATAGATTATTATCTATATCTATCTATCTATCAATATCTATATATCTATATCTATATATTATCCAGAATGTAATATAGATCATTATAGATCATAGAATATAATATAGATTAAAATCTAGGACTAGGAATTCACATTTTCTCCAAAGAAAAACTGAACACTTGAAAAAGAAAGACAGACATGAAGACCATTGCAATGGTCCTGAATCTTCATCCTCATGACCACCGGTCTCCCATATCTGTTCTTTCCCAGGACATCACCCCTGTACTGGCTATGCTCTCCCCCTTTCCCTATTGACCCCTTGATGAACCAACTCAATTCTAAATTATTTTATGTTCTGTTGACTATTACTTTTTGACTATTATGTGTTATCTCCCTCCACAAGAATATCAGCTACTTGAGGGGAAGAACTGTCTTCCTACTTGCATTTGTATCTCCAGCACTTAGCAGAATGCCTGATACACAGTAAGTGCTTACTAAATGCTTTTTGACTTATTTACTTGAAGTATCCTCAGGTGTATACAAATTCTGAAGTGTCTGTGAGAACAGGCCTGGGAACACCAGAGAGTGATACCTCTATTAGATTAGTTCCTTTATTGAATGAGTGGTTTGGAAGCAATTTTCATTTGCTACAGCTTAATTACCTCCCTCTTTGTCCAAAAGTCATCCTGGCTAATGCCAGGGACTACACTTCAAATATATCCTATCACCACATCCCATTTTTATCTTTTCCTCTAGGAACAGTAATTAAATTAACCAATGCTACCATTGTTATTGGAAAAAGTTCGACAAATGACTGCCCTTTGACTCTACTTTTAAACCCCGTGATTTCTCAGATTTTGCAAAACTCCTTTCCCTAGGCACCATTCCCTTATATGTGTTCTATCTTCCTATAAAAATATAATTTCCTTGAGGAATCGTCTCGCTTTTTTTCATTTTAATCCCCAGCATGTAACCCAGGGCCTGGATCATAAGGGGCACTTAATAAATGCGTGTCCATTCATTTATTTATTCATTCGTAATCCACCAAGGTCCTGTTTTGATGGTTCATCATGATACAGCAGCGATCCAGGTTCTTAAAAGCTGTGCAAATAAAGCATAAGTAGTGACAGATTGAGATGGAAAGACTTTCAGTATGGGCCTAGTAATGAACTGGAGTATATGCCGTGTTCAGAGAGGACTAGCAACTCTGGTGAGAGGGCTAGCTTAGCCCTTTTCAGGACTGCTCACCCATTTTTGGTGTCCGTCTGTCACCTGACTCTCACCTGTGACTCCAAGAGAAGGTGGAGCATGTACAGCGGCCCCACCCTGGTAAAACTGTCTCAGCAGAAGGCTAAGCCAGGTTGAAGATAACTGACAGGCCTCAAAACCATTGATGAGTTACTTACAGCGATGTCTACTGTAAACATGTGAAGACTCCCCCCAGTCGGAAGGGCAGATGAGAACGATTTGTTCCAGCAGCCATGAAGGTGGCTGAAGCAGGAGCTGTGGAGCGCTTAGAGTTTGGTCAGACATCAAAGATGCCAAGGCCATCCACTGCATCCTGGGCCATTGCCAGTCATGCTAACTTTTGTCTTGCCACTGGACTTCAATAACTCTGGAAGAGAGAATGATGCTGACAACTTTGTGCAACTCTGCCTCACTTAAATCCAATTCACGAATGAGTCAAGACATCACCCTGTGATGTCGTTGGTCCTCTTCAAAACAAAGTACAAACGACAATAATGATGACCTGTGTTGAATACCCTAGGAACAGCCTGGTTAAATTTAGAAAAGATCCTCATCAGAAAGCCATCCTCCAGAGACTATGAATTTCTTTTGTCATAGCTACTCATGAAGTCTGTCCACTAAGGTACGGAGGGATTATGATTTGCTCCAGAGGGAACAGCACCCGTAATTACGAAATCATGGCTCTTTGAAAGATTGAGGAAGGAATAATAATAAGAATTATTATTGTTGCTGTTGTTATTGGCAACATGATTCAGTAGACCACTTGGAGTCAGGACGACCTGGGTTCGAGACCAACCTCTAACATATTAACCATGTGGCCATGGGTAAGTCCCTTAACCTCTCTGTGCCTCAGACAACTCCAGAAGTTGCCAGAGGTTGCTGTTCAACACAATTGGAGAGAGTTCCCATACTGCCACCATGCCAAAGAAATCAGGATTCTAGAACCAACCAAAAATAAAATTACATAAACAAAAGCTACCATTTATATAGCACTCTATGGCTGTTACAAAACACCTCACCTACATTATCTCATTTGATCTTTCCAATAATTTGGCAAAGTAGGCAGTACAAGTATTGCTATCCCCTTTGTTCAGGTGAGGAAACTGAGGCTCAGAGAGACTTGGCAGCCCCAGATCTTAGATTTTCAGACTCCTAAGTCCTGAGCTTTGGAATCTGTTTACAAAATCAGGGTCTTAACCCAAGCCTTGTGACCCCCTCACATGTAAAATCCCACCTGCTTTTCACATGTGTTGATTCCTTTTTCCTTTTCTTTGCATCAGAAAGTACCTTACAACCTGCAGGCTTTCCATGGTGAAAAGGTTGGGTTGTCCTGAAACATTCTACTTTTTCTTCTTAAAATTAGTTTAGCTTTCTTTTTTCAACCCAACTACACCAAGGAAGGAAACTGCAGTATCAAGTAAGGGATAATGAAACCCTGCCCCTGCCCACCAGTCTTTCCTCCCTGTCTCCTACAAATGGTTTCAGGGCTTCTCAGGGCTGAATTTTGCCCCGTGCATCTGAACGTAGTTATAAAGAGCCTGCCTCTTTAACAAAAAAAAAAAAAGAGTCTTGAGGAAGGAGAAAGTATAATGCCAAAAATGACTGCAAGCAGAGCTGAGAATGGACAGCCCGCTACTGTATTTGGCCAGCTAGAGTCTGAAGGAGCCCACTATGGTGCATTTTTTTGAGGATTCTGCCCTCTGGTGGGGAATTATTGTCAATGTCACATCAGGTTGGCAACTGCAGCTAGCTTTGAGCCAGGCATATAATTTACGGTAGGTAAGATATTTCCTGGGATGAGGCAATACTCCCTCTGAAGATGAAGTTTACTCGTTTAATAAAGCAGGCTGCTTTGGAGTCATTAAAGTAACGGCACCTTGAAAGTGATGGATGCTCTGATCCCTGGTGCACATTCCACAACACAAAAAGTGGGGACTTTGCCTCCTGGTTTTGAACCCTGGTGTATAATCAGTTATAGACCTCTGGATCTAGACTCAAAGAATCCGAGTGTGAATTCAAGCTCTGTCACTTACTGTCTATGTGGTCTCGGGCACGGCTCTAAGTTTCTCTGGGTCTTCATTTCCTTAGCTGTAAAAGGAGAGCATAGGACCTGTAAGATCCCCTTCAGTTTTAATTTCTGAAGCCAGTTCTCTCTTGGAGTATTCTGAAATTTCCCTGTAAATTTTCCTCAAATAGAATTAAGTCTATGTAATTTTTATTTGAAAAATAAATACAGGTTGTCTCCAGTTTTTGTGACATTCTAAGCTTTAATAGCTTAAAACTATGTTAAGACTTTTGGAACATACTATATATGTGGAACAGCAATTTAGAAGGATGGGGAGAGGTGGGGGAAATATTAATAAATCAAACACTGATAGAAGGGGAAACACTAACTCAGTGAGAAGCACTGATAAAACGTAAAGCTATTGCAGATAAATAATGATAACAATAATAATGCCATGATAGTTGTCATCATATCATCCTAATCCAAGAATGCCAGACATTATGGATAAGTGAGTCTTAACAATTTATTTAAACAGTATTTCAATTCAATCACCACTTCTTAAACTTCTACACCATTAGATTGTAAGCTTCTTGAGGGCATGGGCTATCTTTTGCCTTTATTTGTAACCCTGGAATTTAGCACAGTGCCTGGCATAGAAAAGGTGCTTAATAAATACTAATTGATTCTACTGATTGTGTGGCTCTGTATTAGGTGCTAAGGACATAAAGACAAAAAACAACAGACTCTACCCACAAGAGGCTTCCATTTTACTAGGGGAATATAGCATGTAATCTGACAAATATGTACATGATAATTTGAGGAGGTGAGAATGCACACAATTATCTCCAGATCTCCACCTGTGATGGTATGAACTCTAGGGCACCAAGAGAGACTACCTGTAAAATATCATTCCTGAGCTAAACGTGGGTCCCATAACTTATTGAAAAGGATGATGAGATCATTGCTTACTGGACAAATCAAGTGAGTCATTCAGTGTATTATAACTATGAAGTGCTATGTGAATGGGACAGTTTTTGTATTATTTTATCTTTTTTGAATCTATAACTGTGAGTTCATTGATGTGACGAACTCCCAGAATGAAAAGTGTCTCCACTGCTGCAAATGGGCAACTCTCAGTGACTACAAAGTTATCTGGGGCATTGAGAGGTGAAGCGATTTAACTGGTCACACAGCTAACATGTGGCAGATAAAGGCCTTGAACTCAGGTCTTCCTGATTCCAAATATAAATAGTGACTAGAACTATGATTTCATCAATGTAAGGATCTCCAGCTGAGGAACTTCTGCTAATGCATAGCAACAGCTCTGTAATTTACGGTCTTATAGAGAGTTGTATGAGGGCATTGAGATGTTAATTGATATGCCCACAATGCCAATGGATGTTACAGGCAAGATTGGAGTCTACGTCTTCCTGGTTTTGAGGCCAGTATCATATAGTCCAGATCTGGGATTTTATTGTTCTAGGGCTGATATCAAGCTCAAATATAAGAGGAAAGGACCGAGAACACCAAATTTTACATAAGGATCCCTGCAGGCAGCATCTTGACCTAGAAAGTCATATATTAACATTATCTATGTTCTATTGCGTTTTTATTAATGCTAAATATTCCCCAGTTACTCTTCAATCTAGCCTCACTTGAGAGTGGTGTGGACCGCAATGCAGCCTATCTGCCACACATTTGAGCCCTCTGATGCAGAGTTCCCAGTGAGGAAACTTCCCTGTGCCAATGTAGATCTACAGCTATTCTTCAATTTAGTGTTACCTGGGGCACTGGAAAGTAAAGCACCTGCCCATGGTTATGTAGCCCTTATATATCAGAGGTAAAATTTGAACCCAAGTTTTTTTGTTTGCTTGTCTTTTGTTTTACTTTAATGTTTGGTCTCTGTCCATTTTACCACTCTTCCTTTTCCCCTACCCCTACCCCTATCCCTACCCACACATAAGTGACTTTCCCTATAAGGCTTGTTAGTGCAATTATTCAGTGTTTCCTGTGTTAGTGTTTGGTATGAAAATTGTTAAGCAAGATCATCCTAGGCTAGTTCAATTGATTAACAGTTATCTATTTCCAACACATTTATAGCCTGTTTGAAATGTTGTAGCAGCTGGGCTATAAAGCTTGAACATCATCAGCCTTATCTAGAGAAGGAACATGAACATTTTCCTTGATTAATTTTTCTAAACAAAAAAAAGTGGGGAAACTCAGGGTCCTGAAAATAAATTGACTGACCTTGAAGGAATCAAGCCAGGAACATGAATCTTCAAGGCCCACCAGATCAGCCTGTTCTCCAGTCTATGGTTTTTGCTTCAAGTTAAAACTTAGGTGGTCAGTCAGCTGAAATGCTAGCTTTCTCTTCTGAAAAGTCATGGACCCAGGACTTGGTCCTTACCAAGTTGTGCAAATCATGTTTTAAATAAAGCACCCACATAAATGATGCTGGATTTCCTAGTAGATGGAGCTTCACCTGGTACTAGGCTCAATCATACGTGCAATATAGTTTTCAGGGGAGTTTGCCTCACCTAACAGTGAGTGCATCCTCGTCAGCCTTGCAGCCCCAAGTTCACTTCATGGGCCAATTTCTGCAGGAAGCCTTTCCTGGTGCTCTTAGTTCACAGGATCCAGGATTTAGAAGTGGAATTAACTGTCTGTACTATCTCGCTCCTCAAATTATCTTTTATGTGTCTATCTGTTTACATGTTACTTTCCCTAGTATGGCAGTTCTCATACTTTTAGGTCTCAGGACTCCCCTATGCTTTCAAAAATTTGAGGATTTTCCTATAGAGCTTGTGTTTATGCAGGTTATATGCAATAGTGTATTGGAGCTAGCTCATACCAATTTACAAGAGCTGATTGTTAAATTTTCAGTGTAAGCATTTTCAAGCTCAGAAATCAGCAAATGCTACAAATCAGAGCATGAGATATTGTTTTAAGGATTGTCTAGAATTTTAAAAGTAATGGAGAAGATGTTAATAATGTAGATTATACTTTAAAAATGTCAAGAGTACTTTTTTGGGGGGGAGATCCAGTTGTAAAACATTTACCAACATGCTACTGGTTATATCTATTGATATTTACCATATTTGAAGTTCAAACATCTTAATATTATTATGAAAATAGTTTTGACCTCACAAATGACCCCAAAAGGTCTTGCATTTTTACATATGGTATATAAAATATAATTATATATAATATACATAACACATAAGTATATATTTATAAATATATGTATGTATATATATCCAACTTTTGTTTATATTATAGGAGCTGTTCATATTATAGATGCTTAATAAGTGGTTAACATTATATCATAATATTTTATATATGTTACATTGAGATTATATATAACACATAATATATGTAACTATGTATATGCATGCATGTCCAGTTTTTGTATCCCTAGCACCTGAAGCATTTTACATAATAGGTGCTTAATATGTGGATAATAATTAGCTATTTAATTGAATTGTTATTGAATTCAATTGCTAAGGCTAAGCTCATGATATTTTCAGATATTATTGGACCATGGTGGCATTATTATGATAATATTCATTATAGTAATAGGAATTATTAATGATATACAAATAATAAATCATATTGATTGGGAGTAATAATGTTTTTCTGTGCTTCAACCCATAAGAACTCTACAGGGAGCAGAATTCACCACAGCAGGTGGAATTAGACACAAAACACACAATATATTAATGATTAAAATTAAAGAGGGAATTTTATTTTATAAACAAGACTAACTAATGATACTTAGTAAAGAACACAAAGTAAACCACTTGGAAATTTACCTAAGGCCATACAAATGCAAGGTCCTATCACTATTGCTTTATGACATCCCATTGAGGGATGGGGTATAACTGACAATCTGTGATTTCACAAATTATCTTTTTCATAGAAATTCAAACTAATAAATTTGATTCAGAAGTCATGTCATAAAGATTGCAATGAAACTTTATGAAAGCCATTAGCTTGCAAGAGACAAATAGATATCTTCTTGAGCTATTCATCCAGGCAAACATATTGTGTGTTTGCTGCTTAATGCAGCCTTCCCAAAGTGGAAGAATATATCATTTACAAGGAATTGAATAGAGTATGTCAAAGGAAGGAAATGGAAAGCAACGATGGATGCAATGCCAGAAGAGATACAAAAGGATAAATCATCACAGGCTGAAAATACTAATTTTTAAAAGGAAGATGCATAAATATATACCATGCACTAAATAAGCATGTATAGATCACAGTACCAGAAGAGAATTCATATAAAAGGCATTTTTTTCTTTACAAATCAATTTTAACTTGTATAGATTAAACTAGAAATTCTGGCAAATTATAGGGCAATTTCGCTGGTGGGGAGAAAGGGGAGAGGTCACAGATGATATTTAGCCCCAGTCAGAGCATTCTCTGGGTGACCTCCAGAAAGAAGCAGAGGATGATTTATCAACAGGTCAGGGTTGTGGTGGGACGGGAAAGGGGCAGGACTTTCATGGCACAAGGTAAGCCCTAGGAAAAAGGCAGGACCCTCATGGCCCTGCATGGTGATTGGTTAACAAAGACCTCGGGGCACAGCAACCCTGGGACAGAGGACCACCATAGGACAGAAGTGCACCCACTGGATATGGGCACCTTGGAACATTACTCTAGTTGCCACACTGTAGTTATAACTGCATATAAAAAAGTAATAATAACAAATAGAAAATCTCACAGCCTCCATAATGAAACACTATTAGTGTTTTATGTATTCCTTATCTCCAGGATAAACATAACTAATTCCTTCAATCGATCATATGGCATGGACTACAGATATACATTTTTTAAAACTTTCCTGGTTTGTCTCCTCTGAATGCCCTTCAGTTTAACAATGTCCATCAGTGGTGATGGAATACTATTGTACTATAAGAAATGACGAGCAGGATGGTTTCAGAAAAACCTGGATAGACTTAAAGGAACTGATGCAAAGTGAAGTGAGCAGAACTAGGAGAATATTGTACACAGTAACAGCAATATTGTTTGATGATCAGCTCTGAATGAATTAGCTATTCTCAGTAATGCAATGATTCGAGATAGTTCTGAAGTACTATAATGAAAAATTCTATCAACCTCCAGAGAAAGAACTGATGGAGTCTGAATGCAGATTGAAACATACTTTTTTAAAAAAAAAAGCTTTTTTATTTTTCTTGTTCGTGGTGTTTTTGTTCAGTGTCTTCTTTCATAACTTGGCTAATGTGGAAATATATTTTGCGCAACTGCACATACATAACCTATATCAAATTCCTTGCCTTGTCAAGGAAGAAGGAGGAGAGGGAGGGAACAAGAGAATTTGGAATTCAAAATTTTTAAAAATGAGTTTTAAAAATTGTTATTACACATAATTGGGAAAAAGCAAAATATAAAAATTAAAAAAACAAAACCATGTCCTTCCTTAACTGTAGGGCCCAGAGCAGAACACAATATTTCAGATATTGTCTGACCAGGGCAGAAGAGAAGAGTCAGTGTTTCCCTAGTTCTGGATACTATATTTCCTCTAATACAGCTTAAGCTCACATTGTTTTTTTTCCTATCATAAGACGCTATCGACTCATATTGAGCTTGCAGTCCACAAAAACCCTCAGATCTTTTTCAAAAGAATCACTGTCTATCAATCAATCATCAACCCTTTATGAAGCTCCTACTGTATGCCAGGCACTGTGCTAAGTCTTGGGGATACAAAGAGGCAAAAGACAGTTCCTGACCTCAAGGAATTAACAGAAGAGACAAGTGCAAATAAATATATACAAAGTAAGCTATGTACAGGATAAATAACAAATAATTACCAGAGAGTAGGCACTAGAATTAAGAAGAATTGGGAAAGTCTTCCTATAAAAGATAGGAATTTAATTGGGACTTAAAGGACACTACATAAATGAGTAGGCTTGTACCCATATGGAATTTATTTTTTGAACCAAATTAGAGATTTTAAGTAAATTCCTATTTAATTTCGTTTAATTAGGTTCAACGTAAAGTTTGTCTTGTTGAAATCTTTCTTGGATCCTGATTATAATTCAGTATATTTGTTATCACTCCCAGTATTGAGTCATTGGCAAAATGGAAAAATTTGGCATCTGCATTTTTATCCAAGTCAGTGATTGTGTGTATTGTGTGTATTTGTGTGTGTGTGTGTATGTGTGTAGTAGTAGTAGTAGTAGTAGTAGTAGTAGTAGTAGTAGTAGTAGT
>NW_020954576.1:57246817-57266365 GCF_900497805.2 Vombatus ursinus | reverse complement strand
GTAGTAGTAGTAGTAGTAGTAGTAGTAGTAGTAGTAGTAGTAGTAGTAGTAGTAGTAGTAGCAGCAGCAGCAGGCCAAGCACAGACCCCTGTGGCACTACACCAGATACTTCTTTTCAAGTTAATATGGAGCCATCAAGGACAATTTTTTAAGTCTAGCCATTCAACTACTTCTGAGTCCACATAATTGTATTATTGTATTTCCACCGCACTTTCCTTGAAAACAAGCATGAGTAATTTTGTCAAATGCCTTGCTAAAATCTACACAAACTATGTCTATAGCATTTGTCTTAGCTATTGATCAAATGAGATTGTCAAAAGAGGAAATGAAATATTTCTGGCATGATCTAATCTTGTTGAAGCTATGTTCTTTGTAGTTAATGCTTCCCTTTTGAAGAGTTCACTTGCCACCCCTGTAATATTTAACCACCAGAGGGTGCTATTAGCCATTCACTGAAGAGTCTCATTCTCTACTGATCTGTACATGCCTTACTGGAGTGAAAATGCCAGGTTAATGCTCTATTTGAAGATCTATCCAATCAAGATTAGCTCTCTGCCTCTATTGACTGGTTAACTCAACCCCTTTCTGAGCTGTAGCATTGCAACAAACATTAGCACTGCGGCCATGGTGTAATGAAGTTGGATCTCCTAGTGAGGCAGACGCACATGCCAAAATCCTGTATGCAGAGATAACAAGTAAATAAGTTGTAATTAATAACTACAGAACAAATGTGTAATAAAACATAAACATCTACTAAACACCTGTGAGCTCAATAAGCTCCCAGATCCTCGAAGCCCCATGAGATAGAGACCTAGGACATAGTCATATAGACATAGGCAATATGGACATCTAGGATATAGACAGTCTAAGTTCTCCCTTGAGCAGACTGAAGAGTACAACCGCAATTCCCTCATGATTCTGAACTTTGACTTCCCTTTGTTCTCAAGTGCAGACATAGCAACTCTGGAATCAAGGTCTTAGTTCACACGACATGGGAAATGGAATTCGGGATCTAATATGAATATCCTCTAATATGAGGATTCAGGAGGTTTGGTGGTTACTGGAGAGCGCCTTTGATCTCCTGTGTCCATACTTAATTCATTACAGAGCACAGTTAGTTGAATCCAATCAGCCTAGGCATGGGGCAATGATAACATCCTCGCATCCTTTTCCCATGTCCTTGAAACATGTTCCCCTTGAACAAGGGGCCACCTCTCTCTGCTTCTACTGTGTCATATCACTTCCTTTCTTGCTCCCTGAGTCCAAAGCCCGACTGCTTCTCACAGCAAGAGGAAGAGGAGGAGAAGTGAATGGAGAACAAGGGGGTTTGTGTTACAAATACGTTCTTGAATTTTGCCCAAAATGGAAGTCAAATTCACCGGCCCTAATTCATAGACTCTACTCTCCTCCCTTTTCAGAAATTGGAACCTTTGACCTGTGGCAGTGCTCCCATTTGCCAAAATCTTTTAAAGATCACGGAGAGTGGCTCAGAAATCACCTCCTGCAGTCTGCCATTTTTAAAAATAATTTGGGAGGTGGTTCATCCATTTCTTGTGACTTTAGCTTATCTAGGGCAGTTAGGCACTCTCATGCCATCTCCTATCAAAAAGCAATATTGGCGTTGTATTTCAGATGAGATTAACAGTCAGCTTCAATTTATTTATTTTTATTGGTTTATTTGTTTGTTTCGAAGTAGGCTGCAGGGAGTTTGCAAACTCAGCATTCTTAGGAACTCTGAGAGGCAGAGAGAATCAATGAGATGATATACAGTCAAAATTACTAAACACCAGGGAATGTGAGAACAGAAAACAGGAAATTGTCTCAAATTTCCTCTGGTTATTTGCAGGATAAAATCAGCTCTTCTGTTTGGCTTTTAAAGCCCCTCACAACCTGGGTCTGGCCAATCTTTCCAGGTTTATTTTAAATTACTCTTCTTCACCCACTGTCTCAACCAAACTGACCTTCTTGATGTCTCTCTCCCATGATGTCCCATCTCTTATCTCCATGCCTTTGAATAGGCCATCACATACCCTGGAATGTCCCCATGCCCTGCTCACATCAGCCACTTGGGATTCCTGATTACCTTTGACCTTCAGCTCAAGTGCTACCCCCCCATGCAGATTTTCCTGTTTCCCCTAACCACTTGTATCTCCCCATATTCTCCCCCCAAGAAATAGATTCTACTTTTATATATCTTGTATTTACGTACCCACTTCTATGTGTACGTATTACTTCATTAATCTAGGTGAAGCTCCTTCAGAGAAGGAACTGTTTTGTTTTTGTCTTTGAATCTCTAACACGGTGCCTGGCACAAAGTAGGTGATTAACAAATACTTGCTGATTGACTGATTGATCAATCAACAATCCCAATACCATGTTCTTTCTGATACCCTATGCCACACATTTATTTCTTCATCACTTAATATAAAAACCTGAACAGTCATAATATTTTTAGAAATAACATTTTTATGGCATAGAGAATAGAAAGTAGAAAGGACAAAGTTGGTTTCAGGTCAAGACCACCCAGGTGCACGAGACCCCACTCCAGGCTGCAAATCAATTGATTTAGAAACTGGAAACTATATTAGCAGACTGTTTAGGTGGTTGTCAGCTGCTCAAAGCAAAAGCATAGCTACAATGATAAATGGTCTCTGTGACTCCGTGGCTGGACATTACTCACATCTCTGGACTTTGCTCTTACAACTGATGACAGAATCAAGCTGGTTAAAAAATGAAGACTCCCCTCCTCCAATGATAACACTATCAACTCTGATAGCATTTTTCTTTAAAGAGTAGAAAATATCTCCTGGTGTCCATCCCTTCAGCACATTATGGGGACTAGATTCAAATACCTTAAAATAGAGCTGTTGAAATTGTTCTCTCTGTACAGACAGAGGAATAGAAAATGAGAGAGGGATGCCAAGGGGTTTGCAGGTATCAGTGAGTGATACATAAACAATTCATACAATTAAATTAAAAAATCAACAAGCATTTATTGAGCACTTACCACAATGAGAAGTGCTGGGTGTACAAAGGCGAAAAAAATGAAAGAGTCCTGCCCTCAAGAGGATTACATTCTATTGGAGAGAAAACATGTGTAAATATGTGCAAAATAGAATGCAAAGTAAATATAAAATCATTTCGAGGAGAGGGAGAGACTAGTAGCTTGGGAGGGTGGGATATGTATCATTCACAGGCTACTAAACCTAGAAGAGACCTTAGAAATTGACCTGTCCAACTTCCCCATTTTACAAATGATGAAGTTAAGGTCCTTATCACTTGCCTAAGCCCGGGGAGCTAGGATGTAGCCCAATCCGGATTTGAATTCAGGTCTTCTGATTCAAATTCCATTCAGATCTCCTGAGTTAGTCGTCTTGCTGTGTTCTCTCCTTTGGAGTCTTTTAACTTGCTCCAGGAATGAAGATGTAATTCAAGGATCACCTCGATGACACAGCTCTAGAACAATAACAAGGCCTCAGGAAGCCAGCGGCTCAATTCCTCTAGTCTTCAAGGACAGATTAAGCTCATAAGAATGGTACTCCTGTGGACCCTGGAGTTACTGTAAGGGATGATTAATGGACATATGAAGCAGTGAGGGGCTGTAAAGCATTAAATAATAGCAACACCCATATAGCTTTCTGACAGCATTGGATTTAGCTTTGGGGCCCCTTCTCCACGCAGCTGGGTCTTTGGAGGGGGAGTGCAATAAATGCTGATGTTCTTTTCTCCCAGATACAAATGTCACCAGAAATAAATGGTCTTTATGCCACCGCACCTGCTCTCCTGCATGGTGCCCTTAATCAGCTCCAAGCAACATTGCCTCAGTGGGCTCGTGGGGAGCCAAGATGCTGGCAGCTGAATCCTTTCAAGCAGAGGCTCATTTGATGCTGCCATAAATGTAACGTGGCCCCAGGGCCTGTGGTTCCAACATCCAGATATGAAAGGATATGTGAGAAACAGTGCAAGAAGAAAGTCTCCCCAAGGAGAGCATGAAATATGAGATGACGATAGGTGATATATGAAGGCTGAGGGAGGTGACTGATTGAGGCAGTTGTTTGGTGGTGTGGATGTAACAGAGTCCTTTGCCCAGAAAGTCCCCAAGCCAGAAGGGAAGCTCTTGTGGTTTTTGAAGTTGCATAAATGCTAAATTCCTATTCAGGGACTTCAATATAGTGGTGACCCTAGGCTTTTGTTTTGTTTTGTTTTACTGCCAAGTTAACCCAACTCCTTCCAAATCCCAAATTTGACTCACTGTGTGACCTCAGAAAAATCACTCTCCCTCTTTGGGCTCCATTTTTCCCCAGCTATAAAATTGGGATAATTATCGAAAGATTGGAAAAGTTGTTGAAGAAAGTTGATGTTCAATTAGATCATATTTAGAGAGCTTTTCTAGTTCATTAAGTGTCATTGTCTGAAAGTGGGATTTATTTCTGAAATTTCTTACTGGAATTTATCAGAGATACTGTAGATGGGATTCTGGCATTGGTTGGAAAATTTCACTAGATGATCTTTTAATTCCTTCCCAGTTCTAATATTCTAGCTTCCAAGCTTCTAAGTACAACATCCCACTACCATTTTCAGGTCCTTGGGACCTGCTTGAGATTACCATTTGTTCAAAACTCCCTCACATGAGCCCCTACTTTTGACTGAATCTTTTTTTTCTGACCTAACCAGCTTTTATCACATGACATCATAGTAAGGCAAAAGTGATAAGGTGTTGGAAGGGGGGAAAATATAAGCATTTGTTATGGGCTAGGCACTGTGTTTTACAAATATCACCTCATTTGATCCTCACAACATTCTGCGATGTTTAAAAAGTTCAAGAAACATAGTTTCTGGGTAATTATTCATTTTATTAATAATGCTAACATTTTATTAATAAAAGGAATGGTCATTGGGCTGTCTCTCTTGGACCAAAGACCACTCATGGTGGTAGGCTCACAGTTTACATGCCCTTGGAAGAGTGGGTGCTCCTGGGGGTGGCAATCAACTCTGATTGGTTAACAATTAATGCGAGAGTGAATATTATGAGAAGTGGGCATATTCCAATGAGAGTCTTGAGGTACATGACCCAGATCACCCAAATCTTGGTCAAAGAGACTTATCAATTTCCATAGCACCCGTCTGACAAAAGGGGAAATCAACATTTTCCCAGACCTGTTTGAGTAAACACAATGAGCAGGAATCTATCAATTCACCTATACTCAGAATTTCTTTACCCTCTTTGATTAGATCTTAGCTTAACTGGCTAGGTAAGTCTTGCCCAAGATTTCCTACAATGGTTGATTTCTGGATGAGGAAGTAGAAAAGGGGAAAAAACTTTGGTCTTAATTCAATAATTTATCATTAAATACAAGAGAGAAATAATCATTTTTCTCAATTCCCTGGAAGATAGGTGCTATTATTATCCTCATTTTACAGCTGAGGAAACTGAGGCTGACCGAGGTTAAGTGACTTGCCCTGAGTCATATAACTAGTGTATGAGGCTAGATTTGAACTCCTATCTTCCTGATTCTAGGGTATCTACTGATCTACTGTATTTACTGAGCCACCTAGCTGCCTCTCAGCAGTTGTTTTACAAGGAAATCAAATCAAACTACCACTTTCACCAGCCATTTTTCAAAGCTACCTCCTCCTATGCCTCGAGTCCCGTGAAGGGGCCAGTTCATCATCTTAACTCACAGTACTGAGAGCTAAGGAACAGGTAAAGTGTATTGACTCGTCTATTGAACAAACAGGGGACTCTCGAGGTCTGACGACCAGGGGTGGGGATCTCAGGGTCTACAGGGCTCTCTCTCCAGACTAGAACTGCATTGTGGTCATCTGTTCTTGTGAGTGGCTTCTTGAGACAAATGGTGCTGACACCTCATCCTCTGAAAGGCTAGCGATGCAGAGCTGTAAATAGCAATTCTGACACTTGGGGCTAGCTCCACAAGACATGCTGGAAAAAAGCATGAAAGTCACTCTCAAATCAACTTTTGAAGACAAATTCATTTGAGGTCACAATGAGACCTTGAAACTCAGATGACAACATCCCAAGGGAAAGCTCTTGGGAGATCACCTTGTTTGCTGGCAGAGTGGGAAGAAGAGACAAAGACCTTGGAACAACACAAAGCTATTCTGGAGGGAGGGAGGGAGAAGTGAGGAACCCAGCTAGAAGAAACTCACCTGCAGACTCAGAATGTTGTGGGGTGTTACATTGGTTGATGCCCAAAAGCCTTCACCTTATTTGGGCCATTGGTGACTTTTATGCAAGCCTTTGGACTCATTCATATTTCAGGAGGTGTCATGTGAAGGCTACCACTTCATCGTACCCTGGTTGGGTTCAATCGTGACGGTAGAAGGGTAATTAATCTGTCCTCCTCAGCAGTGGGAACCTGCGGCCTCAAGGCCACACATGGCCCTCTAGGTCCTTGAGTGCAGCCCTTTGACTGAATCCAAACTTCACAAAACAAATCCCTATAATAAAAGTATTTGTTCTATAAACCTTGGACTCAGTCAGAAGGCCACACTTGAGGACCTGGAAGGCTGTGGCCCATGCCTTCATGCTATGATGATACTTTGACTGCACAGTCCTCAGGAGGAAGTTGAGAGAAGAATCAGGTAGGAAGCTATGGTGGAAGGCAGGGCAGTGGTTATCTCATTTGACCCTAGGATATGATAAAAATGTGTCATCGATGGGTTTTAGGAGAAACAATGGAACTGTTAGAGGAGGCAGCTCAGGATCCAGGCCAGGGAGTGGGAGAGATTGTGCCGCAGATAAGTGCTGGGGCACATAGCTGACAGATCACTGTAAGGTACAGTGAGTCAACAGTGCTCTGAGAGAAAGCATGCACCCTACTTGTGAGGTACCAACCTTACCTATTAACTGTTTAATTTCCAATGAAGCATAATGAACCCTCTAAATTTCAGGCATCCTAGATAAATATCCTGCCACGCCACCTTGGTTATGGCTCTAAGGTGATGCTTGTTAGCAGTAACAGGAGTTAAATTCAGCTATGGGTAGCCTACAGCTGCACTCATTTTCCTCTTCTCTCTTCCTTCTATTTCAAGTGTCTTCATTTTCTACCACTTGGAACATCCTGCTTTTCATCTTGCTCACAAGTATTAGTAGCTTTTTTCTCACCAGGCATGTTAGAAATATTTCTATAGGGATGCCTATCAATTAGGGGATGGCAATTGTGATTTACGATTGTGAGATGTTATAAGAAATGACAAAGGGGCTGGTTTCAGCAAAACCTGGCAAGACTTATATGAACTGATGCAAAGTGAGGTGAGTAGAACAAGGAGAATATTGTACACAGTAACAACAATACTGTTATGATGATTGACTGTGAAAGATAGCTGCTCTGATCAATATAATGATCCAAGACAATTCCAAAGGACTAATGATGAAAAATGCTATCCATCTCCAGAGGGAGAACTGATGAACTCTGAGTGCAGATTGAAGCATACTTTTTCACTTTATTTTTCTTGCTTTTTTTTTTAGCAACATGGCAAATCAGGAAATATGTTTTTCAGGATTTCACATATATAATGGGAATCATTTTGCTTGCCTTTTTAATTGGTGAGGGATAGCCTGAAAGGAGGGAGAAAATTTGGAACTCAAAATTTTAAAAAACGAAGTTTTAAAATGTCCCTATCCAATGAGAGTTCACACTGGGATAAACACCTGCTGAGCATCACATAGGGTTATAGGGGATGTAATACCCAATGAGAATGTCCCCGACATAAGATTCTATGATCTAAAAGACATTATCACTCAAGTAAGGGGCTCATCGCAGACATTCTCACTCCACCAGCATTATGAGAAAATAACTCACTTTACCAGTTCCTGTACGGACTTGGCTTTTTGCTCTCCTCCTCCCATCAAGCAAATATTACTTTCTCTGCCACGTAAATCCATTAAGCAGAAGGGTGCTGCCTCTCTGCCTGTTATGTTAGTCTAGCTACAGAAGGAATTTAGAGACCTGTAGAAGTCCCCTGAGCTGTCAAACGTCCTCTTTCCAGTTTGTTCTGAGGGTGTGCCCCATTGCTCAGGAAAGAAGGGTGCCAAGAGAGACTAAGCTCATTCATTGCCTTGAGGTACATTTCTATTGGGCTCACTAATTCATCATTGGCTTAGAGCAAATACTTTTGACTCCTTCATATCCTTTGTCATTCATTGCCAGCCTCCAGACCTTATCTGTGGGAGCAGAGAGCATCAGGGCAGTACCTGAAAGGGCCATGCCTTACCCCTACCAGGCCCCTGGACCCCGGGAGCATCCAGTCCCCAAGGATTCCCGTGCTATTCACTCCTCAGGCCAGACCTATGAACAGCTGAGGCAGGAGTGCCTGCGGAAGGGCATCCTGTTTGAAGATGGGGACTTTCCAGCCAACAACTCCTCCCTCTTCTTCAGTGAGAGGCCCTCCATTCCTTTTGTGTGGAAACGTCCAGGGGTAAGTGCAGAGGGCATGGGGAAGGAACAAAGGAACGAAGGATCCTGGACTGCTATTGCTCAACTCTGTGGCTGCATAATTAAACCACGGCACGGGAGTCTTTCTATGAGTTACCAATGCAAAGTGAGGAAGTTTGTGAGATTGTGGCAGGGAGGAAGGGCAAGCAATGAGGTGATGCACTGAGAGCTGTGACATCCCTGGTTCTGAAACTGCATTCTGAAGACAGGAAGACAGCAATCAACAGGAAGCTACAGGGCAGGGCAGGCAGGTGAAGAGCCCCGGGCATCGGATGCCTATCCCATCTCTGTGGCCGAGGACCTTGTGGGGAAGAGCTATGGTGGTCCAGAGAGGGGTAGGGCAAATGTGTAGCAAAAATTGTTGATTTTTTAAAAACTTAAATAGAAAAACTTTAACCTCTCGGGGAAATTTGAAAAAAAAAGAGAAGGAGGATTTTTCCCTTTCATGGAATAAAATGTAGAAAGGACGCAGGGTCTGGGGAAAAACTGACACTTTGGCCAGTGCTGAGAAATAGAGCTGTAGAATTACAATGCAGCTGCTGATTGTATTTGCTGTTGGGAATACAGGAGAGTTTTTCCCCCAGAACTACTGTTTCCCTATTCCTTGGGGAGGTTTAGAGGCTGTGTTGTCTTCAATTTGTAGCAGGGAAGGGTCCAGAGCAATCCCTGAGCCAGAGGATGAGGGCTTGGATTCAGGGTCTTAGGAAGAAGATGGGCCCCAAGTTCCAGGGACTCCTCCTAACAGAAGGTGCTTGATATGAAATGTTAGTATTTGTCACTCTAGATAACAGTGGATTGGCTTTTCCTGCTTATGATCTGATTTTTCACTCCCCTTGGGTGTGTGTGCTGGTTTGGGAGTGGTTCTTGTTGACAACCTATCTATATCTGCCCTAGGTCACCTGCTTTGAGATGAGTCAGGTGCACAGCCCATCCCTGGCTTTACCAGGGTGATTACACCCTGGTTTCCCCTAATAATGACTGGCTTGCATATCATTTTATATGGTGTTTCATTTGATCCTCACAACAACCCTGAGAGGGGAGGTACTATTATCATCCCCATTTTATCAGTGAAGAAACCGAGACTGAGAAGTTAAGTGTCTTGTCAAAGGTCACGCAGCTAGTAAGAATCTGAGGCAGGAGTGAACTCAGTTTTTCCTTACTCCAAGTCAACACTCTATCCATTGTGCCACCTAGCAACCTTAAGAGTTAATGTGATACTATGTAGAATAGGAATTTTCATTCACTTTGCTATCCTGCATGGAGTTGAGAATTTGTGACATTGTTCTCATCCTATGAATTTAAAGATGATTTCTCTGGACCTCAGTTTCCTCATCGCAAAAAAATGGGATTGGACCAAATGATGTATATAGTCCCTGTCAGTTCTAAATTCTTATGATCCTATGGGTCTGATGACAGTGTTATTTCCCTTTCTGGGTTTCCAGCCAATGGAGAGAGAAAGAGAGAGAGAGGCACAGAGAGAGACAGAGAGACAGAGACAGAGACAGAGAGACAGAGAGAAACAGAGACAGAGAGAGACAGTGAGAGATATATAGAGAGAGAGACAGAGAGAGACAGAGAGAGACAAAGACAGAGAGAGAGACAGAAGGAGAGTGAGAGAGACAGAAGGACAGAGAGAGACACACAGAGAGAGGCAGAGAGAGAGAATGGCATAGTGGAGAGAGGTGGCCTCTGAAGCAGGAAGACTTGAGTTCATATCCCACCTCTGAAGTACTTACTACCTGCGATATCCTGGCAAATCACATGGACTCCCAGTGCCCTGGGCAACTTATAAATTGCTGAGCCAGTGCTAATCTGACTGGTACAGGGAGCTCCTTACCAGCAGTTCCCTACATCAGTGAGATCACAGCCCCACTAAAACCAAACTTAAAAAAAAAAAAACAGCCCAGAGGACTTTATAGCTTGAGCTGGTGATGGTGGCGATGACTATTTTCATACTTTCTACACCCACTGTACAGCAACTACTTGACACAGTGGATAGAGTACCAGACCTGGGGTCAAGAAGACCTGAGTTAAAAATCTGGCCTCAGACACTTATTAGCTGTGTCACCCTGGGCAAGTCACTTAACCCTGTCTGCCTCAGTTTCCTCATCTGTAATATGAGCTGGAGAAGGAAATGGCAAAGCACTCCAATATCTTTGCCAAGAAAATCTCATATGGGGTCACAAAGAGTGGGGAAAGACTGAACAACAATGACAACAAACATGCAGTGATCCAAAGGCCTCACAACCTGCCAAGCTAGTAATGTGATGTTGGGCAAGTAGCTTATTTTCTCTGGGCCTCAATATTCTCAGGAATAACATGGAGATAACAAAACCTACCTCCTAGGATCATAGATTTAGGGCCAAGAAGGGACCTTGGAGGTTAACTAGTCTAATCACCTAATTTTGTAGATGGGGAAACTAAGACCTGGGGATGTAAAGTGACTCAACAAAGGTGAAGTCAGGACTTGAACACAGGCCCTTTGACTCCAAATCCAGCACTCCTTCCATTACGCTTCATCCTTCCCTCACAAGGACTTTGAAGACGGTTAATCAGATGTCTATAAAAGGGCTCTGCCCTATTCAGTAAGAGGTCCAAAGTAAGCACAAATTATTATTTCTGTAGCCTTACTCTGTGCATGTATGAGTGTGTCTGTGTGTGTCTGTGGGTGTGCCTGCAGGTGTGCATGCATCTGCACATGAGCGCAAGAAGCAGTGCCTTCTGGCTTCATTTATTCAGGGAACTAACTTAAATATGATCATAAAACACTGTGCAAACATGAAAGGCTATTTAACTGGGAAAACAGCAATAAAGATTTTCAATACACTGTAATAGAACTGGGAATAAAAACCAAGTAGCTTTGTTTCTGAGGCCCCTTCCCTCTGGCGATATATAAAGCCACTCTCTAAAATTGTATTTTGATTCTGAATGCATGTGGTATTAACATGGAGTCACTTCAATTCAATTCAATAAACATTTATTAAGTGCCTATTATGTGCCAAGAACTATGCTTGGCACTGGGAATAGAAAGAGAGGCAAAAGACAGTCCCTGTTCTTAAGGAGCTTACAATCTAATGGGGGAGATGACAAATCAAACAAATATATATGAAGCAAGGTATATACAGGATAAATAGGAACTAATTAATAGAAGGAAGGCACTAGATTTAAGAGGAGTTGGAAAAGGCTTCCTGTAGGAGGTGGGATAAGCTAAGGAAGTCAAGAGTCAGGGTAGAGGAGGAAGAGAGTTCCAGGTATGAGGAATGGCCAGAGACAATGTCCAGAGATGTCTTGTTCCTGAAACAGCCAGGAGGCCAGTGTCACTGGATAAGAGTAACGGTGGGGAGTAAGGCATAAGAAGACAGGAAAGGGGCTAGGTTATGAAGGGCTTTGAATATCAAATAGAAGGTTTTGTGTTTGATCCTGGAGGCAATTGGAAGCCACTGGAGTTTATTGGGGGATGGCACGATCAGACGTGCATTTCAGAAAAATCACTTTAGTGGTTGAAGGGAGAATGGATTGCAGTGGGGAGAGACTTGAGGCAGGTAGACCCACCAACAGGCTATTTCAGTAACCAAAGTGTGAGTTGATGAGGGCATCACAGATCATACATGAGCATGAATCAGCTTGATTAGCCAAGAGAAGACAAAGCCACTCCTAAAAGAAAGTAAATACTGTTGCCAGATTTACAATTAGCACAAAAGAGAAGAAAATGGGATTCTCTACAGATACTGAATATCACCATCAGGACACTTTAGGCTTGACTGAATTCTTAAGGAAAACTTTCTAAAAATTAGATCTGTCCAAGCTATAGGGGATTGTCTTAAGAGGTAGTAAGTTCCTCAGCTTTAGAAAGCTTTTGTAGGTTGTTTAAGCAGAGGCTGAATGATACTACTTTACATCAATTCAACAAAAATTTGACAGGGATGTTGTAGAGGGAAGTCATGCTTCAGATAAAGACTGGACCAGATGACTTCTCTAAGAGTGCCTCAAGGTGTGCAGACCAGAACAGATTTTGGTATCTCTGCAAAGACCACTTTAGCTGTCCTCACAATGTTAGCCTAGGCAACATGGATAAGCAATATATCTCAAGGTCATTTTTCACCCTGTATCATCTGAGAATCAGTGTCCATGTCATAAGAGCCATATTGAAAAATGACTTGGTTGCCCAAACCACTCCAGTTAAACAATACAGTTTTTTAGATATCCAGGCTTAATTTACAGTCAGTGGCATAGCTAGAAATTTGGAGCCCCACCTCTCCCCACCTCCAGAAATATTTCACAACAGGCTCAATCTTACCCCCTCACTAGCCATGATAATACTTCTCTTCCCAGTATCTTCCACTCAGACTGTGCAACCTAATTCTTTTCATTTACCACTCAGCTTCTATTGAAGACTTGCACAGTTCTTTTATAACCTGCTCTGCTCTCTCCCAGACCTCTCCACAACTTGAAAGTTCTCCAGCATTCCTCCACGTACAGAAAAGGTCCTCGTCCAAAACAGAAGCACCACAAGATGGGGTCATGCAAGTCATCACCCACCAGTGCTTCCCCAGATGACTTTTCTCTTCCACACTGGCCAACACCAGATCTGTGAGGATAGTTGTTACCTGGGTGTGGGTACTGATTCATAGAAAGAGGAGGAGTAGAATTGAATCCTATAGACTTGGGAAATCCATTTCATGCATGTGGTTTGGGAATTAGAGGCAGTATGTTATAGCAAAGACTATTAGCTAAGTTATAAAGACCTGGGTTTATGTTCTGGTTTTGCCAAGCTGTGCAATCCTAAGCAAGTCACCTCAACTCTTTGGGCCTTGTTCTCCCCATTTGTGTTACTTGGTGTAAATAGGGTGATGTTAACTGACAATAGGGAGAAGGTAGAGCTGTTTAGTCTTCTTTTGCTTGATTTCATTCCCAAAAAGGGTGACATTTGCATTGGAAATGACAGAACAAACTCCATTAACATTAACTCCAAGTAGTCAATACCCAAGATAAATAAGGAGCTAGGAGGAGAACACCTCATTGCCCTTGATGAATCCAAGTCACCTAGCCCAGGTAAACTACATCCATAAGTCCTGAAAAAATTTGACAGATGAGATTGTTGAGCCATTGTCAGCAATATTTGAAAGATTGTTAAAGGTGACTAGGTGGCTTTGAGGATAGTGTTGGAATAGAAGTCAGGAAGACCTGAGTTCAAATCCTACCTCAGGTGCTTAAATGGCTCTGAGACCCTAGGCAAGTCACAACCTCTATAAGCTTCAGTTTCTCCATTTGTAAAATGGAGATAATAGCACCCACCTCACGAAGTTGTTGTAAAGAGCAAAGAGATAATATATGTAATGCACTTTGAAAACCTTAAAATGTTAGATAAATGTTAGCAATTATTATTATGATCAACAGGAGTGTTATTACAAGATTTAAGAAGGGTAAAGAGTAGATGTTGCCCTGATTTTCAGAAAAGAAAATTCAATAGAGTCTGAAAGCTATAGGCCAGTGAGTTTGACTTTAATTCTTGGTAAAATTCTTTAAAAAGATAGTTGGTGAGTAACTAGAAAGGGAAACAGCGATTACACAAAAAATCTACATGGTTTCATCAAAACCAGGTAATGCCTAACCTCCTTTCCTTTTTTTGACAGGCTTACTAAACTAGTAGATGAGTGAAATGCTGTGGATATAACTTACCTAGATTTTGTAGTGTCTCATACTGTTTTTGTGGAGAAGAGAGATGTGGTAAACAATACAATGAAATGGATTCAGGACTTGTTGGACAGTCAAATTCAAAGAGCATTTGTTGTAAATGGTTCATTGACAATGTGGCAGATCTCCAGTAGGCTAACCTAGAGATCTATAGTTGGCCCTCTGCTGTTTCACATTTTATTGGACTTGGAGAAAGGCTTACATGGTTACTCATCAAATGTGCAGATAATTGTATTATCTTTGACTCAGCTTTGTAATCTGGGAAGATAGCTAGTACAATGTGTGATTGAGTCAGTATCCAAAAGGATTTTGACAGGCTAGAGCACCAGATTTAATCAAATAATATGAAATTAAATAGCAATAAAGCCTGGATTACAAAAAAAATCAATGTCACAGGTATAGGGTAGGGGAGGAGATAGCTGTTGTTTTGAAAAGATTTGGTTGTTTTAGTGGACAGCAAGCTTAATATAAGTCAGCAATGTGATAAAGCATCCAAGAAAGCTAATGTGGTCTTGGACTGCATTAAGAGAGATATAGTTCCAGAAACAGGGAGGTGATAGTCGCACTGTACTCAGTCCTTCTCTGACTTCATCTGGAAATTGTGTTCAGTTCTGGGCACTGTGGTTTAAGACGGACATAAATAAGCTAGAGTGTCCAGATGAAGGCAACCAGGATGGCGAAGGTCCTTGAGTTCATTACATGTAAGGATTGGCTAAATGAACCAAGCATGTTTCAATGGTAGAAAATAAAATGTGATAAAGAGTCAGTCTAGAGTCAGGAAGACTCATCTTCATGAGTTCAAATCTAGCCTCAGACACTTACTAGCTATGTGACCCTGGGCAATTCACTTAACCCTATTTGCCTCAGTTTCCTCATCTGTAAAATGAGTTAGAGAAGTAAATGGGAAACCACTTCAATATTTTTGCCAAGAAAACCCCAAATGGAGTCATGAAGTGATGGATATGACTGAAAAATGACTGAACAATAACAACAAAGAGAAGGCTTAATGAGGACATGGCTGGCTTAATATGAAACCTTGTCATATGGAGAACATATTAGATTTGTTCAAGCATTTGAAGAGCTGTCATTTTTTGTGGAGGAGGGATTTGACTTGTTCTCTTTGACCTCAAGGAGTAAATTGTGGAAGTTGTATAGAGGTTAATTTAGTCATGATGTCAGGAAAAACATCCCAATGACTGCTGTTGTTGTTGAATTGTCCCCTAGGTACCTCAAAACATTTAGTACTATCCAAAAGTGGGACAGAATGCCTCGAGCGGTAGTGGGTTCTCTTTCTTCAAGCAAAGGCTAAATGAGTATTTGTCAGGTATGGGTTGGACCAAGTGGCCATTGAAACCCCTTTAAACTCTCAAATTCGGTGATTCATAAATCTATAATCATATAGCTAAGTGATGCAATGAATAGAGTTATTGGACCTGAAGTCAGGAGTACCTGGGTTCAAATCCTCCCTCATATACTTATTAGATATATGACCTTAGCCAAGACACTTAACCTCTGTCTGTCTCTGTTTTCTTAATTGTAAAATGGGGATGATAATAATAGTAACCACCTCCCAGGGTTTTTGTGAGGATCACTAAGCACTGTATAAATGCTAACTATAATAATAATTATTGTGATTACAAAATAAAGGAATTGAATTACATGATATGTAAGGTTCTTCCCAATACTAACTTTGTATGAGCCTATAAGAATTCTTCACTTGAAGGTAAATCAAGTTAATCTACAAAAAAATTGTACTAAGTGCTCATAACTCGTTTTTCATAGGAAATGTTGATAAAGTCAAACATAGATAGTAGGGCTGAAAGGGCCTTTAGACATTAGTCCCTGTCCTTGAGAAGCTTGTGATCTAATGGGCATAATACAGTACAACATATAAAAAAAATGCCCAAATATACAAAGGAAACCTACAAAGGTATCACCAACAATGGCTTTGATCAGTTTTTCTCTTCACTCAGACACTCCATATTCCCAATTAGTCTCTAGCAGGAGGCACATGACTGCCATTTGCCCTCCCCAACCTCTTCAGAGCCCTTCCAAAAGACTGCAAGGATTTCTTACCTCTGATGCAAAAAGCCCATGCTTCAGCTGAGAACTGTCACCCCGGCTGTCACTGGATCTTCCTGAGGTTGGAGATGGCAAATGTGACAAGTGACTTGCTGATGGGCAATGAAAGTTTCTATCCAGGGGAGGTCTGAGTCACTTTTCTGTCACCCTCCACCTATTTTGTAATCTTCCCACACACCCACACCCCAAAGGAACAGGGTTTTTAAAATGATTATAAAATTGATACTGAGTATGAGTACTTTGTTAGGGAAACAAGAATAGTTATAACATCAAGTTCCATTTATCAAATGATTTCAAAACATCTTTTCTCAAGCTTTTCATATTACTATCCCAAGCCAGGTAGGACATGTGTTCTCTTGAGAGTTCAAGGAGGACTAGCACCTCTGGCATGAGGGCTTGCCAAGCCCTTTTCGAGGCTGCTCATCTACTTTTGGTGTCCACCTGGTGCCCAACTCTCACCTGTGGCTCCAAGAAGCTGTAGCATGCACAGCTAGTGGCCATACCTCGGTAAAACCATCTTCACAAATGGGCTAAACCAGGTTGAGAGTAACCAAAAGGCTTCAAACTTGTTGGTGAGTTAAAGGATGTCTACCTCAAGTGTGTGAAGACTTCCCCAGTGGAATGAGTGGATGAGAATAATTTGTTCCAATGGCCATGAAGGCAGCTGAAGAAAGTGCTGTGGAACACTTAGAGCTTGGTCAGACATTGAAGATCCCAGGCCACCACCAGTCATCCTGACTTTTGTCTTGCCATTAGAGAATGAGGCTGATGACTTTGTGCAAGTCACTTAAATCACTTAAATCCAATTCACCCACAAGCCAAGACATTACCCTGTGATGTCATTGGTCCTCTTAGAAAACAAAGGACAAACAACAACAGAGGAGAGAAAACTTAGTCTCAGAAACATTGAGCCACTAGTTCAAAGACATTCAGTCACACATCCAACAGATAGGTATTGAGGACCTACTAGGAGACTTGTGTTTAAATAATAATAATAGCTAGCATTTGCGTAGCATTTTTAGGATTTGAAAAATGCACATCTCATTTGAACCTTGCAATAACACTGTAAGGTATGTGCCATTTATTATCCCCATTTTACAGCTGAGTAAACTAAGACTAAGAGAAGTGACTTTCAGCTAGTAAGTATTTGAGGCAGGATGTGAATTTGGGTCTTCCTGACTCCAATTCCAATACTCTATCCACTGCCCCACCTAGATGAGTCCCAGCACCGTTATTTATTAGTTGTGTGATTGTGGGCAAGTCACAAGAATAATATTTTTGCACAACAGGTTATTTATTGGAAGAATGCTACCTGCATTGCAAGTCACTTATGGGAAGAATAATATTTGAGCCACTTTTGTCACATGGTCATAGTAAGGAAAGCACTTTGTACATTGAAAATGCTATATGAATGAAATTAAGTGCAAGGAACTGCTAGGTCAGAACAATTCAATAAACTGTCCCAAGACTTAAAGTGATCTTAGAAATGGATTAGTCCAACCTGGTTTTTTTATATAGTAGGAAACTAAGGGTGAGAGAGGGGAAATAATTTGCCCTAGGTCATACAAGTTGGAAAAAGAAGAGCCAGGACCTGAACCCAGGTCTACTGACTTCCCATGGATCAATCTGTCTGTCCATTTTGCCGTATGGCAGCAGCAGGACCAGCATGGAACACAGGCTTTCTGCCTTTCATATCCTTACTCTTCCCACCAGCTAATCCTCACCATCGTTCTTATGAGAGATGTCTCTTGGATGTTTTCCTAAACTAGCTGTGATTTCACTGCTCATCCAAATAATTAACCTCTTTTCTTTCTGGGTGGACAAGCCACTAAACCTTAAAGGGCCTCAATTTCTTTACTTGTAAAATGGAAGTAATAATACTTGTTTTACCTACTTCATAAAGTTATTGGGAGGAACATGCTTCACAATCTGAAAAGCACTAAAGCAAAGTTATTATAGAAAACACCTCAAATGCAATTACTATATGAAACCTTATAGCCTGGAAAATGTGTGTGCTTCCAAAAAGTGCAATTGCCTCACAGTTGGCCGAAAGGTTTGGGACCCATTAGCTGAAAAGCAGTTGGAACTTCTCCAAAATAAATGGTCTATGCATTTTCAAGCAAGGTTGCTATTCCCATAATCAATGAGAAAACTATCCCCTCCTCCTCCTCCTCCTCCTCCTCCTCCTCCTCCTCCTTCTCAGTGGCATCCTGCTCACCCCAAGACCTGGGTAGGTGCCCCAACAGCAAACACAGCAGCTGAACTGGAACCAGCCTTCTAGTACCACCTCTTTGTTAAACACAGCACAGCCCTGTGAAGAAGCTGATATGGTAGAACAGGGCAAGAAACAAGTCCATTTTATAGAATGGTCCCCCCCACCCCAGATCCAACCCCAAGGGACATTCCTCATAATGTAAACAAGAAAACAGTAAAACTAGAAAGGACCCAATGAAGGAACAGGTTCAGAAGAGAAAGAAAGATAAAATGCCCACAGTTCTCAGTATCTTATCCAAGGTTGGTTTGTGTATGTATATAGAAACAGAGAAAAGGGAGAGGGGGATCAAACCTTTTCATTTAAATTGATCTGAAAATATTTAGTATGCAATCTGATATAATATCAGGACTTGGAGCTAGAAGAGAAATTAATTTCCCCGCTTTGTATATGAGAAAACTGAGGCCCAAAGAGATTATCTTTAGGCTAGCCCTGAACATCAGAATTGCTATTTTTCTAACCAAGATTCCTTATCACACAGAAGAGCTGAGCCCTGGATGCTTTTTCTGTGTTTGGCTTTCATGTATATGAAATAGGGGTCTCCCATCTGAGTTTTTGATTGTTGTTCTGCTTTTAACCAGACCTGTGATATCACTGGTGTAAGGAGCTTCCCATGAGGAAACTCTATCAATTCAGATCAGGAACAGTTCCACAAATTCTAGTCTTCAAGAGTTGCCTGTGGGAATGCCCATCAATTGAGGAATGGCTGAACAAGTTGTGGTATATGATTGCAATGGATTATCATTGTGCTGTAAGAAATGATAAGCAGAGTGATTTCAGAAAAAAAATAGAAAGACACATGAACTGATAGAAAGTGAAGTGAGTAGAACCAGAAAGATCGTATGATGAAGAACTATGAATGACTTGGCTATTCTCAGTAATACAATGATCCAAGACAATCTCAAAGGACTCATGAGGAAAAATGCTATCTGCCTCCAGAGAAAGAATGGATGTCGTCTGAATACAGACAGAAGCATACTTTTCCCTCCTTCCTTCCTCTTTCTTTCTTTCTTTCTTTCTTTCTTTCTTTCTTTCTTTCTTTCT
>NW_020954576.1:57181622-57246807 GCF_900497805.2 Vombatus ursinus | reverse complement strand
CTTTCTTTCTTTCTTTCTTTCTTTCTTTCTTTCTTTCTTTCTTTCTTCCTTTCTTCCTTCCTTCCTTCCTTTCTTTCTTGTTTGTTTTCTTGCACAGAATGAATAAAATGAAAATGTTTTACTTGATTGCACATGTATAACCTATATCAGATTGCTTACTGTTTTTGGGATGGGGAGGGGAAGGAAAGAAGGAGAGAATTTGAAACTCAAAGAAAGCAACAAACGTTAAAAAATTGTTTTTACTTGTAATTGAGGGAAAACACTATTCAAAAAAAGAGTTGCCTGTGACACTGAGAATTTAAGAGACTTGCCCAAGCTAGTATCTACAAGGGTCATGACTAAACCGAGTTCTGACTCTATACTATGCTATTCCCTAGTCATTCAAACTTACTTTCCATTCTTCCTCAAATCTACCTTTCATTGTTGTCTGACCATGCTCTTTAATATCTTCCAAACATAACTGTTTATTCTTCCACATCTTTGTTCATGCTGTTCCCCCGATTGAAATTCCCTCCTCTTTCCTTCAACCTAAATTAATCCTACCATCCACCCTTCAGAGCCCAGTTTACCTCCTATCTCTTCCATGAAGCTGTCTTCTCCTTCTCACCAGCCAGATTGTAATCTCTTGGGCAGGAATGATGTCTTTGAGTTTCTTTATAATCAAAACAAGGCCAGGAGAGCTCTGAGGACTTGGTGGGTTTCAATAATTATATATTGATTAATGCCATCCAACATCTCAAAATACCGATAAATGATATAACGTACACCATTTAAAATGATCATTTAACATAGAAAAGGACCAGGTCTTTAAACAAATTATATAAAGACTCATAAAGTAAACTTAATGATCCCTAGAAGCAAATATATCACATCTCTCAACTGTTGGATGATTCATGAAAATCACCTAATGGTCCATAAAGGTTTTGCCTTTTGTGTTTTGCAAGGCATAATCAGTTGTGGCTTGGACTCAGTCAAAAGAGTTAGTGTGTTCTAGTGAAAAGAGTACCAAGATTTGAGTCAGAAACCTGGTTCGAAGTTCTAGTTTCAGCACTTCCTAGCTAAGTGACTCATTAATTTGCTTAATTTCTCTGAAGGTCACTTTTTTCCTTTCTAAAATGGGTATAATATTTATATTTATATACCAGTAATTTATGTGTAATCTATTAATTACCTTTTTTGTAATTTATAATTCCCTATGTGTAATCCATACCCCATTATACGCCATTAATCTATGCGTAATCTATACCCTATTATATACCAGTAAACTATGTGTAATCTATACCCTAATCTGGCCCTAGACACAATGAATACAGGCATAATTTTTCTTTCGGGGTCAAGGATAAGGAACCTCTCATAAAGTCTCTCTGGCTCATGTTCTTACTCAAGGAAACCATAGGAATGTGAATTTATGACTCATTTTTCTCTTCCTTACTTTGGAAGCACTCAAATAAGATATTAAATATAGAACAGATTTTATTTAACCCAACAAAATGTATAGAAAGGGCTCATATCCAAGCCCCATGACCATCAGGAAAACTCTCCTTCCTTTTATGGAAGGTACCAAGCAACTCTCGTTTCTGGTAGCTACTATCTTCCCTTAGGAAATATATAGTTCACATGACTCACATGAGCAGAAAAGGCAGTACTAGGTAGAGTCGAGATGACAGATTATAGGCTGGGACTCAGCCAAATTCTCCCAACATTCCCCTCTAAACATAAAGTAGCACTTCAAATAAAATTTTGGAGCTGCAAAGCCAACAGTCAGAGGAAGACATTTTTCTAGCCTAAGACAACTTAGAAAGTCCACAGCAGAGGTCTGTAACACTAGGGTGTGAGGCGGCCCTGAATGGGGCAGAAGTACCAGTGGTGGACCTTGGAGGTGGCCAGATAGCAGTAGAAGCAGCAACAGCTTTGGATGTTCTCAGTCCAGAGGCAAAAGGTGTCAAACAACTGGTCAGAAAAGTATTATAGAGGCCTCTTTGCTGGCACTGGGTGCATCTGGTGCTGATTGGCAACTCTGTTGTCCATAAGCAGTTCTGGGTCACAGTTCCAGAACAGAGAGGAGCTGTTGTGATCAGCAACTAGGGATCAGTGTCTCTGGTCACAGTTCCAAGGCCAAGAGGAACACTAGTACTTGTGGCTTCAGAGGAGCAAGAACCCTTCCTGAGTAAAGACAAGAATGCAGACCAGGAGAACAGTAACCACACCTCTCCCAAGATAACACCATCTTGGAAGTACTGAAAATGTGCCGACATTCACAACTATCTCTGAAAATAGCAGCATGAAAAAGTCTGAAGCTTGGCACAGTGCCTCTCCACCCCAAGGTGAGCAGAGCAGAACTTTAACATAAAGTTCATAGTCAAGAAGTGGCCTGGGAAAATGAGCAAACAACAACACCAAAAAAAAAAAAAAAAAAAAAAGAACTTAACTGTAAAAAGCTACTACAGTGGCAGGGAAGACTAAGATATAAACTTAGAAGACAGCAATGTGAACACAGACTCAAGCAAAACTTCAAAGAAAAATGATAATTGTACCCAAGGTCAGCAAGAATTCCTGGGAGTGATGCAAGAAAATTATGAAAAGAAAATTAACAACTTGGTAAAAGAGGCACACACACATGAAATACTGAAGAAAATATCACCTTAAAAAACAAAATTGGCTTAATGATAAAAGAGGCACAAAAATTCACTGAAGAAAAGAACTCCTTAAAAAGTAAAATTGGCCAAATGGAAAAAGAGGTATAAAAAGCTCACTGAGGAAAATAATTCCTTAAAAATTAGAATTGGGCAAGTGGAAGTTAATGATTCCATGAGACTTCAAGAAACAATAAAATAAAGCCAAGAGAATTTTAAAAATTCTGGAAATTTTAAAAAAACTGGAAAAACAACTGACCTGAAAAATAGATCGAGAAATCATTTAAGAATTATTGCACAATCTGAAAGTGATGATCAAAAAAGGAATCTAGTTATTATATTTCAAGAAATTATAGGGGCAGCTAGGCAGCACAGGGGATATAGTACTGGCCCTAGAGTCAGGAGGACCTGAGTTAAAATCCAGCCTCAGTCACTTGACACATACTAGCTGTGACCCTGGGCAAGTCACTTAACCCTGATTGCCTTGCAAAAAAGAGAAGAAAGGAAATTACAGAGAAAAACTGCCCCAGTGTCTTAGAGGGCCTTATCCAGAGGGTAAAATAGAAATTTAAAGAATCTACCAATCACCTCCTGAAAAAGATCCCCAAATGAAAATTCTCAGGAATATTATAGCCAAATTCCAGAGCTCCCAGGTTAGGGAGAAAATATTGCAAGCAGCCAGAAAGAAACAATTCAAATATCATGGAACCACAGTCAGGATCACACAAGATTTAGCAGCTTCCATGTTAAAAGAATGGAGGGCTTGGAATATGATATTCCAGAGGGGAAATTCTTGGATTACAACCAAGAATCACCTACTCAGCAAAACTGAATATAATCTTTCAGGGGAAAATGACTAATGAAACAGAGAACTTTCAAACAGTAGAGGTAAAGTCCATAGATTTTCTTCTCCCTATAATGGCTCTGTGCCTTGTTTTGGTTTAATTTGTTTTTTGTGTTTTTTTTTTTTGGTGTATGTGTTTTCCTGATGTGCCTATTGTTCTGATATTAATAGAGAAAAGGTATGTGGATTTTCTTCTCCCTGTCATAGCTCTGCTCCTAGTTCTGTGATTTTTTGCCATCTTTTTTTCATGCATTTCTCAAAAGGGGCCACATACATTGAGCACCTTTCTCTTGAGGTCCTGAGTGCAGCTTGGCATTCCCATATGTTCTCCTTGCTTATTCCCTCTCCCAATTGGAGCAGATGCCTTCTTGTATATGTACTCTAGCAGTCCACAGAGCAGAGAAGGGTACCTCACCACAATAAAGGAGGATGAGTTTACCTTCGTGTTGGCTGAATTCTTTATTGGGTTGTTATGAGTATCAATTGAGATAATATATGAAAACTCTATATAAGTGTTAGCTATTAATAATTAAAAGGAAAAAATTATTGAACCCTTGAGATGATACTTACAGGTGGCCTGACCCTCTTACACTTGACATGGTATCTAATCAAAAGATTGGCATGATATGAGCATGTATATGTAATATGCAGGCAACTTTTTTGGGGGGAATAATTAGGTTCATTTTTATTCCTTTGGTATGATCTAATGTTTTTATTTCTTTCCCTGCCTAGCCTGAAAGATAACAAAGAGTCCCTGGAGAAGAGAAACTAGTTTCTAGGTAGGGATTAGGAAAAAGAGATAGTTTTCAGTGTAGGAATCTGTGGATAAGGGAAAAGATTTGTTTCAACCAGAGAAGCAGTTTGGACATATACCCACGTACACACATATATACAAACACATGCACATATGTGCACCATATTTTCATATCATGTGTATTCATATATATCTGTGCACACATATATATGCATAAATGTGTAAGTGTATACACATAAATGTACATATAAATATACATATATGTATATACATATGATGATACCCTGAATACTCAATTTCATGGATACTAAAAGATTACCCCTAGAATGAACTCTTGCAGTCACTGGCTATTAGAGAAAAGTTGCTTGGATGACAATTTCAATATTTTTGTGATGTAGATGTAAAGTCGATACGGTTAGTTTTCTGCACTAACAGACATGAAAAACATTGCTCATCAGGGTTGACAGTTACACGCATTGTCCCAAAAGTCTTGGTGTAGTTTTAAGTTTTAATAACTTAAAGCCCTTTGCAAACTTCAAAGCACTATGCAGGTTTTACCAAAAGTGTTAGCGCAGTTTTAAGTTACCAAAGCTGAAAGTATAAAGCAAATTTTCTTTCCAAAGAGTAAATGATCATTGTATACAAGGAAAAGCAACTGAGCCATTGGACTGAAATGTGGTATATATGTAATAAGCCTGTAAAACTAGTCAATCAATGAGCAATTGTTAAGCACCTACTGTGTGCCAGGCACTGTGCTAAACACTGAGGTAACAAAGGAAAGCAAAAAATAGTCTCTACTCTCCAGGAGCTTATGGTCTAAAGAGGAGACAACCTATGAATTACTATGTACAAACAAGATACATACATGATAAATTGGAAATAATCTGCAGAGGGAAAGCACTAGAATTAAAGGGAATTGGGAGTGACTCAATGGGAAAGAATAGCCCTGGAGGTGACCAATTTTGTTGGGACTTATTTTAATAACTCTCATTTTTCTAGGAAATAGTAAAAAATCCAGAATTCATTCTTGGAGGAGCCACAAGAACTGACATTTGTCAAGGGGAACTTGGTGAGTGTATTTTCTTCTGCCGGCAACCCAAATTGCTGAGCTTAAGCAGCTTTGCCATTCTTAGCACATAATAATGAAAAGGGTGCCCACTGAGTAACAGGACATGTAGCAAGAGAAGACAGTGTGATGTAGCAGGGACAGAAAAGGAAATAAAGACAAAGGAGATGGGTTTGAATTCCAGCTCTGCTCTTTACAAGCTGGGTTGACCTGGTAAATCACTTCATCCCTCTAGGCCCCAGTTTCTTCATCTGTAAAAGGAGAGGGTTGGATCAGATGATCTCTAAGGTCCGTTTCAGCTCCTACGTCTAAGATTGAATAATCATTCATTTCTTCAGCATCCACTGGATTTGATGCTGATCAATATGGAATACATGTACCTGATCTAAACTACCTTGATAAATATTAATTTTCTCTTATCTATATAAAGCCACAAATTCCATTGAACGATGTGATCAGACAAAAGTGTATTTTTGAACATGCAAAGTTACGGCCTGGAATGGTGCCAAATTGTAAACCAATTCCTTACATTAAAAAAAATGGCTATTTCACAAATTCATTGTGGACTTGATCCTATATCAGTTTCTGTATATTCTAAATCAGAGATGTTAAATGCAGGAGCTAATATGGAACCCACAGTACTCCCCAATGAATCAGATTAACATATAATTGGGAAATATTCAGCAAACTAAATAAAAATACAATAGAACACAGATAATGTTAATATGGGGTTTTCTTAGTCGACATGCAGCTCACAAATTGTACTTATGTGAATCTTCTTTATAGTTGAGTTTGACACCACCATTTCTAAATCACCACCCCTACCCCCACTACCACTGTGCAATTTGCATTTACTACTAATGCCAGGTATATCTTCACTGGCACAATCAAAGCCAGTTATGTTCCTCATTCTTTTAATTTGTGACTGGACCAGTCCTGGAACCAGCTGCTACATCAAAAGTGACTTTGAAAACTCACTGGTGGAACAAAAGGAAAATACCTGAAAGTAGGAAAATAAATGATCTCTATTTTCCCTGTCCCCTGCTTCCTTTCATCAAAATTAAGGACAACACTGAGGCTTATACAAAGTGAAGCATTCTAAGCTACTTTGTATACTGGAAAGAATACAGGATGCAGAATCAGAGGACCCTGGTTCAAATTCCAGTTCTTCTACTTACTAGCTATGTGTCCTTGGGCAAATTACCTAACCTCTCAGGGCTTCACTTTCTTTGGGCCTACAAAAACCTTTCCAACTCTAACTCTGTGACTTTATGATCCTATATAACATTGCTTATTTCAGAATTCAGATAGGAACCAGACTGGAATTTAACATTTTACCATTTATGGAAAATGAGGTTTCCTAAGAAAATTAATAATCTAGAGAACAAGAACAAACTGTTTTCAAGGACTTTAGAGGGATATATATGTATAAATATAGACATACATACAACACAGAGAGGAGAGGGAGGGAGGGGGAAAAGGGGAGAGAGAAGGAGAGAAGGGGAGAGATAGGTAGAGAAGGGGAGAGAGACAGAGAGACAGAGAGACAAAGAGACAGAGAGAGACAGTGAGACAGAAAGAGACAGAGACAGAGAGAGAGTTACAGAGAGAGAGTTAGAGAGAGAGAGACAAAGAGAGAGGACAGAGAGAGACAGAGAGAGAGAGAGGGATGTATCAATTAATTGTGTGTCCTTGGGAAGTCACTTAACCTGACTGGGCCTAGGGGGTGGAAGGTGGGTGGGGAGAAAGTGGTGACTAGATCATCTCTAAGATTATTAGAGGCAACTAGGTGGCACAGTCAACAGAGTCCTGGGCCTGGAGTAAAAAAAAAAAGTTGAGTTCAAATTCTGACTCGGACACTTACTAGCTATGCAACATGAGGCAAGTCACTTAACCTTGTTTCCCTCAGTTTCCTCATCTGTCAAATGAGCTGGAGAAGGAAATGGCAAATCAGTCTGGCATCTTTGCCAAGAGAGCCCCAAATGGGGACACAAAAAGTTAGACATGATTAAAACAACACAACAACAACAACATTATTATATTTTTAGGTTCTAGATTCTTTCAGTTTCTGGCTATATCAGATCTACTTATTCATCAAAGTGTGTTCTGGAAGGATTTCTACTAAATTATGCTTTGTTAACCTAGTTTGACCTCTTCTACATGCCAAAATTGTATAAAATTGCATTTTTAAAAATTCTACAATTCAGACTTCCTACTAATTTGGACTTATCTCCTGAATTAATGAGATGTTAGACATTAAGTGGGAGGCCAGATCCTGCCCCTTTTTATTTCTTTCCTCCATGTCTTAGAAGTCCCTTAGGCCTCCAACTTTTTGAGTTGGAAAGGACCCTGAAGATCATCAAACCTCTACTTTTACAGCTAAGGAAACCAAGACCCAGAAAAATAAAGTGACGTGCTTAAAGTTCTACTGCTGCTTAGCAGCAAAGCCAGGATTAAAATCTGGAATTTATGACTTCCAATCCAATGTACTTGTAGAAAAGTGTTCCCAGGGATTTAAGAATTTAAAAAAAAGTTTCCTGGCTTATAACACTGGGTGGTACATATTTCTGAAATGACCAACCTTATATTTGCAGCTGGTACCACCATCTGGAAACAAAGTATGAGGTGTTGCCCATCTGATTCATTCGGTTGGACCAATCCAATTTCAAAGCAACTTTTTCTAGAATCTTGCAGAATGTGACATGAGCATCTGACTCACCTTCTCAACTGACAATCCAAGGTGTTTTTGCTTGAGTAGGCATGAGCTGCTTCACCCTGACTCAAGGAAATAACAAATTCTTTATTTGGCTAAAAATGAGCCAGCCTTTATAGATTGGAGACTGATAATTGGCTGTTACTCTCTTAACCATAATCTCCAACTAACCTTTAGCCATACCTCTCTCAAATTGAAGATGAAAGAACAGGAGTTTCTGCATTATCGCCTCCCTGTGACTACCACTCATCCCAAATAGGGTGGATATGAACACTAGCCTCTCTGCTGTCACTTATCTATAATTGCTAACTCAAATAGTGTGGGCATGGACACTAATCTTTGTGTTGACACCTCCCTGTGACTACCACTCAAATCAGGGTGCACATGAATTCAACCAAAGAACTACCAAAACACCAGAAAACTCCCAATGACTGAGCAGAGAATCTGTGTAGAGCAGCTGGAGGCCTGACTGATAGCCAAGGTCATAAACATTCTCTGACTTCTAAGGGCACAGGAAACCAGGAATGGGAATAACCCAGAATTGGGCTTCCTGGTTTCAGTTCTCGTTGTTTATCTTTTGCTTGTAAATCTTTCTCTAACAGGATGAGGTTTTCTCTGAAGTCTAGAGGGTATATGGACATCTGGCAAATGGTATATTTCTCAGAAATCCACACTGGGTCAAATGAGTGTAATTCTTCTCTCTCCACCCCCCCCACACAAGTGATGACTGCTGGCATGTTAGTGATTCCACTGTGACTATAAGGCAACAAACATCTGGATGAAAAATTGAGCCAGCAACCCATTCCATTGATTATCTGGATATTTCCAGATATCCACATTCAAATATTTTGCATCCTCTTCCACCTCTCAGCACCTCCCACAGTGCTTATGCACATAGTAGGATATTTAATAAATGGGTATTTATTGAATGAGCATGTTTGAATCTGGGCATCTGATGTGGTATTAAAAAAATACCTCTGTATTTGTCTTAAATGTTTAGCCATATTCCACAAATGTAGACCAAATAGCAAAATCTTAAAAATTTCAGATAATTGAAAACAACCTTACCTTCTGATCCACTCTTAAGATCAACAAAAGCATTAGAAGGTCAATACAGCGCTACACAAGTAGTGGCACGAGTTTATTCCCACTTGTATAAAGTTCCTCCTGCCCCCAGGCCACCACTCTCACCATCCCGGGAACTCTCTCCCTATCAACCTTGGAAGGAACCTGCTTTCTGTAGCTTTACTCTGTATTCTCCTTCAATATTCTCCTAACCAACCTCCCGATAATTCTGGAAAATCTGTTTCTCTGCCCTATCTCCCACTCCAATTGGTAATTATCTTTCCTAGACCACTATTTCAGAAAAACCCTAGGCTACCAATGCCTTACTTCATTCCCTCCTCTCCAGTCATCTGCCCCTTGACAAGCACCTTGCTGTACGAAAATCAGGTGCCCTTCACACCCAACACCTACATCTTTCCGAAACTCTAAACCAGAGGTGGGGAACCTGTGGCCTCGAGGTCACATATGGCCCTCTAGGTTCTCAAGTGAGGTCCTAGAGGGCCACATGTGGCCTTGAGGCCAGGTTCCCCACTCTTGCTAAACAATCATCAAATCTATTCTGTCTTTGTTCTTGGATGAGGTATGTCAGTCTACTCCCCAATACCTCCATTCACCATCCCTGTAACTTTCTAGACCAGAATCCCCTCCCTGGCTTCCAGTTCCCCTTTCTGTGTTGTTACCCCTATTAGAATATAAGCACCTTGAAGGTAGGGACTATGTTTAATTTTGTATTTTTATCCTTAGTGCTTAGCACAATGCCGGGCATGTTGTAAGTGCTTAATAAATGATTTTTCATTATCTATTCATCCATCCACATTCCTACATAAGTCCAGCAGAAGCTACTGGGAGCAACTACTCTTCTACTCACGATGGTCGTGCCTTCACTAACAAAGCCTTGTGTCCTTTGGTTGGGAGAAAGATGAAATTACAGTCAGCACATGCTGGAGACACGTGTTCAGAAAATGGGGATGTTCATTGTGCAAAGTTGCCAAGAAAATGACAGCTCTTTATGATAAACTGGTCTAGGGAGAAGAGGAGGCAGATGGAAGACCCACAGAGATTTTTGTCAGCATTCTCCCCATTAAAAAAAAATACCACAAAACATGTGGCTACATCTGGAATTTCCTACTAGTCTCTTCTTGCATGTAATCTTGTTGCATTTACTGTATGTTTGTACTGAAAACAATGATGTATGATTTGCAATTTGCAGGAGACTGTTGGCTCTTAGCAGCCATTGCCTCTCTTACACTTAATGAAAAGACCTTGGCTAGAGTTGTGCCCCAAGACCAAAATTTTGGCCCCGGTTATGCTGGGATATTTCACTTTCAGGTAAGTGGGAAGAAGGGCCTAATGAGCTTATTTCTTATGGGACCTGCGTAGCCAAACAAAAAAAAAAGCATTCTTAATATGCCTGATAAATCCAAACAGAATACAACTGGACCTTGCTTTAATGAATAATTATAGTCTTAAATGCATGCCAACCAATTTTCTGCAAATAGAATCATATTTTAAGTAGATTAGAGGGCCATTTAAAGATGAACTATGGTAGATCTTTTTGTAAACAATCAGCTTTTATGTTATCTTTGTAGTAAATCTGAATTTTCAGTGGATATACCTGTAATACTGCCATGTCCATGTAACTATATAATTTATGGTAAATACAAAGATCCACTGCACTGAAAAAAAAATGGTGACATGAGGTTATTAAGAGAGAAAAATACCGAGGGAAACCGAAAAACAAAAACAAACAAACAAACAAAAGAAACACACAGGGTGACTCAAAGACCTTAGTTGATGGGTCCATGTGGAAACAATGATGTGTCTCAAACACACACAAAGAACAAAAGTTTATGTTTCTTGCTTCCACCCCACACCCTTCCATGGTACACTTTTCTTATCTTCTCCCCCACCAGAAGTCTCCTAGTGCCCCAGACCTTTCTGGAAATGGGATGATTGATTTGAGAAATTAATTCACCTTAAGGTATTAGTGACCTATAACAGAGGCATCATGACGTGGTAGACAAAGAGCTGGTCTTGGAGTCAGAAAGACTCAAGAACTACCTCTGTACATATTGGCCGTGTGATTCTGGGCAAGTCACCCACCTCCCTGTGTTCCACCTTACACCTGTGAAATCACAGCTCTGGTAAAAACAAAAAGAAAAAGTTTAATCTGTTAGCTCGGTCTTAACCTGATACCAGTGTATTTGTTTTCCCATGCTAGAGATATTTTAATGAGCACTTTTGGTAAAGAGAATGTTTGTCTGGGTCTGGGTAGTAATATAAAGAGACAAGGCAAAGGAGTAGGATCAGACTGCTACAATTTTATATTCCTGATGTTAATCTTGTCCCTTCTTTCTTCTCATTTTTCTTTATAAAGAGGTAGGTGAGGAGGGCAAAGGGAGGAAACATTATAATAGGATATGAGAGAAGAAAAAAAACTTAACAACTATAACCATGAATGTGAATAGTAATATGGATAGAAAAAAATAGATTCAACAATATATTATTTACAGAAAACACATTTAAAACATAAAGTATTCATACATATTTAAACTGAGGGGTTAGAGTAACATTTTTTAAGCCTTAAGTGACTTCAAAAAAGCAAGGATTGGTAATAGTAATCTCAGACAAAGCAAGTGTAAAACTAGACAGTGTTAAATGAAAGAAACAGGAAAGCTATATTGTGCTTAAAGCACTATGGTCAATAAAACAGTATCAATACTAACTATGCATTGAATGGCATAGCATCTGAGAACTTAAAAAGCTAACCAAACTACAAGGATAAATAGAGAGTGAAGCAATAATTATTGGACACTTCAACAGACCCTTTTAGGCCTAGGCAGATCTATCAAAAAGAAAAACAAGAAAACAAGAGTTAGTAACAGTTACTAAGTTACTATGAGTTATTAACAAGAGTTAGTAACCCAAATAGCATTTCATAAAAAATAGATTGGCCTCTGGCAATTACTAAATGGGAATTATGAGAATTCAACATATTTCTTGGCTTTCCATGGCACATTTACAAAACTTGACCATGTGTTAGAGCATAGCAAACTTACAAACAAATGCAAAAAACAGAAATATAAACATATTTTACTGAACACAACACAATAAAAATTATAATTAAGAAGGGGGAATTTGAAGAAAAGATTCAAATCTAAATAGAGACTAAATAATATAATCCTAAGGAATGATTGGATCAAAGAACAAACACAGAAACAATAAATTTCTGTGAAAGAAAAAGATGAGACAACATAACACGTAGACAAACCATTAGCTAATTTGATCAAAAAAGCAATGTTTTATCTAAAGGAATACGTCTCTGATGATAGCATTTCCAGTACTATGGCACCTAGGCAAAGGAGATATCTGAAGTCTGAGGGGTGTCTTCCTGGTACCCGCATATGAAATCATAGAACTAGAAACCTCCCTTGCCAAATAATAACTCATCCTTAATTCAAATTTCAAGATTTTACAAAGCACTCTTCATAACAAACCTGTAAAGCAAGTAGTATAAATATTATCATCCCTATTTTACATATGGACCCAAGATGATGATAGGTTAAATAACATGCATAGCTTTTAAGTTTCTGAGGCAAGATTTGAACCCAGGTCCCCGATTACAAGTCCAGCATTACATTCTTCTCTATGCACAGAAAGGGTCCCTGTGCTTAGGTGACAATGCCTCCTTTACTTGCCCACAGAACTGGAGTTTTTTCATCCTCTCTCCTCTGCGTACCACCTTCCCTGAATTTTTCCTGGCAGAGCTTTCCTCTCCCACCCTCAAGTTTCCTCTGCCACTGCCAGAGTCTTTACCTGAATCACACTAGAGGCTGACAGTCATGACAGATGCCAGCAGCATCTTCTCTCAAATACATTAGTGTTTTCTTAACTCAACAGCTTTGGAAGCTGACAGGATAGGCTGGAGCCACTGTGTTAGAAGATTTCTCTGCTTCTTCAGGCTTCTCTGCTTCCCCATCATTTTTTGTTGTTCAGCCATTTCTCAGTCATGCCCAACTCTTTGTGACCCCATTTGGGGTTTTCTTGGCAGAGATACTGGAGTGGTTTGCCATTTCCTTCTCCAGCTCATTTTACAGATGAGGAAACTGAGGCAAATAGAGTTAAGTGACTAGCCCAGAGTCACACAGTTAGTAAGTGTCTGAGGCTGGATTTGAACTTAGGAAGAAGGTCTTCCTTATTCTAGGCCCAGCACTCTATCCACTGTGCTACCTAGCTGCTCCTATATTAAATTACAGTTATCAAAATATTAAAAAAAAAAGTCCATGAGCTCCAAGTTAAGAACCGTTGCACTAGTTCCTCACCTACATCACCTCTTAACAGAGGCAGTATGTATAGCATCATGGATAGAATGCTGGCTTTTAAGTCAGGAAGACCTGGGTTCAAATCCTACTTTTGACCCTTAATTAGCTGTGTGACCCTAGGCAAGTCATTTACCTTTTCTGAGTCTTTGTTTCCTTATTAGTAAAATGAAGGGGTTAGGCTAAATAACCTTTAAAGTCCCTTCCAACTATAGACCTATGATCCTAAGTACAATTTTTTTTTTCCTTTTAAGTAAATGCTAGTACAAAATAGGAAGATGCAGATGTGTGGGTGCTATACGACCAACTAGGTCATTTGGGTCATCTGGGGTCACTTCAGTCCCCTCCATCTGAATTCCAGTCATTGGAATAAATTGATGGGAGGACATTACCCCCAACTGCTTGTTGCTTTAGGGAGCATAGGCTCCTGATTGCTCATTAGACATCTGTCTAAATCTTATCTACCCCACGTGTGAAGCTCCTAACAGCAGGAAAGAATGTCCATGAATTTAGCAATCACAAGCAGTTCCGGCACATCTGTCAAGAGGTGTGAGATTCCCTGCACAAAGAACAGAAATCTGAATTTACCCTCTGGCAGGCAGCTTGCTGCTGTGTTCAACTGAGCTCTAACACGTTTACCATTTAGGATTCCATAGCTGAGAAATGAAAACAAAACAAAACAAAACAAAAAAATAAATAGCCCACTAGCCTGACCCAGAGTAACTAATTGATGCAGAGAAATGGTTGTTGTCTAACAGCATAACTATGAAGAGACAGCTGCTGCCACCATTGTATTTACCATCTCCTTCCATTATCGCCCCACCCTCCCCCCTCCGCTCCTCGCTGAAGCCTTAGGATTTTCATTCTGCTAACATAATGAGTGTCAGATGAGGAACAGAGGAAGGAAGAAAGAGAAAGACTGAATTTTAAAGGGAAAAGTTCTAAGATCGTGACATGATCTCCTGTGCTCATCTGGCCTTGTGCTACCATTCTCTGCAGTGAGCACTCTGTCTCAACTCCCTTTTCCCCAGCATATAAGTTGGCAATGGAATACCATCTTAGTACATCATTTCTTGTGTGAACGGAAAAAAATCAAACAGGCAGATAGATAGGTAGACAGACAAACAAGGGAAATCAAGCCCAGGCGGCACCACCTATGCTGAGGGTACTGATGAGCGTTAAGGATACAGTTAGAAGGCTGTTGATCAGCTAAGACAGGCGTAGGAAACTGGGCAGCAAAGAGGATACCATAATAAACTAGAGGAGATACTACAGGAAACCACTTAGTGCATCAGAGACTGTGATGCCAATTTCATCTACTTCCCAATCCCAATTGATATTTGCCTGGTTGAAATTGGGATACTTGGATGAAGGGCAGGACCATTAGATGGAGTCAAGTGTATGGAAACAAGGCTCAATTAACTCAAGGTTTCTTGAGCATGGGACCTGACTGTGCCTTTTGCAAGGCATCAAACCCAAGTCAGTCAGTATCTTTCCTTCCCCTCTCCCCTATGGCCCCTGATGGCCTAAAAAGTCATTGGCATTTTGCAGTGGGCCTTAGGAGCAAAGAATTATAGGTTTAATGCTGGAAGAGACCTTAAATGTCATCTAGCATAACCCCTCGTTTTATAGCAGGGAAAACTAAGGCTTAAATACATTGTGACTTATTTAAGTAAGAGGTAGGTAGGTGGTACGGTAGATAGAGCACTGAGCCTGAGGACAAGAAGATCTGAGTTCAAATCCAGCCTCAGACACTTAACTAGTCATGTGATCCTGGGCAAGTCATTTAACTTCTGTCTACCTCAGTTTCCTCATCTTACAGATAGTGATAATATAAAGATAGTAATTGTACTTCCATTCCAGAATCCATTTAGGATCAAATGAGATAATTATAAAGAGCTTAGCATAGTGACTGACATCTAGTAAGCACTATATTGATATTAGCTATTATTATCCATTTTCACATATTCACATCCATAGTCATTAAGTTTGGCAGAGAAATTGGCAGGGAAAGAATTGAAACCCAATCCTTCTGATTTCAAATCCCACTCTCTATGGGACTATGCTTTAGATCAGCAGGTCTCAAGCTTTTTCGTCTCAGGACCCTTTAATACTCTTAAAAATTATCAAGGACTACACAAAGAGCTTTTGTTTATGTGGATGATATGCCTATGGATGTTTACTACATTAGAAATTAAAACATCTTAGTATTATTATGAAAACAGTTTTTACTTTACAGGCCCCCTAAAAGGTCATGGCAAGCCTTAGCAGCCCCCAGACCACACTTGGGCAACCACTGCTTTAGATCATGAGATCATAGATTTGGAGCCAGAAGGGACCTTAGAAGTCATCTAGTTCTCTCTCTCCCCTCTCTCCTTTAAAGATAGGGAAATTGAGGCCCAATGAGGTTAAAGACTTGTGAAAGGTTTTTCACAATAAGGTGAATAAGGCAGAGGTGTTATTTGAACCCAGGTCTTCTGACTCTGGTCCTTTTTTTTTAGTGAGGCAATTGGGGTTAAACGACATGCCTAGAGTCACACAGCTAGGAAGTATTATGTGTCTGAGGCCGGATTTGAACTCAGTTCCTCCTGACTCCAGGGCCGGTGCTCTATCCACTGCACCACCTAGCTGCCCCCTCTGCCCCTTTTAATCTTCCTACTATTAATACTTTGCCTCTCAGCTGTTATTCATGAGTTACTGTGGCTTAAAAACGTCACCTGGTGTCCAGTCTTGTGGTGATGAGTCCCTCTGAATTTAGCTAGGCCGGTTCTTGAAAGTCAGATATGAAGTACTTTGACTCACATCCTTCCCAGCTTGATGGGACCTGCCAGAGTGTCTTCTCCAAGTGACATGACCTTTCAAGATGAGGCATAAGTGAAGGACATTAGTGGAATTGTAGGCATATTCACGATTTACCCATTTATCTTTCATCATGTCTCCGGCAACAGATCTGGCAGCATAGTGAGTGGTTGGACGTGGTCATTGATGACCGGCTCCCGACCTTCCGAGATCGCTTGGTTTTCCTTCACTCTGCCGATCACAATGAATTCTGGAGTGCCTTGCTGGAAAAGGCATATGCCAAGTGAGTGTCCACCTGCACTTAACAGACAAGAATTTCACTATCTCACCAAAAAAGCATACATTTCCCTCAAGAGGTTGTTTCATGGTTTTTTATTATCTTTGTATAAGCCAGGTGGTGGGGGAAGCTTAAAAGTTGGGGAGGAGGAAATGAGAAAGAGCTGGGATTCACAATGCTGAATAGCATGCAGCTCGTCCCTAAATGACCTAATCCAATTTTGATGTGGCCAAAAAAAGAACCAGATGGTTCCTCTACTACTCTCCAGGCTTTTCCCTGTCCCTAGACCTCACAATATCCCCTCTCCAGTTCCTTTCACCACTTTGAGTTTGGAAAGGGAGAGAGGAAGGTAGGAGCATGGGAAGGCAGGAAGCGCACTCCAGAACTGTTGAAATGGCATAAAGAGAGAACACACACCCACAAGAAAACTATGGTGCAAATTTGTGTTGTTATATGCCATTAATTGTGTATCAATACTGTATATTTCTAACCATCACATATATGGATATATGTGGATGTTATTAAGCAGTGTCTATGTATAATGTCAGCTAAGAATCTCTATATCTCCAGGTTACATGGATCATGTGCTCCCAAAGATAGGAACCAGCACTCCAGACTTTGCTACCATACCCCCTGCGTGAAAGTATCTTCCTCCACTTCTCCTTTACCTCCCTTTCTCCTTTCAGTTTCCTTTTTATGTACTGCCTTCCCCCATTAAAATCTAGACTCCTTGAAGTCAGGGACTATCTTTCTTTTCTGCTTCTATTTATATTTCCAGTGTTTAGCATTGTTCCTTATACCTGGAATGCCCTTCCCTCCTCTCTTTGCTTATGGAATTCCTACTCATCCTTTAAAATCCAGCTCAAATGCCCCCTCTTTCCTGAAGTTTTTCTTGATCCTTTCTGTTGCAATGATGACTCCCTTGAAATAATACTTTGCATATCTCTAATTCACATATATTATTGTGTATTGTGGTTATCTGTGTATGTGTCTTATATCCCTTATTAGACTGTAAGCTCCACGAGGACAAGGATTATGTCTTAACAACATTTTTATTTCATCTAGTGCCCAGAAGAGTGTTCTATATGTAGTAAATGCTTTTTTGTTGTTGTTGTCCAATCATGTCTGACTTTTCATGACCCCTTTGGGGTTTTCTTGGTAAAGATACCGGAGAGGTTTGTCATTTCCTTCTCCAGTTCATTTTACAGATATGGAAATTGAGGCAACCAGGGTTAAGTGATTTGGCCAGGATCACACAACTGGTAAGTGTGTGAGGCTGGATTTGAACTCGTCTTCCTGACTCCAGGCCTGATGCTCTATCTACTGTACAACCTAGCTGTCCAGCGGGTGCTTAGTAAATGTTTATTGGACTGAATTGAATTGAAATTGAATTGAAGGCTTTTGTAGAGGCTCAAAAAGAGGTCGGCAGTTCCCTGGGTCAAGTGTGTCACATAAAGATGCTTGATTATCTAACAATGCTCTAACAATGCTCAGGGCCTGTATTAGCTCTAACTTCACTGAGAGTTACAGATGATTTTTGATTATTTGATTACGGACTAATTTAGCCACATATACTACAAGCCATTTCCTGCCAGCCAGATGCCAAGAGCTGTGCTATGGAAGTGAGATTTGACTTGTCCTACTTGCCCCAAGAGAGCAGAACTGCTGAATGAGTGGTAAGTGAGGGAGCAGGGGATCATTGCAAAGAATGCCTTCCTAACATAGCTAGCCCCAAAAGTGGATGCCTTGAGAAGCAATGGCTGAAGGGGCAGCTAGGTGGTGCAGTAGATAGAGTACCAGCCCTGAAGTCAGGAGGACCTGAGTTCAAATCTGGCCTCAGACCAAACACTTGACACTTACTAGCTGTGTGACCCTGGGCAAGTCACTTAACCCCAATTGCCTTTAAAAAAAAAAAGGAGTAGTGGCTGAACTACCTCACCTGCCAGGTATATTGTAGACTCAGGTTCAGATCCAGATTGGAGTAGACAGTCTTTGATGTTCCTTCCAATTCTGATATTTTGTGACTCCCTGAGCTGGTCCAGAACTGTTTCCTCACTACCCAAGGTCACCTCAAGGGTTAAAGATACCATCCATCCTGGCTGAAGGATGGGGAGCTCTGCTGTTACTGGGAACAGAGTATTCTAGGTAATATGACTGGGCTGGTGGGAAAACAAAAAAAAATCCATGTCTTCCCTTAAGCTTTCAGAGGTCTCCCTAACAATAGTGGAGGAAAAAAGCAGCATCAGACTGAGATTCAGGAGTCCTGAGTTCTAGTCTCCCAGCAACTTGTCTTGTGACTGTGGTAAGCTACTTCCTCTCTCTAGACCTCAGTTTCCTTATCTGTAAAATGAAGGTGATAGAGGAAGAACCTCAGTACTGTGAAATTATAATGACTGCTCTTGTCTCCAAATAAAAAATGAAAAAAAAAAACACCATAACTCTCTCATTTTCAGAGGTGGTGTGTTATGGGTATATAACATTGCATGTTCTCTTGGGATCAATTAGTGTGCTGGCAAGTTTTGCTAAACTGTTTTTCCCTCTTCTTCCTCCTTTTCTTCCTTCCTTCCCCTCTCCATTCCCTTGTTCCCTCTTTCCTTCTCTCCTCCTTCCCTTGCTTCCATCTTTCATCTTTCTGTCCTTTCTTTTTTCTTCTTCCTTTCCTCCCTCCCTCTCTTTCTTTCATTGTTGCTGTTACAAGGGATAGCCCACTGAATAGAGAAGGGAGGAAAGATATATTCAGAAATAAAGGCATTCTAAAAACAAAAAAAAATAAGTAAAATTTCAAAATAACACACTGAAGATAAATTATTTAAAATAAAGTTAGGTTACTAGTAGACAATTTCTAAGTTCCCTTGTTATCTCTAGATTCCTGTGAGTCTTGATTCATTCCCTTCCCTGAGGGGTGCTCCTTTCTTGGGCAGAGGACAGTCTTCCTACTGTCTGATAGCAGCCTTGGTGTATTTCTCCTCTCCTTTTCAGATTGAATGGAAGCTACGAAGCCCTGAAGGGTGGCAGCACAATTGAAGCTATGGAAGACTTCACGGGAGGAGTAGCAGAGACTTTTGAAGTTAGAAAGGCCCCAGAAAATTTCTATGAGATCCTAGAGAAAGCCTTGAAGAGAAGCTCTATGGTGGGCTGCTCCATAGATGTAAGTCACACACATAAGGGCCATGGAGGGACCTATAGGATAGGAATGGACAGAGAATTGAGTTCTGGGCATATTTTTGTCACCATGACCTAGGGCAATTAATTTAATATCACTGGACTTTAATTTCTCTACCCAGAGCCAGATTTAGGCAAAATGATAAAGGGGAGTAGGCTTGTCCCGTCCATTAGCTTTCCACACCCTTTTCTTCCACTATGGACCTTCCCCAACTCAGTGTCCCAGGGTTCTCCTATTCTTCCCTATCCAAAACCTGGAAAAAGTTTTGTCAATTCTTTCACACTAAGGTATAAATGATTGGTAAACATATTAAGCTTCAGAAGTATCACAGAATTAGATGATTTTAGAGTTGGAAGAGACCTAAAGTAGCCATCCAGTCCAACTCGTGACTGAAAAAAGAATCTTCATTAGGGCATAATTGAAAAGTGGTCATGAAGCCTCTGCTTGAAGACCTCTAACAAGGGGCAACCATCTACTTCACAAGGAGGCCAATACAGTTTTGGACAGCTCTAACAATTAGGAAGTTTTTCCAGATATCAAGCCTTAATTTCACTCCAGTTTCTGTCCTTTAGAACAAGCCTGATCCCTCTACTACATGGCAGCCTTTCAGAAACTTGAAAATAGCTATTATAGCCCCCTTTCATACTTCATATCTCCTTATAACCCTTCTATAATTTTTTCTCTTCTCTAATTTTTCAATGGATCCTCATATGATATGGATTCAAGGTTGTTTACTGTTCTGATTGCCTTTTTCTGAACATCCTATATAGTTTTCTTTGATGCCCACAAAAGGGCTTGGTTTTCCAGAATCACGTCATTGTGGTTTTATAATATCAATTAAACAAGTATTTATTAAGTACCTACTATGTGTCAGGCTCTATATCCACATATATACATATAAGTACACACCAAACATATAGAAAGTGAATACAAGGTAACTAAAGAACAAATTGTCCAGCTATTCAAACAGTTATGAATATAACATACTGTACTATGGTCTAACCCACACAGTTCTCTTTTCCCCACAAGAATAGGATGCTGCACTTTGTTAAATACTCCAATTCAAATCAACAAGGACAAAGGGAACAACATTTATTAAACACCTACTATGTACCAGGCACTATGCTAATGACTTGAATTTGATTCAGTAAATATTTATTAAGTGCCTACTATATACCACACACTATGCTAAGTACTAAGGATACAAATAAGAAAAATAAAGACAGTCCCTGTTTTTAAGGAACGTGCAATCTAACGGAGAGAGGGAGCAGGGAGTATGATGTTCTGTGGAGTCAAAACCAAGCATTGCTGCTGATGGAAAACAGAGGATTACCATTGTACATTGTACTTAGTATTTGGTACTAGGTATTGGCAATATCTATATCTATATATACACACACATACATATACATGTACATAAATATACACACACATATATACATATACTTATATACATGCATACACATACATATTTTATACACATATATATATATATATGAAGTGGAAGCACACACAACTTGAGATCAGTAAAAGGACTCTTAAATAAGGTGGCAATTGAGTTGAGTCTTGAAGTAAGTTAGGGATTCTAGGAATCAGAGGTGAGGAGGAAGAGCATCATTGGCACTGGGGCAAACCAGTATAATCTTCACTAAGGAAATAGAAACATGTTGGTATACTTCCGATGGATGGGATCCACTTAACGACTATGCAAGCTACTGAGGCGGGCAGAGGGGTAGTAAGAAAGAAGAAATAGTGGCTTTGTTTGTTGTTTTGTGCACAACCAGAATTTAATTTTGAAAAAATGAATTCCCTTTAAAATATAAATTTCAAGCTAAAAGAAAACATTGGGAGAATCCTGATTCCTCCTGTCCACTGTGCTTAATAAATATTTTTCAGTTGATTGAGCATCGCCACTTGTTGTAACAAATTCTACAATGAAAAGTAGGGGAACATTTAAGAAATGATCAGGAAAACTCCCTGGAGAAAGAGAATAAACTACTTGGACGTAAAAGAGTTGAAGTTTTCGTCCATAAGATTCCCAGATGTGCCAAGCATTATTGTTTAAATGAGAAAGCTAATGCTGCACTTGGATTATATGCAACGGTATAAATTCCACCCATGCAGTCCTCACAGAATAGGGGAGCCCAGAGAAACAAAAAGAGAAGGATTTTCTGAAAAATACATGGACCTGTACTTTCCAGGTTGGCAAGTATGAAGGTGGCAGTGTGTGGATTGGTCTTATTGGGAGGAATGAGTCATGCCTAGTCAATGTGTATAACACTGATGAGTATAGAAAGGAATAACATTCACTGTTTCAATTAACTGCAAAACTCTACCACATCAAGTCCATTCTCTGCTTTCGCTTTAGATCAGCAACCCTTCAGAGTCAGAAGCACGGACACCTTTTGGCCTCATTAAGGGTCATGCATACACTTTGACTGGAATTGACCAGGTAGGTAAAAGGAATATATGTTGTCAAGCCACAGGGGAGGAAAGAAAGGTAAATTGATCTAGGCAGAATTGGATATTAAAACCAAACCAAAAACTGCAGAGACCTCTTGAATGCTCAGTGACTAGCCAAGATGGTATCATATTCCAAACACTTGGTATTATATTCCAAGCTCTCAGAATGGATTTCAGATGTTTCAAATGTTGGGAGCAGGGTGCGGGGAGAAGGGAGTCCCAGACAAAGCTCTCTTCAAAATTTTTCCTTACTTACCCCATTCTTTTCAACTCTACATCTATAGTCCAAGTCACTAGAGAAAGTACTCATCCCTAAAGGGCCAGAGAACAAAGAAAAGTCATTCCCTTCATAAGCACCTCCAAAGTGACATTGAGCACTGTGTTGCTCGAGGAAAAAGAGAATAAGCACCTAGTGAGCATTTGAGAAAGAGAAAGGCCAAGAGAACGGAGATAAGAAAGGAGGGAAAGGAGTCCAACAACAGCTTCAGGCTCTTCTTCATTTCCAGTATTTGAAGATCAGATGTATACCTTTTCTCATCTGAAACCTCTTTTACCTAGCCAACTCAATTATTCAGGGGCTAATTATCCGGTTTGCATAATGCAGACCTTTTATTCTTCTGCTGCTCATGTTGTTGGCAGCATGTACTGAATTGGCACTTCTACTTCTGGGTGGAGAAAGGAAGAGTGAAAAAAAAGGAATAGAGGAAGGGAGGGAAGAAACAAGCATTTATTAAGTATGTGCCTGGCACTATGCCAAGCATTTTATAAATATTATTTCATTTGATCTTCACAACAACCTTGTGAAGTAGATGCTAATATCCCTACTTCATAGTGGAGGAAATCAAGGCAGACAGAGGTTAAGTGACCTGTCCAGGATCACACAGCTAGGAAGTATCTGAAACCAGATTTGAACTCAGGAAAATGAGTCTTCCTCACTCCAGGTCTGGCACTCTATCCACTATACCACCTAGTTGCCTATTAATAGTATTCATATCTTCCTTCCTTCCTTCCTTCCTTCCTTTCTTTCTTTCTTTCTTTCAATTGAACCTATTATTTCATCTGAATAAGGAGTTCCCAGTGAGGAACATTCTTTCACCAATTCAGATCAGCACCTGTGCTGCAATTTCTAGTCTTAGAGAGCTACCAAGGTCACTGAGAGATTTAAGGAGTGGCTCAGTCATACAACCAAGGCCAATTCATGTCAGAGGCAGGACCTGAATCCAGATCTTCCGAACTTGGAGGCCTATATCCAGGTATCTATCTCTAGACAGATAGATAGATGGCAGTTAGGTGATGCAGTGGATAGAGTGCTGGGCCTGGAGGGAGGAAGATGCCTCTTCCTAAGTTCAAATCTGGCCTCATAAACTCACTACTTGTTACCCTGGGCAAATCACTTAACCCTCTTTACCTCAATTTCTTCATCTGTAAAATGAGCTGGAGAAGGAAATGGCAAGCCACTTTAGCATCTTTGCCAAGAAAACTCCAAATGGGGTCATGAAGAGTTGGACACAGCTGAAAATGATTGAACAAAAACAACAAATATGCATATGCATACATACATATACATGTACATACATATATGTATATATGTATATGTGTGTGTATATGTGTGTATACATATATATACATATATATACATATACATACATACATACATATATATATATATATCAAAAGCACTGTGGCATATTGATGAAGTCAGCCTCCAAGTCAGTACATGTGTGTGGGGGGTGCAGGTGGGGGGTGAATGAATGGGTAGACAGATTCCCATATTAGAGCTTTAAAAATCTCATTCCAAAGAACGCATTTTCCTGATCTTGTTTCTGTCCTCTTTGCTTTCTAAGTCATCCTTTCTCCCACCCCGATGAAGCTCACTATGATGTGAGTCACGGCCCCTGCCACACACTATTCCGTATTAGGAATGGCAAGGAAGGAAAAGTATCGTGAGCCTGAGTCAGCGGAGCCCCTAAGAACAATGAGAGGGGACATTAAGAAGAGGTAGAAGGTATGGATGGGAAGAAACGGGAGGATGCAAACTAGTGTGTGATCACAAGTCCAAGGCCATTTCTTTCACAGGGATTCTGCCTGTTCAGAATGCAGCGGGGACATGAGAGGGACGAGTCTTCGACCACTTTTTCAAAGAACATGGAGACAGTGCAGAGTCAGGCGAAGTTGCAGCAGAGAGAATGTCCATTGGAGTATTTGCTTTTTGTCGCACTTAGGCAGGGCTGAGGGCCATAGTTGACACTGACTGTGTTTCCCTAAACTGTTTATATCAAATTCTGGGATGATGAATTTCTAGATACAGATTGCACTCTGTAGTGATTATGTTCTTTATCCAATCAATACATACAGTTAAGTAAAGCACTAGATAAGAGTGCTCAGTGGCACAGTGGTTAGAATATTGGACTTAGAGTCCAGAAGAACTGAGTTCAAATCCTACTTCAGATACTTATTGCCTCTGCGATGCTGGGCAAGCCTTTTAACCTCTCTCAGCCTCAATTTCTTCATCTGTAAAATAGGGATAATAATAGCCTACCTCCCAGAGTGGTTGTGAGGATCGAATTAGAACATAGGTAAAGGGTTCTACAAAATTTAAAGCACTACCTAAATGCTAGGTATTATTACAGTGAATCTCAATAAAACTAGACCATTTGGGGAATGACATATTCTGGTCAATTGAATCATCCACCTACAGATACTTCACAAAACCCTTTTTCTTTCCACACATTGCTGAAAATCTTTCAAGATGTCTATATTTCTGTATTATAAGATGGAGAATATAATTGGATATTTCTTTAATAATTCAGGACCTTGGAATACTTCAGGATTGTCATCTTAAATTTCAGTAGTCATAGTACCAATAATAGAGATGTAGCTCTGGAAAGTATGAGATGTTGGCCTGAATTTGTATTGAACTAAGGCATCTCCTAGAAGCTAGCTTTAAAATGAATACTGCATAACAACTTGTTCATTTGCCATTTGCCATTATTCTCCTAAGAGCAATTTCGGTTTTAGTAAGGGGGAAAAAACAGTGCAAAGATTGAGGGTTTCAGTTAGTTGGTTTTTAGTTAATAGAGGTTGTATTATAGTTCCCAGTTGCCACTCTGGGATGATTTAAGCAATATTATTCAAAATGTGAATCAATCCCTCAACTAGGGGTTGGAAGATTTCAAGGGCTATTTAGCATTTGATGAGTTCTTCAGTGACTTAGCTTTGGTGCCCAAAAGGTTTAAGAGTGACTATAAATGTTCTTGTTGGTAGTTAAAGGGGAGACTGCAAAGTTTGGTGGTAAAGCAAAAAGGTTCTTTATCTAGGCCTTGTTCACGGAGGTGAATGGCCTTGATGACTGTGCACATGGAACTGCTAGGGAACACTGTTAGCCACTAACTTAATTCTGTTTACAATAAGATCCGGGTGCTGAGCAGTCCCACCACGCCACGCTGAAGGGAGCTCCCAGGGAATTCCTATAGTGGGAACTCTATCTCTGCCAGGGAATCGAGGCCTTCTAGCCCCAGCTCAGTTTCTTTCAGTCTGGATGGAAGTTGGTTCATTTTGCCAGTCTGAGGGGTGTATTCAGAGCACATTCACACAATCAAAACAGCTCTCAGACCCCCTTTTTACAAGGAAACCCTCCCTAAGGCTAGTGACTTCACCAAAAAGTGAGTAAACGCTGCCACCCCAGTGACTAAACAAGTATGCTAATTCAATACAGTTTCTATACTTATAAGCATAAAATCAACAAAAGGAATTACATGAAAATATATTCATCCGATAATGCTCAACTACACCCACAGCTTCTCCCAGACTCTGGCCACCCAGGAATTTTAGCAAGGGCATATTTCCACTGTTTAATCCCTCTTTCCCACGTGTACACAGACTCTGAGAGTGAGCAAAGAGCTTCATCCACTAGACCAGAGTTACCAAATGCTGTTCTACTCATTACTTTATGGTGGGACTATTATCCATTGAGGGATCTCATGATTTGGGGCAACTGAAGTCCTCTTCATGGTGTGGGGAAGTGGACTTGGAAAAAGCTCCAGCTCTGAATGAAGTTTTTCCACTCTTTTTTTTTTCTATCTGCTGTTCCTCTTGGGCCAGACCTCCAGCTTCTGGTCCTTCCCCACATACCTAATGAATTAGCTCTCGCCCAAGGACCTACGGTCATATAATGTGGCAAGGCCAGAGCAGACACTCTCCTCTCTGGCTGTTATTATGACTATCCTTCTCCCCATCCTTGAAAACCTTTTGGCACCTTCCCCCTTGATCGTTATATCAACATCGTTTCCACCTGCAGCCTCTCTTTGAGTCATTTCGTAGTACCTATGCTGGCTCACCCTCAGAGAACAGGGATTGGGGGAGGCCATTTCTTTCTTCCTCCCCACCCAGTATAGTTATAGCTATGGGAAGGAAGGAAGATTTGAGCACTCACTATGTATGAACATGTCCAAGCTTTCAAACTGTTTTATAATGTCATATCTCTCTACTACTTCCCCCTTTAGGTGAATTATGGAGGCCAAAAGGTTGAGCTCATCAGAGTTCGGAATCCTTGGGGCCAGGTAGAATGGAATGGCCCTTGGAGTGACAAGTCAGTATCCTCTGCTTCATTTTGAGCTTCTAACGACACTTGAGTTGCCAGACAAGGGAGCAGTGATATACCTGGGATGAAAGACAGCAGTTCCTCCCTGTGTGAAATTGTGATGTAGATAATGCCTGCAGATTCCCATTTGGGGGTCCTTTTCTCCCTTTTGTGGTTTCCTCTCCTCTGCCACTTAGGGGCCCATTTCTCTTTCCACTATCAAAGCTGATCCCAGGAAAGAATCTAGTAGCAATCTTTTATACTTTAGCATGAACTAGCTTAAATCAACATTAGTACCCCTCCCAAAGACATTTAAAATCTTTTTAAGATTTTAAAATTTAAAATCTTCAACTCTTATTAATGTCAACCAGACCTAACCAACCTCTAACCAGTGTATGGCAGGGACTGAACAGAGCAGGCTAGAGACAGGAGAGTCAGGAATCAGAGGTTTAATTTCAAAGTGAGGGAAACAGCTTACAAGCAAGGAGGCTATCTAGACACATGTGCTAGGGCCCCACCCCTGGGGAGGGGACACGAGGCAGTGTGGGGAGATCTCAATACTTATACCAATGGCTACGCAGTGACAATAAGGGGTAACTAGCCCTGACAATAAGGGAAAACAGTGATAGTGAGACAAGTTTGATTCATAGCAGGGCTTCATGAACAGAACATGGATATTTGTCCGAGCTTGTCCGGTGCTTGTCCAAGCTCAGAGAACACCTGGTGCTGGTCAAAGCAGTACAATAATTATGTGATTTTGCCAGAGGGTGAGATCATCTAGAGGGTGAGCACAGAGGATTGTTGTTATGGCAAGCTCAGAGCACAGCTTGTTTGCTGGGCCTTAGCTCTCAAAAAGAGGATGATTCCTAATATCTTGACATTATAATTGCTGGAACCAAGGTCTTTTTGCAAATGTCCTTGACTTTTTTTCACCATTATTAAGGAAAAGTAAATGACTGCCAGTGATGACCTGTAATCCTTCTTTTAAGCACTTTGCCATATCTATATTTTCAGCAATTTTCCTATTTATCTATCCTTTTTCATGACTATTGCCTTCTCATTATTCAAGTGCTAAACCAGGGATCTGGTTTAATTCAAGATATGAGAGAAGTCATCTTTGTTGGGTGAAATTCAAAAAGTTTAGAAAGAAAATAAACTCAGATCATTACAAATCCAAAAAAAAAAAAATTGAATTGTCCAGAGTTACACAGCTAGTAAATATCTGAGGCCGGATCTAGGTTTAGCATTCTGTCCACTGTGCCACCAGAGTGCAGTACTCTCTACCATTTTAGCCAAGCAGCCTGACTGGCTCACATTCACATTATCAGGACAAATGACTAATAGGCATTTTTATTTTTTTTTTCTTTTCTTCCTTCCTTCCTTTCTTGCTTGCTTGCTTTGGTTTTGGAGGTAATTGGGGTTAAGTGACTTGCCCAAGGTCACACAGCTAATATCTGAGGTCAAATTTGAACTCAGGTCCTACTGACTCTCCGGCCGGTACTCTATCTACTGTGCCACCTAGCTGCCCATAATAATAATAACTAACATTAATAATAACTCCTTAATAGGTATTTTTCAAAATCAGTCTCATATAACAAGTATTACAGTAAGGCACTTGGATTAATGACCTGCTCAGTTACTCTTGGATGTTAAATGAAGGATAAGAAATATTCTTTTTCCTGATTTGACCCCACCTCTTCTACTTTAAACATGCAACTGGTAGGTTTCTGAGTAAGAACTTGAACTTGCCTTCCTGCATCTGAACCCGGCTCTCTAACCAATACACCAGGCTACTTGTCTGGATAGCTATAATGTCTAGCTTCTATCCTTTGGCATTTGACGAAGGCAGTTCAAATGGTTCCAAAGCACTTTCTTTCATCAACTTTTTCTGGCTTTCTTAGAGGTGTTCCCCTCTGACCAATCAGCTGGTGAGTACATGGGTGTTCTCTGAAGAATATGGTGCGCTATTGGTATTCAGTGAAGTCAACCTATAATAACCCTGATTTTAAACTCATTCATTGCATAATCATCACAACTATTTACTTTCAGAAAGGATTTTCCTCACTATAGATTCAGGCTGCTAGGCTGTTTTTGTAAGTTGTATTGCCTTAAACAAATTACAGACTCAGTGGGTCTCAGTTTTCTTATCTGTCAAATGGGGGAGGTAGACCAGCTGATCCTCTTTAACTCTAACATTATATGATTCTATGTTATTTTGGTTTTTTGTAATGGTGATCTTCCTAAAGACTAACTTTATTTTCTCATAGTTCTCGTGAATGGAATTCTGTTAACTCATCTGAGCAAAAACGCCTATGCCATTCTGCTCTTGATGATGGAGAATTCTGGTATGGTACTTATGTCTAATGCTATTAAACAATCCCAATTATCTTTAAGGAAGGTGGTATTCTTTACACAGCTCCCCTGTATGCAACATAATTTCATTCGTGTCATTCATTCAACGATCATTTATACATGTATACACATCTTTCTAGGAGAAAAGAAAAAAGCATTTATTAAGTGCTTACTAGGCACTGTTAAACGCTTTCCAAATATTATCTCATTTTATCCTCACAACAACCCTGGGAGGTAAGCGCTATCACTGTCCCCATTTTACAGTTGAGGAAAATGAGGCAGATAGATGTTAAGTGACTTTCCCAGGGTCACACAGTTAGAACATGTCTGAGGCTGGATATGAACTCAGGTCTTGCTGACTCTAAGTATAGCATTCTATCCACTGAGACACCTCGTTGCCCCTAAAATTACTAGACTATAATCTATAGATAGGCATTTTAGAGACCTTCTGCTCCAGTTCCTTTGTTTTGTGGATGAGAAAATGGAAGCTTAGAGAACTTCAGTGACTTCTCCAAGGTTACGTGGTTGAGGAACAGTGCTGGGATTCAGAGCCAGGTTCTCTGCTTCCAAATCCAGGGCTCTCCCTGCTGTATGATACTGCTGATTCCATGCATTCTTCCTTGCATGTAGTAGGCACTTAATTATTGCTATTGATCACTTCTGAGTGATCTTCCCTCTCTTCCATATCTTACATTGTATAGTTCTATTAACTTAGTTGCTGCTGCTGTGGTTTTCTTCTTAAAAAAAAAAAGGAGGGGGGGATTTTATCTTCCTATAGTTCTTCTGAGTGGAGTTTTGCTGATTCAACCTGAGCAAACAAAAACAAAGTTCATCCTCTTCTGTATTTTGGGGAGTTTGGGGCAAATATCAAGAAAGACTTAAAATTGACTGACCCAAAACCAGACCAAAAATGGAATTGGCTCTTTCTTTCCTTGTGGATAGGTTTTATTAATTCATTATAGTGGGATCTTGACACCTAGGTATATCACCTTGGTTAAGACTAAACAGCAATTAGAGTTAAGGATGTGGGTTCATTACCTGAACAATCCAATTAGTATTTCACAAAGAAATGCTTAATTCTATGGATATGCCCTCCCCCCCATTCTGTCTAACCTTCTGGCAAAGGTAGGTCATGTGTAACAAAGTTTGTTGAAGAGAGTGTGGATTGATCAAAGTAAATCCATTACCACTACTACACAAATAGCTATGTCTTGCCACTAGGGGTCAGGTCAGTATAATTTTCATATTTTAAGCACAGCATTGTTCTCACAATACTTTTTCTCCAAAATGATTCAGGAATTCAACTAAATGCTTCTAAGTGTGGCCAGAGGCCCCTGGGATATTAGGTGTGAATTTCAGAAAGCTGAAAACAATAAGAAAATAAATAGAATGAGACACATGAATCAAGAAAAATAGAGCCTTTTTACCAAGGGCCTTCCTTCTCTATGGTGACTTGTGAGTCTGAGGTATTTAAAACAAGTTCCACCGGTTTTATGTCATTGCAACACCTCCTGTTTCTATTGTCTCCTTTCCATTTAAGTGGTTATAAAACCCCAAATATGGCACCCATCTGTTCATTCCCATGGGTGTCACTGCTTGTGAAAGGTCAGTTTGGAGTTCCCGTTGCATGATGCCTGGTGCATTGCATGATTGCCCTCGGTGTGTACAGTGAGTGCTAGGGGTCCTCGATGATACAGAAAGACAAAAGAGAGGGTAATGCATCCTATAGATGGATTATCATTATCTAGGGGCTCTGCCACTGACAAGAGAAGAGATCTGGGTAACGCTTTTCTTTTCAGGATGACTTTTAAGGATTTCAAAGTCCACTTTGACAAAGTAGAGATCTGCAATCTCACTCCTGATGCCCTGGAGGAAGATGCCCTTCACAAATGGAAAGTGACAGTCCATCAAGGGAGCTGGGTCCGGGGATCCACGGCTGGAGGATGCCGTAATTTCCTAGGTCAGTGGTCTGCCCTCCCGCCCTCTTTTCTTGTGCTTTGGAGGTTCAGCCCTTCAATCCAGGGGCAGAGTCAGAGGCATCTGAGAACCATAAGGGGTCATCTGCGAGGCAAGACTGAGGCTGGTATCATGGCGGAGGCCATTCCATTGAAGCTGGAGAACATGGATTTATGATTAAGTGGGAGAAATCAGAGACTGAGTGAGTAATTAGGGAAGAGTTGTACACGGAGGCTTCCGGACAAGAGCAGAGTCTCTTTCATCTGTCCTTTTCTTTCCATTAACACCACAATCACTTTAGTTGACTTAATCACCTCTCACCAGGACTGTTATAATGAAGACCTAACTGATCTCCAGCCTCTAATACGTCCCCTTCCACTGCCCAGATGCCAAATTGATATTCCCAAAGCACTGGTCTGACCCTGTTATGTTCTTGCCCCTCAAATTGCAGCAACTCCCTGTTACCTCTAGGTCAGAGGATAAAATGCACATTCCTTTATTCAGTATTGAAAGTTTTTCATAATCTGATTCTATTGTGCCTTAGTAGGCTTATTTCCCATTACTTTCCTTCACACACTAAGTTCTGGCCAAACTGGATCACGTGCTCTTCCTCATAAACAAGATTCTATCTCCTGTCTCCATCTCTTTGCACTGGCTGTCCCTCATTGCTGGAATGTATTCCCTCTTCACCCTCTTACAAGCCCATGTTGTTGTTCAGTTGTGTCCAACTCTCCATGACTCCATTTGGGGTTTTCTTGGCAAATCTAATGGAGTGGTTTGACATTTCCTTCTCCAGATCATTTTACAGATGAGGAAACTGAGGCAAACAGGGTTAAGTGACTTGCCCAGGGTCACACAGCTAGGCAGTGTCTGAAGCCAGATTTGAACTCAGGAAGAGGCATCTTTCTGACTCTAGGCCCAGCATTCTGTGCACTATGGCGCCACCTAGTTGCCCTTTAGAAGCCCTAGTTTCCTGTAAAGCCCAGCTTAGCTGTTTACCACCTATACAAGACTTTTTCTGATTCCTCTCTTGCATGCTAGTACCTTCCCTACTCCTTCCCAAATACTTTGCATTAATTTTGCATCTGCTTATATGTAAACTGTTGCTTCCCCTGATAGAATGTAAGCCCCTTAAGGACAGGGATTATCTCATTTTTGTCAGCATCCCTAGTACCTGGCCCAAGGGTTGGCACGTAGCAGGTACTTCATAAAGCCTTGTTGATTCATTGGAGAGAGGCCAGAAAGAAGAAAGGGGAGGAGGGTGTTTAGCACACTAGAGGAAGAGGGTATATGGAATTTAGAATAGTGCTTCTAAGTGCTTCAGAGGAAGAAGAAAAGAAAGGACCAGCAAAATGGAATGTTGGAGGAGCGCACAGGAAACAGGCCTAGAGGGCAGAATAGAGGGCACAGAAGACAGTGAGATGGATAGAGTGGAGTGGAGATGGAGTCAGATGTGGGACAAATGATATTAGGACTCTTTGTTCTTTTGTTTTGCTCAAGGGGAAAACAATTTTTCTATCTGTCAAATGGCAGACACCTTCTGGACCAACCCGCAGATCAAATTGTCTCTGACTGAGAAAGATGACGATGGGCAAGAGGAATGCACTTTCATTGTAGCCCTTATGCAAAAGGACAGAAGGAAACTCAAGAAATTTGGAGCTGATTTGCTGACTATTGGATATGCTATTTACCAGGCAAGTTCTGCCCAGGTTCCAAAGGCTGACCAATGGTAATGATTTACTGTAGTTGTTATGCCAACTCATGACACTGTCTTCTTGGGCTTGGAGGATACAATCAATCTGCATCAGTCGAGAATATGTCTCCCCGTGAAATCATGATTCTTTTGAAAAACTGAAGTTTTATCCAAAATGCTCTTCACAAATGATTGCCCATTTTCTAAGTACCCATTGTCTAATAAACAGGTCTATGCACTAAATGTGGCATTGGGGCAGTGGGTAGACAGAGAAGACTTGACAAAATTGCCTTAAATTCCTTAGAGGAAAAGCTTAACAACTTATTTCATTACTTACTCATACAGATCCCAAAAGAGACTGTTCTCTCTACTTTCCCAAATCTTACTTCTGCAAATCAGGAGAGGGTCCAATAATTTGGGTCTTATACCATAGCTTTCTCTCAGTCTTTCCCTAATGTATAATCTAAACTGCTAACTGCAAAGTAATATCAACTGGCATTTCATTATTGGAGAAAGTATCTCATGAAAGATAAATGAAGCTTTTACTCACTTATACATTTAATTTGTTTTTTACACATTGACCCAGAGTATACCTACATGCTTTTTCTTTTAAAAAAATCATTTTAGGGTTACATATTATATTTTGGGGTGAACTATATTTGGACTAATACAGTAATTAACCAAGGCAATAAAGTAAGGTGGTAGTAATCTGTCTCTAGATGTAAATAAATGAGATGGAACAACTTGTGGTTCTCAAAGAATAAGCTTCAGGTCCTCATTTACTCTACAAGGGCTTCCCTGCAGGCTGATTGGAGTTTCCATGATCCTTAATTGTCAGTGACTTTGCTTTTATTTCTGATGATGATTAATAATTTACTTAGGATATTTCAGAAAAGTCAGACAACACCTCACTGCTATCTTGTCAGAGGCAGAATCCACTCATTCTCATTAAGCCTAACAAGTTCATTAGAATGTGAATTCCTTGAGCAGGAACCATGTTTTTACCTTTCTTTACTCCCAGCACTTTGCACAATGCCTGGCACAAAGTAAGAGTTTAAGAAATGTTGTAGATTGTTGACTTATTGACTAAGTGACAGATAATATTTGGAAGGTAGGTAAGAGAAGCTCAACAGGGTCTTTCACTCCAATAAAGTGGAAGCAATGAAAAGGGACAAGAAACCAGAATCAGTGACATGGAGATAGCCTTGAACAGGATGGAGCTGATAACATGCAGACATATGAGTGGGAAACCTTCTGTGCAAGGTTCCAAAGCACTCTAAATGGAGTTTGACGGGGGAGGCTTTTGGGGGGCAAGAGGATTCAGAAGTACACATGCTCAGATCATGTGAGTATCCCAAAGGTTAAACGTAATTCTATGCTATCCTTTAAGCAAATTCCCCTTTTCGGTTTCTATTTTAGAGCCCTGCCAAAGAGGAGCATCTCACCAAGGATTTTTTCAGATATCATGCTTCTCAGGCCAGGAGCAAAACATATATTAACCTAAGGGAAGTCTCTGAGAGATTCAAGCTGCCCCCCGGAGAATACATCCTGATTCCTACAACTTTTGAGCCACACCAGGAAGCCAATTTCTGCCTTCGAATCTTTTCAGAGAAGAAGGCCATTACCCAGTGAGTAACAAATTATTGCTATATTAATAACGAAAATATGAGCAGCTAGGTGGATAGAGCACTGAGCTTGGAATCAAGAAGACTCATCTTCATGAGTTCAAATCTGGCCTCAGATATTTACTAGCTGTGAGACCCTGGGCAAGTCACTTAACTGTTTGCCTCAGTTTCTCATCTGTAAAATGAGCTAGAGAAGGAAATGGCAAACCACTCCAGTATCTTCGCTGTGAAAATCCCAAATAGAGTCACAAAGAGTCTGACACAACTGAAAAACAACTGAACAACAACAATGATGATGATGATAATTGTAATCAAAATCATAATTAGCAACTTATGCACTAGGAACAAGAAATACAGAACATTCCCGGGGCAGGCAGCAGGAAAGAGGCCCTTGAATCAACTTTTAAAGATAATCCATGTGAAGGATGGATTGATAGCTTTCTTGTAGCTCCCTATTTGAACTAATTATTGAGAATCAGCCTCTATAAGGGGTAGAGAGCTGGCCTTGGAGTCAGGAAGAGCCAAGGTTCAGGTCTTTCTCTGAATTACATGAGATAGCATAATTAACGTACTATATAAATGATAGCTATTACTATGTATAGTGCTTCATAAATCTTAACGTGCCATATAATTGCTAGCTATTATAAATGCTACCTATTATTATATCAGCCATGTGACCCTGGGCCATTTAGAGCAACTCCCTCATTTTATAGATGAGGAAAGTAGACCCAAGTGACTTGCCCAGAGTAAATGTAAGAGGTATGATTTGAAGCCAGGTCCACTGACTTCATAATCAGCACTCTTTTTACTGTACTGGGAGTTATACCAATGAGCATCGGACCTGGAATCAGGAAGACTCATCTTCATGAGTTCAAATCCAGGCTCAGACACTTACTAGCTGTGTGGTGCTGGACAAGTAACTTAACCATGTTTGCCCTAGCTCCCCATCTGTAAAATGAGCTGGAGAAGGAAATGGCAAATCACTCCAGCATCTTTGCCCAGAAAACCCCAAAATGGAGGTCCAGAAACCATCATCATCACTATCTTTGCCATCATCATTTAGTTAGATGCTAAATTTGGTTGTTCCTAGCAACTGAAGGGGAAAAGAGTACTGTCAGCTTTCTAAATTTCAGAGTGCTGGGGCAAAGATATTGTGCTGCCTAAGCAAAATGATAGCATGTATAAGACTCATTAAGGTTTACTTATCCCTTTATTAGCTCAGTTAGCCCTGATAGCAACTCTGTGGTTAAGTCCCAGAACCAAGAAGCCATACTCTAAATCCACTTTTTATGATTCTGTTCCTATGGAAATCATCTTAGTTTCACAGGTAAGGGATTATCAGAGCAATGATAGTTCCTTTACCATGATTAACATGATTGTTGTTGTTATTGGTGGTGGTGGTTCTCCATGTTCAAAGAGAACCAATGACATCATGGGTGATGTCTTGACTTGTGCATGAATCAGATTTAAGTGAGGCAGAACAATTTGTTCCAACGGCCATGAAGGCAACTGTTACTTTGGGGTGTTTCACCAGTGGTGGAAACAGTGACGTGCAGCAGTATAAGCTTAAATTCTGCCTTCCTCCTAACCCTCCCACTCCAACCTTGTTCCAATAAACTTTGTGAAGGGTCTCCAATACACCACATCAAAAAACACTTTCACCAAATACCCTGAGGAGGGACGGTTCCTTCTTGGTGCCAACAGCAAAGCACTATGGGGATTGGTTTAATGATTTGTAGTAGTGGAGGTCCCAGAAGAATACTCCTGGGAATTCTCCCTGCAACTTCCTTCAGACCATTTAGGTGACAACCTAAGTTTATCTGATACCTGTCTTAGCAAGCACGTTTTGCTTCAATTGGCGGTTATGGAGGAGCTTCCTGTTTTGACCACTCACCCCTGTGACCTGGACCAATGATGACAGTAACTGACATTTGTAGTTTACAAGGCAGTTGTCATATTTTATCTCGCTTGATCCTCACAACCCTCTGAGGCAAGTTAGCCATGCATCTTATCCTCATTTTATAGATGTGGGACCTGAGTTTCAAAGAAGAGAAATAATTTTCCCACAGTCACACTGTTAATAAGTTTTAGAACTAGTACTCAAACATAGGACCTTTATACACTGTGTGACTTTGGTGGAAGTCCAGGTCTCAGTTTCCTCATCTGTACCATGAGTTATGTTGTAGTGTGATGAAAACAGAATCAGACTTTAGAATAGGGGACGATCTGGGTTTGAATCCTGCCTCCTGGCTGAACAACAGCAGAGAGAAGCTGGACCTGTGATTTCAATGGTAGAGGGAGCTCCAAGACACAAAAATTCCCTCTACCAATACAGCTTTCTCTGAAGTGCTTAGTCTTAGAAAGATGCCTAGAGCACCAAGGGAGTAAATGACTTGCCTAGAGGCCTGCTGCCATTATGTATAAGAGGCAGGGTTTGAACCCAGGCCATCCTCACTCCAAGGTCAGCTCTCCATTATCCACTACCATGTGCTGCCTCTCAGTGGCTGAGTGCCCATGGACAAATCATTAAATTTCTCTGAACCTCAGTTTCCTTACTTGTAAAGTGGGTATAATCATACCTAAGTAGCTGTATCACAGAGTAGTCTGAAGGACCAAATTGGGTAATGCATGCGAATTGCTATGTAAATTTCAGTTTTCATTATCTGCAAGATCATTTCCAGTGCTAAATCTTATGATCCTAAATCCAGAGCTATAATTCCAACATCATAGGCAAAGAAACAACCTAGTATAGAGGAGGATATCTCATTCACAGTTGGCTTACATTCCAGAGATCCATGCAAACAACAAAATGTCCATAAACATCTGGTTATTGGAGTCCCTTATGAATATTTTTAATGTTGTCTCTGTCTCCCTCCGAGACAACACAGACACACAGAAAGACAGACAGACAGAAGAAATGGAGACAGAGAAAGAGACAGAGAGAGAGACAAAAAGAGAGACAAAGACAGACAAAGGAACAGAGAGAGAGAGAGAGATGTGTGTGTGTGTGTGTGTGTGTGTGTCCTCTGCTCAGACTCTAGTTTATTCTCCAATGCCTTTTTCACTTTCCTCAAACAGACTGGAAGCAAATAGATAGCTAGACCTCAACAAATAAGCTAAAGTAAGTTATAGGCATAGATTTAGAGCCAGAAGAGACCTCAGAGATTAAGTAGTCCAAACTTTTCATATACAAATAAGGAAACTGAAGAAGAAATGACTTACCAAGGATCATCCAGGTGGTAAATGACAGGAGTAGAATTTGAATCCAAGTCTTTGCTCCAGGATCAATGTTCTTTCTATTGTACTCTGCTGCCTCTGGTATGTGAATAATTATGACATATATTCATATATCACTTTACATTTTGCAAAGAAATTTTCTTCAAAATGACTCTTTGATGGTAGACATACACGTATTATACCCATTTTGACAAATGAGGAAATTGAAGCTCATAGAAATACTGATAGTCATATAGCCACTAAGACTCATAACAGGACTCCACATTTTTCACCCCAAGCTCAATGCCCATGCAACTATTCCATACAGAAGTTCTTACGAAACCTTAGTAGTTTAATGTAATAAACAAATTTCTCATGTATCCCTTCTTGAAGTAGCAGAACCTCAAATAGGAAGGGCATGATGTTCTGGTAATCCATTGGTCCCAAGAATCCAAAACCTTCCAAAGATTGTTTGGGCCATAGCTATGCCCGTGATTGTGGTACAGTGGAAAGATCCCTGAAGGACTTCAATGACCTGGGGATTAGTTCCACCTCAACTAGCTGTGTAACTGTCAGTAAATTACTTCATCTCTTCAGACCTATTTCCTCATTAGAAAAATGGAGATCATTAGACCTGTTCTGATAACTTCACAGCTATTATAAAGATCAAATGAGATCATGGATGTAAAAAAGCTTCATAAATTGTAAAGGATTATACAAATTAAATGTATTAATACAAGCAAGAGCTTGTTGGCCCACAGCTAATCTATAGAACTCTTAGCCTCTCTCTTCCCAAAGTATCCAAAGACTTTGAAGAATGTGGCAAATGTTTAAAAGGAAGAGACCTTCTCAATGGGTCACAGTGCTGAAGGGAGTATGACGTAGCAGAGATAACTATTGCAATGGGTTATAATTAAATCAAGTGTTTTCTAATTCCACAGGGAAATAGATGGAAATATAGATATTGCCCTCCCAGAGGTAAGTCTTTAAAGTAGTATGTGTTTTTAAGGAGTTCTAGAACCCAGTTGATAATTGGGGGGAGGGGAGAATCAATCATGTGACTTTTAATCATGTGACTGGCTAATATTTTAATGTTAATACAGTGTCGTGTATAGAGCACTAGATCTAAAATCAGGAAGTCTTGGATTTCAGTCTCCCAACTGACATCTATTTATTAGCTATGTGGCCACTAAAATTCACATAATCACTCTGAATGGCATTTTTGCATCTACCCCCCCCTTTTTTTCATTTCATCAGGCTGTTTCCTCCTTTCTACCTTTATTCACAATTTCTTTAATGTTTTCAAGCCCCTTATTGGGATTGAAGAAAGGACATGTCCAGCCTCCATTGCTCCCACTTTTTTGTGCTTCTTTCTTCTAACCCCAATAAATTTAATAAGCAGGCCCATGAGAGAGATCACTGGAGTGTCAGAGAAGACCTATCACACCGTTCTGAAACCATTCCTCCAACACTTTCTGTTTGTCCTAACAGTACACCTGAAACTTTATTCTGAGTTGACTTTTCTGCTTCCATTCTAACACCACCAACCCCTTCCCAACCATGGGTACATCTGGAAGTAGCTGGAACAGGCTTGCACAACATATGGTCCAGGGGCCGCTTGGGAGGTCCACAAAAATGTAGAGGATATAAAAGAAAGTAAAGATATAATGTGTGCTTTGTCTGTGCCCCGCATAACCTGCCTTCCACTCATCACTATTGTGCCTGTTATGTAACTTGGCAGGTGGGTTGCCACTGCGCATTCTCTCCTGTTTGTCATGTGACCCACAGCAACAAACCATCATCAGTCTCTCTAGTCTGAGAAGAGCAATTTCATGATAAGTAAAAGTCTTAATAAGTGTAATTAATTGATATAATTGAAATTTCCCTTTTTAAAATACGGTTTTTTGCAAAATAGTTTAATCATTAATTATACCTTTACTTGGAAAGTGAGCTGCTAAAAACCTATCTGCAGCCTAAAGAAGTTTAGCCTGTTTTAATTTTGGCCCCTGCCTACTGCCAAGTTGTGCAGGTCTATATTAGAACGTCACCTGGTTGATTCAAGAGCCACATTCTCTACCAGCAGTCTAAATTGGGCAGCTCAGAATGAACTCTTTCTGTAAAAAGGATTTCAAACATATTTTTCCTAAATCTCAGAGTATACTTTTGTTTTTTTTCTAGCTGTCTAAACCAACTTCACCTAGCCAAGAAACCGAGGAAGATAAACAGTTCCGGGCACTGTTTGAACAGATTGCAGGAGAGGTAAAAGAGAACGAATATATTTAAATTCAAGCAAAAATAGCATGTATTTAGACTTCTAACCTGGGAAAAGAGTCATAGGATTGGATCACTTTTATTTCTTGCCCTGCTTTTAACATGGTAGGATTTGGAGGAGAAGGGCATTTTGCCTTTCTTTCCCAGTCTTCTTAGAAATTTCATTGGTAATAATACAATTTGTTAGCCTGAACCTTGACAGGAAGATTGTGAAGTTTAATGAATGTTGTAAAAGCAGGCACTGAGATAGATGACCAGGTGGCCACATGTATGGTGCTGTAATTTGAGAGGTTCTTATTTTAGCATGGTGTCAAACTGAAACAGAAATGGGGACAACTAATTTGTACGTAAGGATCCCTATGGGCCTCTAATTAACTTAGTTTTAAAATGTAATATTGATCTGACCAGCCACAGTCAGACACGCTGAACCTTGACTCCAACACAGTGATGTCATTTTGGTCCTCTTTGAGAACAAAGGACAACAACCAACCAACCATTTATGTTGTTAAATATTCCCAATTACATTTTAATCTAGTTTGGGCTGTGCTGTGGAGTGTTGGTGGTCACATGTAGGCTGTAGGCTGAATATTTGACACCTCTGCTACAAAAGACTCATCTAAAAGACTAAAATTATTTCTTACAATTATTTAACAGCAAAATTTATGCTGAAATTCCCATCCTAAGTATCATTTCTTTGGGCTAAGGCATTGTTTCTTCAGGAGGCCCCTGAAAAGGGTACAACTCATTATTCTATTAATACATTAGTAGGAATTAATCACTTAGTAAACTTCAAAAAGAAAAGCTCTATGGTATTGCCTAGTTTCTAAGAATTAACAAAACAATGAAAATTTTTAATATTCAAATGTGCTCAGTATGATTTCGTCTTTTTCTTTTCTTTTTTTTAAGCACAGGAAACACTTCAGAATCTTGTAAAGGCTACCAGGTCATTAAAGTGAAGGGTAGTTATTATTTGCTCTTTTATCTGTATCCTACTTCCCCCATTCTGTTGCCACGTCTCTTCCAGTTGCCTTGTGCCCTTATAATGGACACTGGCTGTTCATACCCTTCCCATACGTTCACACACACACAACTTTCATGAAAGTCCTCAAGGTATAATGCCTCATGCTTTGACTCCCTCCACGCTCCCTTTCCAATCTTAACTGTTCTCTCCCAGTCTCTCAGTTGAGAAGAATATCATCTTCTCAACTAGCTGTGATAGTAGTGCTTGTGACCTACTAAACAATTTATACTGGATGTTAATGACTAGTAACTACTTCATATGGTACCTCCCAAGGGAGACTGTCATTTTAAAATAAAGAAGCAGCTGTGATATAACAGAAAGAACAATGAAATTAGAGTCAAAAGACCTAGAAATGAAATTAGAGTCAAAAGATACCAGTTTTGGGTAAGGCCCTTAATCTGTTTCTCCATCTATAAAATGGGGAAATAATACCAGTATTGTCTACCTCACAGGGTTGTCATAAAAATCAAATAAGGTAAGTATGCAAAATCACTTTGAGAATTATAAAGCACTCTAAAAATGGCAATGTCTTAACCCCAAGGAATGAATTGCAAATAGTGGAATTGCAGATAACATTGCAGACAGATGAGAATTTTTTTTGTTTTTGTTTTTTGTGGGGTGCAGAAATAGGCCAGGCCTTCTTAATTTCCCTTAAATCAATTTCCATTCAATCAAAAGCTCTTAACTTTTCTGTACCTTTGACCCCCTTGGTAGTCTAGTGAAGTCAATGGCTCCTTTCTCAGAATAATGTTCTCAAATGCATAAAATAAAATACATAGAATTACAAAGGAAAATACTGTCATCAAAAAAAATTTTTTTAAATTCATGGTCAAAATTTACCTAGTCACGTGACCTTTGGTAAGTCGATTTCACTAGACCTCACTGAAAAAATGAGTGGGTTGAATCAGATGACCTTCTGAGGTCCCTATGAATTCTAACATTTTCTACTTAATCTTTGCGTTGAACTGGTCCTCTTTCAAAGAGATTTAATGTTCCACAAAATGATGAGGCCAGGAAAGTGCAAAGTGCTGAAGGGCCTAATTCTTCCATAGGGAGTAAGTAAAACTTGGCTCAGTAATTTAATATACTTGGGCCAAAGACATCTGGAATCTCTTTCCTTTAAACATAGAAGATGTTAAGGTCTGGGAAAAGCAATTGTCTCTATTTTCAACAGGACATGGAGGTAACTGCAGAAGAACTGGAATATGTTTTGAATGCTGTGCTACAAAAAAGTAAGTGTCCAAACCAGTCTCTTCTATTCCAGGATGCAATTAGCACAGGAATATTTATCACTGTGCCATGTTTTCTAATGTGTCTTTTTTTTAGTTTCACCTTTGCTCTCACTGTGTCCTTAGCTGTTTTCCCTGAGATTTTACACACATTTTTGAGATGTCCTGATGTGTACTTGCTCTTTTGTAATCTCAGGACTGAGTGGGGGATTTTGTTGTCATTTTTGTTTTGTGTGTGTTTGCAGAAAAGAACATTACATTCAAGAAGCTAAGTCTCATTTCCTGCAAAAACATCATTTCTCTAATGGATGTATCCTTTCAAATGCATAGGTAGAAATCAGTGTTTTTGTCCCTAAGCCCCTTCCTAGCTCTACAGGTACAAAGAAGAATGAGAGACAATGGTAGGCAATGGGAAAAGTGGTGACTTTGGGGCCAGAGGAGCTTGATCAGAACTCTGGGCCTGATATTTACTATTCATATGAGCATAGGAAATCTACTTGGCCTCTCCAGAACACAGTTTTCTCATCAGTAAAGTGATTCAGTGATCCCTAGAATCTATTGACACTCCAGATCTATGAGGACCATCTTTTTCCTGTTCTGAATTATGTCCAAGAGGTAACACAAGCAAAACCCACCCAGCATCCATCAGAAGTCATGTCCCAATAAAGCCACATGGAAGAATTTTGTAACCAATGGATCTCCAGAAATATTTATGGGACATATAAAAATATAAGTAGAGCAGCTAGATGGTGCAGTGGATAGAGCACCGGCCCTGGTTTCGGGAGGACTTGAGTTCAAATCCGGCCTCAGATACATAATACTCACTAGCTGTGTGATTCTGGGCAAGTCACTTAACCCCAATTGCCCTCACCAAATAAATAAATAAAAATATGAGTAGTTTGATGGGGGATCCCAGCTGGGGCCTGGGACCCTAAATGAGGTCATATCAAACAGGTTTATTTCCTTGTTCTTAAAGAATGAAAAAAAAATTACCTAGAAGAAGACAAAAAGATCATAGACGTGCAGGGAGAAAGGGGATGTTTTAAAATAAAATTTTAATGACATCCTTTGTTTTTATATTACCCATTTTTCTTGCTGTATATCTCTGACTTTAAAAAGACAAAGAGTTCTTTTACTACTTAAGAATACTGATAATAGGGGCAACTTGGTGGCACAGTGAATAGAGTTCTGGCCTTGGAATCAGGAGGACCTGAGTTCAAATCCAGCCTCAGATACTTAACACTTACTAGTTGTGTAACCCTGGGCAAGTCACTTAACCCCAATTGCCTCATGAAAAATACTGATAATAGGATCAGAGAACTTTTTTTTTAAAATGTGTTTTTTATAAAACTATTCTCCTATTTCCTCTTCTCTGATACAAAGGATTTTCTCTTAATTCTTAAAACTCTTGAAAACTTAAAAAAATTCTTAAAACTCTTAATTTCTTCACCCTGGGTTTCCACAGAGGAGTGCTCTTCCTCCCCATCATACCATTCCTTCTAAACAGACTACAAATTTGAAATTCCACAAGAGCCCTCTGACCTCGTGACCTCTGCTCATATTCTTTCTTGACACACGTTGTTACCTCCAGAACAATGGCAATGGAAAACTGGAGTTCAATGAATTCAAAGTATTCTGGAACAAGCTGAAGACATGGATAGTATGTAACTCCCATTATTGTGTGCTTGTGTGACACCTCACTATTTATTCCTGCTCTGGGGTTTTACTTCCCCACTGTAAATTTAAAGGGGCCAAGCAGCCCCTTTGGATAGTTATAGAGAAGAAATTATAACAAAATCAATTACTCCTTATAAGGGTGGGGGTGAAAGGAATCTCCTCTTAGAGAAAATTGTTCAGCTATTAATTATTTGAGGACATCAACATACCCTTACAGAAGATTTTCTCTTCCCAACCCCTACCTAAAGTCGTGACTACATCAAGTGAGAGGAAGAGTTGGCCATCACCCAGATAATATTATGAATGGTACCAGTTGGGTGCCATCTTTGAAAGAGCCAAAAGGTTAGCTTCTGTTGTAGAGGGGAGGATTTTGGTTCAATGTAAGCAAACACTCAGGGCAGCTGGTGGCATAGTGGGTGGGGCCTGGAGTCAGGCTTCCCAAATTCAAATCTAGCCTCAGACACTTACTAGCTGGGTGCCCCTGGGCAAATTACTTAACTCTTGTTTGCCTCAATTTACTCATCTGTAGAATGAGCTGGAGAAGGAAATGGCAAACCACTCCACTATCTTTGCCAAGAAAAGCCCAGATGGGGTCACAAAGAGTTGGGCATGACTAAAATGACTGAACCAAAGCAAACACATCCTGACAACTAGAACAATCTCACAATGGAATGGGTGACCACAGAAAGTAGTGAGTTTTCCTTCATTAGTGGCCTTCAAGTGAAAAGAGGCAATGTGGTACAGCAGAAAGCACACTGAATTTGGTGTCAAAGACTGAGTACAAATTCCTGCTCCCTGACATCACCTGGGGAACTTAGGCAAGTCACTGACCTCTCTGGGGTCTCAGTTTCTTCTCTGTAGAATGAAAGAGTTAGACAAGATGGACTATGACGTTCTTCCAGCTCTAGAACCGTGATCCTATGATTTCTTCTGAGTTTGACATTCTGTAATTCCTTCCTGCATAGAATATCTTCCTTCAATTCGATGTTGACAGATCCGGAACCATGTCCTCCTACGAGCTGCGGCTAGCCTTGAAAGCTGCAGGTAAAATAGAAGCATTTTGGCTTTTAACGAGGGGCACCAAGGGAAGACGATGAGTGGGTAGGAATGGGAGCTGTGTTGAGGAAAGGCAGAACGAAACAATGACACGGCAAGAATAAACTCACTCTGAACCAAAGGGGGTGTCACACCCCCATTTCTGCCTGCTGCTCTCAGACTGCATGGAGCTCAAGCCATGCAGCCCGTGGCTCCTCTAATTTTTGTATTAGGACGTTCACACTTGTTACTCTAGACTCCAGAGCATCCCACAGGCATATGGCCCTCTGGGTTTGGTTAATGGTAATCACAAAGGTAGCTGCAATGTAGCACAATTGTGCATGACTGTGTTATCACTGAGGCCATCCCACTATCTTTGACATCAGAAGAGTGTGAACTCTATGGCTCTTGCCCCTGAACAGGCAGTAGAATTTCGGGTAAGTCATTTTATCCCTTCACGTTTTACTTTCCTTAGGTGGCACAATGGCAATAGGGCTAGCTTTGGAGTCAGAGGACCTGGGTTTAAACCCTGTCTCTGATACCATATGACCTTGGGTTAGTCACTTAAATTCTACAGGTCTCAGTTTCTGTAAAATCTGTAAAATGAAGGGACTGGACTAGATGGTTTCTGGGGTCCCTTCCAGCTCTAATTCTATGCTCTTATGGTATTGGTCAAATAATATTTGTAAAGCTCTTAGCACAGCGGCATATGGTTAAGAACTATATTATATTATGGACAGCTAGGTGGTGCAGTGGATAGAGTGCCTGGTCTGGAATCAAGAAACCTTGAGTTCAAATTTGCCTTTAGACCCTTACTAGCTGTGTGACCCTGGGGAAGTCTCTTAACCCTGTTTGCCTCATTTTCCTAATATGTTAAATGAACTGGACAAGGAAATGGCAAACCACTACAGTATCTTTGCCAAGAAAACCCCAAATGGGTTCACAGAGTCAAACAATACCACATAATATATTATTAGTGGAATTTCAAATACCATGGCAAGCACATGAGAATGTTTTGGGTTTGGCGGAGGTGGTGTGGAAATAGGCCTTTTTAACTTTCTTTAAATCAGTTTCCATTAAATCAGGAGTTCTTAACCTTTTCTGTACCTTTGACCCCCTTGGCAGTCTAGAGAAGCTTTCTCAGAATAATGGTTTTAAATGCATAAAACTCTGTTTTACATATGTTATTATTATATAAGTAAAATAATAATATTATAATGCAAGTTATTATTATTATCATTATTATTAATGAAGGTAGTCATTGAGCATCCTCTCTTCTAAGGTATTTCTTAAGCATCATCTAGGTAGAGTGCTAAGCTGGATACTGCACAAAGCAAGTTCGACAGACATGACCCCTGAGCTCTTTAAGAGTTCAGAAGCTGTCTTTCTTCTAGTATTCTTAAAAGGTGAAAATAAAGGAAGGTAGAAAGTCTCAGGAACTTGGTCAGCAGTTTTTGCCTATAGGTAGAGGAGATGTTTACATATCCCAAGATCCCATTACCCTTTTTGTCCCTGAGGATTCTCTTCCAGGGGCAGCAGGCTGTAGGTGGAAGGTCTTTGCAGAGGACAAAGTTAAAGAAACCTGGGTCTTGAATCTGGCAGACAGGAAGGTGTAAAACTATGTTGCTTATGGCCAGGCCTCTCAGATAGGAACTTTATAAAAATGGATACATTGAAGTCTTTTTCCCTCCCTCCTTAACAGTAACTGAGGGGGCAAAAATCCCAGTGATTAGTTGTATACTATATTCTTGTTTACCCATTTGTGACCTTTCCAGCAATTTGCTGAAAGTTGAGAAAGCAGGCAGAAATGAAAGGAGACAAACAACCCACTTTAGCATACATGTGTTGCAGGGCATGTTTAATGTGCATTACTCATTTCTGAAAGTTTGTAAGATGTGTACCAGCAGAGATTCTCCCTAGGAAATGTCTAGCTTTCAGGAGCCTCTGACAGCATCTGACTCCAATGTCCACGGGAAACATCTGCTTACTCTGCAGGTGTCCACAGCTGGAGTACCAGGGATGTTGGTGAATTCTGTATGTTGCCTAGCAACACTTAAATAGGAGCTGGGAAATAACTTGGGATAGCTAACCTGGAACACAGCCTTGGATGTCAGGAGTCAGGACCTTTGTTAAGAGTGTAGTTGATGGGGACAAGCTAGAAGCATTTCCAATAAGATCGGAGGTGAAACAAGGATGTCCATTATCGCCACTGTTATTCAACATCGTACTAGAAACATTAGCTTTAGCAATAAGAGAAGAAAAAGACATTGAAGGCATTAGAATAGACAAAGAAGAAACAAAGCTATCACTCTTTGTAGATGACATGATGTTATACTTAGAGAATCCCAGAGAATCAAGTAAAAAACTACTTGAAATAATAAACAACTTCAGCAAAGTTGCAGGCTATAAAATAAACCCACATAAATCATCGGCATTTCTATGTATTACCAACAAAGCCCAACAGCAAGAGATAGAAAGAGAAATTCCATTTAAACTTACTGTAGACATTATAAAATATTTAGGAGTCTACCTCCCGAAACAAACCCAGGAACTCTATGAACACAATTACAAAACACTTTTCATGCAAATAAAATCAGATCTAAATAATTGGAAAAACATCAGTTGCTCATGGGTAGGCTGAGCTAATATAATAAAAATGACAATTCTACCTAAGCTAATTTACTTATTCAGTGCCATACCAATCAAACTACCAAAAAATTATTTCATAGAGTTAGAAAAAATAATAACAAGATTCATTTGGAAGAACAAAAGGTCCAGAATATCAAGAGAACTAATGAAAAGAAATGCAGGGGAAGGTGGCCTAGCCATTCCAGATCTTAAATTGTATTATAAAGCAGCAATCATCAAAACTGTTTGGTACTGGCTAAGAAATAGAGTGGTGGATCAGTGGAATAGGTTAAGTATGCAAGACACAGTAGTCAATGACTATAGTAATATATTATTTTATAAACCCAAAGACCCCAGTTTCTGGGATAAGAACCCACTCTGACAAAAACTGCTGGGAAAAATGGAAAAGAGTATGGCAGAAACTAGGCATAGGCCAAAATCTCACACCATATAGCAAAAGAAAGTCAAAATGGGTACATGATTTAGATATAAAGGCTGATACCATAAGCAAACTGAGAGAGCAAGGAATAGTTTACCTGTCAGATCTATGGAGAACAGAAGAATTCATGACCAAACAGGAGATAGAGAACATTACGAAAAGCAAAATAGATAATTTTGATTACATTAAATTGAAAAGTTTTTGCACGAACAAAGCCAATGCAACTAAGATTAGAAGGAAGGTAGAAAATTGGGAAAGAATTTTTACAACTAGTCTCTCTGACAAGGGCCTCATTTCTAAAATATATAGAGAATTAAGTCAAATTTATAAGAATACAAGCCATTCCCCAATTGATAAGTGGTCAAAGGATATGAACAGACAGTTCTCAGATGAAGAAATTAAACCCATCTATAGTCACATGAAAAAAATGCTCTAAATCACTATTGATTAGAGAAATGCAAATCAAAACAGCTCTGAAGTACCACATCACACCTATCAGAATGGCCAACATGACAAAACAGGACAATGATAAATATTGGAGAAGATGTGGGAAAACTGAAACACTAATGCATTGTTGGTGGAGTTGTGAAATGATCCAACCATTTTGGAGAGCAATTTGGAACTATGCCCAAAGAGCTATAAAAATGTACATACCCTTTGACCCAGCAATAGCACTTCTAGGGCTATATCCCGAAGAGATCACACAGATGGGAAAAGGACCTACATGTACAAAAATATTCATAGCAGCTTTTTTTCTGGTGGCAAAGAATTGGAAATTGAGAGGATACCCATCAATCGAGGAATGGCTGAGCAAGTTGTGGTACATGAATGTGATGGAATACTATTGTGCTATAAGAAATGATGAACAGGCTGACTTCAGAAAAACCTGGAAAGACTTGTATGATCTGATGTTGAGTGAAGTGAGCAGAACCAAGAGAACTTTGTACACAATAACAGCCACATTGTATGATGACTAATAGTGATAAACTTAACCCTTCCTGGCAATACAAGGATCTAAGACATCTCCAGAGGTCTTGTGATGGAAAATGCTATCCACACCCAAAGAAAGAACTATGGAAGTCGAATTGTTATTTTTTTTTTCTCTTCTGTTGAGTTTTGTTTCCTCTTTCTGATGGTTCCTCCTATTGATTTTAATTTCTACTTACAACATAACTAATGTGAAAATACGTTTAATATGAATGTAAATGTATAGCCTATATCAGATTGTGTGCCGTCTTGGGGAGGGTGGGGGAGAGAAAAGGGGAGAAATATTTTAAACTCAAAAGCATATGGAAGTGATTATTGATAAATCAAAAAAATCAATTAAAAAAATCAATTAAAAAAAAAGAGTGGAATTGAGTTAGATATGGCCACCCAGTTGGATGATACTTCCTGGAAAGTCAAGAGGTCGTAAGGGTGGATACTGGTGTTATAATCTCAATATGACAATACCAAATTCATGAGAGTAGTGGAAAAAACACTGAACCTGAAGTCAGGAGAAGCCTGAGTTTGAATTGCACCTCTGGCACCTAACTAGCAGTGTGACCACGGGCTGTCTCTGAGCCTCAGTTTCCTTATCTGAGAAATGGAGATAATAATTGTACAAACTCTGCAGGGTTGTTATGAGGACCAAAGGAGAAAATATGTGTAAAATGCTTTGCAAACTTTAAATAACAAATGCCTGTCATATTATGATGAGAAGCAGAGAGCTGGCCTTGAAACCAGGAGAACCTGGATTCAAATCTTACCTCTGACAAATACTGGCTATGTGACCCTGGTCTAGGTAGCTCTCTTCATAAAAGGTGTCCCAAGTGCTGCTGAACCAGATTAAAATGAAATTAGGAAGTAATTAGCAAAATAAATAAAAATACAATAGAACATAGATAATGTTAATATGTGGTTTTCTAAGCTAATATAAGGCAGCTAGGATCCTTCTGTAGGGTGTGGGGCCCCTCATTTTATATGAATTTAACATCTGCATTGTAGAGGAGGTGTGGACCTTTATTGTTAGAGGGAGTTCCCTATCTCAATAAAATCAGAAAACTAGCCCCTACCCCTATAATTATCTATCCTTGGAGGTTTTGTGTGCTGGGCTAGACTGTGAGCTGCCCAAATACTGAAACCTAGAGGAAGCTAAAGGATCATGGGGCCTCCTGTCACAAGATCAGTTAATAAATAGCACCATCCCTGACAGCACCTTCTGAGTCACCCCCTATTTTCTCCTGTATTCCTGCATCAGAGGTCACAGGATCTTCAACCTTGATCACCTTTGTGACTTACAAGTTCTGTTTTCTTTCCAGGCTTCCAGCTGAACAATTACCTCTTGCAGCTAGTTGTCCTAAGGTATGCTGACGAGCAGTACCAACTTGACTTTGATGATTTCCTCAACTGTATGATCCGATTAGAGAATGCAAGCCGTGAGTATCCTTCTTGGCCAGTGTCCTTAGCATCACATAGGGCATGGTGCAGTCTAGGCTGTATCCAGCCCCAGTCTCCCTGCCGAGACATACTGCAATCACAAATAAGGGACAGAAACTGTTAAAATAAGTAGTGACAATTGCACCACCACAATAGCTGGCAGTTCATGTCTTTTAACAGATGTAGTTTAGTGATTATGTGGTACAGTGGAAAGCAGAGCTGGATTTGGAGTTAGAGGATCTGCGTTCAAATTTCACCTCTGTCTCTTTTATCTCATATGATCTTGGGGATGTCGACCTTTGGGGGCTTCTGGTTCCTCATCTATAAAAATAAAGGAATTTAGCTAGATAACCTTTGATGTCCCTTCTAGTCCTAAATCTATAACCCCAATTAGTGATTCTTAATGCAATGGATGAAAATGCGTATTCATTTGTAGTGATGCTACTGGATTTGAAAGATGTTACATTTAGGGGCAGCTAGGTGGCATAGTAGAGCACTGGCCCTGGAGTCAGGAGATTCTGAGTTCAAATGTGACCTCAGACTCTTACTAGCTATGTGGCCCTGGGCAAGTCACTTAACCCCAACTGACAAGGAAGGAAGGAAGGAAGGAAGGAAGGAAGGAAGGAAGGAAGGAAGGAAGGAAGGAAGATGTTAAATTTGTACAAACTGTAAAAATCTTAGGAGAGTGTCATGGTTTAGGTCAAAGTCCATTACAACTAATCCCGCTATAACAAAAATTTATTTTAATAAAATGATTTCTAAACCCCATTGATGAACTGCTTGTCTTGTGATGCTACATATACAGTATGTTCCTGACAAATATTCATTGCTCATAACTAAATATTTCCTTATGGAACAGGCTAGAATGTTATCTCTCATGATGACTCTCATGACCATGACTTAGAGTCATAAAGTTGGAAGGAACCTCATAGGTAATCTAGTCCAACCTCCTTATTTTGCAGAAAAGGAAACTAAGAGTACTGATGTCACTTGACTAAGTTCTCATGGCTACATAGTGGGAGAGCCGGAACCTGAACCAACATCTTCTAACTAAAAAGCCACTTCCCTTTCCACTTCACCCTGTGTTTGTATTTTACTTTCTCCACCATTTTAATAAAAAGCACTGGCTGTGTTTGGAGACTAATTAATGCTACATAATTGGTCATGACCTAAAAAAAGGCTCTAGGACTCATAAATTGTACCCTATAGAGACCTTGGCCCAATGACCTGCTATAGCCAAGAAAGGCCAACAAAATACTGTACATAATTAGGAAGGGTGTTGGAAACAAAGCAGGAGAGGTCTTCCTGCCTTTGGAAAAACCCATTAACATCTGCACATGGAATATTGCAAAAAGTTCTGATTATCATACACCAAGAAAGACACAGTAGAGCATGAGATAATGCAGAGAAAGACAACTAAAATGATTAAAGCAATGGAGTATCTTTTCTGTTAGGAAAGGACTCTCCATTCTGGTATAATAAAAGCTGAAGTCATAAAATAATGAAAGATGTGGTTAAAGGGAACACAACCTAATTTTTACCAAGTCCTCAAATAATATAATAGGAGTATTGCTTACAGTTTCAGGGTTTTAAGACAAATAGGAACAACTATAACTTTCCCTAACAGATGTCAAACTAATAGAACACCTTTTCCCAATCTATCCAAGAAAGTAAATTACTGAGAAGCATGCTGGTGAACATAGAAGTTGTTCTTCAAGTATATTTCTATCTACCTACAGTATTACCCTTTTCCACTCTAGATTTATTACAGCCTAAAGAACCAAGGCAAGATGTAAAAAGAAATAGATTCAAGAAATTTTTCAGTAAATAAAAAGTGTTCTGAGGTTTTTTTTAAATATTTATTATTTTGATGAGGCAATTGGGGTTAAGTGACTCGCCCAAGGTCACACAGCTACTAAGTGTCAAGTGTTTGAGTTCAGATTTGAACTCAGGTCCTCCTGACTCCAAGGCCTGAGCTTTATCCACTGTGCCACCTAGCTACCCCCTTGAATTTTTAATAAATACATAGCTGACAGATCCACAATGGCTTATTAAGGGAAACAAGGATGTTTGGAGATAAGTCTTCTGACCTCTAAGAATGACATGAAGGAGGACAACCCTGCCCTCCAAAAAAAATATTCCTTTGGGATCATATAGATTTCTGGATTTAAAAGAATATGACTCTGACTTAGAGATATGATGACCTGGGGGAAGGGGAGTGAAGCATAACATTTCAAGAAAAAACAAAACCAAAAATTACCCCCAATGACTTTCTGGAGCTACTTTCCCGGCTCAGAAAAAAAATTAAAATAATTTTCTAAAGTTTACAAAATATGTATTTCTCTGAACAAACCAAGTCTTAATGCATTTTCACATTCCTAACTAAGGTGACTTTAGATTTGTAAATGATACTAAATCAATCCAATAAGCAATAACACATATATTTTAACTTTACCCAAAACTTATATCAAATATTTTCTTCCATGGCCTTTAAAATTTCTGACTATTCTATACTTCTACTTTGTGGTTTCACAGGATCATAGATTTAAAGTTGGAAGGAGACACAGAGGCCATTCGGTTCAAATATCTGTTTACAAATGAGAAAATGAGGCCAAAATAGGTTTAATGACTTATCCAAGGTTAAATATGTAAGCAATAGAGTCAGGATTTAAACCCAGGTAGTTCCTGTGACTCCAAATTCAGCAGACACTTTCTACTATACCATATTCTTCCATTCTTACTCTATTTCTATGGGGAAAGTAGCTTCATTTTTTAGTTATCTGGTGAACTCTGATGCGAACTAATAAAAATACCTTTTAGCAGCCTTATGAGGGCTATTTGGAGGTCCAAGGACATATCAGTTATTTTTTTTCATGATTCTTCAAGGGAACATCCTATCACAGTAACATTTCCTATTAATGAAATTTTCTTGATCTTCATGTTCTCTTGCTCTGAATTGTTAGCTGCTATCTGGGTGACTTCCAAAACCAAAATTAATTTATCTCCAATTTACAATATAAACATTGTTGCTAGAAGAAAATAGGAAGAAACTGGGCCATTGTTTTTTTCATGTCCTCTCCTCAGCCGCAGTTACTTCAAATGAAAAGTTTCTTTGAAAGTCAAGATCTGGAGTTCCACCACTTGGTCTAGTGCAATTTTCTAAGAACTGGACAAAAATATGGAATTTTATGAAATCTGAAAGCATTCATTAATCAGTTACTAAAGTAAATGGAATAAAATAACATTCCAAGTAAGATGGTGTGTAGTAATGTTAGGAAGGCTATTTTAAAAGGGCCTCAAAGCTACTAAGGTGTGGTCATCTCCACTCTCAACTTTATCCATTAATCTTGAGTGATGAGATTCTGGCGAATGGATTCATGACCACTAGCTTTAATCACTGAATATGCATTGCCTCAGTCATACTGAGACCTGTTAAAGACCTTAGCTTAAAAAGGCCAAGGTCCCCCACTGCATCCAAGACCATCTCCAGTCATCCTGATCTATATCTCATCACTGGACCCAGATGGCTCCAGAGGAGAAAGTGAGGCTGGTGATTTTGCACAGCTGTCCCTCATTTAAATCCAATTCACTTGCATGTCATGACATTATCTCCCTGATGTCATAGTTCTCTTCAAGAACAAAGGATGAACAACAACATGACCCCCAACCTCACAGGAGACAGATTGGATTTGTAAACCAAAATGCTAGGTAATCTCCTAATGGGAGACATATGGCCCAAATAAGTAAACCCATTCAAGAAACCAAAGTATTCAATAAAAAAATTGCTTGGTGAGCATGAAATCAAAGAAAGGGAATTGGATGTTCTTAAAGTATATTTCCATCTGCCTGTAGTATTTCTTTTCTCCTCTCTGGACAGGTGTATTTCAGCCTAAATAACTGAAATTAGTCATCTAATTTCAGGGCACTATCATTATAGGTCTGTCTTGGAAACACTATGACAAATTCTGAATTGGACACGCTGTCCTTTTGCTAGGTTTCACATGGACCCAGATTTTTTGATTTCCACATTTCTATCTCATTAGAAGACCTTTACAATAACTCTCCCTTTTGGAACAGTTTCCTTTGTGTACCTTGCCAATGACCCGGTTCCTATTTGCCTTAGGAAGCATTCCCAGCCATCAGCTGATCCCTGCCTACAGTGTGTCCAAGTTTATCCACAGTATGCATGTTCCGATTAGCCACACAAATGGGGACCTCTTTCTGTCCTTTATATGATTTACCTTTCACCTAATCTCTGATGTCCATGCTAAGGTTTGGAGTCCCCTGACCTGTGACATGTGTACTAATGAATTAAATGATCCTACCTCCAGGGAATGGAAATAGTTGACTATAAATTCAGCTGTCTACCCAAGCAGCAAGTTTATCCTGAAAAGTTGCCAAATCCATGTTGGGTGTCAATGTTATTATGATAAACTGTTCCTTGCTCCCTATTTTCCCATACCTACTCTCTCAATCCCCTCATGTTCTCACAATTTCTTTCCAAAAGAAACAAAGGAAAAGTTATACATTTACACAGTGCAAAGATAAATATGACCCATTGTGTTTATTATGTGACCAGATCTTGCCCACAGAAAAATTGAGAAACAGGCAAAGTTTGACGTGGGCAGCCTGCCATCTTCCCTTTCAGTAACCCTTTTCCTCTCCCTGTCCTTGAGTGCTTATCTTGTCTCCCATTTCAGTCAGTCAACAAGCATTTATTAAGCACTTGTTATATGCCTGGAACTGTGTTAAGCACTGGGGATACAAAGAAAGGGAGATGGGGGGAGGGGGATGGAGAGAGAGAGAGAGAGAGAGCACCTCTGCTCTCAAGGAGCTTACAGTCTAATGGGGGAGACAACATGCAAACAACTATGAACTTAACAAGATGTTGTTCGTTGTTCAGTCATTTCAGACTCTGAGAGACCCCATGTGGAGTTTTCTTGGCAAAGACACTGGAGTGGTTTGCCACTTCTTTCTCTAGCTCATTTTACAGATGAGGGAATTGAGGCAGAGTTAAGTGACTTACCCAGGGTCATACATCTATTTGAACTCAAGAAGATAAGACTGCCTGGCTTTCTGTACTCTATCCACTATGCTACCTAGCTGGCCCAAACAAAATATGTAGAGAATAAGCTTTTGATAGTCGACAGATTATTGTTATTGCTTTCAAGAAGCTCTTATAACACTGGCAGAAATGTCAATTGATGATGTCTGAAGAACCTCTCTATGGTATTTGTCTTTTCACTGGGACAACTGAAAGACTGGAAACCTTCAAGAAATAAAGGAATAAATCTCAAGTGGTGGGATTTCAGGCCTGGTCCCAGGCAATGGAGGAGATATTTTGGAGTAGAACAAATCTGGCTGACACTCATATGACATAGGTGACTGCCTAGTTCAACCACTTGTAAGACTGCCCCATATGGAGCCAGTTTTGAGATTCAATGGGATTTCACTGGTTCAGAAGCATACCCCAGCACAATTCTAATTGTCCTATCCTGAAATTCGTTGGTCCATTTGGAGCATTTGACAGTGTCACTAGATGGTGCAATTCCCACAGAGTCTACTTGGGACATATTATAGCTGATTTTTGCATTTGAAAATGATTAGGAACCTTGAAGAATTGCCAGTAATCAAGCTTTCCTAATGTATCTCACTTCAGGGGTGTTCCAGGTTCTCAGTGAGAAGGACAAAGAATGTATTCAGCTCAATATAAATGAGGTATGACTATAGCCAAAATAGCCATGCAGAAATCTGTATTCTTGTCCTTTTTCCATTACCTTTTATTGTTCTTTTTCCTGTCATTGTTGATCCTCTTGTCTATCCCCATTATAATTTCCCATTCTTTCACTTGCTTATTCTTTCACATCAGAGACCTATAAAACAAACTGTCTACCCCGTGAAATTTAAAGAGAACCAAAGAAGTTTGGCTTCTTATCTCAGTGACCTAGTGATGGAGACAATCAGAGACATTCCCATGACTGGCAAAAAAGTTGGAGAAAAACACAAGCCCTTCTGATTCTGTGTCTTTCCTTTTATTCTCAGTTCATCAGTTTGGCGATGAATATTTGAAGCGGTCTCTCGTCCGGATGTGAGCTCTCACCATGCCATGCCCTTTGGTCCATGAACCAAAGAACTTTTCCTAGGTGGCACCCATGTGTCCAAGAAATGTGAATCAAGGTTCCCTCTTTAATAATCCCACTATCCCACCTGATGATTCTTCTTAGCTTGATCAAAAATGAATGTCATAGGCTCAGATATGTTTCTTGTCTAGAAATGAAGGATTATCAAACGGCTATTTGTGGTGGTGGAGGGAGGTGGCTTGCCCACAGAATAAGTTGTCTCTAGTAATCAGATGCACTTTGTTAAGGATGACTCAGGGCCCCAACTCAGATAACCCTTGACTTCACCAAATCCTTAATTATTTCCACCGCCCCTACCAATCCTGCCACTTTGTCATTGCTCACAAGTGACTGAAAATCATCCGACGAAAATCTAAAGATGTATGTGTACTTGTAATTAGATATGCCCTTGTAAATGTGTTTCATTCATGAGATAAAATATTAGGGCATTTATGACTGTCCATTTCTCATATCACAAAATCAAATGGTAATAGATGTGTATCAAATAGCTTAGAACCACAACTCTGGGAACACAAAGACTGGGTTCAATCTGCAGAGTTTTTCAGTAATAACTCAGTAATTTCTATGGCTCACTTTATCTCTATTCCTGGAAACATCTGCATTTGGCTTTCTACTAGGGAGCTTAGTTCCCTCTTAAAGTGTCAGGCTAATAAGCCCCTAACCATAGAACAGGTTTACTCAGAGGTATACAAAACAGACCCAGTTCATGCTTTTTCCTTTCTCCCCAGTCCCTACAAACTCACAGCACCAACCACATTGTTATTGAAGCCCCTTCTGCCAGCTGCCCTCCTCCAGTCAGCTTCCCTCCTTCTGCCTGGGGTATGTGCTTCCTTATTAAGGTTTCTATCGACTTTATCCTAATTCCAAATCGCTGACTCCATTTTCTGTTGTCCAGACTGTCTCCTACACAGTCGCCTAATCATCATAAGTTTTATAGCTCCCAGCCTGTCCCTGGAACTCATTCAGTGCTCAAGTAGCTATTGCCTTTGCTAGTACCTTGATCCAGGGTATGTAGGGGGTGTTCAGGGAGGAATAGCTGGGCGAGGGCTTGCTGAGCCCTTTTCAGGGCTGCTCATATGCCTTTGGTTTCCACCTTTCACTCAACTCTCATCTGTGGCTCCAAGAAGCTGTAGTATGCATGGCAGCCATACTCTGGTAAAACCATCTCTGCAGATGGGTTAAACTTCCCCCAGTGAAATGAATGGATAAGAATAGTTTGTTCCAATGGCTGTGAGTGTAGTTGAAGCAGGCGCTGTGGAGTGCTTAGAGCTTGGTCAGACATCAAAGACACCAAGGTCATCCACTAGGCACTGTGCCATCACTGTCATCATGAATTTTGTTGTGCCACTGAACTTCAATGATACTGGAAGAGTGAAGCTGATGGCTTTGTGTGACTCTGCCTCACTTAAACCAATTCACGTGCAAGTCAAGACATCACCCGTCACTGATCCTCTTCTAAAATGAAGGACAAACAATAACACCTTGATCCAGACACCCTGTCTATCTCATCACTTTTCCATCCAGAAACCCCTGTTCAGAGCTCTTCGTGTACATGAGCCCTAGATCCCACAAAAGGACAGGTATCATTTTGGATGAAACCTCAAACCAAAGATTTGAACTGCTAATTAAAGACACTAGAACACAGATTGTTTCTTAGTGATTTCTCTAACCCAGCTATCTTCTTCCCTAACTACTAAGCCATATATGATGTGACCCACTGAGGTTAGCAGCCTCAAACCACCATGGATGCAGGATGGGAGAAAGTAGGTCTAGTGAGAATAGCTCAGGGCTGAGGCTCCCAGGCAGAACTGGGAACAGGGATCCAGACTACTTAGTCACTCTCTCTAGAAGAAGCTTTTCTTGAGTGCTCTCAACCCTTCATCCTTCATCAACACCCAACTCCAGAGCACTTGAGAGGAATAATGCTATGACTATGACCATATCATTTTTTTCCTTCTTAGAAAAAAAGGGATTTCTGAAGTCCCTCTCAAAGAATTGATAACAAGTGCTTTGTATTAACTTCTTTGTTCTTTAAGTGATGGGATGTAAATTTAAAAGAACTATATTGTATCCTCCAGAGGGGACGTGTTATATAGCGGAAAGGGCACTAACCTTGGGTTCAAATCCTACCTTAGACACATATTAGCAGTAAGACCACGGATAAGTCATTTGACCTCTCTATGCCCCACTTTCCTCATCTGCAAAATGAGGGAGTGGGATTAGATGACCCACTAGGTCTTTTCCAGCTCTAAATCAATGACCTTTGGCAGAGCACTGGTTCCATTTAGATTATGAAGCCAGAACCAAGCAATATCCTGGGACTAAACTCCTTAGAGTTTACCCTTAACCTGAATTTCTGTCCCAATGCTGACATCCAGAGGCCAAGGATGGTTTTTCATCTATGTCAAGACAGTGGAATGTATTTGCCTGCCACAGCATAACATCCTATGTGTTAGTATGTGGAACCTGAAGATACACATGCTCTGCTACTCTTAAATGATTAGTGAATTGTCATGTTACCCTAGTGTTTTTCATGGTATCATGTGAACATAGGATATCACACCACACACATGTCTACACACATATGTATATACATATATGTGTATGTATATGTATATATATGTATATATACACAGCCTTAGATAATGCATATATCTTCCCCTATAGCATGTAACACTGGAAAAGGAAGTGGCAAACGGCTCCACTATCTTTGCCAAAAAAACCCCATGGTTGGTGTGATATGTCCTTGGGGTTACAAAGAGTCAGACACAACTGAACGATTGAACAACAAGAAAAACAATAGCATATGAGGTCCTTAAGGTCAGGAGCTATTCAATTTCTTAACCATTCCACTTATGTGTTCCATAACTATGTCTGAGCCTCTATCAATACAAAATTTCTACAGTTGGTTTTGAACTAAGGGAGTTTTATCTTCCCAACAACCCTAGGAGGTAAGTGCTCTTATCCTCATTTTTATAAATGAAGCGCCTGAGACAGATAGATGTTCAGTGACTAGCCCAAGGTCACACAGTAATGGCCTGGATTTGAACTGAGTCGGGAAGACCTAAATTCAAATCTGGCCTCAGACACTTACTAGCTTTGTGACCCTGGGCAAGTCACTTAACCCTGTTTACCTCAGTTTTCTCATCTAAAATGAGCTGGAGAAGGCAATAGCAAACTACTCCAGTATCTTTGCCAAGAAAACCCCAAATGGAGTCACAAAGAGTTGAACAAGACTGAAAAACAACTAAAAAAAACCAACTTCTTTGCTCCATTCACTGCACCCAGTTGCCTAGAACCATTAGTATGCGACATTCCTGACAAATGATCACCAAGCCTTTGCTACATGACCTTTAGTGAGAGGGAGCCATTAACTTCAAAGTAAGTCCACATTACTTTTAGACAGCTCTTATCATTGTATCTCAAAGTTTTTCATTTCAGGAAGCCTAAATCTGTCTTATTGTAACTTTCCATCCTTTGCTTATGGTTCTGGGGCCAGAGAGAACAAGTGTAATCCCTCTTGCACATGACAGTCCTTCAAATACTTAGAGACAGCAATCGTTTCCCCTCAAAGTCTTCTCTTCTCAGGCCGATCCCTGCCAGGGCCTGGAACCAATCCTCACATGGCATAGCATTGAGGCCTTTTGCCTTCCTGACCCCTTTTCTCAGGATGCTCTCCAATATGTTAGTGTCCTTCCTAAAATGTGGCTCGCTTAACTAAACAGATAATCTAGCTATGGTCTGAGGAAGGAAACAGTGTTTTAGAGTGGATCTCTGTGAAAAGATTGGAAGTGAAGATAAAGAATTAGGACTCATCTGTTGGGAGGTAATAATTAAACCCATGGTAGTAAATGAAGTCATCAGGGAAAAGAGAAGAGGAGAGGAAGGAAGAGAAGAGAAAAACACAAGGATAGAGGGAAATGACAGGGAAGGAGAGGGGAAGGAAGGGAATAGGGGGAAGGAAGAGGAGGGAAGGGGAGGGGAGAGAAGAGGGGGGAAAGAGAGGCAAGGGAAAGGGAGGAGAAGGAGATGCAAGGGGAGGGGAAAAAAAGGAAAGGGGAAGGGGATGGAGAAGGGAACGTGTATTTAAGCATATAGTATAGTAGAAAAAAAAATTCCTGACTCTGGAGTCAGAAGATCTGAGTTCAAATCTTGCCTCTAACACCACCTTTGTGATCTTAGATAAGTCATTTAACTTCCCTAATCTCTAAAATAAGGGGTCTTTGAGGTCCTCTCCAGATCTAAATCTAGTAGAATATGTGAATCAGCAGCCAACAGAGGAGTGGAGAGGATGAGGGGAAAAGAAATACCATGAGAATGCAACATCAAGAAAACCAAGAGAACAGAGAATATCAAAGAGTAAGTGCTCAATAGAACAGGAGGATAAGGTCAGGAAAAAAAAGGCGAGATATTTGGTGATAAGAGGCTCATGAGTGACCTTAGAGAGAGCTGTTTCAGTAGAATGATGCAGATAGAAGTCACATTACAAAGGCTGAAAATTAAGGGGGTGGCAAGGATATGAAACAGAGTATGGACTGCATTGTCTAAAAGTTTAGCCATGAAATGGAAGAATTAGGATGATTATAGAAGAAAGAACAGAATATTAACCTATTCAAAACTCAAGAAACCGCTGACCAAGGTGCCACTATATAAAAGAAATATTTACCTATCAGATGGAGATAATCCCAAAGGAGTGTGTGGTTTAGCAATGGGTAGCCAAATTCTGCCCATCGTAATTCCTTAAGCCATGAATCTTTCTCAGGTTGCTGAAGAATCCTAAGATCCCATTAGTTGCAAATGGACTCCAGGCCTATGTTTATTTGCCAGTTCTGATTTTACTTCCTTGTCTCTATAGGGCTTTGTCTAGTAGGGAGACACAGCTGGCAGAGTGGCAGATGCCAGAGATGGGCTTAGCTTGAGCATGTGACCCAGAGGCTTTATATGGTTCCAAGTCCTAACAGGGGGACCAAGGGCTTGATCACTGAAGAAAACAAAGCTGGCTTCTGCCTGAGAGCTGATCCCTGTGAGCTGGAGCTGAGAGCCACTGGCAAAGGACAGCGTGAAGGCTGTTGGCAGCTTCACTGTCTAGGCGGCTGTGGCTGAGTTGTAAATAAACAGCAGACAGAGTAAGCTTGCTCCTGATAGCTGTCTGGACCCTTTCCTCAACTCCAGAATTCCTCTCTAAAATAAAACAGTGATCAAAAACAAAGCAAAACTGTTTTCTCCTTGATAACATGATAGCTAAAATTGTGCCAGTGATGGTACTTGTGATCCACAAGGTTTACTTAACAGCGGGGAAACAAGAACTTACCTGCCCTGGGAAAGACCTCCCCAACCAGTACACAAAAGTGGGGAGGTGGGAGTGGAAAGAAGAGCTGTACAGAAGTTAGTTCTGGTTCTGCCACTACCAGAATTGTGCAACTAGGAGCGTCACCTCATTTCTCAGGGTCTCAGTCACCCCCTCTGTAAAAAAAGGCATCTGGACATCATAGCTCTTAGGGACCTTCTAGCTCCAACATTCTACACATTTTTGTCTAGCCCTCCACTATAGGAGGCCAGTCCTGGCTCAGGTTAAGACCAGAGTGGGTTCTTATTCAGCCTGTTCAAAGCCTAAATCTGGGGGATTAGTTTGTGGCAGCCCTAGCTGGTCCAGATGGTCCCTGGGAAATCAGCTAATTCCTTGACCAAGATCAAGATTTCTCTAGGATTGGATCAGAAGGATTAGAGTCCCATCTGGGTGATGTCTGGACCTGATCTAGTTTCTGGGGAATGCTTCATCCAAAGGGAAAATCTGGGGACAGGATAGAAAACCCAGGACAGCCCAGAACCAGATTAATCTTCTGGTTTGTGAGTGGGCTTGGGGAGGGAAGGGGCAACGGGTCACTCATTAGACATATGCTTGATGGTGTTTGACATTTTGTCAATTGTTGCACGGCAGTCTGCTACAGAGGACATACCTTTCAGATACCATAAATTTCAGGCATATAGAAGAGGCCTTGCTGAGCCAACGCATACTGTGGTAAAAGCCCTTGATAGAAAACAGGTGCATGACTCGTCTTCTGAACAAAAGAGTTATAGTACAATTCACAGACACCCAATGTGGAATTTAGTCAATGCAAAAATAAATAAATAAATAAAGAATTATAATAACAATTTCAAAGCAACATTCAGGCAACATAGAAATCTGGAAAAACCAGAAAACTTGGTGAGGTTACCTCAGGAGCACTGTCATCATATTTATTGATGGATACTATTTATTTCTTATTTTATTATTTAAAATTTCAGAATCTTTTTTTTAACAGACAGCATTACATATTATACATAGCTGATATTTCTTTTGAAAGTATTAGGTCACTAGATATAGAGAAATGAACTTCTCTTAGAAGTCAAAGAAATAAATCTGAACTACAATATTCCATAGTGTAGCTATGATCAAAGAATTTCAGGTTGGAAAATATTTTAGATTTAGTCCAGTCTTTTCATTTGAAAGAATAAGAGTTGGAAGCAAACTTAGAGATCCTAATGCAGAGTGGAAAGAGCCCTACAGTTGGAGTCAGAGGTCTTGGGTTCATATCCAGACTCTGTCACTTTTGGATCACACAGGTATGATGTTAGGCAAATCACAAACTCTCTCAGCCTCAATTTCTCATTGCTGAAATGAAGAGATCAGACTAGATGACTTCTAAGATTACCTTGGGCTCTAAGACCACTACTCTCACTCTATCTGAACTCCTTATAATAAGAGTTCTTAGCCTGGGATCCATGAACTTGTTTTTAAAAATATTTTAATAATTGTGTTTCAATATCATTTACTTCCTTTATAATCCTATGTATTTTATTTTATGCATTTTAAGCTTTTTTTTTTTAATCTGCCCACGGAATCCATTGTGGTGAGTGAAAGATGAAATAACTGAGGAAACAAACGTTGGAGCTTTGGAGCATATTGACTTATCAAACAATACGTGGCAAATGCCCAATAATCGAGATCAATCAAGATCAAACCTTCCTCAGCTTTGGCACTGGACCTCAAATACAGTGGGAGACAGACTTTTATACATTAAAAACAATTAATCAAATAAGGTCAATTAATTAAATGGAAGCATTACAACTTTAGGCAATCTGATTTCTAATTAGAGGAAAGATTAGGGACTTTCCAAGTTGGTAGGGGAAGAGTAAACAGGTGAAATTCCCTGAAATCACAAAAACAGGGGTCCTGCTCCCTGCAAGTGTCTGTATACAATAACAGGAACATGGAAACAATTACTGATTGATCAGTTTTCAGGTAAGATATGTAGATTGCTTGAGATGTACAATTGTGAGAAAACTCTTCATATTATTCTTTGAATCTGACTGAGTTTCTAATCAGCATAACCTAGGTCTTTAGTTAAGGGTCTCTAAGCAATGGTTAGAGGTAGTCTAGCTTCCTAGCCATGCAGGGCTAGGTTCAAATAATGCAATAAAGTTGTCTCCCAGTTCCCGTAATTAAATAAAGTTTTCTCACAAGACAAAAGTTGTGCTAGACCCATAATGGAATAGAAAGAGAACTGGAACTAGCTCCAGAACTGAGTCACAAGATGGAGTCAGCGCACTTCCCTCAATTCTCACAAGTAACTGCTTGCTGTGCTAATCCCCTCAATTCTCTCACCATTACACAAAAAGAGGTTAATCACCCCTGCTCCATAATAATCTCTTGGTTCTATTTGATGACCTCCAACGATGGCTACCCACTGCCTCCTACAACAACTCTTACCTTTTGTACAGCTCAAGTTGCTAGGAAGCTTGCTTGTTTGTTTTCTCTTATACAGAAATGAAATTCACCTTTCGGCAAATTCTACCAAATTCTCCTTGCTTTGTACTCTGGGTCCAAACAGAACAATTCTAGCTCCTCTTCCACGTGAAAGTCTTCCAAAAACTTGGACTTTATATGTATAATTTTATAAAATGCATAATTTCTCCCTTTCTTCTTGCCCTACCCCCCTCCACCCCCACTCCCATAACCACCCCTGCACCGACACAACTAAGTTTTTCCTCCCAGACTTAATATCCTAGGTTCTTTCAATCATACTGGGTATGGCATAGTCTCCATTTCCTTTATCATTTTGGCCATCTTTCTCTCTACTTGTTCCAACTTCTCAATATCCTTCCAAAATGGGGTGCCCAGAACAGAACAAAATATTCCAGATGTGGCATGATAAGAGCACAATACAGTGATATCCTCCTCTTTGATGTCCTGGCTACAAGGCATCTATCCATTTACCCGAAGATCATGTCAGCCTTGCTGAGCCCACCATGTCTCATTGCTGACTTACAGAAATTTTGTCCATCATTCTAGCCTCTTAGTCTCTTAGGATACTGAATTTTCATTTGTTAGGCTAATACTACCTCACAATCTTATGTTCTTTCAATTCAACAAATGTTTATTAAGTACTTACTATGTTCTGGCCTGTACTAGGTGCTAGGAATATCAAGATGAAGATAAGAAATACCATCTTTAGTCAGTCAACTAACATTTATTAAGCACCTATTATGTGCAAGGCACTGCACTGAGAACTGAAGATAAAAAGAATGGCAAAAAACTAAACAAAAAATAAACAGTCCCTTCCCTTAGGAAGTTCACAGTCTGATGAGAGATACCCACGCAAACAACCATGTACAAACAAGATATATGTGGGATAAATTGGAAGTAGCCTCAGAGGAAAGACACTAAGATTAAGGAAGACTCAGAAAGGCTTCTCCTAGAAGGAAGTTATTTTAGCTGAAATTTGAAGAAATCCAGGGAAACTAGGATACAGAGATGGAGAGAGAGAGAG
>NW_020954576.1:57122133-57181612 GCF_900497805.2 Vombatus ursinus | reverse complement strand
GAGAGAGAGAGAGAGAGAGAGCCAGGCACGGAGGACAGCCAATGAAAACATTTGAATATAAGGTGCAAGGAAATGCACAAAGGCCAGGGTCACTGGACCACAGAGTACATGGAAGGGGAATAAAGGGGTAAGAAGAGTGAAAATGTAGGAAGGAGTTGGGGTTGTTGTTGAGTCATTTCTAACTCACTGTGTGACACTACTAAGGGTTTTCTGGGCAGAGATACTGGAGTGGTTTGCCATTTCCCTCTCTGGCTCATTTTATAGATGAGGAAACAGAGCAAACAGGGTTAAATGACTTGCCTAGGGTCATTTAGCTAGTAAGTGTCTGAGTCAGGTCCTCCTGGCTGCAGGGCCAGTGCTCTACCCACTGCACCACCTAGCTGCCCCTGTGAAAGGTTTTAAGTGCCAAACACAAGAGTTTGTATTTTCTCTTAGAAGCCATAGGGAACCACTGAAGCTTTGAGAGCAGATCAACAAAAGATCTTCAAATAGGATCAAAACTGTGCTTTAGGAATGTCAATTAGTGGTTGTGCAGAGGATAAATTGGAGAAGAGAGAGGATAGATCCAGAACGAAGGTTTTTGCTAATTATGAGGTAATTAGGGCCTAAACTAGAGGAGTTGTAATGTGGATGGGGAGAAGGGAAGAGATGTCATGGATGCTGAGAAGGTAAAATATGCAAGACAGTAGTTGATTGAATGTGATGGGTGAATGAGAGTGAAATGCTAATCTGGGCTTCTGGAAGAATAATGTCATCCTCTATAGAAATAGAGAAGTTAGGAGGAGGGGTCAGTTAAGGGAGAAAGCTTAGTTTTAGTTTAGTTTTGAACATACTGATTTTGAGATGCCTAGGAGATATTCATGTGGAAATTTGGGACTGGTGCTCGTGAAAGAGAAGAGTGGCAGCTAGGTGGCAGAGTGGATAGAGTGCTGGATCTGTAGTCAGGAAGACTCATTTTCTTGAGTTCAAATCTGGCCTCAGACACATACTAGCTGTGTGACCCTGGGCAAGTCATGTAACCCTGTTTGCCTCAGTTTCCTCATCTGTAAAATGAGCTGGAGAAGAAAATGGTAAACCATTCCAGTATCTGCCAAGAAGAGTCAGACATGAATGAAATGACTGAAAAACATAGTGGAAACAAAGGGTGCTGATGAGATCAGTAAAACAGCATAAGGGACAAAAGAAAAGGTAACAGGCAGAGCCCAGAAACACACCCACATATAGAGGAGGGGGGAGGGATAAAAGGAAGAGCAGTCTCTGAAGAATTGAAGTTGAGTACCATTCAAATGGCAATACAACAACAAGAGGATATAGTGTGAGTGAGCAATCTGCTGCACTTTATAAACAAAGAGTTGCCCAGGAGAAATGGTGTAAAGGACGTTATCAAGCTAATGTATGATTTTAAAAAAAAAATGGATTGGCCATGTTGTGAGAGCAAGGGGGAAACCTACATTCTCCATTGGTATCTTCATGATGTCAAGAGATCTCAAGGAAAGTCCTCAGCATGTTGGGCAGACCCCCTGTAATAAATTTATGGGATGACCTGAGTGAGAGTTGCATGTGATAGGCAAGAACGGTTGGATTGAGATCTGTATCATTAGAACAAATACACATATTGATGAGCCCACAGATGAGTGCAAGTATTGGTATATTGGAACATATTTATGCTACATTACCATTTCAAGTAAATTCCAATTTTCAACTCATTGAAATTATAATTAGCCCTAAAGTCTCCCTCAGCTCTTTTGACATACACTAGAGTCACAATGAAGATATACAGTGGGCTGTGGGTGACAGTCACTATTGAAAAGACACTGGTGCACCTTATTTTATATAATACAAACCTTTCTTGCACTTAGGATGAGCTACATCCTTGGAAAAGAAGATGCCTAAGAAAAAATTATCTAAATGTATTCTTATTTTCTAATAAAATTATTGTTATAATAGAACTCCCATTCTCTCTTTTGTCAATATCTCTAAGGAAAATATGATCCTTCTCTGTTCCAAGGTTAACCCTCATACTTTTGCCCTTAAACTCATCTCCTTCCACATCCCTGACAAGCCTAATTCCTGGTCATTTTCTTCCTATCTAGGTCATCTTCATTTTCTTCTTATCCACTGGTTCCTTCTCTGTTATCTAAAATCATGTCCATATTATTTTAATCATTAAACATCCTTCTCTGGACCCTACCACTACCTAAAAATAATAACTATTTATCTTCTCCCATTCATAGTCAAACTCCCAGAAAAAGTTGTCTGTATGTAACCTAGTGATTCTTTCATAGGTGGACATTTTGATTGTTAAAAGGGGCAGAAAAAAATTAAGGAAAACTGATAAGATCAACTTGAGAAGAAAGGCAGATAAAATGATGAGAAGACAGACTGTTCTGAGGCTCAGACAGACAACTGCTCCTCAGAGAAGTGTACTGAGAGAACCTATCTGAAGGCAGAGCAATGAATGAGGTACCCATGGTTACAAGACATTATGTGCCATCAGATCATCTGTCTGTGATTGTTCTCAAAATTTTGAAAGTTAGAACCAAGAAATTTTAAAACAAATAACTATTTGGGGATTATGGGGAGATTATTTAAGGACTGCTGGAGTCATGCCTGACAGAAAGGCAGATCTGAGTTTCACATTGTAAGTTAGAGATAGGTCACTGCTTATGAAATTCTCTCTGATTTGAGACATTAAAAGCCAGAAAGAGGAGGAGGGGAGAGAAATAGAAGAGAATGGAAAAGAGAAAGGAGGAGCAAGGAAAATGAGGAGAAAAAGGAGGGTGAGAAGAAGGAGAAAGAGGAGGGGAGAGAAAGAGAAGGGAAAGAGAAAGAAGGAGGAAGGAAGATGAGAAAAGGGAAAAAGAGGAGGATGAGGAGAAAAATGACAAGGAGGAGAAGGGTGGAGAAAGAGAAAAAGGGAGTGAAAATGGTGCATTATGTCAGATAACATGTCTGGACTACATACTTTTTATGTCTCCCACTCACTTCTCAATCTGTTTTGATCTAGCTTCTGAAGCTACTACTTGACCGAAACTGCTTCTTTCAAGGTTAATGATCATCAATTGAATGTCAAATCCAATAGCCTTTTCTCAATCCTCATTCCACTAGTTATATTGGAAGCTTTTTCAATTGCTGACCTCCTCCTCTTCTCCTGTTTTCTCTTGATTCTACTCCTACTCATCTGACTACTCCTTCTCAATCTCCTTTGCTGCATCACTGTTCACATTCTGTCCCTTACGTGTAGCTATCCAAGACCTTTTCTTCTCTATCCTCTTGGATTTTAGACATGTTGAATTTGAGATGAAAGTGGAAAATCCATATTAATATAATAGACATGGGTCTGAGACTTTAAACATTATCTAATCTGACTCCCTTATTTTATAGATGAGGAAACTGAGGCCCATAGAGATGAATGAGAAGAGAACTGCCTAAGGTCATACAAAAAGTAAGTGGCAGAGCCAAGATTTGAACCAAAATTTGAGTACTGCTTCCAAAGTCAACATTCTTTACATTGCACCACTGTGCGCTGTTAGACATATGGAACTTGAGATTGGGTGAGAATTAGTGACTGGAGGGATAGATTCAGTAGTTATGAGTATAAATAAACTCTGAAAAAGAATGTTTTCTCTGAGAGAGTAAGTAGAGGGACAAGCAAAAAGAAGTCAAGGAACATTTAGAGATAAGGGAAAACCGAGAAAAAGCACTAGTGAAGAGAGAATTGTGAAAGAGAGATAGGGAGAACCAAAGTGGTACATTGTCACAGAAGTCTACTAAGAAATGAATATGTCTTTTGCTGTTGAAAGGTCAAAATGATGAGGAGTTTTAAAAATATATTTAGGAAGCAGGAGAACACCAGGGAACTTTGAAATTATAGTTGTAGTAAAAGGAAGGAACAAAAGAGAATTCTAAGGGGTTAGGGAAGAAATGGATCATAAGAGAATTGGAAGCAATGGGGCTGTTTGACAGCACAGGTAATAAGAGGAAATCCATTTTTTTTAAACAGGAGCTAGGAGGTACAAAAAGTTCAGATGAAAGCTCTGCTTTTCTTTAAAAAAAATAGGTAAGATTTAAGAATATATAATGGCAGATTGGAAGAATTCTGGTGATAGGGAGGGATTGAATTGCTAGAGTGGGAGGTACCTTAGGAAATAGGAAGGGGTGAATTTGAGAGTGCAAGTGAGGAGTTAATTTTGGTAGGACACCTCTTTCTATGAGATTGTAGGGAAGGGATAGAGGAAGGATGTGGGGAAGAGAAGAAATATATTGAAATGAAGATGACTGACAAGCAATATCAGACAAGATTTCCTTGGTCTAATTCACCAAGCAGAACATGGGCCTGGGAGTGGACCATCTGTTGGGCTGGGGGGGGCTCAATGGAACTGGAAAGTTGGAAAAGTTGAGGATGGAGAAAATCTGAAACAGTTGCTGTGAGTGCACAAGAAACCAATACAGGGATTGCTGAGCATGGAAGAAGCCAAGTTGAAGATAGACAGCATTAATTTTTAATTGGCCAAGTCTATGAGGTTCTGCATTTTCTTCCAGCAGGGCTTAGCAGCCAGGGAATGGGAGCAAAGAAAGCAGAGAAGATGAGGAGGAAAGGAAAGATGTAAATTTACGCAGTAAATTTAACAGAAGATTAAAAAAAGACCAAGGAGTTTAAGTTAGATGGAAAGTTACAAAACAACATGGATGATCTAGGCCATCCAGTCCAACTCCCTAATATCACCCGTTAAATGACTTTTGCCAAAGGTCACATAGCTACACATTAGCAGAGTTGGAACTAGAACCCAAGTCTACTGACTTCCACTTCAGGGGTCCTTTCACTATCTTGTGCTTCTTCTTCCAAGCATTCACGGAATAAGAATCTCAGAACTAGAATGGAGCTCTCCCGCCCCAATACCCCAGACCATCTAGTCCAACCTATAGTCGGCAAGATCTTCAACAAGCAATTATCTGCTATCTGTTTGAAGTCCTCCAATAAAGGTGAGCCCACGATCTCCAGCGTGACCCATTCCATTTATGTTGCGTGGTGTCATTGTTGAGTCATTTCAGTTGTGTCCAGCTCTCTGTGATCCCATTTGGGATTCCTTGGCAAAGTAACTAGAACAATTTGCCATTTCCTTCTCCAGCTCATTTTACAGATGAAGAAATTGAGGCAAACAGATTCAAATGACTTTGCCAGGGTCACACAGCTAGTAAGTGTCTGAGACCAGATTTGAACTCATGAGGAAGAGTATTCCTGACTCTATGCCCGGTATTCTATCTACTTCACCACCTAGCTGCCCCTTTTCCATTCATAGATAGCTCTAATTTTTATGAAATGTTTCCATATATTTCAACCTAAATATGATTCTACAACTTTTACCCATTACTCTTCGTATTCCCCTCTGGGGCCAACCAGAATATATTTAACCTCTCCCTTACATACCAGCCCTTCAAATATTTGAACACAGTTATCACATCCCCACCCCCATCCAAGTCTTCTCATCTTCAGACTAAACATCTCCGAGTCCTTCAACCAATCTTCTCATCATCTTAGATCTTAGTTGTCCTCTCTTGGTCACATTCCAGTTCATCTATGTCCTTCCTAAAATGTAATAACCAAAATGGAATACAGTATGCTAGATACAGTCAAACCAGCATAGAATATAGAGTAACTATTACCTTCCTCATTCTGGACACTTTGCTTCTCAATGTAGCCTAGGATAACATTAGCTTTTGGTATTGCTATATCATGTTATTGATTCCTAAAAAGCTGACAGTCCACTAGAACACTCAAATATTGTTCACATAAACTGCTTTCTATAATATCTTGTGCTTTTTAAGCTAATCAGTGGAGTTAAGTCAAGGTATATCAACCTTAAGAGATATCCTATAGATCTCTCTGAGCTAGGTAATTTCAAAAATCACACAAATTCATTCAGTATTTTTAAAAAGTACAAAAACTTGTGAGGAAGGAGTAAAACACATGAAGATTAATCCAATTACATTCCATGAAGAAGGATTAACTCTACTTGTTTCCTCTAAAGGATTATCCTTCATCAGTTTTCTGGTCCTTTGCCAAACAATGGTGAATAGGGAGGCCAGTATCAGAGATGGGGCATTGGAGGAAGGGTTGGGGGTAAGGAATGGTTTTATGGCACGGTGCTCAGAGGCTCTGATTTCACTGGAAAAGTACTTTTGGTTGTTTTGTCCAGTGAAAATATTGACTCTGTCCACAGCGAGAGCTGTGCTCACTATTGGCCAGTAAGACCACCCAGGTTGGTATTAACTGTTCCAGCATGGTGCCTGATGAGACACTCATGGGGGAAGATAAAATTTCCCATTTCTCCTGCCAAAATGATTCTTAACTTGACACAGGCTTGTTTGGAAAAAGAAGAAAGAACAGGGGTAAAAGATATATGGTGAGTGTTTGTTAGAAACATAGATCCTAGGAAAGTTATTTGTTCTACAGGACAAATTGTCCACCCTTTCCTAACCAAGTAAGAGAAGACGGGATTCTAAGAAGCATCTTTCAGTGATGAGGTCTCTTCCTTCAATGAGGAAATAAATACCTGCTGGAGGAAATACTGAAGACACTGCACCTCTACCTGCCATACCACTGAACTCTCCCAAATGGATCTCCACCTCGATATGGGGCCATGAGGATTGGTGAGAACTCATTATGTCTAACTGGAGCCACCTGACTTCACCATCTTCCTGCCATGCCATACAACACACATAGACCATGAGTGTAGATTGGCACCTTCTCTCTTACATTCTACTGAAGAGTTGCCTGGGCCATAGAGATATTAAGTAACCTGCCCATAGTTACAGATTTAGTAGGGGTAGCTAGGTAGCACAGTGGATAGAGCACTGGGCTTGGAAACAGGAAGACTTATCTTCTCAAGTTCATATCTTACTAGTTGTATGACCTTGGCCAAATCATTTAACCTTGTTTTCCTCAGTTTCCTCATCTATAAAATGAGCTGGAGAAGGAAACAGCAAACCATTTCAGTATCTTTGCCAACAAAACCTCAAATGGGGTCATGAAGTCTGAAATGATTGAACAAGAAAGGTATTAGAGGTAATGACGCAGTTTAAGGGTGCTGACATGACTGGGTTACTTCCAGAGGCATGGTCTTAGGGCTGGGACTGCACAAACACCCCATCAGTAAAATTTGAACCAAGGTCTTTGCCTCTCCTTCTAGATTTATAGTAATCAGACCTAGGCTCAGTCAAACAGTGGTAGATACAGGGCAGGAAGGAGCTGCCTGGCCTGGGGGTAGAAAAAATTTTCTCGCTAAAAACTTTCCCCAGCAGCTGACTTAAATGTGCAGGCACATACACATAAACATGTTTATGTTTCCTCCCCTTAATAGGCTGACCAGACTCAGACATATCAATTCAAAGGCACACAAAATGTTGGACTTGTGCCAGAGAGATCATTACAATGGGCACTGCAGCCAGAAGCAGGATTAGAGGGAGCAGGCCAAAGGCACAAAAGCTTATATCAGTTTAATAATGAGGCTTTGCTTTTTCACACAGAATGCTTCTTTTTCAGATATCTCTGTCACTAATATAGTACCAACTCATTTAAGTCTCTTTAAAATTTTTTTCTTTTTATTGGTACCTTTCATTTTTATACAATATATAATACATAAAATTTTATTGCATTATATTATTTATTATAATTATATATTGTATATTATATAAATATATAATATAATACGTTTCATTTTTACATAATTGATACCTACTGATATCTTTTTATTGATACCTTTCATTTTTATATAATAGCTAGCATGTAAATAGTGATTTGAGGTTTGCAGAGCACTTCACAAATACTATTTTATCTTATCCTCATAACAACCCTGGGAGGTAGGTGCTATTATTATCCTCATTTTGCAAATGAGGAAACTCAGGCAGACAGAGATGAAATGATTTGCCCAGGGTCACAGATCTAGCAAGTATCTGAGGCTGGATTTGAACTCAGAGCTTCCTAAATCCAGGTCCATCACTCTATCCACTACACAAGAGCTTCTTAAATTTTTTCCAGTTGTGACCCCTTTTTACCCAAGAAATTTTTACACGACCCCAGGTATATAGAATCATAAAATAGGTATACAAAGCAAACATTTACTGATAGTAAATCACAAAAAAATTTATTTTAAAACATTTGGTATACATATTATTTTACCATTTATTAAAGATGAAAGCAAATTTGCATACTAATGAGATGGATGTGCTTGTTTATTTTTATATAAAGAATTAAATCTTGGTAGAATATTTGATACTGTGGGACATAGAACATCTTCAATGTTTTTCAAAGTTGATCAATATTTTGATTTTATAATTGTCAATTCTGAGAGCACCACTTCACATAAATATGTACTACAAAATGTCAGAAGTATGTTTAGGGCCATTTCAGAAATTGTTTGAAATTCTGTCTTAATCCCAAGCCAACATTCATTTAATGATGCTTTAGGAAACTCAAGTTTTAAACTTGGGTCGCTTGATAACTCGGCAAATTCTTGAACTTTTAATGGCACATGGCTGACATTTTTTATTTCAATTGAGTTTATGAACCCAACTTAGTTTTTTAGAATCAAAATTTGAAAGGAAGTATTTCTGAAACTGTGTCTCCATTTCAGATGATCAAGTATAACTCTTACAATTAAATCTTTGGGAAGGTTATTTTCAATTATAAAATCATCTGTACCTGTAAGCATTTCTAAAGAACAATTTTTCCACCTTATTCTTCTGTATGTTAATTTTTTTAGTAAAACTTTCCATTTAATCTTTTAACATAAATGTTATAATTTTTTCCTTGAAGTGACATGTTTAAGTCATTGAGTTTTTCAAAAATATCTGACAAATAACAGTTTTGAAAGTCATAAGTCATTATGAAAATAATTAACAAAATCAGATTTCTGCTCAGTCAAAAATACAACAATTTTATCTTTCAATTTCAACAATCTGTTTAAATTTCACCCTCTTGAGAGCCACCTTATCTCTGCATGTAGTAATAAGCTTTTGTAATTGGAGTTCATGTCTTTCCAAAGGTTTGAAAACAAATGACTGTTAAGGGCATAGCTTTTAATGAAGTTAATTATTTTGATAGTATCACAAAGCACAATGTCTAACTCTGGTGATATTTTTTGGCTGCAAGTGCCTCCCAATGGATCATGCAGTGAGTAAAAGTGATATGTTCATTGCCAACAGCTTTAACTTTTGCTACAAATCCAATATTCTCACTGATCATTGCTCCAGCACCATCTGTATAAACTCCAAAGTAATTTTTCCACTGTAAATCTACACTTGTGAAAATTTCATTGACTTGAAGATATATATCTTCCCTTTTTGTGTGTCCTTCCAAAAGGTGACAAAATAATCATTCCTCATGTATACTTCCTTCATAAACATATCTTACATAAAGTAACAACTGTGCCATGTTAATAATATCAGTTGTTTCATCTAACTGAATTGCAAACTTTGGGCTGCCCTTAAGCCTGGTAATAAGCTACTGGAATTGGTCATTACTAATTTCAGAAATCCTTTTGGAAACGATATCATTTGATAAAGGAAGTTTACAAATTTCATCTGCATACTTTTTCCCTTGAACTATTTCTGACATTTTAATAGCAGCAGGTAACATGAGATCTTCTCCTATTACATAGGGCTTTTTAGTTTTTGCAATTAAATAAGAAGTTTCATAAGACGCAATTAAATACTTTTCATTGACAATAACAAATTTCTCAAAACATCATTTTTCTTTATTTGAAGATTTTAAAAGGCATTCAAAATATTCCTTTGGTTTATTGCAGTATGCTGCATGCTTGGTATTAAGATGTCATTTTAGTTTGGCTGGTTTCATGCTCTCCACAGCCAAAACTTCATTACAAATTAAGCAAAGAGGTTTTTCCACACCATCATCATTATTAGAAGTAAATCCATATTGTAAAAATGATTCGACATATTTTCTTTTTCTTATCAATTTAGGTGTACTACAACCTAGTAGCAAAGACTCTGCCACATTGTCATCAGTATTTTTACCTCTTTTGTCTAAATCTAGCCACTTATCCATAACCAAAAAATATTTTGTCCTAAAATATAAATAAATATTGCTAATAATTTCTCAAATAAATACTAACTTTAGTTTATGAAATTACATTTGTTTGTGCTTAATTTAAAAAACTGATATTCACACTTATACACACAGCATGATGGTAGAGCAATATTATTAAAGGACTTTTGTCTTTACTTGCTGCAATTAAACACTTATGTTTCTGTAAAAGAAGCAGATAATAGCAATTTTTAAAATTAAACATTCTAATAAAACAATCCAAAGATATACTAATTTGATACTTAAATGATGAGGAATGACAGTAGGAAAATATTGTCTTATTTTCCATAATTAAACTATTATGTTTCTATAAACGCAGAAAACTTTGTATGTACAGCAAAGACACTGCAATTCATAAATGAAATAGTCTTGAATCTGAGCATAGGTGTTTCTGGCAGCATTTGTTGGCGTTGTGTGGCATGACAGCATGTGCAGTGCAAAGCACACATGTTGTGTGAATGAGATATAACCTCTGGGAAGACTTCTCAGGGTGGTGATGAAAAGACTGTCTTGAGACTAGAGATAGGCTCTGAGAGAACAAACAGGCCATAAGTTTAATTCGGCCCTAAACCCTCTCCTGATTGCCACTGCCACCTAAGCACTAGGTATACTAAATAAGGACATGTATGTTTGGAAACAGGCTATACCCTGTTTCCTTGTTCTTTGGGAATGGGAAAGATTTTCCCACCTAGAATGTAAGCCTGCCTCCCAGCCAATGGGAGTAAGGGATAGTGGCAGGGTGGGAGTTTCTTGTTTGGTTAAGATATATAACCTTACTTTGTCCTTTGTGTCTCGCCTCTCTCTTGCTGGTAATATACTGGAGGAGTAGATGCCCCTTCTCGCGAGATTGTAATAAAGAGTAACTTTTTGCTTCCACCTTGAGAAGTCTTTGAATTTAATTGTGTTACAGTTGCTGTACCAGACAGCTTTGGAGGTGCCACCGAGATTTGCCCACCTGTGAGCGAGATCCCTAAATCTGGACCATGAGGGTCGGGGCGCCACCGGAGATTTCTCCAGCAGCCCTCAGGCCAGATTTAGGGTGCTTTTGCTCCGCTTGGGTGAAAACTCGAAGAGAGAGCTGGGAGAAGCAAAAAGTGAACGAAAGTTAAACTCAGGATGGCAACAGGATTTTGTGAAGCCGGCCGGCCGCAGGCAGTGATTAAGATGCATTGGATCAGTCACATAAGTTGTACGCATACAGCCCGGAGGGAAGCGACTCTCATGTCTCCTTATTAGTAGGTCTCTGACCTGGAGGGAAAGCGACAATCCTCAATCAAAATTCACTAATTGCTGAGTCTTTGACTCAGGGTTTTGAGGTGACTCTGCCCGGCCAAATTTCTGGCGACATTGAGGGAGAACTCGGGTGACTGTGGGGAGAGGGCGACCTCTTCTGGTGATTAATTGTAATTGTTGAGTCAGTCTTTGACTCTGGGATGACAGGGATCTCTCCCGATCAAATTCCTTTGTGTGTTGCTCATAAGTAGGAGAATCATGGGCAAGGAACAGTCTAAAATAGCAGGTCAGAAGATGCCATTTGATATTCCAGAAGATAGCCCCTTAAGGGCTAGGTTTAGCAATTGAGATGAATTACCAAAAATATAGGGAACAAATTGAGTAATTAAGTGCATTATCAAAACAAACAAAAAAAAAAGGACAAGAAAATATAAACAGGATTTGTTTCATGACTTTGTTTCTGTTTGTCATTTGTCTGTGTGTCTGTGTAGTCTGAGACCCTGTAGGGTGTGGGGAATGCAGCTGGGTTTATTACTTGGAAAAAAAAAATGTTTTCTTTCTTTCTCTCCCCCTCTCCCTCCCTAATTACAGCAGCCTCAGAGGAGTGGGTGGATGAGAGAGAGAGAAAAAGAGACAAATACTTTATTATTTAGGTTATGTGATTGGTAAAAGGCGAGGTGAGAAGGATCTTTGAAGAGTCAGGTTAGAATTAGAAAGAAATAAGATATGTGCAGTTTTAAAGGCACTTTAATCAAAGTCCATCAGAAGGAAAGGCAAGAAAGTTTAAGTATGTAGGAATGAAAGGGGTCTGGGTAGGAAGAAAAGTATAAGTTATTCGCACGAACAGTGTGAAGAGAACGTTTGAGAGTAAAAAGGGTTGGAAGCTTTTGGAAATTGTTGGGAAAAAAAGATTTCTCTCTCTCTCTTTACATTCTAACTCTGGCTAAGTTTTTGAATGTGAAGGGAAAGACAAGAAAGAAAAGGGGAGAGTGCTTTTCTCTGGATTTGCAATTCTTATGTCCCTCAGAGTTCAAAGCTGCCCCACCCTTGGTGAGTGTAATTTGGGTGGGGGAGGATATGGGTGTCTTCAAGGGGTTTAAAAAAAAAGTGTGTGAGGAAGTTTGACTCTGCTTTGAGTAGAAGAATTGAAAATGAAAATTTTGCAGCTCATTGTGATTGGAGATTGTTACATAAACTGGGTTGTTCAATTACTTATTGGAATTCTAGAGGCCTTCTGCCTAAGGGGAGAAAATTGATTACATCCAGTTAACATTGATTCAAATTGCTGAAGCCTGAGATTCTCAGGTGGGTGGCTCTATCTGATAAGCTGCTAAAAAGGACAGGGGACTTTTTCTTAGTTCCCTTAAGGAAGTAGGAAAGAAAATTAGAATTTAGAGCAGGAATTGTCACCACATGTCTTTTTAAGGGAATATATAAATTTTGGAAAATATTTTCTTTTAAAGGGCCAAGAGTATTGGATTTAAAACAAAAATGTTTTTAAATGTTTATCAGTGATTATAAATTCAGATCTGATTGGATTTAAGTTTACTGTTCTATAAAAAAAATAATAATGGTTGTTATGAGATGTAGCATTATTAGTTAATGTTAAAAGTTAAAAGTGTAATAAGGGCGATCATTTCTATATGTGATAATATGGAAATGCAATTGATGTTATCTGAAGTTTATTGTTTAAGTTATTACTGTATTTCTAAATTGTATTGTATTTCTAAAACTCTGAGATTGTAAAATCTGAGGGACTATTATGAGGTAGAAATGGTGTTAAGGTAACTCTTGACCTGCAGTGGGTCTTTTAGTGATAAAGATGAGATAATTTGAAAACTGTTAAATACCTAGTGAGGTGTATTTGGTTATAAGACTATGATAGCAGATTTTATTTAAAATCTTGACTATTATAAAAATGTATGGTGGTTTAAAGTTATAGTCTCAACATATTAATGATGAGATGAATGATTTTCTGTACAAAGTGACTTAGAAGTACATCCACCTAAGTTGATAATGGGTCGTTTCAAAGTTTATTGCAATTGTGGAAATAATTTTATAATGTATGCCCTGTGGTACAAACATATTTTATTGTGAAAACCTTATTGATATGTATTTGGAATTAATGAGGTATTCTCTCATATCAGGGCCTCAATTAGAAATTAGAAAAATATATATATTTCTATCCAGGCCTTCTTTAGGCTAATGGCTGGGTTTGTTGGGGGATGGGCCATATGGGCCAGGCTCTAGGACGCCTTCAACCAAGTGCCTAGATTGGGAGTGGCATTGAGGTTGAATCGGGAATCTGGATGTAGCCTGAGGCTATCAGAGCAGCAAAAGACAATGATGGGCTAGCATAGATAATAATAATAATTTTTTTAAAAAGCCAGTCTAGAAGGGTGGAAGTGGCCCCAGGAGAATGTTGGACCTGGTGAAGAGGTCCAGAAAGAAAGAAAGATTTTTATTGGGTCTGTTTCAAGTTTTTAATATACTGCTTACATTAGTTCTGAATTTTCTTATATGATGTAATCTGGTAAGCAATTGTATTAGTTATGTTGTTAGAAGGACAATTTATTTTATGATCTGGAATGTTAGATTAAGAATTGTGCCTTCAGAGAAAAGAGAAAAAGGAATGAGTGGGGCTGTTGGGGCATTCTATATGATCCCATTTTGTAACATTTCCTTTTAAGTACTGTAATTTAAGAAATGAGAACTTCAAAGTTTTGTCTATATTTAAAAGGAAAGTTTTCGCTGGGATTATTTGACTCACTTGTGAAGTTTAAAATTGTTAACTAAGCTATTTGGAGTTATTGTTTAAGTGAAGTACTGGTAGAAGTATTTTTGTGTGTGTAAAGAAACTACGTAATTATGCAAAGAGATTTTGTAAAATCTCAATTCTTATCAATCCTATGCAGGAGTTTTGTGAGATGGAACTCTTACTGATTAAGTGGCCCATTGCAGATACCTCTGCACTAAAGAAGTTAAGTAACTAGGAATTTTATGGTGATAATCATTTAAGATCAACTGAGCCCCAATAAGGGCCAAAAACCTGATTTGATCTTTTCTTCCTGAGTGAGCTACGAATGCCCTTTCCTGTGTCGACAATTAAAGCTGATCAAGAGCATTCTTACGTTTATGAAATCTGATTTTACTCAGGATGTTATTAGGAACCAGAATATGTGTAGGAAGTTATGCAAACTACTTAGAGCTCACTTTGGAGATGTTCCCTAATTAATGTGAAACTATAGTCACACCTGAAGCTCTGAGGAGGGGAATTTGCTATCTAAGACCCTGGAAACTATTAATGAACTGTTGTTCTGAGTCTAACTCCAGGTATGGTTAACAAGGAGCTGATTGAGCTACCGACCCATGACATCAGCAATCTGTAAAGAGGTTTGTGAGCTGCATCTATGAGCTGCAAGAGGGTGTTCTCATGGGAAGGTAGGGAGAACGACTTTTCTGCATGGCTGAGGTAGGATTCTCCTGACTCAATTTCCCCACTACAACACCTGGCAGACTTTAAGCCTGGCTCAATGCAGTTGGTCATATATATATAACTTCTATCTGGAGTTGACATGAATCTAGGGAAGCATTGTTCCCTTACTTTAGTTATGTTCTTTCATGGCAAATTCCTACAATCATAAGTTTGTAAGCATAAATATCAAATCTATTAAACAATAGATTGATGCGGGAATATCTGAGGTTATTATAGTAAAATAAAAGTATAAGATTGAGTTATTTGGCCTGGAATTTCAGAATAGTGTTCAGTCTTGACATCCGTTACTAGTATATTCCTGTATAAGTTGGGATCCTTTAATTTCTCGTAATGGTTATGATAAGGTCTGGAGGTTTGGACGTGCTGGGACTCCAGGGTCACAGCACAAGGGTTCCTCCAGAAGGAGTTCAGCCCACGTCTTTCAGCCACGGGGGGAGTTTGTTGGAGAAAAACCAGATAGGCCAGTTAAGTGAAGTATAAGGGTTTTCTGGGACCCATAGACAAATGGGAGCCAGATTCTCTCTGGGGCCAGGGGCAAAGATCTTGGCTTGGACCCATACCCCATCATTAGGGGATAATTAGACCAGGAGATTGTGGAAGTAGGATATTATTCTGTTACTTAGTTAATGTTAAAGTTGTCTCACTTTGTTACAAATTAATGTTAAAAAAAAAAAAAGCTTGTGACTTATCTTGTAAATGCCTTGAAAGAAGCATCCATTTTAATTAAGTATTATTTATTTGTGCATGACCAGAAGTTGGGACTGTTTTAGTATTTGATATGTACTGGTTTTAAATTAACTACTATGTATTGGAGTGTGTTATTAACTCCTTAATGGAATCTCATCCTCCTGATGGGGGACATGAATAGGAATGAATAAAGAGCTAATGCAAGGTATGAAACTAGAAGTAATTTAGAGTGTAAGGCTAGGTTCTAGTTTTTCTAATTTGAGTTTCTTAAAATATGGCAATTGGCCAAGGTTCCAGTTTTGACCTTGTAATAGTGGAGACATGGGGGTTGAGTTAACTTTCATTATTTGCCCTGGTTATTGGCAAGATAATTTAAAATTGTGTTAAGATCAATCTTGTAGGAGAGCAGACACAAGAAGGAGGGTCTCAGCAGGAGGGGAGTCTGCTGGACACTTGTTTGAACAGCACTTGGATCAGAAGACTTTACCAGAATGTCAGACAGCTGTATGAGAAGAGACTTCTGAAGCTTTAAATGGACAATTTATTGTTACCTTTAGGTCTCTGTATCTGTACTTAATAAGGGGACTGCCCCCTTTACAATTTGTCAATGCGTCATTCATTTTCTCCCATATTATTTCAAGTCCCCAAAATCCCCTGATGAAATGTTGCCCAGTAGCACAGCCTCAGATAGAACCATCACTAAGGCATTGCAAGGTTTAACCACTTTTAGCTGAGGAGTTGGCAGAGAACTCTGAGATAGATAATTAATTAAAGGGATGGTTAGAATATTAACTGCTGTAGGATGTTGTATAGTTCCATGCAATAAGGGACTAGTACAATGATTGATAATCTCACTAAAGATTATCCCAGTAGGACCCACAGTGGGAGTTCAGAGGGCAGGCTCTGGCAATATAAGGATGATTGAAAGTACCATTGAGACTTTAGACAGTGATGTGGCTTATTCTAACTCTGTTAAATTAAGGGTTTTAAGGGAGCAGGTTTCAGCAGATCTGGGGAATAATGATAGGGAAACAAGGACTATGAAAATGGGGGTGTGGTATGATAGTATAAAACAAGGTGACAAGCAGGTTGATGAACTATATCGACAATGGTGTGAGAAGTCTTCAGACAGTATGAAATGAGAGGGGGGACTGAATGAGATATAACCTCTGGGAAGACTTCTCAGGGTGGTGATGAAAAGACTGCCTTGAAACTAGAGGTAAGCTTTGAGAGAACAAACAGGCCATAAGTTTAATTCAGCCCTAAACCCTCTCCTGATTGCCACTGCCACCTGAGCATTAGGTATACTAAATAAGGACATGTATGTTTGGATCGGCCATACCCTGTTTCTTTGTTCTTTGGGAATGGGAAAGATTTTCACGCCTAGAATGTAAGCCCGCCTCCCAGCCAATGGGAGTAAGGGATAGTGACAGGGTGGGAGTTTCTTGTTTGCGTTAAGATATATAACCTTGCTTTGTCCTTTGTGCCTCGCCTCTCTCCTGCTGGTAGTGTACTGGATCAGTAGACGCCCCTTCTCGCGAGATTGTAATAGAGTAACTTTTTGCTTCCACCTTGAGAGGTCTCTGAAATTAATTGTGTTAGGGTCGCTGTACCACACAAGAACCAAGGCCATAGTGAAGTTGTGTGATGCAATACAGACAAGCACTGCCAGAAACACCTCGGATTCATTACACACTTGATTTTGAATTAATTTTTGGTTGTTGCACGTTCGGAAACCTTTTATTGTTGCCAAATTTTTTGTGACCCCCACATTCAGTTATGCAAGACCCCAGTTTAAGAAGCACTAGCTTCTTCAACATCATATCATTTTACCTTATGTCATATTCATTTTTCAATGTATCCGTCCTGCCTCCCCTACCCAGCAAGCATTCATTTGTAACAAGTATGAAAAAGAAATATTAAAAAAGCAGTACAGGAAGACTAGTTATAAAGCATTCATTTTTCTCCTTCTCATTTCTCTCATCCATTGAAAGAAATGGCAGAATCCCTATTATCACATAAGCACAGCCAAGCGAAATAAATCCTCACGCTGGTCACATCTAAAAATTCATTCCTTATCTTGCATATTAGTCCATCATCTCTTAATCATGAGGTGAGTAGCACTTTTTTTTTTTTTTAAATCAATCTTTGGGAATGTGATTGACCATTTAGATGTACAGAGTTCTTAAGTCTTTTGGAATTGTTCGTTTTTACAATGTTGATATTGAATTATAAATTGTTTTTTGGGCTCTGCTCATTTCACTCTGTTCATACAGTCTTTCCATGTCTCTTTGAAACCACCTTTTTTCTAATTTCTTACAGCATCGTAGTATTCCATTATATTCAGGTATCACAATTTGTTCAACCATTCCTCCAGAACCCTCTTAGCTTCCACTTTTTTGCCACCACAAAAAGAACTGCTATAAATAGTAAGTCTCACATTAAGCTCTCTTGAAAAGGAAGAAAACTGAGGTCCTCAAAAAGTGTAGGAACTGCCTTATCAGCTTCAGGGAGAAGGGAAGGAAGGTAGAAAAGGCTTATCTTTACAAATAGGTACCCTAAATCCTAAGGCTTACTTGCCTAAGCTGTTAGGCCCAGTAATCCCTGATTTTGGGCCTTGCAAGCCCAAAGTCTTGTCTGTTTATGAATCTACAACTTGTTTCATGAGAAATGACAATAAATAACTCAATTGGAGAAAACAGACAAATCTTCACAGAAGCTGGACGTTGTTCTGAGGAGGGCTGTGAGTCACATCTCAAGTGTGGGCTGGACGGTCTCTTCTAAACAGGAGCAGGCAAAATATTCAGTAGAGTGAATATGAGGCACTTATGTGCTAGATAGGGGCAGCTAGATGGTGTAGTGGATAGAGTATGGGGCTTGGAGTCAGGAGTATTTGAACTAAAATCCAGATTTAGACACTTACTAGCTAGCTGTGTGACCCTAAGGAAGTCACTTAACTCCTATTTACTTCAATTCTTCATCTGTAAAATGGGGACACACTGGAGAAGAAAATGGCAAACCTCTCCAGTATTTTAGCCAAGAAAACCCTGGGTAGAGTTGGACATGATAACAATGTGCTAGGCACTATGCTAAGCACCAGAGAAACAAAGAAAAGCGAAAAATAAATCCTGTCCTCAAGGAGTTTGCAGTCTAATGAAGGGAGTGGCACATCTACATAAGTAAATAAAAAAATATATTTTGAAATAGAAAATAATTGCAGGGAGGGACTGCGAAAATCAGAAGAGGCCCAATAAAGGATATGGCATTTAAGCTAAGTTTTAAAGGGTGGTAGGAGGAGGTTGAGGAAATGAGAACATTCCAGGAACGGGGGGGACAGTCTGTTCAAAGACTTAGACATCAGAAAAGGAGTATCACGTATAAGGAATGGAAAATAGACTGATTCATCAGTCAGTCCAAAGGTTAGAATACAGAGTATATGAAAGGGAGTAATGTATAATTATCCTAGAAAGATCTACTAGTAAGGGCTTTAAATATCCTAAGAGGAATTTGAATTTTATCTAGAAGAAGTGGGGAGCCTCTGGAACTTCACGACGGGGGGGAGTGTCCTGACCACGCCTATGCTTTAGGAATAACCCTGTGGCAGCTGTGTGGAGGATGGACTGAAAATGGGAGAGGTTGGATGCTAGGTGACCAGTTAGGAATCTTTGCTATAGATCAAGCAAGTGTCTGAATTAAAATGATTGTTATATGAATTGAGAGATGCTGGCAGATGCTTGCAAGAGCTTTTGTAGAGGCAGAATTGCTTGGATCTGTAAATCACGCAAAAACAGGCTGATAGAGAGGAAGCTGTAGCCCTAGGAACAGTAACCTTGCTAGGTGGCTTCTCTGGAAGATAATGCTTTCATTAAGTTATTGGGGTCACTCAGCAAATGTTTCCCATTGGTCAAATATCACCTCTTCCTGGCCCCAGGGATCCAAATGTAATAAAGGTAGCAATCTGGTTCTTGTCAACAGTCAGGACCCGAGGGCACATGACTTTCAAATAACCAGCGATCTGTCCCCACAGCCGTGTCACTGTAATATCCTGGACTGTCATCTAGCAGAATGACTCATGCAACCTCTGGCTCAGCGCCTTCATTTACTGCCCCTTCTCATTCTTTTATTTTTACACCTTTATTCAAGGTCCTAATTTAAACACACAGTTTAATTACTTTAGTAAACACATAGTAAAAAGCAGAATTAGTTGCATGAAATATAAACTACATATTCTATGAACTCTCTGGATTCGGCCCCTCCCAAAGCAAAACCTCTTTTTAGGCTATAGTTCATCTCATCCCAGGCAGCTACAACACAAGGGAGAGACAGATAGACAGACAGAGAGAAAGAGAGAGACAAACAGAGGGAAAGAAAGAGACAGACAGATAGACAGAGAAGAGTGCTGTCTTATTATGGCCTCATTCCCCATGAAACAGGAACTGGACACAGGCAGTTAACTAATGATTGGACTACGGAGCCCTGTAGAAAATTCCATGATTCTCCTGTTCAGAGCTATATGGGTAAACAAAGAGGAGTCCAAGACCAGGAACACCCATCCAGGATTTCAGGAACCCTGCTCCGCTTAGGGTCCTAGAACTTCACTCCAGGTTCTTCTCCAACCCCTGTCTGCCTCTCCAGCCTTGTCTGGATTACTCAAATGCTCCCTTCACCTCTGTTTCTTGAAATGTTAGCTCCCTTCAAAGTTCGACTCAAGCTGAAAGGAGATGCTCCTCCAGAGGCAAACAGCACATGATGCCTCTTGACTAGCGCAAAGTTAACACTGGCAGCAGGAGGGACAGAGACTTCAGCTATAATTGCATCCCTCTTGATCCCTGCATTTTTTCTCCTTTAAAGTCTGCATGTCCCTGTCTACCTTCTCTCCGAATCAGTCCTGGAGGCCAAAAAGGTGGGTGACACTGTATCAGAACGTCAGGAAGCGGCAGAAGTTAACATATCTATGTTACATAAAAGAATCACAAAATCCATTTAATGAATCCACCCCCTGGGTCCGACTCGCAGCAATGCCTGAGCTGATTTGGAAGGGCCTGGATCCAGAGTCAAGTAAAAAATAAATTCAGAGCTGGAAAGGATCTTTGTTATTTTTGTTGTTATTTAGTCATGTCCAACTGTTTGTGACACCATTTGGGGTTTTCTTGGCAAAGATACTGGAGTGGTTTGCCATTTCCTTCTCCAGCTCATTTTACAGATGAGGAAATTGAGGCAGGCAGGGTTAAGTGACTGGTCCAGGGTCACACAACTAGTAAGGGTCTGAGGACAAATATGAACTCAGGAAGATGAGTCTTCCTGACCCTAAGCCCAGTGATCTATGCACTGTGTCACCTAGTTGCCCTTAGGAAGGGATCTTAGTCAAGGCAACATCTAATCAAACTTCTCACTGCATAAATGAGAACTGTGAGTACCAAAAAGGTCAAATGATTTGTCTTAGGTCACTCAGCCAGTTAGGAAAAGAGTTGGGGCTTCAAACCAGATGTTCTGACTCCTGCCAAAGCATTCTTTTCACTTCCTTCTACTGTGTTTCACGTTCATCGTGTTTAACGGTATAGTGGGTAGGTTGTAAACATATATACGTGCTATGAATAATAATGTGTTCTATATAGATGCTAGGTCAGATTAAACAGGAAGAGTGAGGAAGCTCAGCCTTGAAGAGGAAGGAGCTATGCATGATGCGGTGGAAAGAGAACACTAGATTTGGAGGAAAGGGACCTGGCCCCACTGTCTTTTACTATCCATGTGCCATTGGCAGCTAGGTGGCGCCATAGTGCACAGACCTCCTGACCTGGAGTCAGGAAGACAGTTGAGGAAAGTTCCAATTAGTCATCTTCCTCGACTGGCTACCCTAGTCAAACTAGTTTGTCTCCTGAACATGTCTCGTACTTCTAAGGCCTAAGTCTTCTCTATTTAACGAATCCTTTTCCTTTGTCTTGTTCCCTACACCTAGAATGCCCTCCCTGTTCTAATTTAATGAAATCCTATTCATTCCTAGAGGCTCAGCCCCAAAACCACTTTTATAAGGCCTTTCTTGACCTTTACCCCATTGCCTAGCCAGAAGTTATGAAGCACAGAAAATCTTAGAATCATAAGATTTTGAGCTGGAACATAGAGATCAGCTAGTCCAATTTTACAGCTGAGGAAATTAAGAACTAGAGAAGTGACATGCTTTGCCCAAGTGATCATTTTAGACTTCTCCTTTGTACGTAACATATTCTATTCTGTATTATGAGTACTTGTGTACCTATAAATCCTCCACAGTGGATCCACCCAATGTACTGGAGGCTTCTCTCTTGTTCTCTAAATATTTTGTGGGAACTAATGGAACACATAGGTTGTCCATCTGTTAGCCTTCAATCTGGCAATGTGATTAAGCCACCTACCCTTCTGGTCATTCATCTCCTTAATGATGTATTTCATGCTGCTTTCAGTAAGTCTACCTTGGTAATGAGCTGTAACCCATTTATATTTACCATGAGTCTCTTCATTTGCCCCTTGGGTGACCCATAAAGTTCACAGACTATGATATTCCATGAGTTACATAACTGCAGAAGAATATTAGTGCTTAAATATGGGCATTTGTCCCAGGAAGAAGCTTGAAGTCATTAAAAATACTGCTTAATTTTCCAAATGTAATCCAGTCTAATCTCTTCTCCCTCTTCAGTTCATTATTCATCAGCAATGTCTGTCCATATATGGACTGATTGATCAGTTCTAGGACCTATTCGTCCAACTGAATTTCATAGATTAGACAATAGACATTCTTCATTCATTTGGTTTTTCTTGTGTATTTGGTTGGGCCAAACTCCTCTGGTTGATTATGGACCTTGTTTAGGAGATCTGCAATGTTTTGGGGCTTAATGGAATTTACACAATGTTATCCACAAACAGGAGCATCTGGAAAACCTCAGTATCTATAAGGCCTCCCTCTTCCATTTGGACTCTGTGCTGGACATCCTGCATGACAATGAAAACCACCCTTGGAAAGCATACTGTTTTGAATGCCTTCATTAATATGTCTTATTTTTAATAATCAGAAGGTCATTATAGGATCATGGATTTAGAGAAAGAAGGGACCTTGAATCTTGCCATCAAGTACAATTCCCTTGTTTTACAGATGAGGAAACTGAGGCACAGGAAGATTAAGTGAATTGCCTAGGGTCACATAGCCTATAAGCTATATAAGCTAATTTGAAGTAGAATCTGGACCCAGGTCTTCTTGACTCCAAGGATAATGTTGTTTCTATATTATGATGTTGTATCTTTCAAAGAAACTTGGAAGATTTTAACATATGCACATAAGATATTTTACTGGAAAAAAAACATTTTAAGGAAGCCTTTGCTCAACCAAATAAAATGTTTTTCTTTTTAAATCAACAAACATTAAGTATAGTGGGATCTTGTATCCTGTGCACCTTTCAGTCAATTATGTAGTGTTCTGCTGTAGAATATCGTTAGTGTTCCCTTCTTCTTGTTCCCTTCTCATATTTTCATCAAGGATACCTCCAAGTTTTGTATAAATTAATCTCATAAATATTTTGTAGCAATGGAAAAATAGTCATTTAGGTGAATAGTTAGTGGTATTTTCTTGATCGCCTTTTTTTCAGTAGTCCTAACATCTATGATTTTTCCAGACATTTGTGAAGCTCTACTCTTTCAAAAATCTTCAGAAGCAATCCTCAATACTCCTAAAATTATATCACTTCCAAGATAAACCATTTCTGTATATACTTAATCTAGTCAAGCTGCTACTGCTGTTGTTGTTCAGTCATGTTTGATTCTCTGTGATCCTGTTTGGACCTTTCTTGGCAAAGGTACTAGAGTGGTTTGCCATTCCCTTCTCCAGCTCATTTTACAGATGAGGAAACTGGGGCAAACAGGGTTAAGTGACTTGCCCAGGTCACCCAGCTAGTAAATGTCTGAGGCTGGATTTGAACTCAGGAAGATGAGTCTTCTTGACCCCACGCCTGGCACTCTATCCACTGCATCACCTAGATGCTGTACCTAGTTTTATTTTCTTTAGCACCATTTTGTCATAACATACCAAGAACTATAATGTTACAATCTGAATCAGTCAATAAACATTTGTTAACTACCTCCTATGTTCTAGGCATTGTGCTAAGTGCTAGTAATGCAGAGAAAGGGAAAAACAATCCCTGCCCTCTAGGACTTCACAATCTAATGGGGAGACAACATGCATATAACTATGTACAAACAAGCTATACAGGATAAATTGAAATAATAAACAGAAGGGAAGCACTAGAATTATGAGGGATTAAGAAAGGCTTCCTGTAGAAGGTGGAGTTTTAGCTGGGATTTGAAGGAAGCCAGGAAAGCCAAGAGACACACATGAGGAAAGAGAGTGTTCCAGATATGAGGACAGCCAATGAAAATGCCCAGTTGGTATGTCTTGTTCAAGGAACATTGAGGAGGCCAGTGGCACTGGATCAAAGAATATGTAGAAGGGGGGTGGGGCGGAATCAGATTATGAAGGACTTTCAATACCAAACAGAAGATTTCATATTTGATCCTGAAAGTGATAGGGAGTTGCTGGAGGAAGGGGTGACATGGTCAGAACTGCACTTTAGGAAGATCACTTTGACAGCTCAGGTGGGAGATAGACTGAAGTGGGGAGAGACTCATGGCAGGGAGACCAACTACCTATTGCAATAGTCCAGGGTATGAGGGCCTGTACCAAGATGGTGGTAGTGTCAGAGGAGTGATGGGGGCATAAGCAAGAGATATTTCAAAGATAAGATTGACAGACTTTGGCAACACATTACAGGGTAGGGGGATTAGAGAGAATGAGGAGTCAAGAATGACACCTAAGTTGGGAACCTGGGACAGTGGGAATATGGTGGTTCTCTCATAGATATCTCATAGATAATCTCGTATCTTATAGATAATTGAATCTATGAGAACTGATGAGATCGCCAAGTCAAATGGTATAACAGTAATCAACCTGGGCCCCACTGCCTGAAGGCCAGGGATATTACATTTCATCTCTCCCTCCGGATTTTCGGGTAACCTTAAAAGTGGGGGAGGGGGGTAAGGAGGGGATGTTCAGGTTCTCTGTCATTGACTCCCTATCCCACCAAAGATGTAAGGGGTTCCCTGAACCCAGTTCCATTTGACCACTTAACAGTCATATTAGCTTTCACAAAAGAATATTTATTTCAAAAGTATAACAAGAATAAAAATACAAACATCGCCCCCTCCCCCAACACCTGGAGGTATAATGCCCTGCTACACCACCTCCTTCTCTGGGGAGGTAAGGAAAGGGAATTAGGTTCACACCTCAGCTTTCATAGTTCCTACATAGTACAGTCCAAACAAGATCCATAGCCCAAGTCCCCCTGAGGCTTGAGTCCCAGGAATTCTGCCTTCCCTGGATTTCTCTGAATGGGCTGGCTACAACACCAGGCCTTGAATTCTGCTTCGAAGGTTGCCATCAATGAAACCCTTAAATCTAGTGGAGATTCCACTGTCTGCTCATAGAACAGAAAAGGACAAAACAAAACAGAACAATTCAAAACCCCAAGACCATTTCTCTAAGCCACAGAACCTAAAAGGGGGAGGGGAAGGATTTCTCTGCTGTACCTTGTTCAGCACATGGTGGTCCTGCTGTGGATAAAGTTGAATCTTCACTCTATGAAAACAGTGTAGGAAAAAAGAAAGCCTGTCCTAGATTCATAGTTTTAAAGATACAGCCTCTTTCAGCTATGCAGCCAATAGAAAGAGGCTATTGCCACCCCCGTGGATGGAGGATATCTTCCTTCTGAAGCTGTGTTTCCATGTTAGGTGATCTAAGCACATACAAAGTTCCCATGACAACAACATAGAGGGAGAAGAGGTCCCAGGACCAAACCCTGTGGGATACCCATGGTTAGTCTATATGACCTAGATGATGATTCGACAAAGGATATTGAGGAATAGTGAGACAGATAAAAGGAGAACTGGGAAAGAATTGTGTTATGGAAACACAGAAAAAAATTAATACCAAGGAGAAAAAGGTGATTGACAGTGTCAAAGGCTATAGAGAGGTCAAGAAGGATGAGTGCTGAGAAAAGGTCATTAGATTTGGCAGCTAAGAGATCTTCAGAAACTTTAGAAAGAAGTTTTCTCTGAATGATGAGGTCAGAGGTCAAACTGTAGAGAGTTAAGAAGAGAGTGAGAGGAAAGGAAATAGAAGTCCCTATTGTAGATGGTCTTCTCAAGGATTTTAGCCACAAAAGTTAGAAGAGATATGTGGCAATATTTAGTGGTTTTGGGGGATCAAGTGAAGATTTTTTTAGGGTAGTAGAAAGATGAGCATTTTTTTAGGCAGTAGGCAAACAGCCAGTAGACAAAGATTGAAAATAAATGACTAAATGGAGATGATAGAGGAAGCAATCTGTTGGAGGAGAGAGGAAGGAATCAGATCACTTGAGCAGATAGGAGTGTTAGGCTTGGTAAGGAGAAAGGTTGCCTCTTCATGAGACAAGGGTGAGGAGGAGATAGAGGCAAAAGGTATTTGGGTGATATAAGATGAGGAGAAGGGGAAATGAGGGAGTTCTCAGCAAATGGCTTCAATATTTTTCAGTAAAACATGAGGCAAGGTTCTTGACTGAGGTGGGAAGTGGGGAGAAGAGTCATGTGAGATTTAAGGAGGGAGGAAAAGGTTTGGAATAGTCATTGTGATAATTGGGATAGTGATTTAATTGGGGAGGTATAGTGAGGGCCCAGCTGAGGTTTATGTAATATAAATTTGTAATGGACTACAAATGCATGGAATCGTGATTTTTCCCTACCTTTGTTCAGCATTAAATGTGTAGGAGCAAAGGCAGTAGATGTTGGGAATGATCCAAGGTTGAAGTTCGGCATGATGATTGACAATATAAGGGGCAAGGGACTCAAGAGAAGAAGATAATATAGTGTTGAACTGAGTCACCAAGGGATCAAGATGGGGAAAGGAGGAGAGAGTGGCTAGTGTAGGGGTGATGGCCTGGAAGAAAATTTGAGGGGCTGAGGGATTAGAAGGATTCATGGTGTGGATGAAGAACAGGGTCTTGGTGTTGCAAGGTAAAGGAAGAGGTGGCATGACAACAGATTATGATCAAATAAGGGAATTTTAGAATTCATGAACACGGAAGTGACACATCTATGAGTGATGGCAAGATCAAGGGCATGATCAGCTTGGTGTATGACTGGGGTGGGGTGGAGGAATAGGTCATGTGAAATGAGTAATTTGAGGAATTATTAGGTTAGAGGTGTTTTAGGAAGTATCAATAAATATGTTGAAATACCCTAGTATGAGACCAGGTTTTGGAGAGGAGAGAAAGATTGTGAGCCAGGTACTGAATTTATTGAAGAAAAAAGGGCAGTGTCCTGGAGGTTGGTGGACATCAGCTACTAGAATTTTGATTGAGTGATAGATATGGATTGGGGAAACCTCAGAGGTGGAAAGTTTACTGCAGAATGGCAGTAGAAAAAGAATCTGGAGGTGGCAATGAAGAGCACAGAATATTCCAACTCCCTCAGCTCAGGTGGTAATTTGGACAGGAGGAGTGGCAGGGAATGAACGAAAATGCAGTAACTGCTGGAAAAGGTGGCTGAAGGGATTTTATTACCAGAAGGGAGCCAACTCTTAGTGAGAGCCAGAAGATGGAAGGAGAGGGAATGGAAAAGATGCAAGATGAAATCAACTTTGTTGCCAATGGAGCAGATATTCCAGAGAAAAAGAGTAGGTAGCTTTGAGGTGAGACATAAGGAGGGGGATTGAGGAGAGTTAGGAATACAAGATGGACAGTAGGGGATGGAGAATGAAGTTTGAATAATGATCAATGGGAGTTCAGAATTACTGGCATGTGGAGAGTATGACCAGAGGGGAGTTTGTTAATTATTAAGGGAAATTTTAGATAGATTTTCAATGTCCACAGGGCTTTGATCTCAGGGTGGAGTCCTTTCAGGGACTTAAGCAATTCAAGTAAGGAATCAAATACTTAGAGATGAAGGAATGGCTGCTTCACCCTGGATCTGGAAGGAACTCTCTTTCCCCTGAATAGCATACCAGGCTGGAGTCTTGATGGAATGGCATTTCTTCTCTTCCAAAAGGAGACTGGAGATGAGGAAAAAGATGTGGCTCAATGAAAGGGTTCCCTCTCCCCTTACCACAGGAAGGAAACTGGTGCAGTGGAATGGCATGTCAATGTTAGATCAAGAGAATGTAGAAATAATAATTCCCTTCAGCTAATTGTTGGTGGAAGGACAAGTTTGCTGAGGTGACTTTGGTGTCACCTAGGATGTTATTAAAGTTAATTAAGACAGACTACCAGTAAGCCCTCCACTAGCAGAGTAGTTTGATTGGGAGTGTGTTAATAGCTTGCCTTTACTAGAATGAAACCATGAGCAATCATGAAGGCTATGGATCCTATAAAATTTATGGAGCTTTGACTTAGTCTTGCTCTAAATATAAGTACTTTGTGGTTTCCTAGTTGATTAGGGACTTTAAGCCTACTTGCTAGAGACAAATTGAGTGAGTTATGATTACACTGTAGGCAACTGAAATTCTGGTTAGGCAGGAGAAAGTTACTCAATGCAAAATTAGGAGGGAAATTATTTCATTCTTCCATCTTTCCTCTCAATTGAGGCTTACAGAAGGCAGGATCAGGAAGCCGCCGAGACTGAAGCTGGTCACAGGAAGAGAATGATCTGTATCTCTCAGACTGTAATGTAATGCCCTGTGTAGCTCTAAGTCTTTGATGCTATTATTTTAGGCAGGGTTATCCCTCAAATTTTAACACCACTTTTCATCTATTTAAGGTTTATATAAGCAAATGAGACACCTTAGTAGGAAGTCAGCTACTTCTCTCTTCTTCTCAGGGAATTGGCCTATGCTTGTTCATAACTGGAGCCAGGATCTTAATAGTAATGTGGCAAAGTATAGACATTTCTAGAAACAATTGTGGGTCAGGGCTCCAGAGTTTATGGGCTAATTGAAAGAGGCAGATTGATGCAATGGAAGGGGTTTGGAGTCGAAGGACCTGGTTTGAATCCTAATAGCTACACAAACGAGCTAATCACTTTGCTTCTCTGATCCTTAGTTCCCTCAACTATAAAATGGAGGTGGGGGGAGGGGCAGAATTAAATGATCTTTAAAGTCCTTTCTAATTTGAAGGAATCAATAAATGAATGAAAAATCATTTATTAAACACCTACTATATACTAAGCATTGGGAATACAAAGACAAAAGTGACTGTCCTTACCACCAAGAAGCTTATATACCAATGTGTAGTGATAAATAGGATAGTGGTAGCCAGGGAAGGTAATTTCAGTCCTGGGAGTCACAAGGATTGTGAGTGGACGAAAGAGCAGTTGACTGTCATGTAGTTTAGAAACAATTACAGCATTGATTCGATTCCTATTCCCAGAGCTAGATGTAGAAAGGGGTTGGGGGGCTAGGGATTGGAATAACAGTGGGGAGCTAGGAATGGGAAGGTGGCAAGATGCACTGGTTTCTTGATATGGATAAATAGGATGTGAACCTTGGTTTGGAGCCAACTAAATACAGTAGGTTGTGAGTTTGCACTCACTCATTTACCAAACATAACAATTCAGTCTTAGTAAGGATGCAAAGTTGAATTCTTTACCCCAGGGAGGGGGCAGGGAGATCATGCTCTTTGTAGGTCAAGTCCAAAGGATAGCTCTTCCAAGTGAGGAAAAGGGGAGTAACAGTATGGCAGATGATAGCATGGTAGACTGGTGGATGGTTACGATCCCTGAAGAAGCAGAACATAAGGAACATAGCAGTTGTGCCTCTTGGGAACAAATTATGGGACTTCTCATCCTCTAAGGACCCTCTCCCCGAATTGGGAAGAATGCACACCCAAAATTCTTCATTCTTTTTTCTCTACTACTGACCTAGAACCTTGCTGAGGCATTTATTCCTTGTATACTTTGATAGATCTATTATCTCATTGGTGGAGGTTTTCATGAAGAGTAGGACACGACTGAATAACAACATTATTATTGAACCAAACCACATTTAAGCCAAGAGGACAAGAGAGTATGGCAATGGAACATGTTCTGGCATATCAGGAAAACTGATGGACAATAGCCATTTCAAAGTCTCCAAGTTTTCCATATTCATAATGCTAATCACTAAGCACCTTAGTTCTTAACATTATTTCTGTCTTTTGCTTTTAACATCCCATTCATTTCCAGAACGAATCTTTTTCCCTCCATCCATATAGCACTATGCCACGTAACAAAGATTTTTTTTTAAACAGAGTTCAGATAAACCAAGCCACCATGTCTGACAGCATCTTCAACATTTCATACCCATAGTCCCCCATCTCTCCAATGGATGGATAGAGGTGCATTTTCTCATCTCTTTTTCAGAAGTCAAACTTGTCGACTTACTACTTTATAACGGCTCAGAGCCATCCCTGGGGGCACCCAAACCAGGAGTCAAGGAAAATCATACTACATTTCTTCTGCTACCCTAAACATTTTATACAGGTGAACATTGAGTTAGAATGAAATAAAAACATACTACCCAGAATAAGGGAGGTGATTGTCCTTATATCCTCAGCCTTAGTCAGGTCACATCTGAACACATCTGTGTTCAGTTCTGAGTACCATGTTTTAGTAGTGATATTAACATGCTAGAGTATACTCCCAGGATCAGTAGAGTGGGAGTGGGAGCCTGAAGGCCATGTCATTCAAGGAGCGTGTAAAGGAAATGAGCCTGAACTAGAGAAAGTTGTGGAAGGGTATGGAAATGGTCACTATTTTCAAATATTTGGAAGATTATTTGACTTCAGATTATAGAAACAGGACCAAAGAGAAAAAGTAACAAGAAAGATTTTGGACTCAAGTCAAGGGAAAACTTCCTAACTTCCTAAATTAGTGCTGGGTAACAGTGCAATGAGCTGCTTCAGGTATGGGAAGTTCCCTGTCTTCAGAGGTATTCGAGCAGAGACTGGATGAGAGAGGGAGTTGTTGGGGAGGATGATTTAGGTCAGGATAGACTAAATGCCCTCTGAGGTCCCTTCCAATTCTAAGTCTGCCAAAATGAAGGGCAGCCTAGAAGAGAAAACAAGCAACAAAAAAGCAGTAGGTGTTTGAGGTAGTATATGCAAAAGAAGGGAGGGGCTGTCCAAGCCCCTTTACCTTGGTGATGCGAGGAAACAATGAGTTGACTTTGCATATATGAACCTCAAGTATTTTTAGGACCAGCTGAAGGTGTTCACGTCTCTAGCTTGCCCCTTTTTGTTGCCTTTCTGAATCACTACCCAGTTTCTTTTTTCTAGATGGAAGAAAGTGTGGGAAGAAGGGAGGAAGGGGAGGAACTAGGTGGAAAGGCAAGAAAGGGGTACACCCATTTTAATTTGTTATCTTGTAGGGTCAGGTAGGTGGCACAGTGGATAGAGCACTGGGCCTGGAGTCAGGAAGAATCATCTTTCTGAGTTCAAATCTGGCCTTAGACACTAGCTGGGTGACCCCGGGCATGTCACTTAACCCTGTTTGCCTCAGTTTCCTCATCTGTCAAATGCACTGAAAAAAAAAATGGCACATCACTCCAGTGTCTTTGACAAAAAAAAAAAAGCCACGCCCACACCCACACACACACCCACACCCAAATGGGGTCATGGAGAGTGGGACACAACTGAAACAACTCAACAACAACAAAAAGGGACTACAAAAGTAGATACATCTGTGAGAGATATCAGCTGTTGTTATTCCAGCATAAAAGGAAAGTCAAGCATCTAAAGGTGATGTGACTTGCCCAAGGTCTCAGAGCTCCTGGCATCATTTAGTCTATCATACTGGGCAGCTTTAACTGGGCAGTCCTTTAACTTCCTTTATTTCCCCCATCCATCAACACTGATCTTACACTGGCTTTCTTTTATTGTATTTTATTTTATTGTATTGTATTTTTTATTGTATTTTTTTAAAAATGACTCATTTATTGCTCCTTTTTCATTGTCAGTCAATGACAAGACAGTGGACAGCATTCTTTGGTATCCAGACAAAGCCCAGAGACCATTAGGGTAAGCTGAATGTCTTGTTCTGAGCCTGTGTCTGTCATGGCTCATGAATCCAACATGCCACAAGAAGCAATTTACAACCTGGAAAAGACATTTAAAATGCACTCATGGGTGACACTCTCATTAAACTCAGTTGAAGAATGAGTATAAAATGAATCCTTGAAACCAATGCACCAAGACACTAAACAGCAATCTTACCTTTGCCTAGATACAAAGCTCATCTGACTGTTCTCAGGGAAGACCAAGTTTACAATGGATTTATTTTTAAAAGACAAATTCCTCTCAGAAGAAAAATGACAATGACATCTATGGAAAAGTGCTTCTGTTGCGATGTTCTAGAGATCTGTGTATCCAAGCTGATCCATGTTCCTCCAGCCCACAGGTTATATAAGGTAGGGCTACTTATTTTTCTCTCACCATCCTTTCTCCCATCTCCACCCTCTATCCCGGCCCATCAAGCCCGTAGTCAAGAGACCTGGAAATTGTCCTTGGCTCTGCCACTGGCTGACTGGTTCGCTTGGGACAAGACATTCAACTTCTGTGTTCCTCAATGCCTTCAGATGGAAAACAGAGGGAATAATAGTTACAACCTTCTTTGTGGGGTAGACAGGATTGTTATGAAAAATGATGTGGTAAAAATTTAAAACACATTGAGCATTTGGAAGGAAAATGCTATATATAAACATAGCTCATGCTTGAAAAATTCTTTATGGTCATTTTTATTCATGTTCTCTGCTGACAATCCTGAAAGGTTTGGGCCAGAATGCAAACCTTCACTCTGCGGAGGGTCTTCCAAATTAAGTCAACAGCCTTGTGGAATGCAGAAGGCTCACATGAGATGGGTAAAGGAAGGTAGTATGGTGAGTAGGAAATAGCACTGAACCAGGAGAGATGGATTCTACAACAATCTATTGTTAATTAACTGTGTAACCATAAGCAAAGAGAAATTCCATCTTTTTGGGCTTAATTTCCTAGTCTATAAAATGGAGGTGATAATAATATTGCTAGAGTAAGCAGGGACTCTAGTTCCATTTGCATAAGATTCTCCTCATTAGTGGAGATTGACTTCTCAATGTTCTGTTCCTGCATAAGAGGAGGAATTGGTGAGGGCTTGGGAGAAGAGAGCTCCTGGTTTCCTGCCTTCCAGATTCTAGAGAGGCAACGCATGGTTCCAGATTCTCTTCAGAGAGAGGTCCCTGAAGGCAGAGAAAGACTTTAGGAAGAAGCCCATATGTAAAGGAGCTGGCACCTCAATTATGTCCCTATCCTCACTCAGCTTACCATATGAGTGACTTCAGAAAATTTCTCCTTGAGTGAGATCTGGGATTCTCTCTCTTAGAAGAGCTGAGATTTAGCTCCCAGTGGTATTGCTCATTCACTCTGTATATTGTCTTGTGTGTTCTCATTTGTATAACTTATCTGATTTTCTGTTTGCTATCAGCTTGGACAAATTAGTTTATTTCAAGAGAGGTGGGAAAAGTGGGACTCTACTAAACTGTTGGTGGAGTTGTGAATTGATCCAACCATTCTGGAGAGCAATTTGGAACTATGCCCAAAGGGTTATGAAATTGTGTATACTCTTTGATTCAGCAACACCACTGCTAGGTCTATATCCCAAAGACATCCAAAAAAAGGGGGTGGGGGGAAAGGACCTATCTGAACAAAAATATTTATAGTAGTTCTTTTTGTGGTGGTGAAGAATTGGAAATCAAAAGTATGAACATCGATTGGGGAATGGCTAAAAAAGCAGTGATGTATCATTGTAATGGAAAATTATTGTGCTATAAGAAATGACAAGCAGGATGATTTCAGAGAAATCTGGAAAGACTTACATGAACTTATGCAAAGTGAAGGGAACAGAATCAATAGAACATAGTATACAGTAATAGCAATATTTTTCAACGAAGAATTGTGGATGACTTAGCTATTCTCAGCAATACAATGATCCAAGACAATCCCAAAGGACTAATGATGAAGTATATTATCTGCTTCCAGAGAAAGAACTGGTATTGTTTGAATACAGACTGAAGTATGCTATTTTTCACTTTCTTTCTTTCATTCCTTTTCTTTTATTCAAGTCTTCATGTACAAAATATCTAATAAGGAAATGTTTTACATATAGTTGATTACTTATTATCTCATGGAGGGGGGAGGAAAGGGAGCGATAGAATTTGGAACTCGAAATATATATATTTATAAAATAAGTTAGTTTATTTCCTATTTGCCATGTGGTCTTTTTTATAACTGATATTTGGTGGGAAGGTGACAAGTTTTAGCTGTATGTGTACCTTGGAGCATCCCTCCCCCATTAAGGAATTATAATCAGGAGCTCAGCTTGAACTTAAAAATTATTTTGCCCAAACTAACAATTTTCGGAGGGACAGAGAGATATAATTCTAGCCTGGTACCCTGTCTCTGAAAAGAACAGAGTGGACATCCAAATCCACTCCCCCTCCTGGCAGGAATCAAAGTCTCCTTTGCTTGCCTCTGATCACTCTACTACTGTGAGTTAAAGTCAATTTCATATCTAGATCTCTGAATTCAAGGTCCAATGCTTTTTTCCTCTATACCACATTTGTAATGCCTGCCTCATAGGGTTGTTGTAAAGAAAATACTTTGTTAACCTTAAAGTGCGATTTAAATGTGGGTTATTCTTATTATTTTATTATGTGATTCTCAACAGCCTTGCAAAGTAGGTAGTAGAAGTCTTATTCCCAACATCTGCTTGGAAATACTTCCTGTCAGCTACATATGTCCTAAATACTAGGTAAAGCTATTGTGAAGATAAAATGAGATAATGCAGATGAAAGTGCTCTGAAGCAGAATCAATATAAAAAATGCAAGCTATTATTTTAAGTTAGTTCAGGTCACTTTCAACTCATTGGCCAAGGGACAACTAGTTGACTCAGCTCTTGAGCTGCCTAGATTAGTGATGACAATAAACCCATGCCCAGGACCTGAGGAGAAACAAAAGAGCCCTGGAGAAGAAAGTCAATTTTGTCAGTACAGTAGAGCCTCATTAAGAGGCACATGATTTGGAATCAGATGATGCTGCTTTGATTCCCATCTTTGCTCTTTACAAGTTGAGTGACCTTGGGCAACTCTGTGTTTCTGAGCATCAATTTCCTTATCTGTAAAAATCCTCATTTTATAGATAAGAAAATTGATGCTCACAGAGATGGGCAGCTAGGTGGTGCAGTGGATAGAGCACCTGGTCCGGTCTGGAGTCAGGAAGACCTAAGTTTAAATCCAGCCTCAGATACTTACTAGCTATGTGACTCTGGGAAAGTCACTTAGACCTGCTGGCCTCAGTTTCTTCATCTATAAAATGAGCTGGAGAAGGAAATGGCAAAATTGCAGTATCTTTGCCAAGAAAAACCCAAATCGGGTCATGGAGAGTTGGAAAAGATTGAATAACAATAACAAAACAGGGATAACAATAATTGTATACCCACTTCACAGAGATGTTGGGAGGATCAAATGAGATAACATAATAAAATACGGAAAAGATAAAGTCAGCCCCAAAGTGAGCCTCCCCAAAAGTGGAGGCTCAATCAGTTAACAAGCATTTACTAAGCACTAAATATATGTCTAGACCCTAAGGATAAAGATACAAAGAAAAAAATCTCCAATCTCAAGGAGCTGACATTCTTAACGGTCAATATCTACCAATTAGCAGAAACTAATGAGACAGAAGCAGACTGCTCCTTTCAGATAAAGTATTGGAATTATTTAAGCATGTCACAGCAGGAGTCTACCAACTGAAAAAGAATAGGGATAGAATAGTTTAAAAGACTCAATGGGAGCAAAAGCTTTTTTTTTTCTTTTTTGGAAAAAAAAATAAAGAACATCAGATATATGAAATGGACCAAAATTAATGTTATAGCTCGGCAATAAAATAGTATATGAAAAAGCACTTGGTGTGCAGGGCAAAAAAAAAAAATAGTTCTTCATTGCTTTTCTGCACTGAAAGAGGGAGAAATGAAAGAATTTAAGACTTGTGTGTATCATAGACCAGCGAGCTTATTTTCAATAATTGGAGAAAATGAAGATATTTTAGAGTCAATTAGTTTATCTCTGCAAGAAAGTAGTAGAAAAGAACCAATCAAGATCAAGTTCATGTCAAAGGAGATCTACCAGCAGGCCAGGCAAATTCCCATGATGCCACTGAGGGACCTGAAATTAGAGGATCTGGGACTAAATCTAGGCTCTGCTACTTACTAGTCATGTGAGTTTAGACAAGTCATTTAACTTCAATGGGCCTCAGTTTCCTCATCTGAAAAGTGAAGCAGTTGGTTTAGATGACTTCAATAATAATAATAACAACAAAAAAATCCATTGTAGCTCTAAAGCCAATGAACATGGGATCCTGTGATACAGGCAAAGTCGCCGGGGTGGCAGACGCTATTTCTCCCTCACCAATAAACAATGAGTTGTATGATAGGCCAGAGATTGTTGTTCAGTTGTGTCCAACTCTTCGTGATGCCATTTGGGATTTTCTTGGCAAAGATACTAGAGTAATTTGCCATTGTCTTCTTCAGCTCATTTTACAGAGGAGGAAACTGAGGCAAACAGGGTTAAGTGACTTGCATAGGGTCACACAGCTAGTAAGTGTCTAAGGCCAGATTTGAACTTGGGAAGATGAGTCTTCCTAATTTTTGGCCTGGCACTCTATCCACTATACCACCTAGCTGCCTTAAACAACAAAACAAAGGATAAAACAAAAACAAAACAGAAGGCAAATGGCCAATTATCTTTTAAATGGTACCACCATGGGGATATTTGTGTATGAAACAGAGAAAAACAGCTAAAATGAGGAAAAATGAAACTTTAAGCAAGAACCAAGGTAAGAACATTTCAAAGACAAAAAGTCCAGACCACCTTTGCCTATGGTAAATGTAGGCAGAAGAAAAAAGTTGCATATGAAACTGGACAAAAAAATGTAAAAGGAGAGTGAAACATATCCATATCAAATGAACAACATGAGAGAAGCAGAATTACAATCCATATATTTCTCCCAGTACCTGAAACTGTACTAAATGCCATGGGGGCAATGCCTAGCAAACAAAGCTCATCTAGTCGAGCCTGGGATTGATCTCAGACCAAGCTAGATGCCCAGCCACCCTGCCTTGCTTCTGTACTAGCTGTGACATGTTCCAAAGTAGATCTCATTCTCCCTGGGTTCATCCCCAGAATCAAGCATCTTTGGGGCCTAAAGGAACTGGCAGATATGATTGTTATACCACTGCCAGTGATATTTGAAAGATTGTGGAAAACAGGAGAGAAACCACAAAATTAGAGAAGGCCAGATGTCTTAATTTTCAAAAAAGGGAAGAGAACAGTGTGCAAACTATAAGCCGGTGAGCTTGACTTCTGTTCCTGGGAAAATTCTAGAAGAGATCATTAAAGAAATGGCTGGTGAACATTTGATAACAGACATGGGGAGTATACAAGGAAAGCATGACTTCATTGAGAACAGATCATATCAGACTAACCTACAGTGTTACTAAACCAGCGATCAAGGGGTAGTTCACTATGGATATAGTTCACCTAGATTTTGGCAAAGGTTTTGATAATGTGTGTGGAGAAGATGGAGGTCTATGAATTGGATGATAATAAAGTTAGATGGATTCAGACCTGACTAGATGGCCAGAATTAAAGAATAACTAATGATTCAATGTCAATGTGTCAAGAGGTCTCCAGTGGAGTACTCCATGAATCTGTGTTTGGCCCTGCACTGTTTAACATTTTCACCAGTGACTTAGAGAAAGGCGTAGATTGTAGGCTCATCAAATTTGCCCATAACGTTGGATACAGAGAAAAGATCCACAAGGATCTTGACAGACTAAAGAATTGGGCTGAATCTAAGAAGAAATTCAATTAGGATAAACAAAAGGTCTTACTTATGTTGGAGTCCAAAAAAGTCAACTCAACAAGTACAAGATTGGTGGTGGAACATGGTTAGACGGCAATTGTTCTGAAAACAGTTTGGGGGTCTTAGTGGATGGTAAGCTCAATATGAGTCAGCAGAGTGACATGGCAACCCAAAAGCTGATGTGCTTTTGGGCTGCATTTAGACAGGTGTAAATTTCAGAAATAAGTAGTACCAATGTACTCTGCCTTCATCAGCTTGTAATCTGAAGTATGGTGCTCAGTTATGGATGCCTTGGATTAAGAAGAACATTGATAAGTTGGAGGGTGCCCAAAGAGAGCAATGAAAATGGTGAAGAACCTTGAGTCCCATGTCATATAAGGTTTGACTGGAGGAACTGGGCATGTTTAGCTGATAGAAAAGAAGACTGTGGGTGGTGGTGTGATGGTATCAGGGTTTGAGTATTTGTCATATGAAGGAGGGTTTAGACTTGTTTTATTTGACCTCAAAGGGCCTTCAAAGGGAACCCGGAGAAATGGTGGGGGTGCCAAAGAGGCCAATTTAGGTACACACACATGTTGTATATATGTATATGTCTGTACACACATGTGTGTGTTCTTCATTGTTTTGTGCAATATATATGTATATATACACACACATTATACATATAAATATATACATATATATGTTTGTATGTAAGAGAGAAAGTAGAGAGACAGAGAGACTTAGACAGAGAGCCTGTAGCATCAGGATGAGGAGCAACATTGCAGTAGCTGCCTCACCCTTATCTATCCTCACCCTATCTACTCAGTGTTTATCTGCCCCCAATCCCCAACACACACCCTTAGTTCCAGTCAGTCTGGTCTCCATACTATCTGGCACACACACCATGTTCAACCACACACTGTTGCCTTCATTCACATGTATACTCAGCCAGGAATGACCTCCCTTTTTTCTGCTTATAGAAAACTGATGCTTCCTTCCCAGCCACTCAAGCCCAGATTGACTTCTCTCTTCTCAGAATTCCTATTATACTTGTAATCCGTGACTCATTACTAAAGTTCTATCCTCACACGAACTAAGTTCAACTTGGATGCATTTTGATCATTAATATTCTCATTAACTTATTTTGCTCACTCCTTCCCTCCCACAGGAGTTTCTCCTGGGAACGCCTGAGTTTAGTTCCTTTCTGGATTTCATATAGGTATCCTTAGTTCCTTTGCAAGCAACAAAACTAACAAACTAAGAAACATAGAATGTGTTTACTACGCACAACAAAGAATACAGAAAAGATTTGTGCTTGGGACCAGAAATAGTCAAGAAAACATTTTCCTCTGGTAGGCCCCACTTGCCCCAGGGACCTATTCAATTGTTCTAGACTTATAATGTTATCCTGGTGTTGAGGTCTGCCCACACATGAAAAGAATTTGGGGGTGGGAGGTATCCAGTAACCCACCCTTTGGATGAGCTCTATCTTCCTTAAGGCCCATCCAGTCCCTGTATTCTTAGCAACAACCTGGGCTATGCATTCCTAACCACTAAGTTGAGAGAGAACTTTAAGGAGAGAGAGTCATTATGGAGTCAACATGCCACCCTTGGACCTGAACAACGCATGACTCAGCCCCTGCGAGAAGTAAGGTCCAGCTTTGTCCTTCCACATCAGAGTGTTATGCGTGCTTGTCAATTCAAGCTTCCACAGCTCCCAGCTTAACCAAGAACTCGTCTATTATCCTTAACTCGTTTTACTCACCCCACATCTTCAGTCTGTTGCCAAATCTTATCTTTTCTACCTTTACAACACCTATCTTGTATGTCCCTTTCTCACTACTCACAGAGCCAGCACTCTGGTGCAGGCCCTCATCACTTCATGCCAGAATTATTACAATAACCCTCTGGTTCATCTCCCTGTCTCAAGCTTCTTCCTCTCCAGTTCATCTGCCACTCAGCTGTCAAAATAATCTTCCTAGAGGGCATGTCTGACCAAGTCTATTAATTCAATAAATTTCAGTGGCTCTCAATAACCTCCAGAACCAACTATAAAATGTTGTTTGGCATTTAAAGCCCTTTACATACTGGTCTCTTCTTACATTTTCAGTCTTCTTTGATTTTACTTCTTTGTTCAGTCACGTCCAATTCTTCATGACCCCAGTTAGGGTTGTCTTAGCAAAGATACTGGAATGGTTTGTGTTTCATTCTCCGGCTTATTTTACAGATGAGTAATTGTGGCAAACAGGATTAAGTAACTTGCCCACATCACAAAGCTACTAAGTGTCTGAGGCCAGATTTGAACTCAGGAAGAGGAGACTTCCTAACTCCAGGCCCAGCACTTTCTCCACTGCACCACTTACCTGCCCATTACTTCCTCATACTCTGTATTTAAATAACACCGACCTTCTTGCAGTCCTTGACACAAGATACTCCATATCTCAACTTTGTGTGTTTTCACTGGCTTTCTCCCCTGCCTGGAATTTTCTCCTACCTCATCTCTGCATACTGGCTTCCCCCACTTTCTTCAAGTCTCAGCTAAAATCTCACCTTCTACAAGAAGACCTTCCCAATCCCTCTTAATGGTAATGAGTTCCTTCTGTGATTATTTCCCATTTATTCTAAGATATATGTCTCTTTGATACATAGTTTTTTGCATGTTTTCTGCGCCATTAGACTGTGAGCTCCTTGAAAACAGGGACTATTTTTTGCCTTTCTCTGTATCCCCAGCACTTGGCATAGTCCCCGGTACATAGTAGGTGGTCAATAAATGCTTCTTGATTTGACTTGATTTGGCTTTTAAAGCTCTTCACAACTGGGCACCTTCCTACCTTCCCAAGTTTTCTATTTTACTTCCCTTCTCATACTCCATGATTAAATGACATTGGCCTTCTGGCTCTTCCTCAGACGTGACATTCTTTTTTCTAACTCCATGTCTGTTCAGTAAATGTCCCCCATGTCTGGAATTCTATCCCTCCTCAACTCCATCATCTTGCTTCCGTGGGTTCCTTCAAGGCTCAATTCAAATCCCAACTTCTGCAAGAGGTCTCTTTCCCCTCCATACCTCCCCCTACCACAATTACTACTGTCTTCTCTTTGAGGTTACCTCCCACTTACACTTATACACACACATAAACATATATGTAAATATATTTGCATGTTCTTTCTCACTTGAACACGAGGGCAAGAAGGTGTGATGGGAGAAACGTCTCCTTTCTGATTTTCAACGGCTGCTGAAATTTTTCTATCACAACACAGCACTTATAGAGGTAAAAACAGAGGGTTTTTTACGTTTAAGCATAGGTTCAGATCTGAAACAAAAACATAAATCTGAACAATAATAGGATTCTAACAAGTCTTCTTATAGATAAAATTACATCAGAGTGATAGAGAAATAATTCTTTTATATATTGAATCTTGTACATTCTTCTTAGGCCATAAAAGTTAAAGAAAAGGCAGATTCATCATCCCATGCTTCGTTCGATATCTTAAAAGTTGAACAAATTTAGTTAAACAAAATCAAAATCTCATATAGCCCCTAAGGAAACAAACTTAGTTAAACAGACTCCATAGATAAACTAAATCAGGTTACAGATTAAACTACATTTAGAGGGTTCACAATAGACAGGATGGGGGAGGGGGGGAGAGAAGGTTTACCTGTCACCAAGATAATTAAGAAAACTGGCATTAGGGAAATTCTTCCTTACACAGTAAGCTAGATGCAGGGCTTCTTGAACTTTTTTCCTACTCGGGACCCCTTTTCGAGTTTCGGCAGCGTTTGTTGGCATTGTATAGTGTGACGGCATGTGCAGTGCAAAGTGCACATGCTGTGTGTTCAGAACCAAGGCACAGTGAAGTGGTGCCAGGTAACATGGGCAAGCGCTGCCAGAAACACCTCGGATTCATTATGCGTTTGATTTTTAATTAATTTTTGATCATTGTGTGTTCAAAAATCTTTCACAGTTGCCAAATTTTTTGCAACCCATACAGGGTCACAACCCACAGGGAAGCTAAGAAATACCTAAATCACTTGGGGAAGCTCAGACTTCTCTTTGGCTTTTACCAGAGGAATGTCAAATAGACTTCCCTTAACATTATTATTCTAGGAATCAAGTTTTGTTCAGAAGAGTTTAATATTCACAGAAGACAGACTTTTAGTTAACTAAAAGTAGCAGGAAGAATGACCCTGAGCAAAAAAAATATTGAAATAAAATAAAATAAAATAAAAAAAAAGAATGACCCTGAGCCCCAAATAATAAAAATTAATAAAAGGAAATAAAAAATTTCCCATAACAAAGGTAAGTCTTTGCCTTCTTGAAGGCAAGGTATTTTTTTTTTCTGCATCTCCAGCTCTTAGTACAGTAGCTGACACATAATAGATGTCTAATAAATGCTTTTTGACTATCTTCTGCTTTCTGATTCTGCTGCCATTGCTGCTTTCTTGGGGAGTTGTTACAGCTCTTTTAGAAAGAAACAGCCTAGGCCTTACTGGCTCTGAGCTAGCCACTATATTTATAGTTCTTTTGTTCATTATCCATCTCCTCACTACCCATGAAAGGGTCCCTTGAGTTATTGTGAAAACCTCCTACCTCAACCATCCCCAACAGATCCCTACTTTTAGCTGTTAGGGCAATTAAATTCTCTTTATCTCTTCTCCATGTCTTTTACATGTATTATGTTTGATCAGCTTGTCAGACTCTACCCAGCTCTGTATTTTGCAAAGAGTGAATCTAATGCACTTATCTTGAAATGCAGTGTTTACATTTATCTTTGTGTCTTAATCCTCTACAAGATTGTTAGCTATGAGGGCAGGGACCCTGCCTTATCTAAACTGTGACCTAACACTCTGCATACAGGAAACACTTAATAAATATTTGTCAAATGAATGAATGAACTATACTGAAGGTTCCTTGAGAACAAGGACTATGTCTTGTGTATATATGTATATTATATTATATATATATTGTATGTTGTATAATATAATATGTGTATAATAACATATTATACATTACATATATTATGCATATATTCCCATAGTGCTTAGCAGGATGGACACCTAATAGGCACTCAGCATATACTTTTTTGATTGATTTGGTTAATCAAAGCGTAATAAGGAAGAAGAGAAATTCATTTCTTCAAAGTCTCGCATGTCCCTTCTAAGATTAGACTGAATTATTATTAGAGCTATGCCTTCTCTCTTTTTTTTTTCTTTTTGGTGAGGCAATTGGCGTTACTTGCCCAGAGTCACACAGCTAGTGAGTATTATGTGTCTAAAGCCAGATTTGAACTCAGAGTTATCCTGACTCCAGGGCTGGTACTCTATCCACTGCACCACCTCGCTGTCCCGGAGCTATGCCTTCTCAAGACAGCTAGGTAGTAAAGTGGGTAAAGTACTGGGCTTGGAGTTGGGAAGACTTGAGTTTAAATTTAACTTCACACACTTACTAGATAGGTGAACTTGACCTCTGTCTGCCTTAGTTTCATTACCTGTGAAATGGGGGTCTAAATGGCACCTACCACCCAGGTTAAATGAGATGTCTGTAAGTTTTTAATAAATCCTTATTTCCTTCCTTCCTATTTACATCCTAAATTACCAAAATGTTTAATCTGTTTTTAATCTCATTTTTGATCATGGAAGATTTTAATCAATAAACCAATTACCCAGTAGATATTCATCAAATGTCTACTCAGTATAAAGCCTTTGACACCTGGTTCTACTCCACCTCATAAACTGTCTCCCTCACAAAATGGTTCAGGAAAGTCAGCAGTCAGCCATCCCCAAGATAATCATCCAGGTGGGTGTGGTTTAATTCAATTCAAGAAATTCATTTATGAAGAGTTCTATCTTAGGAATTAGGGGAGATACAAAGATGAATAAGTTGAAAATCTCTGGCTCAAAGAGCTTATCTCAAGACAGATAAGACAAAATGCAGATAGCTAAGAAACACTACATTTCCCCGGTGGAAGGGAGGGTCAAACAAAGGGTTACGAGTAAGGACAGGAGAAGAAAACATCATTTCCCCAGTGTGGAAATGGGTAGGGCTTCATGGAAGAGGAAGGATTCTTGCTAGGTCTTGAAAAATAGGACTCCAACCAGCTGAGATGGAGAGGGCTGGGAGGGGCAGGATTCCAGTCATAAAGAACAGTATGAACAAAGAGGTAGGAAAGCACTTGATATGTTTAGAGAACAGTGAATAATACAGTTTGGCTGGAGCATCAAATACAAGTTAAGCTGGAAAACTAAGTTGGCGCCAGATTGTGAAGAGTCCAGAATGGCAAGAGTCTGAAATTTATTTGATTGGCAAAAGATAGAAACCATTAGTTTTGAGCAGAGGAGTGATGTGATTGCATGCTTGATGCGAAAGACACATTAATCAGGCAGGGTGATCCTGTAGCTAATGGGAAAAGTTCAGCTGGTCTCTTTCTTGTAAGTATCTTAGCAAAATCTTTTCCCTCCATTTAACAGTGACTTGATTTAGGGTTCGAATTGGTATGTAATCTGCTTCTAATACCAGCTGCCATTTATGCACACAGGATATGTGGCTTCTAATATCGTATCTATTCCTTTGTCCCATAATCATTGTAGAATGTTATGGATCCAGAAGATTATTCATGGGCACAGAGCAGGTGGTACAGGAGGCATAAACAGATCCCTCTTTCCACTGAGTGGAAAAGAAATTTTTATAAAAACTTCTGTTGTAGAGTTGAACTTTTTGGTAGATCAAATTAAACAAAGAGAGGAATTACTCTTGATGTGACAAAGACATCTGTATCTAATATCTAACCCATTGAAATACTGGAAGCATATAATTAAAGCCTACTGGATTGCAAACTCCATGAAAGCAAGGGTCACATGATATCTAATCTGTGTATCCCAACCTCAGATAATTACAGATGGCTCCTGACTTCTCAATTGAATCAATCAATCAGAGATATGAACTAGGTGTGAACAAGGCCTAAACAACTCTATTGAATCAATCAATCAGTAAGCCAATGGCCTAAGACTAGGTTAGAGAAGTCTTGGTTAATTTGGAAGGAGGGAAAGCCATTGGAAGAAGAAGAGTAATGCTATGCTGGAAGAATATTAGCAACAGCTGAAGAGATCCATTCAAACCTTATGGATCTTATATAAAATAAAAAGAAAGGGCAGAGTCTGACATTCAATCACTAGGAAAGAGCAGTTCTAGCAAAGGCCCTGAGGGGACTCACTGTCACTTGGGAGGCTGGTTTGGCAAGAAGAGAAGAAAAAAGAGAAAAAATCTCTGCCTCTTCCCCACCTTCTACCAGAAGATGACCTCTTGAACTGTCAGGCCAAGGGGGTTGAACTGCTCTTAGGCCTTCTAGTAGTGTTCCCAGAGCAGGGGCACGTGGCAGCAGTCTGCTTTAGAAGCCAAGACAAACTCACTATTTTTTCTCCAAATCCTCATCTCACCTGGACTATTGCAATAGTCTTCTAATTGAGCTTCCTGCCCTAAGTATTTCCCTACTCCAATCCATCCTCCACTCAATGGCCAAGGTAATTTTTCTAAAGTTTGATCTAAATCATGTCACATATATACGTGCCCTGTCCTGCTCAATGAGTTGAGTTGACTCATTACTTACAGGATCAAATATCACCTCCTTTGGCATTTAAAGATCTTCATAATCTAGTTCCTTTCTACCTTCCCAGTTCTAAGATGACTCTGCCATCTCCTGTCTCAGTGCCTACATACTATCATCACTAACTGTCCCTAATAACTTGAATGTTCAATGTCCTCCCACCACCTCTTATTTTCCATGGCTTCCTTCAAGAATCAGCTCAAATTCTACCTACTACAGAGCTTAAGGAGGCCTTTCCCAATCTCAATACCCACCCCTAGCTACTAATGCCTTCCCCTTTCAGAATGCCTTCCATCTCCTCTGTGTATATCTTGTATCTACCTGGTTGTTTGAATGTTGTTTCTCCCTTTATAATAAGGGCCCCTTGAGGACAGGGACTATGTTTTTGCATTGCTTTATATCACCAGCACTTAGTATAATGTCTGGCATGTAGAAAATGGTTAATGAATGCTTATTCAATAGCTGATATTAGTTGATAATCATTAGGGGGAAACACATTGGTAGGGACTCATGAGTTAAGGTACTAGATAACCATTCCCACTCCCTAAGGACTACCTCTAGCATCCTGAGGAAGGTACAAGCTAATTGTCCCTTGGGGACCCAGTCTTCCAGTGCTATTGTGAGCTGAAAGAGTTAAATCAGAGCCTTCAGTACATTTGTATCTCTCAAAGTGCCTAGTAACCTCCTATGTACACAGCAAGTGTTTAATATTTATTTGATTTGGTTGAAAATCAAACACTTTCAATGGGCACAAAACTAATTAGAGGTCACAGGTAGAGGATGGTATTTAGCTTAGCAGTTCAGTGTGACCTTAGGGGACACAACAGTCATATTTCATCTATGTCAGTCTTAGGCCCAGTGTCCTTAGCATTTTCATTAGTGAAAATCCTTCATTAGGATGATATAATAAAGGGTATACCCAAAAGGCAAGATTAATCAAAGAATCAAAGAATAGAAATAAAGGAGGAGTTTTAAGTAAGGAAATAACTCTTTGGTGAATTGAAATAGTAAGGGGGAAAAAATAACCAAGGTAAAGGTGAGTGAGAACAAAGGTAGTATAGTAAACCTGGGAGGAAACCAAACTGAACTGATTCATGGTGAAGAGCTACAATGGTGGAGGGGAAAGAACACTAGTCCAAGAGTTAGGAGACTTGGGTTCTAGTCTTGGTCAGACAGAGATGACAGGCCCCTTGTCCATGGCTGGGGCTCTTCTGGATGGTGGTAGAATCATTCATCAACATCTTGGTGTCATCTTTGACTCATTGCTTTCATTGGATCTGAAAATAGCTTGGTGGCAAAAATGCTGGATTTGGTGTGACAGGAGCTATCACTTGCTACTAATGTGACTTTGGGCAAATCATTAAATTTCCCTTGGCCTTTGATTTTTCATTTGTAAAATGAAGGGGTTGGACTGGATGACCTCTGAGACTTCCTTCTAGATTTTGAATATAATATTCTGTAGATTATAAGCCTGTCATGTCTAGAGACTGTCTCCTTACTTGCATCCCTTGCAGTCTCTTTTACAGTTATGGGCACAGAACAGCTATTTAAATGAAGAGAAATGCATAAAACAGAATTTCCCAAACCTTTTCAGTTCAGAGATCTTAGTATCTCAGCAAATTTTTCACCCCTAAGCCAAAAGAAATACCTAAAAGTTCTGTTTATCCATCAGTAAATATTGATTAAGCTCCTACTATGTGCCAGGCACTGTGCTAAGTGCTGGGGATACAAAAAGAGGCAAAAGATGGTCCCTGCCCTCAAGTAGCTTACAATCTAATGGTGGAAACAATATGCAAACACATATGAACAAAGCCAGCTAGATACAAAACAAATAGGAAAAAAAAATAAATAGAAGCAGTTAGAATTAAGAGGGGATGAGGAAGTCTTCCTATAGATGGTGGGATTTTAGTTGGGACTTCAAGGAAGCCAGGGAGGTCAGTAGTTGGAGCAGAGGTGGGAGAGTGTTCCAGGAATGGGAGGCATCCAGAAAAAATATCCAGAGCCAAGAAATGAAATATCTTATTTGTGGAACAGTTAGGAGGCCAGGGTCACTGAATCAAAGTACCTGCTGGGGAGATGGTATAAGAAGAGTGGAAAGGCGGGGGGTGGGGGGGGTAGGTTATGAAGGTCTTTGAATGCGAGAGCATTTTGCATTTGCTCCTGGAAGCAATAGGAAGCAATTGGAAGCAATTGGAATTTATCAAGTTGGGGTACATTGTCAGACATGTGCTTTAAGAAAATCACTTTGGCAGCTGAACAGAATAGGGAGAGACTTGAGGCAGGCAGAACCACCAGCAGGCTATTGCAATAATCCAGGTGTGAAGTGATGAGGGCCTGCACTGGAGTGATGGCAGTGTCAGAGGAGAGAAGGGAATGTATTCAAAAGATGTTGCAAAGGTGAAACCTACAGGCACTGGCAACAGCTTGGATATGAAGGATGAGACATAGTGAGGAATCCAGGATGACTCCTAGGTTGTGAGCTTGAGCAACTGGAAGGATGGTGTTATCCTATGTAGGAATGGGAGAAAGTTTGGGGAAAAGATAATGAGTTCTGTTTTGGATCTAATAAATTTAAGATGTCTACTGGACATCCAGTTTGACATGTCTGAAAAGCAGCTGGAGATTCAAGGTTGGGGGTCAACAGAGAGTTTGGAGCAGGATGGGTAGATTTGAGAATCATCAGCAAAGAGATGGTAATTAAATCCATTGAAGCTAATTTGATCACCAAGTGAAGTAGCATGGAGGGAGAAGAGGAGAGGGCCCAGGGCAAAACTCTGTGGGATACCTATGATTAGAGAGCATGATCTGGTTGAGGATCCAGCAAAGGAGACAGAAAAAGAATATTCAGATAGGTAGATGGAGAACCAGGAGAGAATGATGTCCTGAAAACCGAGGAGAAGAGAGTGGTCCATAGAGCCAGAGGTTGCAGAAAGATCAAAGAGAATTAGGATTGAAAAAAGTCCATTGGATTTTTTAAAATTAATTCATTTATTTTTAGTTTTCAACATTCACTTCCATAAGTTTTTCAGTTTTAAATTTTCTCCCCCTCCTTCTTTGCTTCCCTCCCCAACTTGACATGCAATCTGATATTAGCTTTACACATGCATTCCTATTAAACATATTTTCATATTAGTCCTGTTGTCAAAAAGAATTAGAACCAATAGGAGGAACCACAAGAAAGAAAAAAAAACAAGAAACGAAACAGAAGGAAAAAAAGAGCAAATAGTATGTTTCAATCTGCATTCAAACTTCATAGTTTTTTTCCCTGATGTGGATAGCATTTTCCATCATGAGACTTTTGGAGATGTCTTAGATCCTTGCATTGCTAAAAAGAGCTAAGTCTATCAAAGTTAGTCACTGTACAATGTGCACTGCTCACTTCACTTGGCATCAGACCATACAAGTCTTTCCAGGTTTTTGTAAAGTCCACTTGCTCATCATTTCTTATAGCACAATAGTATTCCATTACATTCATGTACCACAACTTGTTCAACCATTCTCCTATTGATGGACATCCCCTCAATTTCCAATTCTTTGCCATCACAAAAAGAGCTGCTTTAAATATTTTTGTACATGTGGGTCCTTTTCCTGTTTTTATGATCTCTTTGGGATACAGCCCTAGAAGTGTTGTTGCTGGATCAAAGGGCACACACATTTTATAGCCCTTTGGGCATAGTTCCAAATTGCTCTCCAAAATGTTTGGATCAGTTCACAACTCTACCAACAATGCATTAATGTTCCAATTTTCCCGCGTCTTCTCCAACATTTATCATGTTTTGTCATGTTAGCTAATCTGTTAGGTGTGATTGGTACCTCAGAGTTGTTTTGATTTGCATTTCTCTAATCAATAGTGATTTAGAGCATTTTTTCATATGACTGTAGATGGCTTTAATTTCTTCATCTGAGAACTGCCTGTTCATATCCTTTGACCATTTATCAATTGGGGAATGACTTTTATTCTTATAAGGCCATTGGATTTTGCAATCAAGATCATTAGTGACTTTGGAGAGAGCAGTTTCAGTGTAATAATAGGGTCATAACCTGGATTGTAGAGGGTTAAGAAGAGAGTGAGAGAGAGAAAATGGAAGCACCTATTGCAGATAGCCTTCTCAAGGAGCTTAGCTCAGGACCTAGGTTATGCTGACCAGAAACTCAGTCAGATTGAAAAACTGATACAAGGAATGTAAGCCCAATTATCTTATCTGGAAATTGCCTCCATGCTGGCCAATCTTTTATTCTTTACTTGCTCTTCTGTTTAAACTCTATATAACACATAATTTATAGACCTTAGGAGGGAAGTGGAGCACCCCTTTTTTGGTTCTCCCCTCTGTTGGAAGACTTGAATAAACAAATTTCTTTCTAAATTATTCTAGTTATGGATTTTGTTCTCAGTTAAAAAATCTGTGTCAGAAGAGTGATCTTTGATGGTTAACTTGAGAGGTAGGATTTGATCTAGATGAGATCACTCTACACACCTAGAACCTGGTGAGTTATACCACCTCCCTGCTTCCCCTGGTGGTCTAGGTTCAGGTGGAACACAGTCCAGTCACGCTTAGCCTCAGACTTGTTCTTAGGTCTGAGACCAGGTGTCCAGAAAGCTAGGGGGCTGTATACCAACTTGACCTGGGGAGTTACTCAGGGAGGGTTAGAACTAGCCTAGCCACTCTTATGGGCAAATGAGTAGTCTTCTTGGATTGAGTATTTAAGAGTTATGGGGAGAGGGGGCAGATCTGCCATCTATTAATTCAGCCAGTCCTCCAGCACATCTTTCTTTTCTTCTCTCTATCTCCTTTTTCTTTCCTTGTACTTTTCTTATCTTCCCATGACTACTAGAAAATAAATTGGATACCTGGTCTATGACTATATACTGGCAGCAGCAAATGCAAGGGCCATTAATTGAATCATGTGACCTGCCAGGAAAGAATCCATTATCTATTTAGTTGATTGAGTTACCTTGACAAACTGGTTACCTAATATCAATCTTATACCCATTCACTCAGGACAATATAGATTAATGAGGGAAGCTTGGACATACACCAGTCAAAATAAACTGTTGTCCATTTTCAAGCTTATGCTCATACCCCAACAGTAGGGAACTCCTCTTTTCCCCTCTCTACCCTCCCTATGAAATGTGAGATGCACAAATTTAGAGACATGTTCATTCCAAATGTTCACATAGACTAGTTGTCTGTACCCAATCTGTGATTCTTCAAGCCTTCTGAGCTTGTGTTGGTCTGAACAGCCTCAGTCAGACATGCTGTACTTTGACCTTGAAATAGTGATGTCATTTTGGTCCTCTTTAAGCACAAAGGACAACAACCAAGCAACCCTCCCTATGAACTTCTCAGCAAAACCTTTGTCTTGTGTTTTGTCTAGTGTTTGTAGATTCTGCTGCCTTAAAAGATTTCTAAGGCGAACATGAAGCCAGCCATAACTCCTGTAAAAACAAATAAACTGTATTCAGAGAGTTTGGAATGCTGGGGAAGGTTAATGAAGTTTCATATTTGAAACAGTTTCCTGTAATCTGATGTTAAACTCTCCATCCCAGTAAGCAGGGACTCACTCCCACTTTATCCTTTCAGTGGGAGATAAGGTTTTAGGAAGTGGGGGAAACCCTGTAAGATATTTTCTCTTTGTCATTTCAGCCCTGGCCAGTTTAGGGTTACTGAGATAAAGTTGGACAAAGCAAATAAAGGAAAACTTTTTTTTCCTGGTTTGTAGAAATTTATGGCATTACAAACTAATTAGAGACTTAAATTTGTAAGTTAAATGTAATATCCTTGTAAATTTCCAAATTATAGTTTGAAGATTTTTTTAAAAAGTTGAAATATTTTAAGAGGACATGAGAATGTGAGACTGCCCCTGTAAATCCTTTGAACAGAGATCATTGAAAGCAATGGGCTCTATAACTTGAAGTGCTATGTTAGTGATCCTTAGGAAAATTGAGATTTGAATGATACCATTTGCTATTATAAATCCAGATTTGATTGAGTTTGTCCTAAAACTAAATTATGATGTGGTCCCATTCAAAGTGTGATGTGTTCTTCTATTAAGAAGTTGTGATCTTTGACGCTCTGTAGGTACACTAGAACTTAATGCAGGCAACCAACAATAATGATATTTGGCATTAAGGTGACATGGTGAGAAACTGTGTGGAAGAACTAGGTAGCGTAGTTGATATAGTACCATGCCTGGAGTCAGGAAGACTCACCTTTGTGGTTCAAATATCGCCTCAGACACTGGCAAAAAAGTTTTGTGTTATGTTTTTAAAATCTATAACATTATTTATGTTGCTTCTATTGTTTCTTGTATTAGGATTTTTGGGAAATCATATGAGAAATGCAATTTTTAAAAATTGATATCCAGAGGATAATACAATTGTACCTTTGGAAAATTAACTCCTCTTTTGGCAGACTGTTGTCATTATGGTTTTTTTTTAAAAACCATCAAATATTTAATTGTGTATATTTTAAAATGAATAATAATAATAAGGTAATAACTTAAAAATAACTTGGGAAAGTACCACAGACTTTTAAAAATATCTGAAAAGTTCTTGGGGCCTTGCTAGATTTTCAGTCCCCTGGATCTTCAGCCTTAGCAAGGTCATAAATCTTATTAACTCTGTGAGATGTTGCTGAAAGAATGTTGAGAAGTTCTAAAATAATAAAAAGGCTTAATGAGAAACTAGGATCTCTCACAGCTGAAGTTAGACCATTGCTTACTCAAGTGCACCTGGGACAGTATGTATTAAAGCCACATCTTTGAGCCAGCTTAGCATCAATAGATCCCAGATTTAAAGATTTTATTTTTGGGCTTTAGTAAGTAAACTGCAATATCTTCAGATATGAATGGCTATCAGCTATGTGTAATCATAGAATGTGATTATTTTCATAATTTCTATTGATTGATGTGTGTTCCAGCATGGATTTTAAACTTTAAAGGATGTATAAAACTTGCATATATTTATTATTAACTGTGATTACAACAACATGAGAAAAATAATAATAGCTATACCTAAGCTGTGATTACTGATTTGAAGTTCCTTTGTTTGAATCCTACATAATATGTAATTTATAAACCATGGGGAAGGGAAGGGGTGTGCTATATCGTTTTTGGCTCTCTCTTCTGCTGAATAACTTAAACAAATTTTTTCTAAATTATTGCAGATATGGATTTTGTTCTGAGCCAAAAGTATTTGTCCTAACAACTTAGTAACCATTTGAAAAAATCATATTTTAATTCCATTCTTAAATAACTACCATTGCTTACTAATTCTGGAGTGGCAGAACCAACAAAAGGTTGGGATGAAACAATTTCTAGCCCAAGACAATTTAGAAGGTTGGCAGAAAAGGTTTGTCCCACTGAGATGAGAGTGGAGAGCAGTCCAGCAAAGGTCATGCTCTGGAAAGCCAGCAGCAGGCCTTGGGGGTGACTGAAATGGGGACAGTGTCTTCTGGAACTCTCAGCCCACAGACAGAATTTGGACAACTGCTCAGAAGGAGATTACAGGGGTCCCTTTGCTGGTACTGGGTATAGGACTCTGTTACATTGCCCATAACTGGTTCATATATCATGGAGCCACAGTTGGGATCACACAAGATTTAGTGGCTTCCACAGTAAAGAAATGGAGGGCTTGGAATATGATATTCAGAGGGCAAAGGAGCTAGGATTACAACCAAGAATCACTTGCCCAAGCAAAACTGAATATAATCCTTCAGGGGATGAAATGGTTATTGAATGAAATTGAGAACTTTCAAACATTCCTGAGGAAAAGACCAGAGCTGAATAGAAAATTTGACAATCAAACACAAAACTCAGTAAAAGGTATAGAAAGGCAAACAGAAAAGAGAAATCAAAGGATTCAGTACAATTGAACTATTTACATTCCTACGTGGGAAGATGATATTTGTAATTCTTAAGAACTTTATTAGAGCAGTTAGAAGGAGTATATATGGAGGACATGGATGTGAATTGATTAAGATGAGATGACATCCAAAAAAATAAAATTAGAGGTGAGAAAGAGGGATGCACTGGGAGAAGGGGAAAGGAAGAGGTAGAATGGGGTAAATTATCTTACATAGAAGTGTAAAAGGACTTTTACAGTGGAGGGATAAATGAGAGGGGGTGGTGGGCAATGCTTGGACCTTACTCTCATAGGAATTGACTCAAAGAGGGAATGACATAGACTCTCTGTTGGGTATAGAAATCTATCTTCCCCTACAGAGAAGTAGAAAAGAAGGGGGATTAGAAAAGGGCACAGATAGAAGGGAAGCAGATTAGGAGAGGCAATGGTCAGAAGAAACCATGAGCTACCCTCAGTTAGTAGTTTGAGTGGTCTCCAACAGATGTTGACACCTGCTGTGTTTCCGTCAGATTAAAAATGTCCCTGCTTGTATCCCTGAAGCAGGGAACCTCAGTGAACAGTTTGGGAACTTGGAGCCATTATCATGACCTTGCTACATGAAAACACCATTACAGTTAGACTCTGAAGGTCTGCGTTTAAGTCTAGTCTGCAAAACACTAGCTATTTGACCCTGGACAAGTTAATTTCTAAAATCTAAGCCTTAATTTCCTCATCTGTAAATAAGGGCAGCTAGGTGGCTCAGTGAATAGAATGTTGGCCCTGAAGTCAGGAGGACTTGAGTTCAAATCTGGCCTCAGACACTTACTAGCTGTGTGACCCTGGGCGAGTCACTTAAGCCTGTCTACTTCAGCTTCCTCATCTATAAAATGAGCTACAGAAGGAAATGACAAATCACTCCAGTATCATTACCAAGAAAATACCAAATGGTGTTACAGAGAGTCAGACATGACTGAAACCACACACAACAACAAAGTGGGCATAATAATAATAAATGACTTTGGGAAGATCTATTGACATAACATATATAAATTATATTGAAGACATTATTCTATACACAAAAATCAGTTATTAATACTATTAATTTTTTTCCTCAGAGGAGGAAATAATTCTACCCCTCCCCTTCAAAACCCCATTTAAGAAATATTTAAGGACTGTGGAAAGATGCAGTATAAAATAAAACCCAATAATAATACCACTTGGCCTTTATTTAGAGATTTATGCTTTTCAAAACATCTTCAGGACAGCCCTGAATAGGGAGTGTAAGTATTATTCCCGCTGCCTCCCTGACATTTTACAGCTGGTGAAAGCTGACACACAGAGATTATTTCATCTGCCTATGGTCATGGAGCCAGTTAGTTGAGACAGGACTAGAATCCTCATGTGTGCCAAAGAGGCTGCCTTTTGGCTATCTGTACATGCCACTGTGATATCTACTCTGTATCTTATTTTGCTGATCATTCTCTTTCTGAAAAATTCTCTCATTAATAGAAGCTAAATGCTTTGAAATATGTTGATGCCTCCTCCAGGAATGTAAACCCTACGTTGTATATGTTCTGTTCCATCAGCTGATTCAGAAACACTACATGAATGGAAAAATAGCTTATTATTCATAGTTTGTTAGAGCCGATTTCTCTAGCCAAGTAAATTATCCAGCAAGTGGCTTCCAGCCTCCAGTCCTGCCCCAGATGCCCAACTCTACCTGAAGCCCAGCTTTGTTTACATAGAACCACAAAACTGAGACAAGCCCTGGGATTTCTATCCCTTGCAATGTGATCCTGAAACTGCCCATGCATTTCTATTGCCAGACCCCTTGAGCGGACTGACCACTGCCCACAGTCCTGTTGGAACACAATCTGTTCTTCCTTGGTCAATGCTTTTGGGGGTTTTATACACTGGTCAGCTGGTTGTTATTGTTGGATAAGCCAGGCAACATTTCCCTGGCTGAGCTAGAGGAGGCCTTTTCAGAAATAAGGAATTTAGTGTAACAGCAAGTAGACTGATGTTTGTACTGGAGGCTCCGTCTCTGCAATTATATGAAGGGGTAAATGCAACCTTCAAATGAAGCCTTCCCCGGCCTTCCCAAGGGGCAAGTCCTCCACATGAGTCTTCTTACAGGTCTCCTTGGTTCTCTTCCAAGGCTGAAGTGATCCCTATTTCCCTTGTTTGCCATATCATACTTGATACCTTTCTGTATATTATCACAGGCAACTCTCTAAGGCTATAGATTGCAGAACGGGGGGAGATCTTCATTGGTGGAGAGAAGTCCCCTTACTGGAAGTTCACTATGCTAATGAAATCAAGGTTCGGTGTTTAAGACTTTTTGAATTGTTAAGCAAATTGAATTAAAAAGAAGAAGCAAGGAACATTTATATGGATATGAAATTATTTGAAGATCTTTGAAGTCACATGTCTGGTTTTCTCTCCACACTCCATCCAACTCGCGCCCCACACACACACACATTGTGTACCTCTTATCCCCACCTATTAAATTGTAAACTTCTTAAGAGCAGGATCTGTCACAGCTATCTTTGTGTGCCCAGCACCAAACACAGTGCCCTTTGTACACAGTAGGTTGCACTAAATGCTAGGGAGCTAAGTGGTGCTGTGGAGAGCACTGGGCCTGAAGACAAGAAGACCTGAGTTTAAATGTAACCTCAGATACTTAGCTGTGTGACCTCGGGCAAGTCACTTAATTTCTGCCTGTCTCAGTTTCCTCAACTATAAAATGGGGATAATAATAGCCCCTACCTCTCAGAGTTCTTGTGAGGATCAAATTATTATAACTTATAAATTATATAATATATATAGATTATAACTGTAAAGTGCTTAGCAGAGTACCTGTCACATAGGAGGTGCCTAATAAATGCTGAATTGAATTGGAAAATAAATTAAGGGAAAAGTCCTTGTAAATAATAATGATAACTGATGTTTCTATAGTGGTCTTTTAAGAATTGACTGGCTACAGGGATCTGTGTCTAAGAGGGACAGGAGTCCTCATTCAACCCTGCGTGAGATTTTGTGATTATAATAATCTTTTGAGTTGGTAGGCAGACTTGAGTCATGCCTGGGGTTTTTGAAAGACACGTACAGTCTGCAAGAGAACAGAATGAAAGGAAGGAGTGAGGATTTTGTGAGCTTAGCAGTAGCATTAGTGAAGGAGGAGAAATCCCCAGCCCTGTCTAGAATTTGAGCCGACCTAGAAAGAATCGGAATTACAGAGGCAATAGTCTGTGATAGAGAAGGGAAAGAAAGACAGAGATAGGCCCTTGGGCCCTTGCTAGCGTCAAGGCAGAAAGAACGGACTGAATCTGTTCACTGGACTTGCTTCTTAAGGACCTGAGGAAAGTTCCAAAAGGTCTACTCCAGGGGTGGGGAACCTGTGGCCTCGAGGGCACACGTGACCCTCTAGCTCCTCAAGTGCAGCCCTCTGACTGAATCCAAATTTCACATAACAAATCCCCTTAATTAATAAAAGGATGTGTTCTGTAAAACTTGGACTCAATCAAAAGGCTGCACCTGAGGACCTAGAAGGCCTCATGTGGCCTCGAAATTTCTTCTCTCCATACCTGTCCAGTAATAGATATTGCTCACTTTTTTCACCTGCATGCTTTCTCCAAGCTGATTTTTGCCTTGAATGCTAAGAAGACAGAGGTTAGCAAGAAAAACACAAATTTTAAATGAGAACGGTGAGCCAACGTCTGTGTACATGTTAGGGGCTTTACTAACTGGGAGTTCTGTGCTAGTGCAATTGTACTAATTCTTTTCATCTGATATAAACTCCATAAAATAGTAGAGAAAGGAACAATGTGGATTTGAGGGGAACATTATGTTGGCCATGTTGTTGCTGTGGAGGTGGAGGGAGTAGCTAGGTGGCACAGGGGATAGAGGGCCAGGCCTGAAATCTGGAAGACTCATCTTGGTGAGTTCAAATCTGGCTTCAGACTCCAGCTATGTGACCCTGGGCAAGTCACTTAACCCTGTTCGCCTCAGTTTCCTCATCTGTAAAATGAGCTGGAAAAGGAAATGGCAAACCACTCCAGTATCTTTGCCAAGAAAACCCCAAATGAGGTCTTAAAGAGTCCAACATAACTGAAACAACTGAACAACAAACAGCATGTTTCCTATAGGCTAAAAGTGAACTAACTTTTGTAACAAAGTATGGCTGATTAAATCTACAGCCTACAGAATGTGAGAAAGAAGGAAAGATCTGGGTAAGATTTAGCTCTGTTCCTTTCAGAAGATAGGAGGGAGCAGAAAGGATTGAGGACTTTCTGCAGCACCACCCAGTGGTGTTAAATTTATATAGCATTATAAGATTTACAAAGTGTTTTACATGCATTATTTAATAATTTCAACCAACATTTATTAAATGCCTACTGTGTGTCAGATACTGAACCAAGTCCTGGGGATACAAATACAAAATGATACATACCTGGCCTAAATGATGCTGCTATCTTTGATAGAGAATGCTACTCAAATAAACAATAGAGAGAAAAAAAAAAAGTAAGCTTAGACCAGCCCACTTAACACCTGGTGGGAAGTATAAAAAAGAAACATGAGATTCCATTTCACCTAGCCCCCTACTCTTAGCACCATCCTCAAATCTCTCGAGATTCTAATTTGTCCTCCACATAACTGCAAAAGTGATTTTCCTAAAGTGAAGATCTGACCATGTCACTCACTCAATAAACCTCTATGGTTCCCTGCTGCCATTAGAACCAAATATAAACACTTGTTTCACTTTTAAGACCCTTCATTCACAGCCTGGCACCAGCCTTCCTTTTCAAAATCAATTTCTTTCCAGTCAGACTGGCTCTGTTATCAACTATCTAGGACCTTAGGCAAGTCACCCCTGGACCTGTTTCTTATCTAAAAAATGAGGGATGGAGACAGACTAGATGATTTCTAAAATCTCTTCTAATTCTGAGAATCTATCGTTGTTCTGGCCTCTCAGACTCATCTGGAGGTGTGGGTTAGTGAACACTAGAGTTATAGAGGAGCCTTGACTGTTTTCTCTCCAGGAGTAGAATTCACTGGTTCAATACCCATGGGCTTTCCTCTACAAAGTCCTGGGGAGTTGAAGGGGGGTGTAAATGGAGGGGGGGGTCCCTTTCAGTTGAAAATCTTTGATTCTGTGATTACACAGTCAGATGAATTGTCATCAGACATGTCCAAATAACAACAAAAAAAATTGGTCAAAGGCTACTTTTGACTAACATTAAATATGAAGCTAAATAAATGAGTCTCAATCTAAGAAAGGTAAGTGTGGTAGATAGCAAACCTCATCTAAGTCTATGGAAAGGGCTTTTAAAATAGTGCCAGGGAAATGTTATTTTTAATGTTCATAATGTATTTCAAAAAGACCATGAATAGGTGGGGTATATTAAAACAGCACATTCAAACATAGATTAAATGTGTATACAGATTAGATAAGACAGGTAAGGAATCATTTCACATACTTTAAAGCACAATATACTGCAAATGCCAGCAAATTGAGAGAAGTAAGTGGTGAGGGAAATAGATCATTACCCATGGAATGAATATATTTCATTTCTATCTGAAAAAGTATTTTTTCCCTTCCTTGCCAGATTAATCTGTCCAAAGCATAGTTCCAATCATGTCATTTCCTTAGTCAAAAGTCTTCAACAGATCTCCATTTCGTATTAAGTCCAAACTACATAATGGCCACATTAGGGCCCCAACCTATCTTTGCAATTTAATCTCTAACTACATCTACTCTCTGCTCCACCCAAACTAATTACTGTTCCTTAAAAATACATCTTTCCTGCCCCTACATGTTTGCTCATTCTGTTCTCTCTACCTGTTGAAATCTTACCCATCACTCAAAACTCATCTCAAATGTGATCTTTCATGAAGCATTTTCCTGTTTCCCCAAAATTATACCATTTCCTTCATCTTCTGTAACAATCCAACCTCTCTTATGGCATTTACCATATTCTATCTTGGGTTATTATAATTTGTGTATGTATTTTGTCTCCTGAGAAAAAGGTCCTTAAGGGAAAGAACCTGTATCTTACTATTCTATCCCCCAAAGTGCTTAGCATACCAGCTTGCTATCTCAGTGGCTCAATGAGTATTTGTTGAACCGAACCTGTTGGCAGAAAAAATTTCTTGAGGGCAAGTACTGTCTTACCAATACCTCAGTTTGGTGTGGATTTGACACTAAGGTCCTCAAAGACCTTCCGAGCAAACAGAGCATAAGTTTTGGCCATGTTCCAAGATATGGTTTTAGCAACAGCATGTGTCTGTACATGTATGTATTTACAAACATGTACACACATACACTTATGTGCATGTGTGTATGTTATATGTCATATAAATGATATACATTTTATTGTTTATATATGTGATTATATGTGTGTATGTATATATGTGTGTGGATAGATATAGTCTGTTGCTCAGACCATATCTTGGAACTTAAGAGCTTGTGTTCTTGTTTGCTTGTAAAGTCTTTGAAGATATTACTGTCAACTCCACACTTAGATAGACAGATAGATAGATGGGTAGATCTGATTTCTGAGGACCAGAGCTCATGACCTCTTACTGATGGTTAGTCATGTTGTAACGAACTTTTCAATGC
>NW_020954576.1:57056152-57121733 GCF_900497805.2 Vombatus ursinus | reverse complement strand
TGGCAAATCTCCATCACTTGGTACAGTGAGATGCACATAAGTGCATACATAAGTGTTTGCTGAATTACCAAATGAGGAAGATTCTACAGAGAGGCCATCAGTTGCAGTATCCATAAGTTTGATGCTAGACAGTCATTGGATCATATGGACAGCCTCATTCTACAGATGAGGAAACTGAGGCCCAGAAAGATCAAGTGATTTGGATCACGCAGCTAGTAAGTATTTGAGGTAGGATTTGAACCCAAATCTTCCTGGCTCCAAGTCCAATGGAAAGAATTCCACTGCACTTTAATACATTCAGGTTTATTTATTAAAAAACAACAATACAACAACTGTTTGACCTAGAGGGTGGGAATATAGAAATACCACTCCTTATTAGGTAACTAGCCATTTACCACTAGCACTATTAACAAATGAAACAAGACTTATGTAGGTGGTTTGTATTTTTTTTTCATTGAAGATCAACTTGAAGTAGACTAATCCAGAGATCTAAATGGGAAACAGCATTTCATGTGTTGGGTCACATCAAAATACAATGATCCATTTTGTCCAGGACTTTCAGCAGGGAAGAGATTTTCCCTGAAGGACTGTACGTCACATAAGACAGAGCCTGTTCTTTCCTGCTGTGTATATAGTGTTATTTGTTGGTCATACTTCTCCCTTGACCATACACACAACCACCCAAATGACCAGTCTTGTAACTAACTGCATGAAGAATGTTTCCCAGGGAAGATTCAAGAATATTTTTATTAGTGCTAAACCTTTCCTCTTCTTTGAGGACTGAAATTCCAAAATGGGCTCCTAGAGCATTTCCATAAAGATGGAGGTGAAGAACATACACATGTACACATATAATCTATTTAAAACGACTTTATTAAAGGTTATTATTATAAAACATGACCAAGTACAAGTTGTCAGTAAGAATTTGTCTTTTTGAAAATGCGTATCAAAGAAAGGGAAAAGCATCCAACCACACACAAAGCCTTAGGTTGTGCTGTCAGGACGGAGGCTGGAAAGCCGGCTGGGGTGACTGACAAGGCTGCCTCATGCTCTACCAGCTGCTCCCAATGTGTCTAGGACTGCCAGAATTCCAAAGGGAGAAACCTTCAGTGGGGCAATGGTGGGGGGAAGGGAAAAGAAGACAGGGAAACCATGCCATTCTAAGAAGAATCACAGCTTTCCATCCTGCTTGAGGGAAATTAAAAAGATGCTGTCCCCTAAAGCATTACTTGAAATCTTTGAGTTGAATCCTAAGGGTAAAGAATGCAGGGAGGAACTCCAGCTGTGCACTCTGCAGTGGAAAAGTTTGTTTTAAATAAAAATGCCTGTTTTGACATCTCACTCTAGGGAAGAGCACACGGCAAAGCTGAGCCTCAATTTTCTTCTCTTTGGGAGTGGAGCATCATTGACTATCATGGGAGAAGTATAAAGACATTCCCTATGTGCTGGAGTTTAGTCCCAAGGATTAAAAAAAACAATCTCTTAGTGATTCATATTATCTTTTAGTAAAGGACATGACCTGAGGCCTCCCGTAATTCCCTGATATTTGATGTGTCTGGGGAACACTAGATAGCCATAGGAATTTTCCCCATGAGCCTTCCATTATTCCTTCACAATACTTCTCCAAAGCAGGTAAAAAATTAATAATAGTGCTTTGCAAGTATATAGTATTTTTGCTGCTTATAAAGAACTTCAATGTATAGGGCTTTTTTTTTTTTTTGGTCATAACTACCCTACAAGGTGGGCAAGAAACAGCATTATGAGCCCATTTTACAAATATGAAAACTAAGACCCTGGGAAGTTAAAGAATTTGTTGACAGGCACACAGTTAGCTCATGGCCAACTAACTGTCCATTCCACACTATACCTTGCTACCTCTCAATCAATAAAAACTGAAATAATCTCTCCCTGGTTTCCTTTAATCAAAAAAAAAAATTAACTTCAAGAGGTTGTGCTATTGAGAATTTCTTAAGCATGAAATTTTTACTACGCTGTAAATTAGAAGAAACCTAGCCCTAGACTGAACACTAGATAAGATGAAGACATTTAACATGTCTAAATATCAGAGCTTTAAGAAGCCACCTCCTCCCCCTATTTGTCCAAATAGCTGATTTGGACAAAATAACAATTATCTCTCCAAAAGAAAGTAAATTCATCTATCAGGGCCCTCAGATCTCTGCCCCAAGAAGCTTAATTTAAAGCAAGCTTAAATCAATCTTTTAAAAAAAAGAAGTTTACTCTCTAGGCCATTATAAACCAGCTTCAGTTTCTTGCTGAGATGGGAGTGGCTAGGTTGTCAGCCAGGCTTTGAGGAGCTCCCATTGTGAAAATGGGACCAGATGGTCAATAGATGGTCAATTACATCATCCTTTTACTGCTGCTCTATCAAGTACTCTTGGCTGAAGAAGCAAGACCCTAGGCTCAGGAATTTTAAGAACTTTTTTTCCCCTGTAACTCAGAAAGCTAGAATTTTTTTTCCTTTTAAAGATCAACTATACTTGAGTGCAGAAAGAACCTGTATTTGCCAAGCTGTATTCCTCCCCTCTGACACAGTGAGGAGCTGAAAATGCCAAGCCCCAAGGGGCCCATGTGTGGTTCACAGACTTGAAGCCCTTGTCTGGGCCCAACCCAACAGTTGGCCAGGATGCTACTTTGGCAAAAATTCTCCTTTAAAAAATAAAGTAGTTGCCATGTGTCTTTGGAGAGAGGGGAAAAAAAAAAAAAAAACATTCTGAGAACCTTTTAATGAAGTCCTATAAACAAAAAAAGACCCACCCATCCCATCCTACCCCTGCACACCCCCTCAAATTCTAACAGGCACAAGCTCTGATACTGGAGCCAAGCATTCACTGGCAAAGGCTCAGGGAAATTAAGGCTTCAGGTGAGGAGGACACAGTGAGAGGCAGTGTGTGAATCGTGCTGCATTGGAATTTGTCCCAGTACCTGCATGGGGACGGGAGATGCCAGAGGCAACAACACAGTTGCAGTTTACAGAGAAGGCTCTATGTGTATCTCCCCTTCCACGGGAGCTATATCTAATGTGGTAAGCTAACTGAATAGGACTGGAGTTCTCCAGCAAAAGTTAGTGGTTGTACAGCGAGCAAGGAAAGTCCTGTGAAGGCAGTCTCAGCCCCAGGAAGGTCCCTTGCTATCACATCAGAATCCCAAAGTTCTCCAGGATGGCTAGGTTAGTGGTGATATTACACCTCCATTTCTGCTGATGGTGGGGAGGAATGCCTGGTGTATTCTGGGAGGAACACATGCCAAGGCAGACTATTTGTTGGAGTAAGCAGTCTTTGAATCTTTTAGAACAGAGAAACTTGGTTCATCAACCAGTGTCCCACTGGGTTCTAGGACAACCAATCAGAATAGCCCTTTATCCAATAATGACTGACATAGTTTCCACATTCCCACCTAGATAAGGAATCACCAGGGACACATAAGGAACAAAGCTCTTTGAAGAAGAAACTGGTACAAAACTCAAGTAAGGTGTAGCTCTGAGACAGTTACTAAAATAGATATGAAATAATACAAGGCTAATACAAAACTTTAAGAATGCAATTAAAAAAAAAGAAGCCATCCATGGTATTGATCTGTATTAGGGCGGCATGATAACAACCTTATTTTCTTTGACTTGTACCAATGCACTGGTTTCTAGGACTGACAGGAGGATCTAGGCCAGTACCAACGGGAGAATTGTTGATTGAGGACTAGACCACCTGCACAGCTTGGCAGTGTCTGGTGAGTTATTTAGAGAGGTAAATCTTGACATGATTGCTGCTGAGATGTCAGAGCCTTTTAGCCAAGGAAACCATTGTAAAGAAAAGAGTTGATCTCTTAAATAAAAAAAGGCTGTAGAAGACAGTCTGCTTTTGTAGCTTTTCTCTATGAAATATTCAAAAATAAGTATTTTTTCTGGGGGGGGGAAGTGATACAGGTGAGGAAAAGAGAATTTGGTGAAGTTTGAGACAGAAGATTCCCCTACAATATTTAATCAGCTTGTAGCAGGCTTTTAAAAATTCTAAATTGAAAGCTGTCATTATCGATCACCCCCCAAAAAAAGTGCCTGATCTTATAACAATGGTAACATCTAGACAAGGCAACATTGAATAGTTTCAAATTATTAAGAAAAAAGTTCACAAAAGCTAGAAAAATTGAAAGACACTGGGGGGGAGGAAGTTGCCCTTTTCTTTATCCTGCTTCTCCAGCACAACACTTTGGGGAAAAAAGAGTTTGGGGGTTCTTGGTTTTGTTTCATTTTACCAGTTGTCCAGAAAATCAAATCCCGTCTTTAAGATGACATTACTTGTATTGAGCTGTAGGAAAAAAAAAAAAAAGACAAGTGAGCTTTTTTTTTTCCAAGTGAAGCAAATTCTAAATACAGCCTCTCATTTAGTATGACCCAAATGAGAGTGCTTGCTTCCTTCTCAGAATCTCCCTGACCTCAATATACCCCAGTGCTTGGAACTAGAAAATTAAATAAAATTAAAGACAGGCTGGCTTGATTCTGCCAGCATCCAGCATTCCCTCCCTTCCTTCCTAATGACATCTGTGAGCACGTCAGCTTTGGGTTTATCCATATAAGACATAGTCTAGAGGAAACGAAAGAATAAATAAAACAGTGACTAGGAAGACAAGGACATGTTGAATCATCACACACATACACATACAGACACACACAATCTTAAAGGCAGTCTTTCTGATAGCACAAGTAATCTTCACAAGGGAGGAGCAAAAGATAGGGAAGTTTGTATCATTCAAAGGAAGCTAAATGACAATCTCTAAACTAAGCGCATCCTTAGGGTCAAGGAAAACTCACTTGAAACAAAGGGACCCAATTTAAAGGAATAAATTGCATATACAGGCTATCCCAGAGGTCCAAAGCTGCTATCGTTTTTTTGTAAAGTTTTTTCAGATCTAAACATGATCCTGGGACATTTTGGAGCTGGGCTGGGCACTCCCTCCAAAACTTTGAACTGGAACCACCAGGCATCTGAAGACCAAGTGTGGGGATGACCAGCAGGCAGAGAAGCACATTTTGCCCAGAGTGCTTCCTTCCTTTCCAAATGCCTGTCCATTTTAATTGCTTTCCCACCTCAGTGGAAACTCTCAAGGGGCTCTCACACAAATTACATGTGACTAAAGAGTAATGAAACAATATATGTCCAAGTGAGTGTTGTTCCCCAAAGTAGTTCCTTATTCTAACAACACTCCAGATATTTCTGGAAATTCTCTTACATCTGCCTTCAGAGAGAGTTCATAAGCCACACAAGAAAAATCATTCTCATCACTTCTTAGTTACACCTTATTTTTGATCAAATACAGTATTATTACCTAGCTTTCTCATTCAACAATTCATTCTTTCAATCAATCAATACATAGTGCCTATTCTATGCAAAGTACTATCCTTGGGGCTACAGTAGTAACAGAGAAAAATAACGAACATCTCCTGTCCTCACAGACTTTTCTACCCAGTAGGGGAGAGAAGACATGCACACAAATAAATATAACACATGGCAGATTATGCTAAGTGACACACACAAAGACATACTATAAGAATTTAAAAGAGGAAGAAAACACTCCCGTATGGTGAGATCAGGGAAAACTCCAAGGCCCAATCCAAATGCCACTCCCTTTATGAAGGACAGGTAGGATTTCAATAGATGAAGATGATGTGAAAAGCATTCCAGGGGAAGCAACCAGCTTGAGCAAAAATTCGGGTGTCAAGTAGGCTGAGGACTGAAAAAAGATCATTGGATTTGGTTACTGGAGACCTTGAATGGAACAGTCTCAGCCAAGTGGTAAGGGCAAAAAGCCAGATGACAAGGTGTTAAGGAGTGAGTGGGAAGAAGAATTGGAAGCCTCCAGCATAGATATTTTTCCCTATACTTCTTAAAAGAGTAGTTCAAGTGGATGATAGACTAGGGTGAAGACGGGTGTGGGGGTGTGTGTGTGTGTGTGTACACAGAGTAGATCTAGGCAGAAAGGGAGAGACTGAAGAAGTAATCAAGGGGTTTGATGGAGAAGGCTCTAAGAACAAGAGATAAAGGATAAGATCGACAAAGGAAGCCTCAGAAAGAAGGCTTCTCATTAAGAAAGTAAGAAGAAAAGGATGAGTTGAAAATACAGAGGAATTTTGAAATGAAGAATAAAGAGACCTTCATGCAAGTAGGGGCCCAGATGAGGTTAGGGAACATGAATCCAAAATCCACATAACAGGATTAGTGACATTTACCAGGTTATGCTCCATAAACCCCCAAGTGGAACAAAAGCAAGGAGGTGTTACCTGGACTACTACAAATGACTCATGCTACCACTGAGGGTAGTCAAGAGAAACAGTGGCAGATCCTGAAGGCAATTCCAATAGAGGAGTTTGAGAGACATTTTGGACAAAGACAGTATTGTTGGGAAAATCTACAGTATTTCAGACTAATTTCAGGGAGGCAACTCTCAGTTGGATTTATCAGTCCTGATGTGATTGTTAGCAAAGTGGCATTACACCCACACTCCAATGCTTCTTACTCCAGTGCTTCATCATGGAGGAACCCTGGAGTCTTTAGGTTTAGGTAGTGGCAGCATAAGCTCTGAGAGATCCTACCAAGCCAGAAAGGCTTTGAGGACTGGGCTAGAGTCCAAAAATCAGCCAAATTTAGTTTGGAAGACATTATTACTAAAAACTTGGCCCCATCTAATGAACATGTTTGACGATGGAAACTCATGAAGGTGTGGATGCATTGTGATTTATACTGGTAGATGAGCACCTGCAGGGGTCAATTCAATTTACGTTTATATAGCATTGAAATAGGGCAGCTATGTGGTGCAGTGGACAGAGTGCTGGGCTTGAAGTCAGGAAGACTCCTCTTTCGGAGTTCAAATCTGGCCTTTGACACTCACTAGTTGTGTGACCCTGGGCAAGTCACTTAACCTATTCACCAAACTGAGTGCCCTTCTCACCCCCTTAGCTCTACTAACCCAAGTTCCTTCCCTCCTTTGTAATATTGCTTTCTCCCACCTACTTCATGAAATTTCACTCTATCCAATGTAATTATCCCACTGTCCCCAGCATACAGATGGTGGCAACACTCCACTGATCTAGTATTCTTGGGAATGAGTTAAGAGTTCCGTGGAAGTGAATTTTTCAGATAATTTATTACCTTTAAGTACCATTTTTAAAAAATTAAACCATTTGAAGTGGAAATATTTTTTAAATGTTTCAACATAGTAAAGCTGGGAAGGAAACAGCAGATGACAGAATCAGGATTCAAAGAAATCTTGGCAGGCTAAGAATAGGCCAAAACCAAAGATAACATTTCAGACATCTTGAACTAGATGTCCAGTTAAACTCAACACGTCCAAAACTGAATTCGTTATCTTTCCCCCCAAACCCTCCTCTTTTCCAAACTTCCCTCTCACTACTGAGGGCAGTGGGTGATGATCCTCCCAGTCCCCCAGCCTCACAATCTGGGTATCACCCTCAACTTCTCACTATATCTCACCCCCATATAGAATTGGTTACCAAGGCCATTAGATTTCACCATCAAAACTTCTTTCAAAAAACACCTGATGTATAATTCCTCTGACACTGTCACCACCCTGGAGCAGGCCCTCACCACCTCGTGCCTGGATATTACAATAGCCTACCACCAGTCTCTGCCCACTCCAGTCCATCTTCCGTTCAGCTGCCAAAGTGATTTTCCTAAAGTGCAGGTCCAACCGTGTTGCTCCCCTACTCAATAAACTCCAGTGGCTCCCTATCACCTCCAGGATCAAAAACAAAATGCTCTGTTTGGAATTCAAAGCCCTTCATTTCCTATTCCCTTCTATCTTTCCAGTTTTCTTACACCTTACTCCCCAACACATACTCTTCAATTCAGTGACACTGGACTCCTGGCTGTCCCTCAAACACTCCATTTCCAGGCTCCAGGGATTCCCCATGTGTGCAAACTCTCCCTCTTCATCTCTGTCTCGAGGTTTCTTTCAAGTCCTATCTAAAATCTCACCTTCTATAGGAAGTCTAGAATCCCTCTTAATTCTGTTGCCTTCCCTCAGTTGACAGTTTCCCATTTATCTTGTCCATAGCTCCTTCCATACATTTTTATTTGCCCATCAACTCCCCCATTAGATAGTGAGATCCTTGGGGGCAGGGGCTGTCTTTTGCCTTTCTTTGTATCCTCAGTACTTAGCACAGAAGTTGAGTAGACACTTAATAAATGCCTGTTGACTGACTAAATGCTCACTGACTTAGTAGGAGGCAATGTGGCATATTGGCACTCATTCTAGGGTGGGAGCCCAAAGTCTCGGTTTGAGTCCCCAGATCATTCTTCCCACAACTTTTTGAAAAGTTCACCCCCTGAGACAATCTTCCTTTGAAGCCTAACCCCTGCCCTTAAACATGAAGATGTCGATATACACAGTCACAGAACTAGAGCTGAAAGAGATCTGAGAGGTCATCGAGTCCAACCCCATCACTTCACAGAGAGGACACTGGAACCCTGAAAAGTTACATGCCTAACCCAAAGCCACGTAGGAGTAAAGGGCAGAGCTGAGATCCAAGCTCAGTTCCCATGACTATAAGTCCAGGACCCTTTCCACCTGTAAGATGGATATTTGAACAATACCTAGAACAGTGCCTGACAAACAGTAAGTACTTAATGAATCGAATGTGGCCACCAAAAAGACTGACATCATCCGAAGCTACGCAGATAAAAGTTTTGTATCCAGAGGAAAGGAGGCGAGATTTTAGCGTGGTCTAGGCACAGTGCATTACGTATGGCAGGTACTTGATGTCTGCTGAACTGACTGAATTTAACGGTCCCACTGTACTCTGTACTTGGCTGCTGCTGCGTGGGTCAGATCCTATCTGGAGTATTATGTTTGGCTCTTGAGATTACATTTTTAGAGGGACAATGAGAAATGAGACTGTGTCCAGAGGAGGGTCACCAGGAAAGTGAGAAGTCTGGAAATCATATGATATGAGGAGTTACTGTATTAACTATAGTTACTGAAGTTATATAGATATTAATAGTTTATGGGTATTATTATAGATAGTTTATAGAAGAGAAGACATGAGTGGAGGAGGTAAGAAGGGGCACATGATAGTTGTCTTCAAATATTTATAAGGTTCTTATAAGGCAGAGAAATTACATGCAGAAGGCAGAACCAGGACAAATGAATAGAAGTCACATTTGGCTCAATGGAAGGAAGAACTTTTTTCCTCCCCCATTATATTATGCGCTCCTCAAGGGCAGGGACTTTCTTTTGTCTTTCTTTGTATGCCCAGTGCTTAGCATAATGCCTGGCACACAGTAAACACTAAACAAATGCTTACTGATTGACTGGCTGATAGAATCAGGTCTGTCAAAAACTAGAATGAGTTGCCTAATGAAGGGATGAGATCCCCATCAGTGGAAATGGATGCCCACCTATAAAGTATGTTCTAGAGGGCATTTTATGAGCCATTTCTCTACCTTGTTGACTCAGAAGGAAGTAGTAGTCAGGAGAAGAGAATTACAGATTTGGAGGTTGTGCCAACCAGAAGGTTATATGATAAACTGAGAACAGAAGAGACCTCATAGGAAAACAGAAGCAACACACAGTCAAGTCAGTGTTTTGTTTTGTTGTTTTCCCAAAGGAACCCTGAGCACTTGACCCTGATGGCCAAGAGCACTGGCAGCTCTATTGACAACCTATGTAGGGACGATAAGACCCGTCTCCAAGTCACCCAGCAAATTAACAGTGGGGACAGCCAGGAATAGCATACTGGGCTCTGCCCCTAGACCAACCACCCTCACCCTGGTTGCCACGTGATTCCATGATGGAGAACCAAAGAACAACCATGGCTTTCATGTGGCTTTTTCAACCTGGCAGTTACTGAGGAGCACAACACAGAAGGAAACGGTCTGACTACCACCTCTGGCAACTCTGGGACTTCAAGAAATGCCCAGATTTAGGAACATGACTATCATTCCTCTTCAGTTTCCAGTTAAGCAGGTTTTCAACTTCCTATCCCTTTTCTACTTTCCAGGACCAGATATCCCAAGTACAGTGATAATCAACAGTATGATGCTATAGCCAAAAGAAAAACAAATGTAATCCTAGGTTGGAATAATAGTCCAGAGAAAGAGTAATAGCCCCATTGACTCTGCCTTAGTCAGACCACATCTAGGATATTGTGTCCAGTTATACCTGTCACATTTTAGGAAGGATATTGATAAACTAGAGAACATTCAGGAAAAGGTGACCAGGAAGGCAAAGGGTCTCCAGGTCATGGGAATGAGTGGAAAGGACTGAGAGTGTTTTGTTTAGAATAGAGAAGATTCTGGGGCAGGATAGCTGTCTTCAAGCATCTAAAGGGTTGTTATATAGAAAAGAGATCAGCTGGGGAGCGGGGCATGCCTGCTATCTCTGCTATAGGGCAGGCTGAAAGTCATGGATCTCTTGAACTCTTGAGCTCTGAGCTACAGCAGGGCTAAAGTTAAAGGGTGTTGGCACCAGGTCAGAACTAGTATGGTGAGCCCCTGGGAATGGGGGCCACTAGGCTGCCTACCGAAAAGTAAACTGGCCAATGTGAAGAACAGAGCAGGTCAAAATTTCAGTGCCAAATTGGCAGTGGGGTAGGGAGTGGCCACTGTGATCTCAGTCTAAGTAAGATAGGGAGACCCAGACTCGCCACCAAAAAAAAAAAATGGAGGAAAGGAAAAGGGATCAGACTTTTTCTGCCTTACTCCGGAGGATACAACTGGTAACTGAGTAGAAGTTATGTGGAGTAACTCTAATGTAAGAGAATACTTGCTAAGAATAAGATCTACCCCAAGGTGGAATGGGCTGCCGCAGGAGGTAATGGACCTCCAGTCTTTCACTAAAAGTCTTTAAGCATGGGTTGGATGGCTGCTTGTCAAGTATGTAGCAGGAAGGATTCTTATTGAGATACAGGGTGGACCAGATAACCCCTGAGGACCCTTCCAATGGGGAGATTCTGTAAAGGAAATCACGGACATATTCTAAAAAAAAATGCTAAATGAAGAAAAAGAATGACTGCTATGGTCCTTAGGAGCTCTTCACTTAGCTCAATGTTGTAGAAAGAAAATTCTGACTGAGGTGACTGCTGAAAGTGTTTTGTGCAGAGAAGTCCCTTCTCAGTAGAGATTTCACAGAAGGGACCACACCCAACTTTGTTCCTTGCAGAACAATGCCCCTTACAAAGTGGAACACAAAACAAACAAGGAAGGCTAGGACAGCTGCTGCAGAACTCAAGCTTCCAACATTATCACAGTTCTAGCCTCCTCCGTTTAGAGCTCTAACTTCTTAAGAAATGCAACCCAACTGGCAAAAAACAGTCTACACACACACACACAGACACATACACACACGCAGAGCAAATAATCCAAAAGCAGTGATCCTTGGTTGTCTTTCCTCTTGCTTCCTTCCCCTGTAGGACCATCTCATTCTCCCAAGTCCTTCCTGTGCTTCTCTTCCCTTCAGTGAAAGGAATCCTTCCCTCTCCCTCCCCTTACTCTGGAATAACGAGTTAACCAATCCCGGAAGACTCCCTTGAGGTATCGAAATCCCATAGATTAATGATAACATTCTTATTTCAGCCTGATGTCCCCACTTCTACCATGCTGCTCACAACAAATGCTTAATTCAATTCACCACAACATACATTGCATAAAACTAAACGTTTGCCTCCATTCCCTCTGCCTCCTCTTCAGGGCGCATCATTGATTGAACACCTGCAGCCCCATGGTCTCTCTTTAGTGTCTAGCACGGAGCTGTGCTCTCAAAATATTTACCGACCTCCTCTGCTTCCACATCAATAGATTACCCCTCTCCTTACCCAATGTTCTACTCAAAACCTCCTCAGGAAACAGGCATGGCATGACATTGGGAATGCCCATTTCACAGACATGCAGGCCCATGGATGAGAAGGGACCACACAGTTAACCCTGCTATATTTGGCTAGTGGTAAAATCGGGGGGCAAAACAGAACAGATGTGTATATGTATGTGTTTGTACGTGTGCATGTCAATGGTTAGCTCCTCTTTGTGCGAAACGGGTGAAGCAAGAGAAAGTGGGGGAGACCATCTAACCTGTGTGGGCTTGGACTCTGAGATTAAAGCATCTTCCGTCTCCTCCATTTTGGTGCCCGATGAGGACAGCTTCACCACAGACTCAGAGAGGAAGCCATCATCCAGCAAGCTGACTGAAGACTGGCCAGACCGGGCCTTTTCCTTCTCAGCACTCAGGGTGGAGAAAGTAAATTTCTCTTGCCAAGGGCCACTGGGTCTTTCCCCTTTGGCCACCTCTCTGTCCTTTGGGACTGATTCTTGCCGGTAATGGCCTGCGGGGACCTTTTCCCCTTTCTCCATGGACTTGATCTGGCTAGGGGTCAGAGACTGGAAATCCGACTCTTGTCCTTCCACTCGGGAGCGCTCTGCATTTATCTTCCAGAAAGACGATTCCTCCTCCTTCCAGATGGACCCTAGGCCATCCATGCTTGATGTTTTGTTTCCCTGAGAGGATTTGGTGGCCTGGGCACCCTGAGGGACTTTGGACAGTTGCCTCGGTTCATTCTGGGTTGTGCCACTTGGCTCTTGGATGGACAAAGAGGCAATGCTGAAATCCATCTGACTCTAAGAAAAGAAACATGGAAAAGGAGAAAAACAAAAACAAAATACAATGAAACCTTGTCAGTAAGAACAACAGATTTATTAATCCACCATTCATGCCACGCCCTCCCTCAATTTTTCCTTCACTGTCCTGGTCAATGTCTTCTCTATACCTTGTTCCTCTCAGCAACATGATGAAGGTCTCCTACGGCAAAATGTTGTCTACTTTGTCAGATAAAGTCACTGTATTGGGTGTTATAGCTCAACTATTTTTCTGTGTTATAAGGGAAGATTCAATTCCAGGGTAAGGGGGGGAATTTCCAGAGATGACTATGAAGATAGCCCATTAATAAAATTCATTTTAATAATCAGCATATTTACCCTCTGCATGGTCTTGCTCTACCACCTCCCCTGGTAGCTATTCCGAAGTCTGCCATAATGGATATGAGATGTATATTACAAGATAACATTACTTTAAAAAAAAAAAAAAGCAAACATAACCAGTAATGAGCCCAGAAAACAGATAGTGAAATATATCTTGCTCTTCTCAGGAAAAAGGAGAGGGTCTAATAGGACAAACTGTTGTCTATATCACCAGACAAGGTCACTGCATTGGGTGTTTTAAATGTTTTTCTTTGTTACTAGGGAAGATTCAATTACAGGCTGAGGGAGGGGGTGGGGATTTCCAGAAATGACTATGATTTAAAAAAACAAAAAGCACCAATAAAACTTTAAAAGTCTATAATGATAAAAAGGGGTTACTGAGAAGCAACGGTCAACTTAGCAATGCTACCTAACCTCCAGGTATCTGTTTAGATAGCATCTCTGTCAAGACTGAAGACTGATGACACATGGCATTTATTTGGTTCAAAATTCTTGCTCTTCTGCAAACATGATATTCCCATCATCATCTCCTTCAATGGAAAAATCCCTGTGTGAACTCAGTTGCCTGGCTAAGTAGCAAATGTTCGTTTTAAATATCTGAAATAGCCAGGCTATTTCCTTGAATCCTTTTGGCCCCCTCATAGCACACGGAGCCTGTGACAGGAACAAGTATCTACCAGGGTCTGTCCCCACTTCCCTCCAATCTAAATTAGGCCAGATTTTCCCAAAAATGTGAAAAGTCTGGGACCTGATGTGGTACTGGTGGTGGTGGGAAGAAGGGAGATGAAAATTGTGTGTCCCTTGAAGCAGCTCCCTAGTACCCTCTGGCTGCACTGATGTCTTGGTCACCTAAGACCACACAAAGGCCCACCCACACAGGAGCAGAGCCTTCAGACTCAGTAGATGTCTCAAGACAGCGAAAGACCACTCCCTGCCTTGCTGAACAGATGAGTGACTCCATGCTCTGCAGACCACATGTGTTTCCATAAAAGAGACAAGGGGGATTAGGTACCTGAGCTTAGAGCAAAGTGCTATTGCACCCTTTTTTATGTTATGCTAAGTAAGTCTCCTTTTGGTAACTGTTCAATGACCTACAAATGCTTCATTTCACCCGACATCAAACCTGAATCAACAGGGTACTGGACTGAGTCAGGCCTGCCCCTAACAGAGCCCCAGGTCTACCTAGAGGCACTGGTGAGTTCTGTAGCCTGTTTCTTACAGCAGGGGAGAGATTTATTGTGAAGACATCCCCCCTCCCCTAACCCCCACCCCCACAAGGGTGTGGCTAGCATAAAAACCCAGGACTCCCAACATCTAGTTCCCTGACCTCACCAAACAGTTCTTTTATTTAGACTCATCAGAGTCCAATGGCAAGACAAGAGTCGAGACAACTGGCGATGACCCAGGATGCAATATGTCTCTGAGCAGTGCAATCTACAAAATGATAATAATAATGATGATGATGATAATAGTAGTAGCAGCATTTATATAACACTTTAAGGTTTCCAAAGTACTTTCATTTATCCTTTACATCAAACCTAAAATTTATTGTGCTAGTATTACACCTCCTCCCACCACCATTTTATTGATGAGGAAACAAAGTGAGACAGATTTAAGTGACTTACCCAGAGCCATACAACTCATATCTGAGGCATGATTTGAACTCAGGTCTTCCTCCAAGTTCAACACTCTATCCACTGTAACACCTGGTTGCCCATTTACCCTAGCAACTACCTACAGGGAATGGGTTGTGTCTTAGTTCCTTGATGGCCACAACAACACACCACCATGTATAATGGGAGCTTTCAGAGATGGGTATATTACAAGTCTTGTGGAAGATGCTGCTGCCAACCTTTTAAGATAACCCTGCTAAATTTTTTTCTGATCAGTACGTCACCGATTGTTAAACTCAAGTCTTTTTTGGAGTGTCAATTCATTGGGATGCCTTTTTTTTTCCTCCCAAGTTTATGCCAAATAAGCTATTTCTGATATCAGCTTTTTTTTTTAAATCATCATTTAAACAGATCAGGAAACATTTCCATTCTCTCTCTCTACCCTCCTGCTCATCAGCCACCATTCTCGCCTCTAATTGCTCCACGTCATTTGAGCTGGAAGGAGTGATTCAGGATCAGTGCGTGCCCCTTCACTCCTTCTATTTCCCAGCCCTACTCAGAGCAGAAAGCAGACTGCAGATGCAGAGAAGAGAATGACAAGAAGGTCTGCCCCGCCACCGATGTGTTAAGAAAGGCAAACAATGGGGTTCTACTTGTTCCAGCTGGTTCCAAAACGAGTCACAAAGTGGAAGCTCTTTTCTCTTTCCCTTTGTCTCCATCTCCGCTCTGTCAGTTCTCAAGAAGGTGGCAAGGCAGTCCTACTGGGGCCAGAAGGGGTCTCATGCTTTGTAAAAGTTCAGAGCTGTCAATCTCTCCATCTTAGGGGTTTTCCATACATGCCTGCTTGGAGATCCCCACCTGGGGCTCAGGAGGTAAACTGAAGAGATCTGGGTAATACACAGCCAGACAATTCCAAAGCAAAGTCATCCCCATTCCTATAATAAGTAAAGTCTCAGAAGACACAAAAATAGCTTTATCTTCCACCATTCAGAGCTTCAAATCACAAGCTATACAGGTCCAAAGTGATAAGATCATCATAGATGTCACAGACATAGGATTATCACAGATCTTGGGTTGGAAGGGGGCCTCAGAGAACATCCAGTCCAAGTTCCTCATTTTAGAGTAAAGGAAACTGAGGCTCTGGGAGGTTATTGTTTGCCCAAGGTCACACAGTTTTTAAGCATTACAACCGGGATTTGCACCCAAGCCACCAGACTCCAGGGTAGCTAAGTGGCACAGTGGATAGGGTGTAAGGCCTGGAGTCAGAAAGATTCATCTGCCTGAGTTCAAATCTGGCCTCATTCATTTACTAGCTATGTGACCCTGGGCAAGTCACTTAATCCTGTTTGCCTCAGTTTCCTCATCTGTAAAAATGAGATGGAGAAGGAAATGGCTAACCACTCCAGTATCTTTGCCAAGGAAACCCCAAATGGGATCACCAAGAGTCAGACATGACTGAATTACAACAGACAGGCCTCAGACGCCATAGCCAATGTCCTTTCCACCATATCATGCTGCAAACAAGTCACCTCACATTGCATGTGATGAAGCTTTAAATAGCATAGTGCTTTGCACATAGTAGGTACTCTATATTTATTTGATGTAATTTTTAAACAGGCTCTATTTGCTAAGTGAACTATCCTGTATGCCATGCATATTTAGAGCTACCACAATACTATTCAGGGACACTGTCAACACAGAAATGATGGTTTCTTTAAATAAGCATACTGGCTAAAAATAGCTCGGAAGTAGGGACCCAAGATTTTTGGGAATGGGTTTGACTTTGATCTGGAAATTGTAATGCAGAGGAGGAACCCAAAACTGGATACTATATCAAGTTGGGGGGTGCTGCCTTTTTTGGACCAGCAGCTTACCCCAAATAGGAATCTTTCTTTAGATGCTTTTGCCAGGCAGGCAAGCATTCCAGAAAAGAACCTCTGACCTCAAAGTAAGTATTCCAGCTGATGGGGAAGGAAGGAAAGAGAGGGGAGGTAGGGAGAAAAGAGTGTCCCACTAGTACCAAATTAGGTCATCACCATGATACAGAAGCATTTAAGCAGTAGCTAATAATCTTACACTAAACTGTTTTGGTTCTTTTTCAAACACAACTATACGGACACAGACTTGGAGAATCCTAGCGAGCTAGAAGGCGACTTTCAATTCAACTGCTTCCCCTCATCCTCCGCATTTTTCAGATACAGAAGCTGAGACTCAGAGGAAGTTAAGGAGTCCAAAGTCACAATTCTTGTCTTACTTTCTTGGAGAGCTGGGGTGGTGGGAGTCTCAGCACCAAGATCCCCAAAGGAAGAGGTCTGTTAGAGAGAAGTGGATGGATACAGAGAAGTAACTGCACCACAGAGGATGAAAAAAGGGGAAGGAAAGTAAATGGTTCTCTAAGGATATAGTTTTAAGAACATTAACTCTGCACGCCCCCCCTAGAAGCAGAACTACATATGTAGGATGGAAGAGGAGAAAAAGAGTAAAGATAGACAGAAAGAGGAAATAGCTATCCTCAATTCAGCCTAAACATCCCCAGCCTCTGCCACAAAACTGCCCCTTGGCATGGTCTAAACCCTGGGGTCCTTTTCTATAATGTGAGTCATTCTAACCTCCTTGCAAAAACAAATATGAAGCAAGGACCACACCCTCATTTCACCAGTGGCTAGAAACTGACATGAAACAATGGAGGACATTTAATACGACTTCCCTGGTTTTTGTTCTCCTACTCATCACCGTCACTGTTCCAGGGCCAAGGGTGCTCTAAAGACTTCTACATTTTAGTCTCTCGGTTCTGCAAGTAGCATACCTCATTACCACTGACTCACCTCAAAAGAGCAAAACACCTCTAACACATGTGGTTAAGGAGCTCTGAGATCCATCCATTCCATTCTTGAGCTAGGAAGGATCACAAAATGATGGGAACCATCTAGCTGAGCAAATGGAACTGGTAGCATAAGGTACCCAAAAGACAGAAGGCACCCCCACTGCTATCCTGACACTAGTCTATGACTACTCAAAACAGATGACTGTAATTTCTAATCTGAGTCTCCCCGCAAAGGACTGCAGATCTCTCAGTGCCTATCCCTTTCCAGTGCCCAAGAAAAGAACTCCTGGAAATTAACAGTAAATTATAATAATAGCTGACATTTATAGAGCACTTTCAATGTTTGCAAAGCAATTTTATATATCATCTCTTTGGAGCCCTAAATAGCCCAGGGAAGTAGGTACTTGGCTGGCCCATGGTCACAAAGCCAATAAGTGTTGAGAATGGACATTGGAATCCAAAGTCTCTCCTGACTCCAAGTTCAGTGCTCTTCCCACAGCATGATGCTGCCACTCAGAGGGTGATAAACACCCCTTTCCATAATACTTTGATGGGAACTATGGGATGAGCTGCATCCAGTGTATATATGGAGAGCAGAAGAATTCCCTCAAACAACACTACAAAGAACCAGAGAACACACTGTGGGCATCTTCTAGGCTACTCAGGATCAGGGATACCTATGGCTAGGCAAGGATGTGAAGGTGAAGGTATATAGAAATGCAATGTCAGATTTTCTTTTCCCTCTACCCCCATGATATGCAGATATTAAGCCAATCTATGCGGGGGTGGGAAAGAATTGGGCTCAGTTTACTTGGAAGGTCAGTCAATAAGCATTCATTAAATAAATGTTACATACCAAGCACTGTGCTAAGCATTGGAAATACAAAGAAAGGCAAAAGACAGTGCCTGCCCTCAAGGAGCTCACAGTCTAAGGAGGGAGAAGACATGCAAACTATTATGTATAAACAAAGTATACATAAATCTGGAGTACTTTCAGAGGGAAGGCATTAGCATTAAGAGGAATCATTAAGGGAAAAGCTTCTCGCAGAAGGTGAGATTTTAGGTGGGACTTGATGGAAGCCAAGAGGTGAAGACTTGAGATTATTCCAGGTACAGAGGCCAGTGAAAATTGTCAGAGTCTGGAGATGGAATTTCTTGGTCGAGGAAGAGGAAGAGGAAGGAGGCCAATGACACTGGATCACAGTGTACTTGGCAGGGGGAGGGGAAGAGGACATAAGTAAGGTGTAAGAAGACTGGAAGTGGAAGATGGCACTGGGATGTGAGGGGCTTTGAATGCCAAGGTATTTTATAAGTTCACTATAGAGGGCTTTGAATGCCACAGGAATCTGAACCGTATTCAAAAGGCAATAGGAGGTCACTGAGCATTTCTGAGTAGAGAAATGAAAAGAGCAGATAATGCATTTAAGAAATATTCATAATGCATAGTCACTAGAGGCAAGAAAGGATACTGTTATGGGGTTAATCACCAGATGCCTCTGCAGCTGGTGGCATAGAGCACTAGACCTGAAGTCAATTCAATTAAAATTTATTAAACACCTACTATGTGCCAGACACTTTGCTAAGTGCTAGGCATATATAAAGAGACAAAAGATGATTCCTGCCCTCAAGAAGCTTACTAATCTAATGGAGGAGACACTATGCAAACAAATATATACAAAGCAAGTAATATAAAGGCTAAACAGGAAATAATTAAAAGAATCAGGAAGACCTGAGTTTAAATCCAGCCTCAGACACTTCAACTAGCTTTGTGACCCTGGGTAAGTCACTTAACTTCTGCCTTGGTTTCCTAGACTGTAAATGGGGATCATAATAGTACCTACCTCCCAAAATTGTGAGGATCAAATGAAATAAAATTTGTAAAGCATTTGGCACAGTTCCTGGCACATAGTAGGCACTTAATGCTTGTTTTCTTCCTTCTTTCCTTAATCACTTCTCCACACAGCACTAGGGCAGGATAATATCAGGATAATAAGATTTAGAGTCAGAAGGGACCTCAGAGGTCATCTAACCCAACCCATTCATTTTAAAGATGAGGAAAGTGAGGCAAAGAGACATTAAATGACACACCCACGTTCAACCAGCTAGTTAGTGTCTGAGGCAGGATTTGAATTTTGGTCTTCCTGACTCTTAGTCCAATGTACTGTGCACTATACCAGACTGTCTCTGTTATCTGACAATCATTTTCCAGGTCACAGAACACTTCTATCCAGTGGGTACTTATCTGAGGTAAATGAAGGATGATGAAGAAACAGGGTATGTGAAAACACCTACACTGATTATTAGTTCACTAACTGGGGCATATTAAGCCCAGAACTTGATATCCATCAGAACTAATAAGGGTCCATATTAAAGAATCGCCCATGATACAGGCTGACAGACTGCCACCAAGCTCCCAGGCTGGACTGTCAGGGACAGGATGTGCATGTTGAGAATTCAAGGCTCCCATGCCAACACTTGGGATATAATCTCACCATGTGGGGAACCAGGTCTCAGCTGGCAATGTCTATTTTAAAAACAGAAAGACCACAATGAACCCAGGACCTATTTTTACGCCCTATTCACTGGAGAAGAATGTGTAGTATTTCAGTAAAACAGATGAGTGCAAGCAGCCAAAACTAATTGTTTCACTTGGCAGCCTCCAGCAAATCTAAATTGTTGAGAAAGAGGCTGCAGAAACACTGTCAGAACACAAGATACTTCATCGGAGCAAAGCCTAATAAATTAACAAACCAAACAATTAAAGTTCCACTTAGCCCAAAGGAGAGGGAAAGAGGTAAATGAAGGATGGCTCAGAAAATACTAAGAACTTTTGATTTTGGTGAAAAAGCAACACAAAAGAAATGTTACAATTTGGTCACTGAGGAGGAGGTTCTAAATTTTTATAATGTTTGTCCTGTCACTGGCACATGGGGCAATTCTGGCTGGAATAATGAACTCTGTTCATGGCGTTCTAGAGTACGGGGACGAAAATGAAGAAATCATCAAAATCACAAAATTCTAGACATACATCAATGAGCTCATTTAAAACAATATCTCATGTGTTTCTTAAGGATCAAAGGATCATAAATTTAGAGCTTGAAGGCCCTTTAGAAATCATCTAGCCTAACCTCTTGATTTTACAGATGAGGAAAGGTGAAGCCAAAAGCAGCTCACCCAAGTTTTAAAGACCAGGAAGTAACAAGAAGCATGTGGATTAGTCACAAAAAATAAGCATGTGCCTAAGGTCTAAATAAGATTTGAAAAATCCTTTAGACAAGATTTCTTTAAACATCTAGATCATGCTAAAGGAGCACCTATTCTGTCCCTCCATGGGCAAGTTGTATTGTTTCCTTTTAGTTAATTGGCCTTATTTGATTGTTTTTAATGTATAAAAGTCTGTCTCCCCCTGGATTCGGGATCCAGGCCTAAGCTGAGGAGGTCTAGTACCAATTTATTGGGCAATTGTGATACATTGCTTAATAAATCAATATAATATGCTCAGAATATTGAGCCTTTGTTTTCTCAGTCATTTCATCTTTCCCCTCCACACTATCCATCCTTAAATCCTCTAGTGAGATACAAAAACCTTCAGACTAAACACCTCTAGTTGCCATGCTGGTACAGTATGTCACAGATACAGATGAGGCAAGAGGGCTCCTTATGTAGGGCACAATCCCTTAGGAGTTTTTAAAAATCAGAGGACTCAATGTGCCCTTGGCTGCTGAACAGACAGCTGAATAATATGGGAGGGAAGTAAAGAAGAAATAACCAGACTCTTTAAGGGATGAAGCCAGAATAAAGGCACCAGGGACCTAACTAGCACTGTGACCCTATGGCTGGTCTCCTTACAACTTCTCCACTGAGACCTTCCAGGCTGAGCCCGTCTGGGAAATGAATGGAATCCTCTCTATTATTTCCATCTCCCACGTCCGTAGCACACTCCCATGTCTGTAGAGTTCTTTCCCCTTTAGGCAGCAACAGCATCAGGGAGGAATCCAGCACTGTCTCCAGTGGCAGCCGCCTTAACAGTCAGTGAGTGAGGGAAAACCAGAAGAAAACTTCTGCTGACAGCCTCTGCAGCAGGGGAGAAAGTTGTACTGTAGCCTTCGAAACCTACTCTACCTTCATAACTTGTGAAAAGGTCAGCACACACCAGAGGGGTCTCAGTCTAGCAAGGTCAGAAAACTAGGCACCCCAGGGGGAAAAAGGTTTGGTCGGAGACATTAGGCAAACTCAGGAAGGAATGGGCTTAGTGGTTGAAGAGCCTGAGGTGATTTGCCTTGAGGCTGACCCTGTCAAGCTGATCTAGCTGCAGAGGTCCTGGAAGGGGTCTTGAATTGAAACAGAGACTCTAATTCTGCACTGAAGGTCTGTTAAGAGAATCTTTATGAGCTGCTGGTAGCTTAGGGTGAATGGTCACAAGTGGCCCATACAAAAATAAATAAAACAGCCTGCCAGGCAACAATCTGGTCTAGCAAAAACCTAAGCAAAGGAATGAGAGCTTGGAAATTCTGGATGCCATTGCCAGCTCTAATACTGACTGCTGTGACATTAGGCAAGACTGTAAACCAGGACTCAGCTGTTAAACAAAAACACCACTGACTAGCTTCATTGGGGTGTTTTGAGGCCATTTATGGGACGAAGCTAAAACTTCTATTAAAACTCAAAGTCCAGCAGAAGTCAGACCACAGTTCACACTCCCAGGGTGGCTTTTATGTAAGAGTTTCTAACTTCTTTAGCACACTGGGATTTTCCCAGTGGCTCATGGTGAAATGGGAAATCCGAGAGCTCAAAAAACAGGAATCAGGGAAGGGAAGAAAAGGAATAAGCATTTATATAGCACCTACTATGTGCTAGGCACTATGATAAGCAGTGTTATTATCTCATTTTATCCTCACAACAACCCTGTGAAGTAGGTGCTATTATTATTAGCATTCCTATTTTACAGTTGGGGAAACTGAGGCAAACAGGTTTGTATAGAATGAATTCGTGTAACATGAATTTAACAGGCTCTGTAGCAGGGAAAAAAGTTGTATTGTGGCCTTCAAAACCTACTCTGCCTTCATAACTCGTGAAAAGGTCAGCACACACCAGAGGGGTCTCAGTCTAGTAAGGTCAGAAAAGTAGGCACCCCGGGAGGAAAAAGGGTTTGGTCTGAGACATTAGCCTATTTTGTTAGCCTATTTATTTTATGAAATTCAACAATATTTCTGCATATCAGGTAAGGTATGCCAAAGCGAATGGAGCATGTGACATGACAGTTCAATAAATATGTGAGATCATATTTACTAAGATACATCTAAAGCATTCAAGCTTGAACACCAATTCTAGTCTTTTCTCTGACAATAACTATGTGGCCTTAGGTGAGCCAATTTCTTCATTGGAACTAGATGGTCTATTTGGCTCCAAAAGGCAGAACTAGAACAAAAAGCAGAAGTTTCAAAGAGGCAAATTTAGGCTTGCTATCAGGGTCAATGTCCTAACAATTAGAAATATGCAGATGTGGAATCAGCTGCCTCAAGAGGTGGGGGGGTTACCCCACATCAGAAGTCTTTAAGTAGATGCTAAGCAATCATGTATCGGGCATGTTGTGGAAGTCAATATTTGGGGTGGGGGGTTTGGGTTGGACTAGAATGCTAAGGTCCCTTCCAATTCTGAAGTTCTGTAATCTCTGAGGTCCTTCTGGTTCTAATGTCAAATGGTCTTCTAAAAGCCTCTATGAACTCTCTCATCCCTTAAAAAAAAAAAAAAAAAAGTCTAGTTTCCCATGGCTTGAAGCCACACTGGAATTAGTGGTCTCGGACACATAAAAGTGGCAAATGGGATGATGCAAATAGAGCGACTGCTTGTATATATAAGTGTCCTAGGACCAGGACCATGGGCTCATAAATCTGGAGCTGAAGGTGTCTGAGGCCATCTATTCTAACACCTTCATTTTACAGCTGAGGAAACTGAGTCCCAGGGAGATAAAGGGATTTGTCAAATAAACAACTGGAAAAGGGAATCTAAGGTTCTGTTTGAACAGTACCAGTCTTAGAAATGTGGGTCAGGGTTCCTCCATCATTATTGATACAACTATCCTACTGTTTGCAGTAAGTGATGACAACTTTTAAAAACTGGCATCATTCAGTTTTCAAGTTTGGAGACATTGGCAACCTTCAGGTTGAAGCCCTGGTTGAAGCTACTGATGCTTAATCAATGCAGGCGAAAATGGGAAGAGGAATTCTTGGGATTTATTGAATTTCCATAGCTTGAGTAGTGATTGGAATGGAAGGGATGGGCTAGATTCCTCCCTACCAATCCTTCCCATTTCTGTTACAAAAAGGTCCCATACCAAGCTGAATATAGGACTATTTTGTACCTCTGAAATGGGAAGTTTTGACCTAAAAATGTCAGGTTATGATGCTGTCCCCCCACTACTATTCAAACAAGCTTCGCTGCACAGTTGAGACCTGTTCAATTTTATAAACATGCATGAAACACAGAGTATGCAGAGAACATGAGTTGGGGGCAGTGTTGTACAAGGGGAACAACCACCAGTCTTAGGAATTAGAAGACCTGAGTTCAAGACCTTGAGACAAATGATTATTTCTCTCTTGTATTAACAAGTAATTATTGAATCAGGATCAAGGTTTTTCCTCTTTTCTACGTCCTCATTCAGAAATCAATGAGCATGGGAAATCTATCTCAAACCCTTACCCAGCCAGGATGGCTAAGATCTAATCAAAGACAGTAGAAGATATTCTAAGTTTAGGCAAAAGGGTGGTTTCCCGCTCACTGCGTTTACTCAGACAGGTCTGGGGAAAAGTGGATTCTGCCTTTTGCCAGACAGGTGATATGGAAACTGATGTCTCCTGGAGCAAGATTTGGGTGCTCAGTGTAACTTACCTCAAGACTCTCATTGTGATACAGCCCATCTCTCATTGTATTATTCATTCTCATTAAATGTTAACCAACCAAAATTGATTGCCACCCTCAGGAACACCCACTTTTGAAGGGCATATAAACTGTGAGCCCACTGCCATGAGAGGTTTTTGGCATTCAAGAATGCCACTGACCTCTTTTATTAACAAAATGCTAGCATTATTAATAAATTGATTAATTACCCAGAAACTGTGTCTCTCAAACTTTGGGTTTTTTTTTTTGGAATTCATGTCTTTTATTAGTTAATTCAATTCAACAAACATTTATTAGCCCCTTGATGCTTTATCTAGATTGGGTATCTAAGGACCTAAAATCAAAGACCCTCCCCTCAAGGATCTCATATTATACCAAGAGAATCTCAAACTTTTTAAACATCACAACCTAGACATACATACTACCTGTATGACTCTGGAAAAGTCACTCAGTTTTCTCATCTGTAAAAATGAGGATGATATTTGCTCTACTTGTATCACAGAATGATTGTGAGTAAACCTGTGGGCAAACCTCATAAACCTTAAAGGACTATATAAATATGAGTTATTATTATTACAAAATGTTTACAAAAGATATGGATGGGTTCCTACCATCATGGACTCCCAATCTAATAGGAAGACTTGATGTATACACAAAATGTAATGCATTACAATTATAGTTAAATGCTAATTAAAAGTGCAATTACCATGGGGGGGGTCCATGAGAGAAAGGGTTAACTAACTGGGAGATTAAGGATAACTTCCTGAAGGTGACAGTTTTTTAGATGGGATTTAAAGGATAAGTAAGAGTGTTTTTAACAGATGGTAGGGGCAGGAGGTAGATTAGAGAAGGGAGGAGTATTCGAGGCACAGAGAATGTGTAAGCAAAAGCAGAGTAAGAAAAGTATAGGGCAGGTCAGTCAGTCAGTCAGTCAACAAGCATTTATTAAGCTTGTGTCAGACACTATGCCAAACATTGGAGATAAAAAGAAGGCCCTGGCATCAAGGAGTATACATTCTATCAGAGGAGACAACATGTAAATAACTAAGTAAATAAAAGATATATACCGAGTAGATGGAAGATAACATGGAAGGAAAAAGCCCTACCACCTAAGAATACTACAGAAGATGGGACTTGAGCAGAATTTAGGGGAGAGTGTAGCTGCAATGTGGCATTCATGGAAGGAATGTAGTATGATAGAAACCTGGAAAGGAAGGCTGGGTGCCAGATTTTGAGGGCCTTGAATACCAATATAAAACATCTGAATTTCACCCAGTAAGCAATAGAATTTTCAGCAGGTTTTGATCAGAGGAGTGACCGGTTTTATTTTTACAACAGGAATAGAAGTCTGGAAACAATACAAAGGATGATTAGGAAAGACTGATTGAAGGGAAGGGAAACAGAATTCTGCCAAGGTAGATATAAAGGCTACATCTCCATGACAATAAAATCAACCAGACACTACCCAGCAATAGAACTTTGGTCACTTCTCTCCATTTATGTTGGCTTCAGAACCCAGACAGGCTACTATCCATGAACCTTAGCTGGCTGGCATTAGCACAAAGTGAAATCCATTCTGGAATACATTAACTCTACTTGCTTTCAAGGCCAAAAGCTCGAAATCTTCTTTATCCAGCTATTTTCCCGTGCCCAACCACACAAATCCAGGCCTGAATCAGCAGCATCCTTAGTGAGCCACAATTCTTCTACTGGAATGTCATCTGCACCAAGTTAATAATAGAAGTAATGTACTATCCCACTAATGGCTGATTAGAGGACATTTAACAAGGTAAATTCTTGGGAGGTCAGCTATTCTCACAAGACATGTGAAGAAAGTACTTAGGTTTTAGGACATTTTTGCTGTTTTCCTGTGGAAAGACATGTAAGAAAAAAAACAAAACCTTTTCATTCTGCCTCCTTATGTTTCCAGGATATATGATCACAGATACAGAACCACATGGGACCTCAGAGACCATCTGGGTCAACCCCTTCATTTTATAATTGAGGAAAATAAGTGCCATGGAAGTTAAGTGACTTGCCCAGAATCACTCAGCTAATAAGCATTGGAGATGGTATTTGAGCCCTGGTCCTTTAACTGGTGAGGCAGTGCTCTTTCTGCTGTACCACACTGCCTCCACAAATCATCTGACAATGCTTTGGAGAGCTACTGGATGGGAGGATAGAGAAGGCAGTGACAAGTTTATTCCCAAAGATGTGTAGAGACCAATGTGTAGGGACAATTATTTCCTAATTCTACACAAAGCACATGGGAAAGAAGAATCCCTTAGTTCTTTAGAGGAGTACTTGGACCTTGGCAAAAAAGTAATACAATTAATTAATCTATACCAAGTATTCCTTCTGCAGGTGTCAAGTGGATACAGGATCCTTCTTCTCACTGAGGAGCAGAGATCACCAAAGGCTGTGCCTGAGAGATCCTCCACATGGTATCCCTTGCCTCCTCAAAACAGAAGCACTGATCTCTACCATCCCACTCCCCCACCCCAACTCACTCTCTAACACTCTCTGTCTCTCTGTCTCCTTTGTCTCTGTCTCCGTCTCTCTCACTGGGGGCTCTAAGTTGCAGCAAAGTTCACAAGTACAATACTCCCTGCACATGTCTGACAGAATCCCATTGGCAGGTGAAAGTAGATGTGTACAATTTTTTTTTTAGATCAATAAAGTCCTAAGTCACCTATTAAAGGCAAAAGAAAGATATGTTTGCCAGGACAAGGTCATATCCCCATAATGAACATATTTACCTGAATTCATTCAATCAACAAATACTCTGTAAATACTTTGATATTACTTATCTCTACACATTACATATCCTCCCTGGAGGAAATTAGCTCCTTGAGGGCAAGAATTTTCAGTTTTGTCTTTGTACAGTTTGGGTGTCTTTACATTCCCTGTGCCTAGTACAGTGTCTGGTGTATGGTAGGTGTTTAATACAAGCCTGTAGAATTCAACTGCTGAATCAAATAAACATGGAGTTGTAGAAAGAGCTCTGGATTAAAAGTCAGAGGATCTGGGTTCAAATTCCTCCTCTGTCACTTAATACCCATGTGACCAAAGGCAAGTCACTTGACCAGAGCCTCAATATTGTCATCTGAAAAAAAAAAAACGGAGTTAATAATACCTATGCTTTCTGCTTCACAGAGTTGTCATAAGAATCAGATGAGATAACGTAGTTGAAGTGCAACCCACCCTAGAATGCTATATAAATGTGAGCTATTGCTGTATGCCCTTCAAAACCAGCAGGAAATGCCAATAAGGGTAAATGTTATAGGATAAAATAATTCCTCAATTTTTAATCTCCAGGAACATTTGACACTTTGGGCTTTTCCTTAGTAAGCATTTTCTTAAGGCCTACATTTTTGATTGTGTGTTACATATGCTTTATCCATCTGGAACCCTTATGAGAAAATAGTAATAACTGACATTTATATAGCACTTTGGGGTTTACAAAATACTTGAATTAATGTAATCTCATTCCCACAACATCCCATCCACCTATCCCAATAAAGGTGGGCATTATTATCATCACTATTTTACAAATAAGGAAACTGAGGTTAAGAGAGGTTAAGGTGATTTACCAATGGGTTCAGAGCTCCTAAGTCCAAATCTCTCTACCACACATTTCTAGCACTGGAACTCAAGTTAAGGACCATGGGTGACAAAACCCAAGTGGTGACAATCCTAATTATTAACAATTAAATTGTAATTGAAAACTGCCCAAGAAAGAATGCTTATAAAAACTGAACATGGCCCTCACGCAAATGCCTTTGGGAATGCTTAACTACTCAACATATTTAGATGCGTCCCCAGAAAAACCCAGGGAAAACCAATGATTTGGCAACTACCAAATGGAACACAATACTAAGCTATCCTGTGAGGTCAGAGGTCCAAGATCTTTTATGAGACTCCAAACATTAATTGATCCCATGAATTCTGTGGCCCCATCAGAGTACAAGGAGGAACAAAGCAACAGATGGTAGGTCTCCCAATTTCAAAGGCCTTTCAAGACAGGCTTTCCATCAAAAACAGACAGTCAGCATCTTGTTTTTTAGAGCTCAAATGACCTCAGAGATCACCTAGCCCCACCCTCTCATCTTCTTTTTTGTTTTGTTTTGTTTTTAGGCAATTGGGGTTAAGTGACTTGCCCAGGGTCACACAGCTAGTGAAGTATCAAGTGTTTGGTCTGAGGCTGGATTTGAACTCAGGTCCTCCCGACTTCAGGGCCAGCGCTTTATCCACTGAGCCACCTAGCTGCCCCCCTCTCATCTTATATAAGAAGAGAAAGTAAAGTAATTTGCCTGTGGATCAAGTAAGAAGTCAGAGGCAAAGCTAGGATGAAAATTCACGTCTTGACTCCCAATTCCACGTGGGAATCCATATCATATAGTCTTATATTGAGAAATATGGTTCCAACCCCAGATGTACTTATAAGGGCTTTTTAAAAAGATCATGCCACCTTTTTCCTCAAAACTGAGAAAAATACACTCTCTTCTTGTCCTTGTGCTTTGCTAGCATCTATAAAACCAGCTACTTAGCAGGCTGGGGAGATTCACAAGGTCCCATAACATTGGGTAAAACTTCCAGGCAGCTTGGCATAGTAGAAAGAACACTGGCTCTGGAGATACAAGACCTGAGTTCTAATCTTGCCTCTGCTGCTTAATGTCAACATGACCTTGGGCAATTCACTTAATTTCCCTGGACTTCAGTTTCCTGAAGTTAAAATCTGTAAAACGAGGGGATTAGACTTCATGGTTTCTGAGGTCCTTTCCACCTCTAGATCAATGATCCTGTGATCAAGATTCATGCTTGATTTGGATTGGTGACTTCATTAAAAATAAGGAGGTCAGGGATTTAACAGAGTTATCATTGCTGTTCTCTATGGCTCCCCTCTGGGAAGACAGATCACTATCCTACAAGTCACTGAGAAAAGGAACAAATGTTTTCTAGGGCAACCCAATCTTAAGTAAGAGACGAATATTACCACTCTGTATCTAAAAAGTAGGTAAAGAATCAATTCCATAGGACCAAAGGGCTTTGTCCAAGGTCCTACTTTAGAAAATCACACACATTCAAATTCTGAGCAGATACGATGCTGGATCTCTCTTTCATTATATACTACAAAGCTTCCATCGAGCTCACTCAAAATCCCAATTTGTAGAAGAAGTCTTTCCTGATCCTCCCTAATTCTAATGCGTTCCCTCTGTGATTATTTCCAACTTACCCAGTATGTTCGACAACATAGTTGTTCACAAAGTTGTCTCCCTCATTAGACTGTGAACTCCTTGAGAATAGGGGCTATCTCTTATCTTTCTTTGTATCGCCAGCACTTAGCATAGTGCCTAGCACATGGTAGGTGCTTTAAAAAATGCTTTTTGAGGGATTACAGGAAGGCTTACGTCCTGATACCCCCACCACACCCACAGAATCAGCATTAGGAAATTATTCCCCAAAGGGAAGAAAAACATCATACACTTTCACAAAATGAAAAAACCCACTGATTCTTTTGGATTTCTTCTTTATGGCCTGACACACTTTAGGCACTCAACGTTTGTTGAATTGAATTCTCCTCCCCTAACTACCTTAGCCCAAAGGACCAGCTATTAACTAGTCTTGAAACACATTAAAATTTCCCCCCATGTTGCAACTCTTCTCAAACTTCCTAATTTTGATCATAATAAAATATTAATCCATGGATCCAGAGTCTTGTTCATAGAAGCCCTTCCTTTCACCACATTTTCTCCTCCTGGGAGTCAGAGATGGGGAATGTGAGCTGAGCACTTAGATGAGGAGGAGAAGCACACCCAGCTGTCTCCTGTGACATGTTCCCTTGTACCCAGGACAGATTATTACCCCAGTCAATAGAATGTCATTAGTTTGATCATATTAACTATTGCTCTCATCTCCAATGTGCTTTTTCAAAAGCCTCCAAACCACACCATAATAGTTTTCTAACTCTTAACAGTTCCCTCACCCTTCCTTTTCTTTTTTGCAAACAATGGGCATGTCAACTGTAGGCTGGCTAGCAGTCCTACCACCCTCTAAGGCCATCAAATGTTAGCTTGCTAAGAGAGATGTGTAATTACTCAATCCTTTTAGAAAGTAAAAATAAATCTTAATCCAACTTACCCTTGTTTCCCAGGAGAAAGGGGCAGAGTGTTCATCCTGCCAAGTTATATCCTGAAATAAAAATTCAAGAGTAAGCATGAAATCCAAACTCAGGCTTACAAAACCTAAACCCATGACCCAGTCGTGGACAAACCATGCCTCTGAGACTGTCCTCACTCCATGCCTCTAATATATTGATCTTCAGGGGGACAATATTCTGACCTTAAAATCTTTTCCACCTTAGCTATCAAGAGTCAAGTTTGCTTATTTAGCCTTCAGTTGATTTGGTATCTTTACTGAAGGGCTGTGTGACTACCCCAAAGCCTTGAAAGGAACGGAGTATGGTTTTAATCAAACAGATAAATGTAGTATCCATTTAATAATGCACTTAATAAAAGAGACTAAGAAGGGTAAGAGGAGTTTAGAAATTAATTTATTGGGCTAAACAGAACATCAAAGAGACCATGAAAAAGTTACCATGTGCTTGGACTTTGGTCCAATGTAAAATCCAGGAGGGCAGGGACAAAGTCTTACCTTTACTTTATATCACACCTAGCACCCAGAATAGTGTCCTTTACACAGTAAGCACTTAAATGTTGTTTATGTTTAAGTAGGCACTTACATCCCTTTGAGATCTAGGTTCATGATCCTACAATCACACCTGTTATTTCTTCGGCTCTGCTCTGAACGGTTATCAACGGAAACCCAAATGAGGGCAGGATAAGTGTAGATGAGAAATCCCAGAAATTGGTCTGAATGGGCAATAAGGTTAAGGAGTATTGTCCTCTATAAGATTTCCTAGTCAACAGTGTTTCTGCTAAGCCAACTGCCAAATGTTGTGTCCGTGCACAGCTGAAGTTAAACTAGACAGCCCTATCCAAAACTGTGAGTCAGGGTAAGTTAATTTTAGTACTCAGTATTCTTTTTCAATGGCCTTTCTCAGGCCTTGGTGGTATCCTCTTCTGCCAGTGGTGAACACAGGTCACAGGGTCATCAATTTAGAGCTGGAAGTCCTCTTATCCAAACTTCTCTTTTTACAGGTGACAAAACTGAGATCAAGAAAGTTAAGAAATTTGCCCAAGGACAGAGCTGGACAACTCTGATACCAAATTCAGCACTTAAGCCACTAGACTATGCTGTATAAAATTATGTAATTTAATCCTGGAGAGATGATCTTGTCCAACTATTTCACAGATAGAGAATAAGGGTAAGTGACTTTGACCGAGACCACCCAGTGGCAAAATCAAGATTAGGACCCAAGTCTCCTGACTGTTGACCTTTCGACTCACCATTCTAGTCCTCCGTCTTGTATTTTCAGTTTGTTTTCTTCCCAGGTGAACTATAGTGTATTTGTTCTCATTAACTTTAATCTTATTTGCTTTTTACTACTTCAGCTCAGCAAGGTTACTTCTGAATTATCTTATTCTCTTTCAGTATGTTAACCATCTCTTATCTCTACCCTTTAATTAACCTTTTATGACCACACTCTGTATTGCATTATTCAAGTCACTAATAAAAAAATGGGGCATAAGAATGACACAGATGGAATACCATCCCTGTTGTATTCCCTAGACTAACAGGGATATACTAAGCTAAACAACAACCTCTGGTGCCAATCAGTTTTGTGCACATTTAACTATGACCTTCACTTCTTCTATTAAACATTAAGTGCCTACTATGGGCACAGGGCTGGGCTAGATGCTCTGGGAATTACAACAATTAGTTATCACATGGTCCCTAAACTCATGGAACATGCAGTGTGGGGTTTCTGGATTATATATTCCTAATTTTTAATGAGTATATTAATACTATCTATACTTGAAGAAGTTTTTCTTAAATATAGATTCCTCTATCATTTTCCTTCATCTACCAAATCTAAAAAGTTCAACTTAATAAGATCTTGATAGCTGTGGTCCATTATAGCTGCTGGTCAAAGTTACTTACTTCTCTGCTACTATAGGATTGCTCAAACAGAGGCAAACTCTTAGCACACAGCCACTCTTGACAGGATGCTGAGAGTGTTTCACTTTTTTGGTGACAAGTTAGAGAAATGTCAGTCTCCTCCTATTTGCATATTCTCATTCTCTACCTCTCTCTTTCCCTCTCCCCCCCATCTCTCTCTCTCTCTCTCTCTCTCTCTTTCCCTCTCTCTCTCTCATATCTCCAGGTACTCTATCTTCTTTTTCTCAGCCTACAAACATTCTCAAGTTTCCTCTATTCCCTTTTTTTTCATTTAAAACTTTTATTTTAACACATTTTCCTATTTATTTTTAAAATATATTTATTTTTATTATGAATTTAGCAAAAATCAATAAATATGAACATTCCACATACAAAGAACATAGAAGATTGCATATGACATTGCAAATCTCCATTATGTAAAGCTTTTTTGAAAAACAATATAGAAAGAAAAAAGGAATATGCCAAGAAACCCCAACTGGGGTCACAAAGAGTCAGATATGACTGAAATGACCAAACAACAGCAACAAAACGTTAAACTAAATGTCGTATCCATGAAGCCCATTTTAACCATCATCATTTAAAGGTGCCTCTGGAACTGAGCTTACAGAAGTAGTCCTGGTTAGTGCTTTTGTGTTTTGAACTCTCTTCTGCCCTTTTCTCTTCTCCAGACCACTTAGGTCATTTGCTTGCTCCTGGTGTTACTGTGCCTAATGCCTCAAAGCAACTGCTGAGCAGGACATAGGAAGAAGTAAGTTTCCTCTCTTCTCAAAAGGCATTGCCTTGATTTCTCAAACTATCATCTTAACTCTGTTTTCCCCTTCAGTGCCGTACTTCTTGAGTAGTCCATCCTCTGCTGCCTCTTTTTTCTCACCATTCTTTCACTCTTCAATACTTTGTAATAGGGCTTCCAAGACTGAAAGTTTCTTTAAAGACATTAATGACTTCCTTATCACTTCTGAAAGTAGAAGTTTCCCTCTCCTCCCTACCCAAGTGCTATCCTTAGTGCTTCCATCTCTCCTTACTCTCTTTCTTTTGGCGACCTCATCCACTCCCAATGTTTCAGTTATCTCTATACAAATAGTTCCCAAATCCATATCTCCATTTACAACCTTTCACCAAAGCTCCCCAATCAATCTCTCTATCCATACGTTCCAACAACTCGAACTAAACACATGCAAGATTCAATTCCTCATCTTCCCCCCAAAAAACTGCTCTTTCCCCAACTTTTAAAATTTCTGTGGATCATCCTCCCACCTAATTAGGCTCCTTAATCTTTTCTCTGGCATCCAATCAATTATTTGCCAAATCCTGTTGATTCTAGTTTCAAGACAGCTCCCTTGTCTGTCCTTTTTTTTGCTTTGACTCTAGCTACCCTAAATCAAGCTTTTATTAGACATATTCTCTCTCCATCCCATCCTTCACACTGCTAAATAATCATCTAATATAAACTCTGATCATATCACTCCTCTACTCCAAAAAAGAAAAAAAATCAATGAATCTCCATTATATAACAAATAAAAGATAAACTCACAATACTGGTATTTAAGACCCTCTATAATCTGGCTCCAGACTACCATTCTAGCCTTATTTGATATTATTCCCCACCATCTCAGGGGAATTAAAAAATTCCACTCTTTTCTTGCCCTCTCTCAAATCTAGGTATTTGCTTATTCCATCTCTGGTTAATGGAACAGATTCCATCTTATCTTTTTCTGTTGAAACTATTTCAAGGACAAACTCAGGTACTACCTCCTTCACTGAAATAACTTTCCTTGGCACCACCTTCTTCCTCTACCTCATCCCCAAAACAAAAGTGATTTCTGCTTTCTCCAATTCTCATAGCGCTTTGTCTGGAACTCACCTGTGTATCATTTCTTATTAATGTACCTATTATCCCCAACTCCCTTCCCCCTTCAACTACAGACACCTTCAGAGTAAGAACTCTGTCTTTTTTTTTTGTCTTCATATCCCTAGCCCTTGACTCTCAATACATGCCACATACTCATATTCATATTCTCTTTCTCTCTCTCTTTCCCTCTAGCTCTTTCAAACACACACACACACACACACACACACACACATGCTATTCAAGAGGATACCCCTCTTTGAATGACATAGACCTGAGAAATGGGGGGGGAGAATTGCTCCAAAATATGTAACTTTATTATCTTTTAAGTTCAAGTAACATTTATTTATTTGTTTGTTTGTTTGTTTATTTATTTATTTAATTGCACGGCAATTGGGGTTAAGTAACTTGCCCAGGGTCACACAGCTAGAAAGTGTCATGTGTCTGAGGCCACATTTGAACTCAGATCCTCCTGACTCCAGGGCCAGTGCTCTATCCAATGCACCACCTAGCTGCCCCTAGGTAAAAATCTATTATGTAGGACTAATCAATCAACAAGCATTTGTTTATATATTTACAAGAGCATGTATAGGTGACTCCCTTGTGGCACATTTCCCTTTTGGGAGGCCATGGAGGATATGGATTTTTTATCGTGTCATTTCTGGAGTTCCCTCCAGCAATGCACATTGTAACTCATCCATGCCTGACCATTTTGTGTATTTCTCATCCATGATCTCCCCAAAAGTTCACCACAGGGGGTTCACTTACATATACCTATGTAAATATAAAAATAAATGCTTGTTGAATGATTATAAATGAGTGCTTAATACATGTTAGTTGAATAGAAAAGAATAATAAGGATAGACATTTTAGAATAAGAATTGTCTTTTTAATTTTTTTTTTAAATTTTTTCTGTTTCAGGTCTGTTTTACTCAGGACGGGAGGTCTCCTCCTGGAAAGCCTGGATCCTCTAGTCATGGAACCTTAGCCTGTTGTCCACCCTGGATCCTATCAGTCTAAATCCCAGGGAATGGGAACAGCATCTGTCTTGGGAACAGTCAAGACTTGGGGGAGAACAATGGCCAGAGATTAGTGCTACCTGACCTAAAAAACTCAACAATGAGGCTGAACAGTTTGGCTGTCATTCATTCCTTCAACCATCACTGCCCCAGTCTGGAAAACAGATGATCTGCCTCACTGGCTAACGGAATCTGGGAGAAAGTCCATGAGACCATATTTCTCCCACATACTCCAACCAATTTGTTCCTAACTATAGGTTTTACTTGCACAGGTTTAAGAATTCAGAGGACTTGGAGTCAGGGTCCTACAAGGAATTAAGGGCTACAAAAGTTAAATACAAGATAGAAAGGGCAAAGGTTATATTATACTACTGGTTTAAAAAAAAAAGTAAGTTATTTTTACCCCTGCTTCTTCTCATTTCAGGAATCAAGTATCTGTTTATTCTTCCTCCCTTAGCCATAATATCAAATACTGACCTGGTATTTGTCATTTTCATTCATCATGAATGCATTTCAGATGTTGAAGTTCTAGAGGCTTATTTTCACCCCTGATAGAAGCAAAAGAATATTTCTGAGATGGTCACTGGCTTTTCATAGTCACCAAGCCAGATTCTGAAGCTTCAAAAACAAAACGCCATCTCCCAACTCCAGGCACTTTTACTACTTGTCCCCCATGCCTAGAATGTTCCTAATCCAAGCTCCTTTCCTTCAAAACTCTGATGAAATCTCACCTTCTGTAGGAGACCTCCCTACCCTGCTCATTCCCCAACCCTTCATCCACTACCTTCCCTCTTAGGTTACCCCTTCAATTTACTTTATACTGCTCTTTAAGAGAAGGGACTGTCTTTTACCTTTCTAAGTATCCCCAGCACTAGCACAGTACCTGGCACATAGTAGGCATTTAATACATGCTGATCAACTGCATATAGTCATTTGTATATTGTTCTCATTGGAACATGAGTTTCTTGAGGACAAGGATTACATTTTTGCCTTTATTTGTATCCTCAACATTTAGCTCAGCACCTGGAGCATAATAAGTGTAAGTGCTTGTTGACCAGCTACCAGTTCCAGCTTAAACAAAGATTCTCCAAACTGGCTAGTTTCCTTTCTCCATCCCAACCCTCCTATCCCAGTCTTCTCTAATTTCTTCTTTCAATACAAAAATCCTAAGTGCTGAGGTTCTAGAGTCTACTCTTATTTCATTCTGTCCCCGTTCCAAGCCATTGTCTCTGCAGCCTCTCCAATCGTTTGTAATGTTGTGATTATATCAGATTGGATATCCATAGCGTTGGAGCTACTGCCTCATACCCTTTGGCACTTTGGGCTCGATCTTCTGGATAAGGGGTGGAGAACTCCAAGAGTAGTTGGATTTGCTATTTAAGAACCTCTCAGGTAGGATAGCAAAAAAGGATGGGAGGAGGAAAAGACCTCTGAGTTTTGATGAGTGAATGAGTGTGTGTGTGTGTGTGTGTGTGTGTGTGTGAAAGAGAGCCAGAGACAGAGAGAGACAGACAGACAGACAAGAGAGAGGCATACATAGAGAAGGGGAGGAAGGGGGGGAGAGAAAGGGAGGGGAGAAGGAGACAGAAAGAGAGAGAGAGAGATGGGAGGAGGGGGAGATGTGTAGGGTATTGGGGAAAACTAAGTATAGAGGCTGTTTAAATGTCCTAGAGAAGTGCCCAAAAAAGAGAAAAAGTAAATTCCTTGCTTGGCCGTGTAAATGTAATACTAATTACAGCCCTTGATAAGAATGGCTTATCAGCCAAGTCTAATTATTAGATGCCTAATTATCATGTGTATCATTATATAAGTCAAGCTCATTTCACAGTATCCTTTGCATGCAATATCAAACTCCATACATTTATGCCTTGGTCTTCTGTTGCTCAGGGAGTATGATCATACATTCACAACCTTAACTAGTGAAAAGGAACACTGGCCACTCTCCCTCCCCTTTGCCATAAGATTCCAATTAAACCCAAATTATTTTTCAACTTACATATTTTGATCCTTCTGAAATGAAATGGGCTATTTTGTGAGATGCTGAATTTTCCATCACTGGAAACAGTCAGGCAAAGATTGGGAGGTTGTAGAAAGCATTCCAACATTAGGCAGGAAGTCAGGTTAAATGGCCTCTTAAGTCCCTTCCAACGCTAAGATCTTATGATTCCAAAACTCTTCAAGTTCTCCTTTGTAGTAACAAGGCAGCAGCATGAGTTTTCCAGGTGGGAAAATTGAGGCAAAGACCAGGGTCTAAGTCTTAGATTTGTGTAATCCTGAGCAAATCACTTCAACTGTTCTGACCAACCATTTCCTCATCTGGTGGTGCACTGGGAAGAGTTCTAGTCCTTTAATCAGGAACACTTGAGTTCAAATTCAGTTTTAGATACTCACCAGCTATGTGAATCTGGGCAGATCACTTCATTTCTATCTGCCTCAGTTCCCTCATCTTTAAAACGGGGATAATAACAGCACCTACTTTGTAAGGTTGTTGCACAACTCAAACAAGAGATTTGTAAGGTGCTTTCTAAACCTTAAAGCACTAAATAAATGCTAGTTCTTATTATAATCATCTATAAAATGGTGAGAATACTACCTGCCTTATATTACCTGCCTTGCAGATTATTGGGAGGGAAATGCTTTGTAAGCTTTAAATGACTGTATAAAATGAGAGCTATTATTTTATCACATAATTACTAGCTCTGGGATTATAATAAAATTTTCACTAAAGCAATTTTTAAAGGGGGGGAAGAATTCTTCTACTTAGAACTGTAAAATTCCACTGGCTTGGTAAATAAAATTCCACTGACTTGGTAAAGAGACCGATGAAGGCTATAAGTGAACTTAGTCATCCTCTTCAAGGAGGGCAAAAGAAAGACTAGAAGAGAATGGAATATAATCTTACTAGTGTCCTGCTATTTAAACATGAATTTCCTCCCAAATTGAAATTATGGACTTTGAAGCACTTCAGGTTCTACAAAGATTAAATCAAGACATTTAGTTCAGATTTTTGAAGCCAATCAAATACCACAAAGCAGATGCAAATCCTGTGGGGTTTGCACAAAGACCTGGGGAGGCAGCCAGCAGGCCTGTAATATCAATTCTCATTAGCCAAGAGTCTCAGGCCCATCAAAGCTTGGAGAATCATTGCACAGTCATCTTTCTTCCAAACCAGAGTCAAGTCTTTTGTTCACTCTTGAAAGAGACTGAATAAAGGGGTGGATTCCTCAGCTTTCTACAATTCTGTGCTCATAAAAATAATACAGCACTTTAAAATACACACACACACACACACACACCCCAAACCAAAGTATGATCTGATGTCAGCCATCAGCTGCAGACCCAAGCAGCAAAAAGCTTTCACAAGACAACAGGCTCTCCCAGCAGTTGGATACAAACGGCATCAGAATTTCAGAGTGGCAAATATTTTCTCACACGATAGCATCTTTCTTTTTCATCCCACCAGAACCAGCAGGCATACCAATGTGCCGCCAAGCACACTCTTCTCTAGCCAATTACATACAATTCTGTGGCACGCACCCCCCCCCCCACACACACCCCTCAAGACCTGAAATTCCCACTGAACCAAAACACAACTGAATTTCTACAACAAACCCATCCGATAACAACTTTACTCCTGGTTGCTACAGTGGTTGATGTCCTATTTTTTTTTTATGGTGCTGTTGGAATGCTCTCAGGAGATTCAAGTTTCCCTAGAAATAAGAAATTCACCATGGAGAGATGCTAAAGGAGGACAACTCAGACTTCTGCATTGTAGAAAGCAACAGAAGCACACAGTCCTGACATATTGGTGACACAATACTTGTTATCACTCTGAGGAGAACCTGAGAGAGAAGTTGAAGATGAGAAAAAGAGGCAAATGAAATGAATTTGAGACACACACACAGTATCTGACAATGAGGTGCCTGATCAACACAGAGGGGAGGCACTGACAGCTTCTCCAACAAAAGTTGTTAGGAAACCCAGATGAGCTGGTGCTTGTTCTCTCTCTCTCTCTCTCTCTCTCTCTCTCTCTCTCACACACACACACACACACACACATAAAACATCTTTTCTTCTGAAATGCCAGCAGCCTTTAACACTGCACTGTTCTCTTATCTGGGAACCCAACACCAACCAACATCGTCTTCCAAAAAGTCAAATGAGGCCTCAATGTGGCAATTGTTTCAATTCATAAAGCATTCTTTGCCAGGACCACTGGAAAGACATCTACCCCCACACCTACACTGAAGACAGTCAACAAGGTTTCTTCCTTGGTGGATAATGAACATCCATAGCAATCTCTTACAAAAGCCTCCCTGAGAAAAAGAAATGGGCCAAGAACCAAATGGTTATCAAAGCAAGCCTAAGAAGACACAGCTGAAAGCCAAATCTCCCATATCAATAAAGAAAGGAGCAGAGAACAGAACTAGCAATTAAAGAAGGGGGAAAATATTTTGAGACCTGTAAACACTTTTTAGACTGACTTTTAGTAACTTTTATTCTATTTTTGAGGAGGTTGGTGGGGGACAGTGATGACCTAGCAACACCTCCAAAGTAAACTTGAAATTCTAGAATTCTCCTCCATCACTCACTGCTCCAAAGATAGACTTACCTTGTACTTGACTTCAAAGTAAATAATCTTTTCTCTTTACATAGTTCATAGGACTTTTAACTAGAAAGGAACTCTGAAATCATCTAAGACCTATCCTCTCCATTATTGTGGAAGTTCTTTTATAAAAACTTCCTTAATCAAAAATTTCTCTGACCTGGCAGATAGATTGAGAGAGGTGCTCGAACAGAGTGCCCACCACAGTCACAAAGTATCAGAGGTGGAATTTGAATCCAAGCCCAATCTACAATGCTAATCTGCCTCTATAACCCCCTCATTACAGATGAAGAAGCTGAGGCACGGAGGAAAAATGACTAAAAGTCATGCTACTAGTAAGCAGCAGAACTGAGATTCAAACTCAAGTATTCTGACTAAATCTCAGACACTTCCCACTCACCACATTGCTCTCCATTCAAATTTAGTCTCTATATGTTCACATATATCAGTGTAGGGTAACAAACTCCTGGATTATCAGGACTCTATCTAACTTGTTCCATGTAGCATCTTAGTATGCAAAAAGGTGTTTAATGAATGCTTGAAGATGATGCAAGTTATCCTTAAAATATATCCATCTCAACCAAAGGGACCGATGTTCATCTTTTTCCAATACTGAGTACACAAGGATTTTTGTCCAACACTTGCTTTATCTACCCCCCCCCCATCTTTTTGACATGGAAAATAATAATCCTATGGCTCAAAGTGTTCAACTGATCAAAAGAGCTGGCTCATGAACCAACACAAGATTCAGGGGGCAGGTAACTAGCAAATTCCAGTGATTTAAGAATTATTTAATTTACTTTCTCTTCCCCATCTCCTGTCCTCATACACAGAGATATCAATATACATATTGATGGTCCCTCAAATACTCAAAATTCCCAATTAATCTACTTAATTCCTATGACCTACTCAACCTCAGCTAAACACTTGACCTTGCCAACACACACATGTTCTGCTTCACCTCCAAAATTCCTTTACTGGATCATAATCTGTTATCATTTCATCTTTCCTCATACCTTATGACCCCTAACCCTCTCCTTTGTCCTCACTATGACTTCCATTCCCATAATCCTCACCCTTTCTCTGTTCTTTCCCAGGCCACCACCTCTGCACTTGTTACACTCTTCTTCATGCCCTATCTTGACCCCTTGGTGGACCAACTCAACTCTACACCATGAAATTCCTCGACCCCTTCTATTGCCAATCATTCTCTGCCAACCCTCAACCCTAGATTACCGCCACCTTCCATGTCCTTTGTTTCCTGCACTGCTGAAGAGAGCTGGAGAAAAGTCACAAAAGGCATGCTGGCTAGACCTACTACAAATGCCTCAAATGGGTCCTCACTGTATCAAGGCAATCCTTTTACATCTCCCTAGTAAATTCACTATCCCACTCACCACGGTTGCTGATTCCAACATTCTTGTTTCTCTTCACTCCCCTACAGTACACTATCCCCCACTTAGACTGATGACTTTACTTCATACATCACATACCCAAAAAATGGCAATATTCAAAGAGAGCTCCCCCATTTCATCTCACAGTACAGTCATCTTCTCCTTCACTCCTGTTTCACATCAAAAGGTGGCCTTTCTCTTTGCCAAGGCAAATCCCTCTACATATATCCTTGATCTGATCTAATACCTTCCAACTTCTTCCACAAATTGTCTCTACAATTAATCTCACTCCCTCTTATCTTCTGTCTCTCTGTAAATATTTGCTCTTTCTCTACTGTCTAGAAACATGCCCATGTCCCCTTCCTAAAAAAACCCACTTCACTTTGTCCTACCATCTCCACTGGCTATCAGCCTATATATCTCTCTGCCCTTTCAGGGCTAAATTCCTTGAGAATTAAATTGAGAAATTCCTAGATACATCTACTTCCTCTCTTATCACTCTCTTCTAAATTATCTAACCTAAACAGGTAAAATAATTTACAATCTGACTTCTGACTTTATCATTCAACTGAAACTACCCTCTCCACAGTTACCAATGATTTCTTAATTGCTGCTCTAATGATCTTTTAAAAAATCTTCATCCTTCATGATCTCTCTGTAGTACTTCACATGGTTAATCACTTTCTCCTCCGTATATTTTCTCCTCTCTTGGTTTTCATGAGGCTACTCTCTCTTGGTTCACCATAGTCTAACCATGCTTTCTCAATTTCCTTTGCTAGTTCTTTATTCAGGTCATGCCTACTAACTCTTGGTGTTACTCAAGGCTCTGTCCTGAGCCCTTTTTTCACTCTCTACTACCACTTGGTGATCTCATCAGTTCCAATTGGTTCAATCAACATCTCTGCACATGGTTCCCAGATCTATATATCCAGTCTTAATCTCTCTCCTGAACTACAGTCATGCATCTTGGACATCTTGAATTGGATGTCCCATAGGTTCTTCAAACTTACCATATCTAAAACAGAACTCATTATCTCCCTTTCTAAGCCACCTCCCCCCAACTTCCTTATTATTGTCAAGCCTGAAATCACCTTTTGCTTAGACTATTGAAATAGCTTTCTAACTGGCCTCTTTGCCTCAAATCTCTCCCCATTCCAATTCATCGTCCTCTCAGCTGCTAAGATTATACTTCTAAACAGCATGTACAACCATGTCACCACTCTGTTTCACCACCCCCCCTTCACCTCCACTCGGCTTAATAAGCTGCAGTCACTCCTTAATACTTCCAGGATCAAATATATTGTTTGGCACTTAAAACTCATAACCTGGTTCCTTCCTACATTTCCACTCATCTTACACTTTACTACCCTCTCAATAGGTATGGAATAAATAGCAACTCCAGAGATTCATCAGAATACCTGCTCAACCATATCATTCCAAATCCTGCTTGTACTACACAAGAGGTTTACTGTACCTACTGTACTGTGATGTACTTATATTTGTGATGGACACTTGATTGTTGAGTTGAGGGACACTCAACAATCCAACTGTAGGTCATTAGAGTGGTCTATCCAGCTGTGGGCCACAACAATGGACTACTTCCACTTGTCTTTCCTAGAATCACACTCCAACTCTGGTCTTCATGTCTTCACACTAGCTGGCTCCCATGCCTAGACTGTTCTGTACTCTCACTTCTGACTCTTAGTTTCTCTGGTTTCTTTCGAGACAGTTCAACCCCACCTTCTGCAGGTGGCCTTTCCTCCTAAAGTGTTTCCAGATGCCATTACTTTTGTCTTTTACGTCACCTTCCACCATGTGTGTATGTCTGTATATACACGTATGCATATATGTATATGTGTATAGGCATACACAACACGTATATGTATGTACACATACATGTGTGTAGATATGTATTTTGTGTGTACTTAGTTATTTTCATGTCATCTCCCCCACTGGAATACATGTTCCTTGAGAGAAATAACTGTTTTTAGATTTCTTTGTATTCCCAATGCTTAGCCTATTGCTTAGCACATAGTAAATGCTTCATAAATAATTGCTTATTGATTGATTAACTTCCACACTGATACACTATTTAACCACTTTAGTAGGTCAACTGCCCATCACAAACCTTCATGAAGTAAACCTCATATGTAGCATGAGCTGGGTCTGAAATGATTGAGTTGCTTGAGTATTCTGGATAAGAGTTGCTATTTATATCAAATCTATCTCAACTGGCAATTATTTAGAGACTGAATACAATAAATGAAACACTTTTATGAATATAATTTGATCTCTTTTTGTAATTCAGAAGGTGTTTCAATACCATGCAATACTTTGTGATCATCATTGGAAGTACTAAAGTTGAGTGTACTAGTATCCAACTATGACTGTGGTGCTGACTGTGGGTTATCAAAGGAGCCACGGAAAGGGTCCTGGAATTAGCATCAGAGGACCTGGACCCAAATCCCAGCTCTGCTACTTACTATTTACTATCTCATTGGAGAAGGAAATGGCAAACCACTCCAGTATCTTTGCCAAGAAAACCCCCAAAATGGTGTCCCAAAGAGTCAGACGTGACTGAAATGCCTCAACAACCTGATCGTACCTTCTATGAGACTCAGTTTCCTTATCTGTAAAATGGAAAGAATACCTGCTCTATATATTCAGATGGTTCAATGAATAGAGTGCTGGACTTCAGGTCAAGAAACCCTGGATTCAAATCCAGTTTCAGCTATGTACTACGTGTGCAACCTTGGACAAGTCACTTCATCTCTGGGCAATTTCTTCAACGGTAACGTGGCAGTTATAGAGATAGTGTGGAATAGTAGATGGAGTGTTGGACTCGGAAGACCTGGGTTCAAATCCCATCCCAGACACTTATTAGCTGTGTGACCCAGGGCAAGTCGCTTAACCTCCATGGTACAGTGGAAAGGGCATTACTCTCTACATGATGCTAGACAATTCAGTTCACTTCTTTGGACTTTAGTGTCTTTGTTTGTAAAATAATGGAACTAGACTAAATCAGTTATGAGGTCTTTAATAATAAGACTATTTAACAATAAGATTAAAACAGATTGTACTCTTTGGTCTACTGTATATGCTGAATGTATAAGAAAATAAGAGTGACTCAGAGTACAGGTTTCTAAGTCTATGTTTCTATGTTCTACTAATTCATAGACAGATCTGCATTGGTGGAGGTAGGCTACACATAGGAAGCTCCCCACTCCATGAAAATCACAAGCCTACATACTCCTACTCATACCTACCTCATACATGTACTACCTCATACCTACATACATGCACTACACACTTCTATACAGGCACATGCCTACATACTCATACTACATGCCTCCTACATACATGCACTATATACGTCATGATTTTTTGTAGAGATTGCTTTGTAAACTTTAAAGTGATTATCCATTACTATTTTATTATTGATTAATGAAATGTCGTATTTCAGTTGTAAAGATAAGCAAAAATATTGAGAAATACCCCAATCTACCTGGAATGTGGTCGAGAACAGACATGAGGGTCTTGGCAAATTCTAGTCAGAGTAGGAACCGAAGCTCACTGTTCCATGTGGAATCTACAGTACAGGCTCCTGTGTTTCATAGGTAAAGTAGTTTGCCCAGCTAAATGCAAGGCTTAACTACTGAGTGGTTGCCCAGTACCCCAAAAGTAGAAACATGGTAGGAAAACTATCTGGTCTCCCAAAGCACCGATCTATTCAAAGACTAAACACAGTGCCCCTGCTGTATTTATTTTTACATTTTGAAAATGGTTCGTGTATCTGTAAGACAAAGTGGAATGATTACAATGTGCTCTTCTGTAACAAATGCCTGTTTAGGGACTGTTACCTATACTTTAAAAAATGCATCTTTGTTCTTCCTCTGGGCCTGCAATATATTTAGCCTTGCTGAGGTCAGACAATTTCCATAACTGGATAAGCAAACCTATAATTCCAACAGCAAAAATGTACCACTAATGATTTAATCTATAAGTAAGCAACATCATGAATTAAAAAAAAATAGGATCTTCAACCTCCCTAGATCATAACAATCACAAACTCTCAGCTTTACTGAAGGGCTTCCCAGAGTCTCATCGCACGTGGAAAAATGGAGGAAGAAAAGAAGAAAATTAGGAAAAGAGCAGGGGGGAGGGATGAGGAGAGAAGAAAGGGTGATAAAAGGGAAAGTTTTTATGATGACAAGAGTTATAAAACATTTATGTTTCATATACGAGTCTTCAAATTGGTCTGCCTAGACTCCTTGTGTGTGTGTATGTGTTGTGTGTATTATTCACATACATATATTTTAAGAAAAACAATGTATTGAAAAACAAAGGCCTGAACTGAAAGTTTTCTAAATACATCTATCAAGAACCTTTTATTGTACTGAGAAAGACACTAGGGTTTTGTGGAGAGAGAAACATAAGATTTAAAACTCTCTCCAGCCCTGCTACTCATCCCCTGTGTGATAGTGAACAAGTCACTTAATTTGTCTGCACCTCTGTTTCTTGGCAGTCAGTGGGTCACCTCTGTTCCCTAGGGAGCTGTGCTGATTAATGAGCCTGTCTGTATAGTGCCTGAAAACAAAAAGAGAAGACAGCCCCCTGTCTGCCTAGAGTAATCTCCTCTTCCCACCTGCTCAATATGTGCTCAGCTCTCAGAGCCTTCTTTGTAAGAATGCCAGTTCAGGTGTCACTATCACTCAACATCCACTTCACAGACAGTTCAAATGAAAATGACTTCTGATGGAGGAGGGTGAGGGGAAAGGAAGAGGGCAGTATGTGAATCTAGAAGTAGTCTACCTTTTCTTGTTTATGGCACAATGAGGATAGATACCACAATGGCCTTGTAACTCAATGGAATCTTTTCAGGATGACCTTTCAAGGTAGTTAGTACCCAGTAGTCAGAACCTACTATTCAAGACAGAGATAAGGAAAGTTAACATCTGTCCTAGAGTCTTTTTTGGAAAATGAATCAGCCAGAGAGAAGGTGGACATCATAATTATATATTCCACCTCCAAAAAAACAATGGCACCAAAGCACAAAATTCAGATGATTTCAACTCCTTGGCAAAAGCCTGGAGAAGACACAAGATGAAAGTTTTTTGTGTTGTTATAGATCTGGTTTCCAGAACCTAAACATTCAGATTATTAGTAATATTAAAAAGGACACTTGAGAAGATAGAAGGGTCACAGGTCTCATTTCAAGAAGCAAAATGTTCAAATTATTGTTACCCCAAAAAAACCCTGATATTTATATATTATTATATGGTTTACAAACTGTTTTCCATACAATTATCTCATCTGCTCTTCAGAATCACCCTGTGAGACAAGTAAGGCAAGTGTTATTGGCCCCAAATTACAGGTGAAGAACCTGAGGCTAAAAGTGATTAGGTGACCTTTCCAAGCTTACAAAACTACTAAGTGTCTGAGTCAAGCTTTGAAATCAGGTTTTCTAAGGTTGGTGCTCTTTTCACTATACAATGGAGAGGAAAAACCCACAAATATTTACTGAGGGCCTAATATAAAGCACCCTATTATGTATGATAATAATAGCATATGAAAAAGAACTCCAAAATGAAATGGGTTGAAGATACATGGTTGGCGCCTGGATAGGTTTGTCATCCATACTGACCTCAAAATGACACTCTTTAAACTATCACGTGGGAAGGCTTAGTATGTCTTCAGGAGTTGGAAGGAGGCAGTTGCTCCAAACTGCTTGCTCCAAAATCTGGCTTCAACCTACCCTTCCAGTCTTATTTCCTGGTACTATCTTTCAACATACCCACTCTACCTTCTAGACAAACTGGCCTGTTAGCTGTCCCCAAAATCTGACATTCCATTTCCTATCTCCATGTATTTGTAATCTTTCTTTTCTTCCTCCATCTTTCATTCTCCTATGTCTCCCTTCAAGGCTCAGCTTAGGAGCTTCTTATCGGACCTCTGCTGTTCCTCTCTGGGTTCCCATTCCCACTTGTTAGAGCTCTTTCTCAAATTACCTTGTACTTACTCATCTGGGTGTGTGGCATATTGCCTATTATAATGTACACTTCTTAAGGGCTAGAACTATTTTTTTTTATCCTCCATGGCTGCAACAATACCTTGCAAAAAGGAGGCATTCAATAAATGTCTACTGAATTGAAATAAATCAAGATGCCCATCAAGGGCAGAAATGGGGATGCCATTCCTCTTTGCTTTCAGATATTTTACAGACTCATTCTAAGAGTAGCAGCAACCTAAAACTCACAGACAGTGGGCTCCTTGTGGAATCATGAGAAATAGTACCAAATTCCAGGGATCTAGGACTTAAGAGCTAGAATTCAAAGATTACTTTTCATGGAATATTGGGGGAACCAACTATTTAACCATAAGTTCTTTAAAAAGCATATCCTACAACAAGAACATCCATGCCAGTGTCACGAAAAACTTACACAATGGTACCAAACTGATAAGTTTGGGTGAGTGTGCTGGGAAGGTGGGAGACCAAGGGAAGAGGCAGGTAAAGAGTGAGTCACCATACTATCAAGTAGGAAAAGTCCCAACCATCCATCTGCCTGTGATTGCTAGAAGCCAAAAATGACAATTGCCACATTTTACTATACTGGAAGTAATATTATTTCTGAGTAGTTTATCAAGGTCACCAAATCAGGTTATCAAAGTAGAATGAGTCAACAAGCTCTAGTGGTCTTTTTAAAGGTTTCCATTTCATTGTTCGTTACATGATAGAAAGCAGGGAAGGAAAAATGAGGTATACCACTAAAGCTTCCAAAATGCAAATGCCTGACCCCTAGAAGAAAGATTTACTAACAATTTGTATTCAAATTGCAAGAGGACCAAGGTAATTGAGACATGATAGGAAGAGTCATCCTGTTAAGAGCATTGATCTCATAATGTACCTTGAATGTGTTACCATGATGTTGGCCCCAAAGAAAGCATTTTCACAGTCACAAAAACCTAACTATGCTATGATATGAATGCCCCTAAGGCTCAGGAAGTACTTGGTAGATTGACTACTAAGAAAGTAAGAGCCCAGGCAATATAGAAAGTTAACTTCTACAGGCTAAAAGGGCAGAGCTATCAGTCAACATGTTTTACTGAGCTATTATAATATATAGAAAACATTCAGCAAGGCAAAGGCAAAACTTAAAACAGAACCAGGAAAACTTTCTGGCTCCTAGATAGCTGTATTAAAAAATATATATATATATATATATTCAAAATGCACCTGGGCCTTCAAGAATTTGTTAGGGTGATATGAATTTCAATCCCTGACAATTCCCTTAGGTGATGCCAAGACCTTCTACTATAGGGAATGAGAGGTCTAGGATACAATATATAAACTAGTGTTGCTACAGGTTGGCCATCATTGTCAGTGTCCTAGGCAACCCATAGCCCAAAATCTGGGATTCTTGGACCAATACCGGGGGAAGAGGTACAGTTCAATACTAGGTATGGCAGAACACATTCTAACCTGTAATGATTTCAAACCTGGGACCCCCAAAGGAGACAAACCAGTTCCAGTGTTCTTTCTTGCATTCAACTCTACTCTTAATTGCTCCAACACCTCCCCACTCTAACCCTTTGGCCATGACCAGGAAATTACCATAGGCCCTAGTCCCTAGAGAAGATCACCTGAAGCAGAAGCAATTCCACTGGACTTAGTCTATTTCCAACTTATATTTTTAGGGTGCTTCCTGAGGGGGCCTGTCCAGCCCAGTGAGATGAGTGCCAAACACCTTAAGCTTGTTAAACTGTGGTACACCACATAATTCCCAAAGTACCTCCTATGGGGTAAGATTTAGCCTGTATGCTTTACAACTTCTGTGCTGAGATTTTTCTGGCACATTCCTATGCTTGTCACAGTACAGAATCCATGTTAGCAGCCATTTTTGCAAAGGTAAGAATAAGCTTTGAAACAGAAGACTAGTGTGCTCCTGCAGGATTATAAGATGGGCAGCCAGGGCTAATTTGTAGTTCCATTTGCTTTTAAATCTCATTAAAGGTATAAGTTTAGGTGCAGCTTAACTTGGTATCTGACCAAAGGACTCCAGGGAGAGAAAGAAAATAATTTGGCTAGTTTTGTGAAAGAGATTATGTACCATGTTATGTGTTTATGTTTATTTTGATATATAAATACATATAAAGTATTCATAGGCTGGTATAGGAAAGTATTTAGTTATTTTTCAAGATATGTATTTCTAAAAATATTTATTTCACCGCCTATTCACATATTCATAAGTCTTCCAAAAGATGTTAGTGCTTACTTTTCCATAGCCCAAGTCTGAGCAGCCAAGTACAGCACCATGTGTGCTAGAGACGCCTATCTTCATACTGAAGACTTTTCTGAGTAGGAATAACTTTAAAAAAAAAAAACACCCTATACTTTTGGCTTGCTTTTTTGCTACACCCATTTTTTCCTGGCAAAACTATTATATAGCTCAATGGAGAATTTTCTTTTAATTCTTCCAGAATAAGGTAGCGTTGGCAGTAAATGCCTATGTTTTCACACTTTCCTTTCACTAAAATGAGACTGTTTCACAGGAATAAATGCCACAACACACATAAATTGGATTTAAACTTCACTCTTAGGTGAATGACTTCAGGAGACAGCATCTTCCTGGCTCAATACATGTTGGCTCCAACCTTCATACCTGATAGCTCATGTACTGCTCTTCTATTATATATTTGATGATTTTAGCTTAAGTGATTAAGTGATTATGGGACAGATGCTCCTGCTGCTGTCTGATGCCTAAGCCTACTGGGTCAGAGTATACAGCCACTGTATATTTCCAAACCACAAAAGGGCAGGCAGTTTTCTGTAACTAAGTGCTCTGGCTTTGGTGGCTATTAGTTCCCATTTTTTTCTTTCTGGTTTCAAAGGTTACTTGCCCCATACCCTAGACAACTGTACACAATTTGACTGCAGGATCATATGTCAAGAGGCTTATGAACGCTGCTATCTGTGGCTTGGAAGAGGGCATTTAAATTGGGAGAGAGCAGTTAAATTAACCCTACCTTGGTATTTCAGTTGATAAATGGGAGCATGATGCTTGTCCCAAACAGTAGCTTGCGCTTAAGGCTTTTACTGGTTTTTAGGTCTTTTCTCACCAGGCTTCTGCTTGTCCCCTAGTAGTTAGTTTCTACCCTCTCAACTCCTTTTCCTACTTTACCAATAATGAAAAGGTGCTTTCGATTAAGGTAATATATAGGGAAACCTTCCTTGTACACTTTAATGGTCAGAGCTATTATCTTTCTGGTGTCTCTTGCTGGAGGCAGGTAAAATAAATAGACGATCTTTACAAAGGTTCCCTTCCAGTCCAGGACCCCAGAGCCAGAGTCTAGGTGGATATATTCTCCCCTCCTTCTTTGAGTCCAGTCTCTCCTGCAGGTCAGATTTTAGCTCTGCCTTATTCTGGGAAGCCTTTTCATACCCAGTCCCAAATTAACCTAGGGCAGGTAACAAAGATACCACAGAGTAGGTGTTCTGACCTAACTGGGGAGGATTTAGGGGTTTGGGGATAGGGCGCTAGGCAGGAGAACGATGCAAGGCACACCTGCAGCCCCCCATCCCTACCCCCGGGTGTGTACCCCTTCCCACCTCCTCCCTCCTCCCTCCTCCCTCCTGGTCTCAGTGCGAGCTCCCCAGTTACCTCGTCTCCGAAATGCACGACCTTCTGGCCCGTGGACACCCGCAGGTTGGGGTAGCAGGAAGGGGTCTGGTCCCGGGAGGCCCCGGCGGCGCGATGCGCGGCGTAGCGGGCCTGGATGTGGGGCTCCACCATGCACTTGTCGATGATCTCGTCCTGCTGCTTGGGGGGCAGCCGCTCCCACTCGGGCCCTTACTTCTCGCGGATCTTCTCCTTGTCTTGCATGATCTTCCTGGCCATGGGGCTCAGCGAGGAGAAGCAGGTAAAGCGCTTTCGCTCCTTGTCGTCCAGCGGCCGGTTCCCGTTCATGACCGCCGTACGGGAGGCTGCAATCGCCGCCGCCATAGAGGCCATGGCCACGGACCCTTGGCCTTGCTCTGCCTGCCCACCGCCCGGCTACCCCTTTCCCTCCACGCCTCCGCCACGCTCTGGCCGCCGTCTGCCTGAGCCTGCGCCTCTCCCTCTCTGGCTCGGGAGCTAGAAGGCAGGAAGGGAAGATGCCAGATAAAGCTAAGGACCTCCTCTCCACCCTCCTCCTACCCTCCCTTCCCGGGTAAACGCCTCCCTTCCTCTCTGGCTCTCTACTCCCTGTTCTGTCCACTCCTCCAGGTCCCTCCTCTCCCCGGGACTTCCTTTCTTTCCTTCCTTCCTTCCTCCTTCCTCCTCCTTCGTTTACAGGACCTCCTCTCTCCCACTCTCTAGGTTGCCTCGGACTCTCCCAATTCCCTTATCTCTTGTTTTCCTCCACCCTCTTCTTCCTTCTTTCCTGGTCTCCTCCTCTCCGAGTCGGCTCCTCCCCCTTGCAAACACCTCTCCACTCCTCCCAGCTGCAGACACGCCTCCTTCCTCTCCCGTCTCCTCCTCATTCCAGCTGTGGCGCCCCATCTTTTCCACTCCAAGCATCATCAGCCCATCTCACCGACCTGGGAGCCTCCCGGCCCCTGGGCCTCTTGTTTGTGAGTGTTGCTGAGGCCTAATCAAGTGTTTGTTCTTATGGATATTTCGTTGGGATGGTTTGCTGTGGGATTTGATTTAACCCAACTAACATTTATTAAGTGGCTATTCTGTGCAGAACCCTGGGATAGACTCTGGGGAAAACAAAGTTTAGATAACACATGCTCTCCTGGAGCTCTTCCCTGTCCCGGCCCCCAGTTGGAGGATATGACACATACACAAACAGAAATGAGTAGATTGAGGAAGAGTGTTGGATTTGGAGTCTAAGTATGCAAATCTTTGCATGTCCATTAGACTTCCATTAGACTGTGAGCTCCTTGAGAGCAGGGAACTGGTTTTTTTTTTTGACCTTTCTTTGTATGGCCAGCTATTAGCACCATGCCAGGCACATAGTAGGAGCTTCATAAATGCTAGTTGACAGACCTGTGTGACCTTGGACAAGTCACTGAAATCTAGGCCTTAGTTTCTCAGCTATAATATGAAGACATTGTACTAGATGGCCTCTAAGGTAGTAGTAACAATAATAATAATAATAACTAACACTTACATTGTGCCAGGTACTTTACAATTATCTCATTTGATCCTCACAACAACCCTGGGAGGTATGTGCTATTACCATTTTGCAGATGAGGAATCCAAGGCAAACAGAGATTATGGAACTTGCACAGGGTAAGACAGCTAGCAAGTTTCTGAGGCAAGATTTGATTTCAGGTCTTCCTGACTTCAGGCTCAGTGCTCTATCCACTGGGCAACCAAATTGATTTGTATATTGAAGTTCATAGGATCCTAGATAGGAGCAGCCAGGTGTAGAGATATAGAATGATAGAGATAGTGGGGATAGAAGTATCAAGTGAGGGTTTTTTTTTTCTGCAATGGGGAAGACATGGGCATGTTTATAGCTGTAGGGAATAAGCCAGTAGGTAGGGAGAGATTGAAAATAAGTGATAGAGTATAAATGACAACCACAGGTGACCTTCAGGAGCCATCCTTGACTCCTTGCTGTATCTTAGCCCCACCCCACCCCCATGTCCAATCTGTTGCCAAGGACTGTCAACTTTACCTTTGCAACATCTCTCATAAATATGCCCCTTTTTTACCTCCAACATTGTCACAACTCTAATGCAGGCCCCCATTGCCTCATGCCTGGATTACTGCAGTAGGCTGTTGGTGGGTGTGCCTGCTTCAAGACTCTCCCCACTGCAGTCCATCCTCCATTCAGCCACTACAGTGATTTTCTTAAATTGAAGGTCTGATCACATGCACCCGAGCAAGGGTGGGAGGGGGATGGGGTGGGGTAGGAATCAATAAATTCTAGTGGCTTCTTATTGCCTCCAGGAACAAATGCAAAATGCTCTGTTTGGCATTCAAAGACTTTCATAGCCTAGCCCCCTCCTACCTCTCCAGTCTTCTTACACCTTACTCTGTGGTGACATATATAGTCTTTCTTCCAGTGACATTGGCCTTCTGGCTGTTCCATGAACAAGACACTCCATTTCTCAGCTCCCATTTTCTCTGGCTGTCCTCCATGCCTGAAGTGTTCTCCCTCGTCCTCTCCAACCACTGACCTCCTTGGCTATTTTGAAGTCCCAACTAAAATCCCACCTTCTATAGGAAGTCTTCCCCATCCCTTCTTAATTCCAGTGACTTCCCTCTATTATTTCCTATTTATCCTGTATCTGACTTGTTTTTTGTGTATATTTGTTTGCATGTTATTTTCCCCATTCCATTGTAAACTCTTTGAAGGAGTGACTGTCTTCTTTTTGTATCCCCAATGCTTGGCACATATTAGATGATTGATAAATCTTAATTGATTGACTGGATGACAGAGGGGACAGACTGTTGGAGGAGATGGAAAGGAATGGAGTTGAGCAGGTAGAGGAGTTAGTCTTGGTAAAGAGTAAGTGGACCTCTTCATGTGAGGCAGGGGTGAAGGAAGAGTTAGTGGCAGAAGGTATATGAATGATATGACATGAGGAAGCAGGGAGAAGAGGAAGCTCATGGTGAATGGCTTAAATTTTTCTGTGAAATATGAGGCAAGGTTCTCAGCTGAGAGAAGCTGAGGGGAGAGAGGGAGCTCTGGGAGGCTTAAGGAGGGATAAAAAGGTTTGGAAGAATCGATTTTGGAGAGTGGGATAGTGAGTTGATAAGGGCGATATAGAAGGATTGCCTAGCAACAGTGAGAGCCCAATTGAAGTCGTGCAACATATATTTGTAGTGGAACCAGTTAGAATGGTTGCATGATTTTTCTCTCCTTTGCTCAGCAGTGTGTGAGTAGGAGCAAAGACAGTGAATGGTGGGAATGATCCAAGGCAGAAGCTTGGCAGGGTATAATCAGTAAAATGATAAGGGAACTGGGGATTCAAGAAAGCAGGACAGTATAGAGTTGAATTGGTTCACCAAGGGGTCAAGATGACAAAAAGAGGAGAGAATGGCTAGCGTAGAGGAGATAGCTTAGGAGATAACTGAGGGATGAAGTCATGGTCCTGATGAAAAGTAGAGTTTTGTAAGGGAAGGCAGAGGGAAAGGTGAAAAGTTAACAGATTATGATTGGAGAAGGGGATAGGCCAGAAAACTTGAGACCATAAGATGGACTTGAGACTTGCATATGAACTTGTTACCAGGATTGTATTTTGGTCTACCTAAAGTAGCAAAAGCACTGACTTTGTTTCATTCCACAAGAAATGATAAACTTTGTTTTGGCACATCTTATCTGTTCAGTGATTATGTTTGATAATAATAATGCAACTGGAGTTAAGAAATCACAGAAAGTTTTAATAGCTACATCTTTGTAGCTTTGTAACTGAACAGAGCAGGAAAAAAAAATACATTGTAGTATTCAATGTTACTGGACAGAATTTCAATGCCTTGCATATATTAAAGCCTATAGAAATGAAGATTTTATATCTGTATCTATACACACATATGCATATATGTATTGTATATTTACATATATGAGTATGTATCCCCTATCCATTTGGCAACCAAAATGACATCAGCAAACACGACATAAACAGTGGAGAATGGTAGAAATTTAGGCAGGAGAAGATGTTAACTTGTCAACAAAGTTCTACATTCCAGCTAATTATTGATTTTCCCTTTGAGGGGTAAGGATACTTCCATAAAGAATGAGAAGGAAGAGCCTGCAAAGTGTTGTTTTCAATGTAAGAAAAGTCTATTTGAAAATCTATAAATTAGTGCTTTACAGAAACCTTAAGATAATAGTCATAGAATAGAATGAATGTTATAAGCTTCTAGTGACAAATTCTATGAATAAAAGGTATTATTACTGTTATTATTAGTACTAAAATATGCAGTCTCAGAGTTCAGGGAAAATGAGTGCATGAGCTGAGTTGCTAGGCAACAACCTTAGTTTCAATGTATGGGAAGTACTGTATATAAGAACACTCTACAATTATTATTAGAAAAGCAGTGTTACAGAGCTTTGGTGGATTAAGACCAGGCCCATTATAATTGTTTTTCTTGTCTCTACCAATGATGCTATTGTATAGTCTCTGGAAGCTGGCCTGAGCCCCTTTGTATTATTCCTCTCTCATCTTTATTTTATAATGTGAGTGATATCCACAGGTATATTGTGGGAAATAAATTAGCCAGGATGGAATGCTTTGAAATTCATATTGCAAGGCATTTTAAGTGTTTTAGAAACACTGTCCCATGTTATATTTTCGAAGGACTTTTAAAAAGAATTCATTTAGTTTTCCAAAAGATACAAAGTAAATGAATTCCAAAACCTCTAATAATTTGCACCAAAATATAATTTATTGCAAGGGAGGGAGATGTTTAGACTTGCAAAATGATACAAGTTTGAAATTTCCCAAGGACACTTGCCAAAGTATGCAAATTCCATGAGCTGGATGATAAATAGTAATTAAAAGAAAAGGTTTTCTTTGAGAAGATTACAAGAAACTGATAGGATCGAAATGCTTTGACAGAAGACTTGCCAGAGAGCTAGACATAAATGATCCATGTTCCAAGAGAAATTAATAGGTTTGTCCAAATTCCAAATATGCAAGAAATGAAATAGTGGGATCCGGTGGGAAGAACCTTATACTGAGTGTCAGGAAACCAACATTTGGACAATGGATTTTTTCCAGTTGTTTGCACAATCTCTTTACCTCCCATCTCACCTGCCCAAATCATTCTCCTCCATCTTCAATATTTCACTCTCTGCTGGTCCCTTTCCCCCACCACCTATAAAGATGCTCGGATCCCCTGTATCCTTTAAAAAAATTGGGTGCCAACTCCTCACGTTATTATCCTACATCTCTCCTACAAATCCCCATTTTCAAGACAAAATGCTATCCTGAGGGATTCTGCTGGCTATGTCAATTGTTCTGAGCCAGGCCTGGTGAATAATAGCAATGAGAATTTGGAGCCAAAGTACTGTTCACATGTACATTGCTGTTATGTACATGTTTACTTAAACAGTTGGGTTTTTTATTGATTTATTAAGCCAATGATTTTAATGAACAACTAGCATCTAAAAATCAGTAAAACAACTAGCAAATAAAATATAGCTTCCCCTTTCTTCTTATCCTCCCATTAATGACAGCTCATGACCTCTGGATAGCAACAATCTGTGTGAAGTTGGGATTCTGTCAGGTCAGAGAAATCAATTTTGTGGTACAGTAGAAATTACTTCCCACTGATATCAAAAAAATAAAATTAAGGGGTGAGAGAGGATTGTACTAAGAGAAGGAAAAAGGGAGAGGTAGAATGGGGAAAATTATCTCACATAAAAGAGGCAAGAGAAAGCTTTTGTAGTGGAGGGGAAGAGGGGGGAGGTGAGGTGAGAGGGAATGAGTGAATCTTACTCTCATCAGAGTTGCCTTAAGGAGGGAAAAATATACACACTCAATTGGGTATGGAAATCTATCTTACCCTACGGGAAAATAGGGGGGAAGGGGATAAGAGAGGGGGGAATGATAGAAAGGAAAGCAGATAGGGGGAATGGATATTCAGAATGCATGCTGCCTTGGGGTGTTGGAGAGGAAAGATGTGAGGAAAATTTGGAACTCAAAATCTTGTGGAAGTGAATGTTGAAAACTAAAAATAAATTAATTAAAAATTAAAAAAAGAAATTATTTCCCACTAGCTGATTTGGCCTCACCTCATTAAAGAGGACTTGTCCATTAGTGTGAAGTGAGCATACTTCAGCACCAACCTGTCTTTCTGATTATACTTTACCTTTTGAAAATCCAGTTCAGAGGTTGCCAAACTTATTTGACCTATTGCTTCCTTTAAAAAATTACTTCCCCAATTGATAAAATGTCAAAGGACATGAAGAAGCAGTTCTCAAATGAAGAAATTGAAGCCATCTATAGTCATATGAAAAAATTCCTCAATCACTATTGATTAGAGAAATGCAAATCAAAAGAACTCTGAAGTACCACATGACACCTGTCAGGCTGGCCAACATGACAAAACATGAAAATGATAAATGTTGGAGAAGATGTGGGAAAATTGGAACACTAATGCATTGTTGGTGGAGTTGTGAAATGATCCAACCATTTTGGAGAGCAATTTGGAACTATGCACAAAGGGCTATAAAAATGTGCATACCCTTTGACCCAGCAATAGCATTCTAGGGCTATATCCTAGAGAGAACACACAAATGGGAAAAGGACCGTCATGTACAAAAATATTTATAGCAGCTCTTTTTGTGGTGGCAAAGAATTGGAAATTGAGAGGATGTCCATCAATTGGGGAATGGTTCAACAAGTTGTGGTATATGAATGTAATAGAATACTATTGTGCTATAAGAAATGTTGAACAGGTTGACTTCAGAAAAACCTGAGAAGACTTGTATGGTCTGATGCTGAGTGAAGTGAGCAGAACCAGGAGAACATTGTACACAATAACAGCCACATTGTATGATGACTAATATTGAGAAACTTAACCCATGCCAGCAATACAAGGATCTTAGACATCTCCAAAGGCCTCGTAATGGAAAATGCTATCCACATCCAAAGAAAGAACTATGGAGTTTGAATGCAGATCAAAGCATACTATTTGCTAATTTTTTTTCTTCTGTTGTGTTTTGTTTGTTCTTTCTGGTGGTTCCTCCTATTGGTTCTAATTCTTATTTAAAACATCACTAATGTGAAAATATATTTAATAGGAATGTATATGTATAACCTATATTAGATTGCACACCATCTTGGGGAGGAAGGGGGAGAGGGAGGGGGAAAAATTTAAAACTCAAAAACTTATGGAAGTGATTGTTGATAATTCAAAATAAATTAATTTTAAAAAAGATTTTCGTAAAGGTAGTCTATGGCAGATGCAAGAATTCACATGGCCCTTGAGTGTACTTTTCATTTCTGAAGTGCATTTTATTTTAGAGGTACAATATATTGGATGGGCCAAGAAAAATCTCTTTAAAGGGGAGTAATGTATCATTAATTCACTTGCCAAAGAGTTTCTATGATGTTTCAAACCCAGCACTCTATTTATCATGCCACTTTGCTATACCCTAGGAAAAGAGTAGGGACCTATTATTTTCTGATTTTTTGAATTCTTTGTGATTAACAAAAATAAATTAAGCTTATTCTTTAAAAAAAATTACTCAGTGCCCCACTGGAAATCTACTTTCTTTAACTCTTTAACTGTTTTTTTTAGTTGAAATTTGCATCATTTCAAAAAAGTAAAATACATATTTTTAAAATGAGGCATCTTAAATTTAATAATTTATTGTAAATTTGTGTTTTTTCCTGCATTGAAATTTTGATGATGCAATGTTGTGTCATATAACCCTATAGTGTCATATTGTAAACAAGTCATTACACCTACATATTTCTGCTGATGCATGCTGAACTTCCTGACAATGCTCAACACACTCACTTGCCAACACTTGCTTGTTAAGAACTGTTGGTGGACTTGACCATTGATTGGTTGTAACGTGCATTTTGTTGTTTATTTGGAAAATAGTATAATCACTACAACTTTAAATATGTTACACAACAGATGAAACATATGAATGATTTTTCAAAATTTTCTTATCTTCTCTTCTTTCCTTATGCTTCCACTACTCCTTTATTTTTATTCAATGCCCCACAATTGCACCCAAGGCTACTACAGGTAGCCCCATCCTGGATCTTTCCAGTGCCCCCAAGGGGTGGTATTGACCACTTTGGGAACCTATGGTTTGGATTAATTATATCTATACCTAGGTTCTGGCAAGGTGGCAAGGGTGGTGGTGTGTGTAGCATAGTTTTGCCTATTAAAGAGATACATAGTGAATAGAGGACACCCTTTATTTCACACATCCCCACACACAAACATACAGAAAGCACATAGAATACTCATAGTAACACACAAGTTCCCATGGGAAGGGAGATGAATTTGAAATGTCTAGTAGGGCAATCCTTTGGCTTTTGTGTGAAATCTCTCCTTCCCCTCCCTCTTCCACAGAGTCTCTCCTACACTTGAAGTATCACTCTCTGGTTTAGATTCCACAGGAAAGTGAACATGAACACACTTGGGAATTGATGGATGGGCTAGTTCCCTTCTTATCAAAAGAAGATGGTCCAAATCCCTCAAGGTGGAAGTTTTGGTGTATGGGGAGAGGGAAGGTCCTGATCCCTGGCAAATCTAGGGAAGAAAGTCAAAAGATCAGGACCTTCTTCTACCTTAAGCAATGGCTTTAGTCCTTATCCATAGAAGACAAAGGGAGGAGTTTGTGTGAACCTCTTATTTCTCCAAGAAGCATGATCCTCAGCAACTCTCCTAATCTTTTTAATTCTCTTGCCACTGATCTGATTCATGCTGAACCTAGACTCCCATTCAGTTTCTCTCCCTTCTGGGCTCAGGGCAGAGATGGGAAGCACCAGCCTCCAGCTCTGGCCACCCAGAAGGCAGAATCACGACCTATGCCCCTTCACTTTCTCTTTCCCAACAAAGTCTCTCTCCCCACTCTAAATTAACTCAAACCATTGGGCCTGGGAGGGCCTAAATTGCAGAACATACCCCAGAGCACTTGCTTATATCTAGCACTCTTACACTAGAAACAATTAGTCAAGTAACATTTACTAAGAGTTATTAAAAGTCTTGCTAAATATGCCTGGGAGATAATTAACAATTAACTAGAAACCATCTGCCTCCATAGCCTCTGGCATGCAGTGAAAACCTATTTGAATTAACAAAAAATGGCAAATACACATTTGGCTGTGTATAGGGCATGAATGGTCAAAGGCATTATTCCTTTCTACCTGAGATCCAGAGCTTTAGGGAGCCAGGGGTAGCACAGGGCCTGCTCTTTAATAATAATGACTAGCATTTATAAGGCACTTTAAATATATTATCAAATTTGATTTTCACAAAAACCCTGTGAGGTGGATGCTTATTATTATCACTAGGCTAGTGGATAGAAACCTGAGCCTGGAGTCAGGAAGACTTGAGTTTAAATCAGGCCCAAGATGCTTACTAGCTATGTGACCCTGGGTAAGTTTCTTCTTAAACATACCAGCCTCTTATTTCACCACTTCAAATTCCATTACCTATTTTTAGTTCACTTCAGTCACCTAATAGATGGTCATAGCTTTGTTCTCCCCATCCCTGATGACTGTGGTACCTCCATGACTCAAAACTCTGAAAAATCTTCCCTGAAATTTGTCCCTCCCTTGAGGAAGAACTTCCTATCCTCCCAACTCTCCCTCTGCCTCACTTTTCCTGAACCTATTGTTCATTCTCACTATGATTAACAGTTCCTCTACCCCTCCCTATTCTCCAAATTCTTTCCTCCTCCACTGTTTTCTGACACAGTCTTGACCCTATGGTTGGATCAGGTCAATACCACAATATCCAAAGAGATCTTAGGCTCTCTTTCCCCCTTATCCCAACATTAAGTATTCCTTGCCATATTAATTAAGTACCTGACGTGTAATGTTTGGTAATGGGACACAATACCTTGTGAAAAGATAAAATGATTTTTAAAAAGATAAAAGAAAAATTGAAATGGTATTTTCCTTTAAGGATTTTACAATGAACACCTTTCATTCTCATTTTTTTATTTCTCTTTATCCCCTGGCTCCTTGCATGTTACTTACAAATATGGCCAGGAGACACTCCTTCTGTAAAACCTACACTTGACTGTTGTTCTGTTGTTTTAGTCCTGTCTGATGCTTTGTGACTCCATTTGAGGTTTTCTTGGCAAAGATACAGGAGTGTTTGCCATCTCCTTCTCCAGCTTATTTAATAGGTGATCGACTGAGGCAAACAGGGTTAAATGACTTGCCCAGGGTTACGCAGTTCATAAGTAGATTTGAACTGAGGTCTTCCTGATTCGAGGCCTGATACTCTATCCACTGTACCACCTAGCCTAAAGCTACTGCTCTATGTCTCTTCTCTCTTTTAGAGTCACACTTGTGGTAAGAAACCTCTACAACCATTTAATTCATTTCTTCAGTTCTCACTTCTCAAACATTTGCAATTTGACTTCTGAATTGGTCCCAGTTCTATTGAAATTCTTCTCTCCAAAGCATGTACCTGAGCTAACGAATTAAAAGGCCTTTTCTCAGGCTTCACTTGGCCTTTTAGTAGGGTTTTTGTTTCACTTTATTTTTTTTTATGTCACTGACCATCTTGTCTTCATAGATATGCTGTCTCCTCTTTTGGTTGACATGAAATTGCTCTTTCTCTATTCTTCTACCTATCTGACCAGTCCTTCTCAGGCTCTTCCATCTTCCACTCAATAAGCGCATGTATGTGGTTCTACTCTCCACGTACGTGACTACTCCCATGGACAAACCCTGTCTTATCTAGATTATTGCAACTGCTTTCTAATTAGTTTCCCTGCTTGCTTTTCCAGCATTGCCTCTCTCTAATCTGTGACAGCACAGCTACCAAAGTGATGTTCTTACAACATAAGTCTGATTATTTTGCTCCTAGACTCCAAAACCTTCACTGGCCCCCTAATGTTCCTAAGATTCTTCCTAAGAAGAATCTCAGCTGTCCTTGACTCCATAGAGACATGTAAATCTTCCTTCTCAATCAGGCTATTTGTGAACTCTAAATGTTGTTTAATCTGTAACCTGACTTAGTTTACCTGGAGAGTTTGTTTGAAAAAATTTCTTTCCCTTAGGAGATGAGTGAAATGACGCTTCTGTTTGCTTGTTCAACATTTATGACATCAAAGGAAGTATGAGATTTTGAATTTATTTTTTCTTTAATTTTTATGGCTTAGGAGGAATGCAGAAGATTATAGTATGTAAAAGAATAATTTCTCTGTCACTTTGATGTATTTTGGCTGTAAGAAGCCTTATGAGAGTCCTAATCAGGATCCAGGTTTTCTCTGAGGCTTGAAACTGCACTTGAGCATAAGAATAAAATCTAGGTTTTTCACTCTATAATTTCTGCATTGGGGCAAATATACATTTGGCAATAATTACCTACCACATGAACTCAGAGAAGACATATTTTTCCTTTAACAGTGTGCATATGTTCTCTCTCCCCAGAAAACTCCTTAAGGTCACAGATAATGTCAATTTTTTGGTCTTTGTATCCACAGCACCAATTAACAATGCTTTGAACATGGTAGACACTTATTCAATATTTACAGAATTTAAAGAAGTAAATGATAATCAGAGGTGTCAAAGACACTGAGCATGAGATACATGCTGCCCACAATACTCCCATGAGCTGCCCAAACCAAATTAAGATGTCATTGGGAAATAGTTAACAAAATATATTAATGAATGAAAATAAGAAATATATAAAATGTATGATTTTCAAACTCAACATGCATTTTCCAGGGATCCTTATGCATGGTCAAGTTGTTCCCATTTGTGCTTGAATTTGGAGATAATGGGGTTGGGATGAGGGGAAGGGATCAGAAAAGAAGGGTCTCTTGAATATGCCTGAGATTCTGATCTAGCCAGACTTCAAAGGCTGAGTTTAAAATATAAGCTCCTTCTGCGTAAACATGGTTTCAGTTTTGTCCTTATATTCCAGCCCTGGGATGGTTCCTTGCACACAAAGCATCCTTCATAAATTCTTGTTGATTTGAATTGAATCTTATTAAAATAAACTACGTATCCACTCATAAGGTAATTTTTCAGCACCATGATTTCTTGTTGGAAAATCCTTTAAGGAAGACTTGCAGAAAAGACATGGACAGAACTTGGATAAAGTGTGGAAATCATGTCATGTATACCTTTGGAGGAAAGCCCAAATCAATGACATCAGAATCCAGTGAAGTCATTTGGAGCCTGTGCAAAATTCAGAGAACAGAGAGGGTGAGGCATGGTCAGAAGATGGGAAGCAGGTTTGCTGCCTTGAATGAAGTACTGGGGAAGTGAGTCATAAGGAATAAATATATCGTTTAGATAGGGTAGGGAGGAAGAAAGATGGGGCTGGAAGCCCCTACTAAGAAGTCACTAATAACCTCATTCAATGTCTCCCTCACCCAGCTCCACTAGCCACCTTCCTGCTTGCTTTATTTCTCTCCTCCTACTCACCTGCCCATACACTAAGTAACTATGGGAAATGATCTGTTTGTACATAGAGAACACTCGGGAAGGGATTTGACCCCCAGAACATGGGTCAGGGGCACTGGCCTATTGGAGAATGGGATACAATACAGAAAATGATTGAACTTCTAGAGGGCCTTGCTCTTCCTGCTCCCTGTATTACACAGTGGAGAGAGCACCCACCTTGGAGTCAAGAAAACCTGAGTTCAAGTCTTGCATTAGACACTTAATAGCTATGTGACTGTGAAAGTCCCTTAAACTCTGTCAACTACTTCTATCAAATGAGGGTTCTAATAGCACCTACTTCATAGGATTGTGGTGAGGATCAGAGGAGGTAATCTGAGTGAAAGGCTACACCAATATTGAAGCACTATTGCTCTGAACCTGGAGTAAGCAGAGCATTGCCTTGTCTCTGTTCCCACCATTCACTGGTAGCTAATAGGGCTAAAGGGAAGAGTGGGGTGACATCACTGCTCACCTCCTGGTGCTAAAGAGCTGTCAAATGGGAGGTTTTCTTCAAAAAGACTGAATGGACAGGTGAAGGAGGAAAATGGGTGTGATTCACAACTGGGCAGGGAAAGGATGAACACAGTAAAGTCCAAAGCCATCTCATTTCCTTGGGGCAGGCAGACGACACCATATAAAAGGTTCCCAACATTCCCACAACTGAGCAACAGACCTGAGCTCTTTGACAAGCTTCATTTCTCTGAGCGCCAGGTAAGTCTCTGTTCTCTGAATTTCTGACTAATAACCTGAGCATCGGGATCTCAGTCTTGGAACTTTGCTTTGGAGATGAAGAACCTGACCTCCAGAGAAAAGGGACTTGACTAAAGTCACACAGTTAGTTAATGTAGTAGCAGAATAAGACTAGATTCAGGGTTCCTCATTTCTGACTAGAGAGATTTGAGCTTTCTTGTCCATTTCATTCTGCTGGAATAAGTGTAAAAACCATAATGTTGTTTTCAACATTAATATCCAAGTATTCTTTGACAGTATTTCATTGAAACAGAGGTCAAAAGGGAATAGATATTAAGAATTCCTTATTCATGTAATATTATATATATATATACATAAGTGTGCATGTATGTACACATATCTGTTCACATGCACATATATAGGTATGCATATTCCAAAGAAGAATATAGATGGGGGTTATGCTCTCTCTTTCTTCAGTGTTTTTGAAGTAATGCCATATGGAAGAAGGATTAGATTAGTGCTAGTTGGACCAGAGCCCAGTACAAGGAACAAAGAGTAGCTGGAGAAAGGCAGATTTAGGCTTGACTTAATGAAAGGACTTCCTGATGGAGTTATCGCAAATTCTAATGGAATGCCATGGGAAATAGTGAAAGTCTTCAAGCAAAGACTGGATGAGGTTTATGAAAGAATGAGATGTTTGTTCAGGTACGGGTTGGGCTAGATGGCCTACAAATTCACTTCTGACTTTCAGATTATGTGATTCTGAGCACCAATAGTCAAAATGCTTTATTTTACAGATGAGGAAGCAGAAACAGCTGGTATAGTGGACAGAGTGCTGGGCCTGGAGTCAGGCAGACATGAGTGTAAATCCAGTCTCAGATATTTATTAGCTGTGTGTCTCTAGCAATCATTTGATTGATCTCCATCTGCCTCAGGGTCCTCATCTATAAAATGGGATAATAGTAGCACCTCGCTCTTAGAGTTGTTGTAGAGATCTGATGAAATATTTGCTAAGTATTTTGCTATAAAAATATTATCTATTATCATTAGTTTTAGAGAGGCAAAGGGACTTGTCCAAGGTTACATGGCTAGTTAGTGAAAGATGTAGGACTTTAACACTCTTCAACTTTGGCCCTAGAATTCTTGAGAGTGTGTGTGTGTGTGTGTGTGTGTGTGTATGGGGTAGGTTTTCCCCAAAATATAACACATTATCCACATTATCCACATTAGGAAGTTTCAAGGTTTCTCAATATGGTGTCTGTGAAATTGACTTTTTAATATTTTGATAAATATATTTACATATAATTAGTTGAAATCATATATATATATATAATTTTATGCATTTAAGAACATGAGGAATCAATAAGCTTCACAGGCCTAAGGAATCCATGACACAAAAAAGCTTAAGAATACCCAATTTATATAGAACTATCCATGTAGGGTCTTCAATATAGTTATGCTATACAAATGTGGCAGTTTTTAATGTTTTCTAATCAATAGATCAGAATCTTTCTTT